>NW_024037053.1:18638-650800 GCF_015706575.1 Patiria miniata | reverse complement strand
GCCGTTAGAAATTTTGAGGTTGTATTCGTACCGCTGTCACCTGCTCTGTTTCTGCTCCTCAAAATGACATCCCGTGTCCGCACCAACTCGGACAGTTTCATGAATCGGAGATTCGTCTGCATCTTGGGAGATTCCACTTTCACTGAGGGGTTGCCACAGTGGGTCCACCTCTGGCACAAACGGATCCGGGGCCACAACATCCACGGTCTCCCCTTTGGCTGGAATGATGAGTCTGTGTGAGTGTAGCATCATGCGGTACGGCTTGACATCCCGCCGGTAACTGTACGTGTAATCGCCGACGATCGGGTGGCCGAGACTCAAGCAGTGCACACGCAGTTGATGCCTCCTTCCTATCAGTGTCAAGAAATTGAATGGAACAATTGAGAGCTTTAGCATGCAGCATCACAGCAAAATGTACCAAAAAATTGGGTGAAACTTCGCAATCTTTTGTGATGAGGAGAGAACTAAAATGGAGAAATTTAATCTCAAAAAACTGAGTTAAAGGTAATATACAACATTTGCTTTTGCTGTAATTTTCAGAAATGGATGGATTTGGGGGTAAGTATTTTGTGGCAAATATTGTTACACTGACCTGCTTAACGTTTTGTGTTTACAGATGCTGGAAAAACCACGAACAAAAAAAGATGTTCTTGTACTGTGGTTCCCTGACCCTACTTCAGATAAAACAGAGCAATTTGAAGACATCGAGGAATTGTAGGGTCAGGCAACCAGACTAGCTGGCTTGCACCCGTTCACAGATGTGTAACCGATAGCAAACAAAATGTGAACTGACTAAATTTGGTAAATTGGGGCAGTATTCGGAAAAAAAGTCAGTTTTTTCCAAGGATGGTCGGCTGACCATCGTTGGAAATTGATACAAAAATTCCACTTTTCTTGAAAATGACAGCACACCAGGTGCCATGATTCCACAGGATACTTTAGACTGTCATTCACTAACATTCCAGTAAGGTATTGCATACAAATTTTGGTAGTTTTGTTTTGTGATGCTTGCAAATGTTGTAAATTACCTTTGAAGCAGTTGCCTTGACATTGATTTGTGATTGACTTGTAAGGCCAAAAAAAAAAGTCTCCGGTTTCTGGTATGCGCGCGCGTCGCCGTAGCCAACAAGTTTTTTTTTCAATGAAAGATGATGTCTCAAAACCGCCAAACTCACTGGTTTGACTGGAATCCTGCTGCTGCACAATTTAAACATATTTTTAGATTGGGTTACGGTCGAGAATAAGCTTTATGTGGCCTCTCTGGACTCCCATAATATTTGCACTAAGTTTAGTCGGGCACCATTTGCAGTCATCAGCCGACATTTGAAGCAAAAAAATCAGGAAAAAAAAAAAAAAAAAGCCGCGTCGCAGCACCACTTTTTGGGCAAGCTCCATACCAGAAACCGGAGACTTTTTTTTTTGGCCTAAGAAGCTGATAACTCTGCATTAGACCATTTTCTATACCTGTCTGTGGTTTGAGAAGCACTTTGCTTGCTGGTTGCCCATCATACAGGCCCCGCTGTACAACATACAAGTCAGTGACTGCAGATAGTACCCTGACATCGTCTGATGAGTGGCCCGGGCCGGAGTCATCTACTGCGCACATCATATGCGTATAGCCCTCCTGGGGATTGGCATAGACTGGCTTGTCGATTCGCAGGAAGTCATCTCGAACATGACCTCTCAACTTTTATCACAAGAGAACAGAAAGTATATGGTAGTAAGCCATTTGCGAGTGACCTATACCCTTTGAGATTTAAATTTGAAAAACATCTGGTACACTGACTTGCTCAGAATGCTTGGCACCTTTTAACTTTGAATTCTCCAGACCAAAGAAACTACTGCTGATCACGTGATACGGGGCAAGTTTTTGCATAGTTACGTAAGAGACGCTCAGCGCCTATACATTGTTCACAATGGGTGAGAATGGCACAAAGACACCAGACCATGCTGGAGCTGGGGGTTGCTAGCATAAGGCTTGCCCCGAATCACGTGATATACTAACAGTCTCTTTGGTCGGGAGAATGCAAAGCATTGGATTAATGTCAGCGTTCCAGATTTTATTCAAACTCATTTGATACCGACCAAACCCCCAGGCTGATGGCCTATATTTCATGGTCAGCTGAAAGTTCATACTCACCAAAGCATAGTAACACTTGGTGACTTGACGCTTCTTGAACTTATTCACAGCATCGGCCGACGCCTTTTTGTTCAATGCGACGCACAATGCTCCACTGGTGGAGTAGTCTATACGGTGAACAAACCTGGAAGAAAAATACACGAAGTAGTTGAAACAATGCTAACAAGCCCTGAATGTTCCAAAGATGGCTTCAAGTTTAAAGGTAGAGTAGATCGTTTGCAGCTATCCATCCAAAAAGCAACTGACAAAATTATTTTTGGAATCTTACTTGGTTGAAAGGTATAGTCCACCATTTGTAATTGGTGCATTTTGTTTGTTTGAAGCAACAAAAGTGCTCAAAATCTAAAGAAGAGTGCTGAACAACTAACCTGATTAAGTTTCAGCTCAGCTTCAGCTGTATATTTCGAGAAAAACAACGATCTAGGACCTCGATTTCAAATCAAAAGTTGCTGAATCATGCTTCGAATTGGGCCTGAATTCAGCGTCCGAGACACGTTCTCACTGAGCCGATTGCAGCAATGCGATGTGGCAAACTGATCCAACGAATTATAGCAACCGCACGCGCATGTGCGTCATGTCAATGCTTGTGCACGCTTCGCCGAATAAAAAAGAAAGAACAGAAATTTCGAACGGTGAGTCTTAGGATGCATCGTTGGAAAGGCCTTCTTTCTTTGATTTCTTCAAAAGGACAGCATGCCATAAAGAATAATTTCACAGGGAGTTTAGTTCCCTTACTATCTTTCAACCAGGTATGTTTTTCAACAATAATTACGTCAGTTGCTTTTTGGATAGCTGCAAATGATGGACTGTAGCTTTAATTAAAGATAGTAATGGCACTAAACTCCCTGTGAAATTATTCTTTCTGGCATGCTGTCATTTTGAAGAAAACAATAGAAGAAGGCCATTTCCAAAGATGCATCAAGTGAAGCATTTTTCTGAAATTTCCGTGAGTACTTGGTTTGTATTTTGGCGAATCTGTGAATGGGTGCGCGCAAGCGTTGACATGATGCAAGCTTGCGCGGTTGCCATTATTCATCAGTTTAGTGCGCGAAGTTGCGTAGCTTCAATTGGCTGAATTGGAATGTGTCCCGGATGCTGATTTCAGGCGCAATTCAAACTATGACTCAGCAACGTTTGAATTGAAGTCGAGATCCTAGAATATTTTTTCTCAGAACGTACAGCATTTACGGAGCTAAAACTTCATCAAGTTGGTTGTTAAGCACCCGTCTTTAGATTTTGCGCACTTTTGTTGCTTCAAATGAATGAAAAAATACACCAATGACAATGATCTACCCTACCTTTAAACACAAAGTTACAAACTTCAGCACAATTTGTTTGTAATGACATTGTCAGAAAAGTAGTTGTTCCCACCGAAATTGATGAGCGACGCTTGCATCCACCAACTCAGGAAACCGATGAGCGAGCTGCGTTGCCACGGTGATCTTGTCACTGCTGTCATCGCTATTGATCTTGACATCATAATGCTTATTCACGACAATGAAGTTGGAGCTCTTGTACAGGACGTCCAGATTTTCCATCGTTGCGGGCCTGTGCCGTCCAAAGACACCTCTACGAAGCCAGGCATGTAACCAATGCAGGTTGACTTGAATTCGCTGCAGGTATCTTGACATCTGGCAGTGAAGGTGCATGCGTCATCATTAACACAACTGAAGGTATTTGAAAGTTTGTTTCTAACAATCTTTCATTTGAACACTTCAGTAGTAAGAACAGTTTTGATAACTTCCCTAAGAGCTTTTCTTTTCAGGGAGGGGGGGGGGGGAATAATCAAGTCCCACAAACATTCACCGCACATGTTCAGTGCAGTGCCGGTACAACTACAAGAGTGAAACAAAATCAGGAACTGGTTAGACCGAGTAACTTGGACCCTACTTATCGCCTTTTCCAACAATGGGACATGGTTCTAGCTGCATGGCTGCCATCGCGTGACACAATAGAAACGACCCAACAAAAACATCAGATTTCTGAAAGGTAAGTAAAGTCCGAGATATCCTACAGAATCGACCCAACATGCAAACGTGATCGGATGATCGCGCAGATCTACTGATTGCGCCCAACATATACACTGCCTTTTTAAGGGGTTTCTGTTTTTTGGGTTTTTTTGTCTTATTTCGTTAATTCTGTTATTTAATCTCATAAGTTTGGCACCCAGACCCGAGAAATTGGAAAGAATGTTGCAACGTGACCCTACTTCAGCACTTGTGTACAAACTCTATGGAGAGTCCAGAAAGTATTTCCTAACAAAATGGAAATGTTTCTCAGTCCCAGATTCATGTCTTATCATCATTTTTGCAATGACTTCCCTTCACTGAGATGATATATGAAGAAAAAAGCAGCGTCAGGTTGCAACATTCTTTCCGAGAAATTTTCAATATAGGCCTAGGCCTAGCTCATCAGCTCATGTGCATCCATCACCATGATTTGTGGGTTATGACTCATAACCCACTAATAGATGCCAGTGTTTCACTGGCTAATGAACTGAGTGAGGTGGTAACAATTCAAGTTGATGATTGAATCAAAATTTACAGTCTGCAAACTGAAAAGAATGCAGCACTCACAAAAATGCGCGATGATTCCAAAAACACATCGAAATTGTGAGTTCTTGATACATGGAGATTGGAGGTAAAGGAAAACGCTTGTATATTACACAAAATGAAAATTTTTCAATTGATATTTCCTTTTTTGCCAATCTTCACAGCGAGGTGGTGATATTGGCAAAAATTGAGCGAGGTGGTCACTGAAAGTAGCGAGGTGGGCCACCTCACGTTTGAATGGGCAGGGGAAACACTGATAGATGCACATGAGGTATATTCAAAATTTCTCGGATCTGGGTGCCAAAAAAAAGAAGTTCCAAAGACAGGCTGAGTGCATGGATTTGAGCTAGCGCCCTCTACCGCCGTGGCAGTTTGAATGCGCTTGCATGTCAAGCCAGGCAACGCACGTCAAGCCTCAATATTTAGAATCGTCAAAATCACCACAAAACTAGGTCCCAAGCAGTAAACTACACACTCGCCTAGAACATTACAGTATTTCTATTACAAAGTCCTTGTTAAGAATAAGAAGACTATCAATTTCAACCAACAATCCCGAGCCATCACTACCACCCACATCACGGTCATGTCGGTTCCGTGGGCGCTGCCATATTTGTTGTTCCAAAGAGGGCGCTGTGCATATGTGTCAAATTTTGGTTGGTGTACTTCACGCGGTCGTTTGCATTGTGTTGATTAAGTGAAGGATACCAACTATTTATTTTCGTCACTTTCGCGGGAATTTCACTAAGTGCGAGAATCAGCTGCACTGCAGGATAGGAGAGAACTGAAAGTTAAACACAAGTCAATTCCCATTGATTACATTATTTTGTACAGTACTCTACTCTGCACTACCAACACCAATCAGAAAGTTTATTGAGCAGTGTGTCACGGTTTTCACAGTTAATTTGAATTTAATCTGCCGATCTTATTGTGTGCGCACAAATAGCATGACAGTGACACTGACAGACAAACCAATCAAGCCAAGTTTTGGTGTGAGGAAACTATGGATTAGGCCCTAGGCTAGTATTTCAGTGTTCATGAGCCTTTACCACACCGTTATAAATTAACTTAAGGACGGCAGGAATTTCTACGAACTAACGCCAATCATGGAGGAGGACTTTGAAGATCGATATGCTGATGAGCTGGAAGCGATGAGAGAAATGGAGATGGATTTTGAAGGTAGGCAGGGAGGGGAGGTTCAGCAGCCATTTGTCAGGTGTTTTGTATGATGATGTGTTTAAAACTCGACAAATTATTTAAAGATCAACAATTTCACCAAAGACAAAGACAAATCTTTAAGATCAGACTTTAAAGTTTAAGTTAGGCTTGATTTTGCATGAACATTTGCTTTGAATGAACAAGAAATTAATCCACAGCCACTGACAGTGACAACAGACATGACAGACAGTGACAGATATCGTTATTTTCTCAGGCTAGTGGAATAATGCACCTATCAAATGTCCCCTCCCCCTGCGCTGCCCTAGGTCCAATGTCGGGGTTTGGTCACGTTTTCATGGCCCCAGGATGGGGATTTTGGTCACTCAAAAACATTGTTACCGGTACCATTGGCGTACTACATGGAAAGGCAATCACTAGTGCGCCCCACGTATGTTTGTCGGAGATTGTCACTTAAACTTTGACCGAGGGGTAGGGTTTTTGCCACTTCAAAATAGACGAAAGTGACAATCCCCACGTCTTGGGTGGGGCAGCCCCCCCCCCCCACCCTCCTCCTCCCCCCCCCCCCCAACAATTGATAGGCGATTAGGGGAACAATTGATAGGCGCATAACCCCCTGACGTTTCATGTTCTCTGTATGGTTTCACTTTTGACTTAATTATTTTTCAAATGAACCACTTTGTCATGTTTGTCATGTTTGTTGGTTTTTAGTAAAAGGCCTACATAAAAAAAAACATCACCCTGATTCTTGATTGCAATGTAGGCGTAAATAATGAAAATTCATATTGATTTAATATTAACTATGTTTTGTTTTGTGTTTGTTCAGTGCTGAAACTGAGCGATATCTTGATAATTTGCTTCTTTTCGACAAATACCTTTTTTTCCCATTACACAGCCTCTCAGAGAAGTCAAAGTCAAAACAGAACTGCACTATCCCAAACCGGAAAACAATCTCATGCTCCGCTAACCAACGGCTCTCAAAACCTTAGCATTACCAAGAGCACTGCAACTACTAGTGGCCTCAGCCAGCCCAAGAGCCAATCAGATCCCATCGCTGCTCTGAACACAAATGGCAAATCGTCGTCGGCCTTTTCTGGACTCCCAAATGGTTTCTCAAGAGAACCGGAGGTTGATGGCCTGGAGAGGAAAGCCAAGAAGCGAGATATCGAGGAGATGTTTGGGCCGTTGTCCGACAGTGAAGACGAGTTGGTCATAGACGCAGCCCTGCCAACCATTGGTAAGATTTGCATCATGACTCAAAAAAATCCTTTCCCCATCAGGTTTAATACTGGTAAATATGAATCCACTGGAAAAATTGAGCAATTTTGTTGCTTCAAACTAAAAAATCTACAAGAAGCAAATGGTCCTATGTACCTACATTTTTTTTTACCCTAACTTTCTAGGCATTTGTGCTAGTATGCAGCCTCAATCCTGCAAAATCCTCCAACTGCCTCCATGGAAAAATAGCATACAACCTCAATCCTGCAAAATCCTCCGTTACTTCTTGAATGTGGTCCTTGAAAGGGGTGACCACTGCCTCAATCCTGCAAAATCCTCCAGCAATCACTGTCAATATGTTGAGGCAGAGCCAGTGACATCCTGGAGCACTGCGGAAGATTTCAAGTGTAATCTTGGCCTAAAGTTATGCACGGCTGAGCATAAACAACACAGGGTCCGGCCCAAGACCTTAACACAGTGCATCCTCCACAATTAGCCACACATTTTTGCCATATAGCCTCAATCCTGCAAAATCCTCCATTTTGCAAAGAGGATTTTGGAGAATTTGGGAAGGTTAGGGTTAAATTAATCAGTTGTATGGGATGTAATGATGGCAGACCAAGGTCATTTGTGACCTGTTCTGTCAAAATCAGATTTTTCTGGGCATAAGGTCAAAAATGAGGTTTTTGCATATTGTTAAAATATGTTCTTTTTCCTTTAAATAGGTGGTTTAATTTTTGAAACCGGTCATTCCTGGGCAGAGTTATGCTATTTTGAAGTTCATTGTGTCGAAAAGTAGAAAACGGAGCAAATGGCCACGAATGTCACAAAACAGTACTTTCTTTGACTGATATATACTTTAACAAATCACCAAAAATACTATATTTAGAGTTCAAATTAGGGTTTCAAACTGTTACAGTATATTTTAGACATGTTCAGGATTACAAATATGCAAAATTTGAAAATCGAAAAAAATCACCCCCACAGCGTTTTTTTGCCCTATCTCAATTTCAACCTCTGCCCCATTTCAACCGTCTGCTTTTGACAGAACAGGTCACATTTATCCAATCGAAGTTAGAGTAAAATGTTTACCTTTTAAAATTTCAGCTCCTACAGCCAAGCGTCCCAGAAAACTCTTCCCGGATGCCAGTAAAACAACAGATAGAGCTACCACCTCCCCGCCCCCATCCCCAACTCCCGAGGAAAAGGCCCTTGCAAAGATAATGCTGCACCGGCAGCAGTCGGCATCTCTGGCGCAGCAGCCCGCGGAACCCACAAGGGCGCTCTCCGCAAACAGTGGTCAAGACACCGCCTGGCCGGCTGGGTATCGCCGGCTGCAGATTCTGCACCGGGAGCCCCTGGGTCTGTCGGCACGAATCACTGGGCAGGACGGGAGGCGGGTGTATCTCAGGATGAAGGATGTTGTCGGTGTGGAGGGTAAAATGGTAAGGGACCAAGTTCCAAGCTGCGGCAGAGCGTTCACACACCGTTCAAAATGTTTGCAAACACTATAAGGTTTTTGCCTGCCCTGTGTGTGTCGCACTTATATAGGAGAGGCATAAAACATTGATCTTGGCACAGTGGCATATTAAAAGCATTGAATTTGAACCCATTGCAAAATGTGTACCTTACAATTCCTGGGATCTGTTAAAGAATTATAATGCTCCTAATGTTTCAAATTAACCCTAACCCTGCCAGACGCAACACAGTGCATCAGGTGGAAAAGTCTGGTGCACTTTGATGCATTCAGCTACCAACATTAGTGCATAAACGGCCACTTCTGAGACAATGAGAGCTAGTCCCATTGAACAATGCCACAGTTGTATCCTGCTGCATTCGGTGACCACAGACTCTGAGGCAGTGTGGCCTTGAGACTTTTGGCCTGATGGATCTTGCTGCACTGGGCAGGCTTGTCACTTAGACAAGTGTTGCATGTGGCTGCGTTTGGCAGGGTTTCTATCCAAAAATGCCCTGGAGTGTTAGGGTTTTGAAGGAACATGTTTACAGGCATCCTAGATTCTTTGTAAAATTAAAGTTGAAGCAGGTCACGTGGATGCAAGTCCCATATTTAAAGGTTTGAGAAAATGTGAGGCGTCTGGCAAAAATAAGATGGAACTGGGCAGAGGTCGAAATGAGGGTTTGCAAGTATTAGGAAAGAGAATAAAATTCTCCTGACAATACTGTTTGTTGCACTTCAATCGGACGTTCCGTTGACAAATTATGTCTGTTTAAAATTCACATTAATCGACATGTCAAAACAAGTAAAATACTGAGAAAAAGGCCTTTTAAGTTTCGAGTTTTGTAGTCGTGAAAATGAAAGATGCCAAATGTTTTCTCCTTAACCCTTATACTTCCACAATTTTTGTCCTATTTCTTTAAAATGCGTGTTGTAGACAAACCAAAGATAACAAATATCAGTAAATCTGAAAATTAAAAAAATCAACCCCATTCATTTTGTTGCATTTTTCTCCACTGAGCCAGTTCCGTTTCATTTTGCCAGAACGTCTCACAAATACGTTAATGATTCTGATTTTTTTTCCCATTTATTAAAAACATTTGAACTTGTTAATGCCCCTTTTGGCGTCCAGTCCTGTTTCCAAAATATCTTTGTAGACTTTTCAAATACCACAACACTTATCTCAGATTCTGATGCTTCTAATATTTTTTTCCACTTCTTTTATTTTCTTGATAAACAGAAGAATAAGTCAATCTTCAAGCAGACCCCCGGACACCCCCTTCGCCTTCTTGCAGTGCCCGTGGAGATGATGCAAGATGATCTCGAGAGTGAGGTAACACCTAAACACGATAAAACCATACCACCTCCAGTGTCAAAATGCGATATTATTTATTAATGCTGCTCCCTATGACTGTTTTTAGAGATAGTCTTTATCTTTCTTCTAATACAGAGACACATGCGACTAGTGAAACAAGCCCAAACCATCTCAGCATCTATAAACGGGTGTGTATATAGGGTTAGTCAAAAAAGTGAAACCCAAGTGTCGGGACTATTGTTTTAGTGAAGTTCTGCATGTAGTACTTTGAAAATCTAGGATATGAAAGCCAAATTCATAAGCTTTCTTTTAGTACAAGAATCATTCAAATCACTCATGTACTTTTCAAGTTACGGAATTTTAAACACAACCACCGTTTTAAGGTTCTGTCCACGGATCACAAAAAAGGTGTGCGTTCTTTCAGCAAAACGAAAAACAATTCACACACATCCCTATGTGATTTGTTTTCGTTTTGCTGAAAGAATACACACCCTAACTCCGTAACTGAAAAAGTACATGAGTGATTTGAATGATTTTGTACTAAACAAAAGCCTATGAGTTGGGCTTTCGTATCCTAGATTTTGAAAGGGCAACATGCAGAACTTCACTAAAACAATGGTCCCGACATTTGGATTTCGCTTTTTTTGACTCGCCTTGTACAATTACATCGACTGGAAGTTTTGAATAAGTGCATTAAGTTTTAGTTGTCAAAGTGTGTTCCTTTTCTCTGCATTTGATATTTCTATAATGAGAACATCTAGAAAGCAAGGTCGCCTAATGTACAAATACATGTATCCTTGAGAAACAGCCTTGGTTCACTGCTTGTTTTATCTGCAGTAACGGCGTTCAATTTGCTGATTACGGGAAGAGTATACTACCCGAATTGTTGAGTTTCCTCCAGGATTTTTAGACTTGTAAAACTTGACCAGCATTATGCGAATAAACGATAAAATCCAAATTTGACTAATCAAATACTGAATTATTTGAAAACGCCCAGCACTAACCAGCCTTTCAAGCTGGGGATGCCATTCCAAGTTGGTTTCATTCAACAAATTCATTACAAAATAATATTTTCATCTCTTTTCTCTTTTTTAGAGGCCTGAGCAAGAAGCTCGGGACGTCGGCTGGCGATGAGGCAGACGATGAGATGGAGGATGATGATGATACCGGGAAGGAGGCTGCCACCAAGGAGAAGTCGTCAGCACTCTGGGTGGATCAGTACGCTCCCAGACGCTACACGGATCTACTCAGTGACGATGTGAGCATTCTAAACATTTATTCCCACAATGTCACTTATTTGACAGTGGAAGAAAACTTTGATACATTTTAAGAAATATGGACTCCTTGCGCAAGAAACTTCTCGAGAGTGACAGAGAGAAAGTTGGGGGAGACTACTGGGGGAGTCTTGAACGCATTGTCCACAGCGCTTGACGCTGAAGCGTAAAATAAGTTGGGCATACTTCACGCCTTACGCATGTTAGCATGCGATGGGTCCCCCCTCCTTTCCCCACCCTCCCCCCTCCCCTATACCCCCACTGGGGCTCCCAAAAGCACCATTTGCTATTCACGAATGGAATCCACTGTAGAAAGCTTTTCACTCTCTGATTCCTTTCTCACATCTTCGCCTTAAAGTACTTTTACAATTCTTTGCCATTGATGAGCTGATCTATGTGTGTAAGGTCACAATATTGGCAACCAAAAGTGAAACATTAGAGAAATGAAAGCTGTATGCTGCTAGTTTTCTCTTAAATTGTTGAGAGAAACATCCCGAAGTGGAAAACGGCATTGAAAAGATAATGGGCCAAACATTTTTCACTGCGAAGCAGATTATAGTGGCATCTTTGGACAGTTAACAGACATGTAAGGTACATGGTGTCCACTTTCCACTCGTGCATTCTTCTGCAAGTATCAAACAGGCAATTGTGGGCTTGTTATCTTGTCAAGGTATCCATTTCTTATTAAAATTGGGGGGGGGGAAGCTTTGGGAGTAGTAGGTGTATTCACTAATACACGGACACCGTAACTAACGTTAAGTGGACGCCGTAACTAACATTAGATTTAATTTAATTTTGTCCAAACCTCCATGCAGCTTGATAACTTGACAAGAACAGTTACTTTAGATGTTTTTATTGCCAAATGCTTTTGCTTTTTTTTTTTACGTTAGTAAAGATTCGTGAAATTTTATGAAATCGGCTGCAAAAGTACTACATGTAACAGTAATGCATAATGGTTTTAACTATTTCCTTTCGTAGGGAATAAATCGCAATCTGCTGTTCTGGCTGAAACTCTGGGATCATTTAGTGTTTGGGAAAGAGAAAAAACAACGGAAGAAACCGAAGCTGGAACAGCAGCAGAAGCAAGCGGAGGCCAAGAACTTAAAGTTCAAGAACAAGTTCCAACAGGAAGAACAGCAGGAGGCAAGTATCAGATTCATCTGTCTGTTGGGCGGGGTGTTTGTTTACTTGTGCACAAGAACTGCGCTACGATATTTTATATTGGTTATTAGGTTGGTTCTCAACTTAATGTTAAATCATTTCAGCTGTTTTGTGTTCTTTGAATACACTGAAAAATAATCTTCACATTGTACGAGAAAGCAACATTGTTTCATTGTGTTTGGACTTTGGGTACAGATTTCATTGGCATTACAGGGTAACCCTGTAGGATAGCACTGCCCGGCTCGCACGTGACACAGTCAGTTAGTGAGATCGTTACAAAGAGGAACCAGTGTCCTCGGGGATCAGCAAAAACTGAATTGCAAAATTGTGTCCTGATTTGTATGTTCTTGTCACCGATGTTTATGTTCATCTTTGTGTGTGCAAAGGAGCTCGATGAGAACAATCGTCCTGTTCACAAGATCGCTTTGCTGTGTGGTCCGCCCGGCTTAGGCAAGACGACCCTAGCACACATCATTGCTGGACATGCTGGCTACAACGTGGTGGAAATGAATGCAAGGTAAGTGGTAATGTCAACACTATTCCGGTGGGGGGGGGGGGGGGGGGGGCTCGGCCGGTAGCGCCACCACTGTTGGGACGTATCTCATTCCCTTCATGGACAGCAGCGCGCACACATCGCGGATGAGCAAACCCAATGTATTGTACACAACTCTACGACGTATATACAATAACACAGAGTTAGCTTTAGCCACAGCGCGATCATAATTATTACAATCGCCCAATGGCCGCGCGTTGACCGCACACAGTCAGTCATCACTCCACACTGAGCCAGTCAGGTTCCTAGTTACGAACAACGCTATGGCTTCCTGGTTGAGCCAGGCACCCGACTGTGACACATCAAAAATAGCGTTTGAGCTAAACCATTTTCACTTTCGTCATGTTCATAAATTTGGCCCAAAAACGGTCATGTTGAACTGAGGGATTTCCTTTAAACGACTACGGAGTAAAGACCTTTGATGATCTTTTTAGGCAATAAAAATGAAAATGTTAAAAAAGCGTTTTCACAAAATAGATCGTTTTTGTGCCGGAATTATAGGGGCGTCCATGAAGGTGCTATTACACAGTAAGTGCATTCGAGCGCGTGGTCACGTGCAGGATTCACTGCATAACAGACCAGCGCGAAACAGATTCTTTTCTGGAATTGGTCTTTCGATACTGAACTAATATACACGTTTGGTACAGACCAAAAGCTTGAACAATGTCTGTGGAAACCAAAAATCATTAAAATTAAGACTTGAAAGTGGATGTTTATTTGCCAACATTTTTAACACACCTATTTTTCGAATAGAAGTGGCACACAGAAGGCCCTTCGCGCTCGGCTGTGGTCCCCCCTCCCCCTCCCCTGGCACTTGTTATTACTTTATAGTCAACTCTGGAAATTTTGAAATAAAACACTGCATAGATTTTCTCTGATTTCTTAACAAAGGATAATAGATTTAATTTTCCACTGGTTTTACATTTTTCTTTCAATTTATATGGTTGAAGATAAACGCACCTATTGGCTTTTTAGATGTAAGAAAGAAGACCGGGGTGCTTGGTACAGCAATTTTCTCAGTCGATTTTATTTTCTAAATAAAGAACAGTTTCCTTCCCCCTTACCAAAAAAGAAACTGTTCTTTAATACAGTGATGATCGCAGTGTTGAAGTCTTCAGGAATAAACTAGAATCATCGACCCAGATGCAGTCAGTGTTAGTCATGGATAAAAGACCCAACTGTCTGGTCATCGATGAAATTGACGGTGCTCCCACGGTAAGACATTCTCATTTCATCAGGCTTTAATTCAAAGATGAGAGTTAACAAAGTTGGCCTTATTCACGAGTCGGCCATATTGAATAGAAAGTTAGGTAAAATCTTAATTTTGGGAACTTGCGAAGAGAAATAAAAGCAACTTCATTTATAATAAATTCCAGTGTGCGTCAATTAATGATTTCAAATTTGTAATTAAACATTCCCTTATGTTTAAAGCCATATTTAAAAAAAAAATGACAGTAAAATAAGGCTGCATTGTGCCTGCATAAATAGTCTGGCGCCATCCCATTACACAGTTAACAATTAATGAAATACATTCAGGGAACTCGAAAAAAATGGCCAACTCATGAATAAGGCCCATAAGAGACATTATTCTAAGAGAATGTTTATCCTTTAAAGTGTATTCATAAATACACATAACAGTTTAAGGCCATTCCTATTGGTCGAGCCCGTCACGTGGGTGGTTTTAAACTGCTGATAAAACACCACGCGCACACGCCGATCTCCATATAAGGAGATATTTAGCACTACGCTCGTGAGGCACATATCATAACCATGGCAAGAGGGGTGTTATAAGATAGACAAAGTAAAATTATTGAACAGAATCGCTGGAAATTTGTGAATTTTTGATTTGTTTTGACTTTTTGACCAAAAAGGTATTTATTAATGGGAATAAATATTTGCTTGGCCAGTATTAAACAATTACATTTATAACCAAACCAGTTTTAAACGTAATGGTTTAAAATCAGCCAAGCACATATTTATTCCCTTATCATTATTTCTGGTGGGAAAAATAAATGATTTTTCATGAGACTAGCTGGACTGGCATCACTTGTGAAGAAAACGTTTTGGAGACATGTTAGTTCTCCAAAGTAGGCGAAAACGTCTCTGTTCTATGTTTGCCTAGGTGAGCCATTTTGTTCTGTAATTTGTTGCATGATTCACATCACGCGTGATTTTGTTGTTTTGAGATGTATATTTTTTGTAATCCAACTTTACTGCAAATTGGCCATATTGACAATAGCAAAATGCAGATATGTTTACCTGTAATATGGTGAAATTAAACTATTTGATTTGGTTGATAATAACGCTTTCCTCCGTCTTCATCAATATTCATCAGTTGTAATCCTGCTCCAGGTTGTTGAATTTTGTTTGTTTGTTTGTTTTTTCCTTAGCCCGCCATCAATTGTCTCCTAGCATTTATCAAAGGTGCTTCAGACAACAAAACACCAACAGAGGCAGGGACTGCTACCGCTAAGAAGACAAAATCAAAGAATCTGCTTAGGCCGATCATCTGTATATGCAACGACCCGTAAGTAGTCCTTCTGGCGAATTCAAGTTTACTGCAAGTAGAACTGCGGGTTAACGATTCAACTTTGCTGTAAAATTGCGTAAAAATTATGTTACTACAATTTTTGAAAAATGTTCTTCAAGCACGAATGGATTTTGGCACGCTGTTATCTCATGCAGGTCTCCTACACTCAACCGAAAAAAGAAAGTCTCCCCTTAATACTTTTTTGTCTAACTCAAAAACTACCGGGCACATCTTGCTCAAATTACGACTGATCAGTACAGAAATTCCTTAGCAATCCAGCCATACTCTTTGTTTGGTCCAAAACACTGATACAGTGTACAAAATTATGCAATTTATGACAAATGGTACCGGAAAAAAGTTTTGTATACGTACAAGGTGAGTGTGAACCACAAGTTGCACGTATACAAAAGTGCAACTGTTTTCGGTATCATTTCTCATAAATTGCATAAATTCGCACACATTATCACTGTTTTGGGCCAAATAAAGAGTATGGCTGGATTGCTAAGGAATTTCTGTACTGATTAGTCGTTATTTGGGCAAGAGGCACTCAGTAGTTTTTGAGTTAGACAAAAAAGTATTGGAGGGGGGGGGACTTTCTTTTTTGGCTGAGTGTAGCACGGCAGATAGGTGATGGGATTGTGCCTTGGATGATACAAGCATGGCATTTTGCACACAGTCAGAGTATGTCATGAGAAAGATATTTGGCTATAGGGCCATCGTAGATTTGTCCTTCGAAAAAATAGGCCTAGGTAGAATAATAACTTTGAAAATTGCTTGTTATTCTACCTATATTTTTTTCAAAAGACAAATCTGCGATGACCCTATAGCCAAATATCTTTCTCATGACATACTCTGACTGTGTGCAAAATTCCATTCTTGTATAATCAAAGGCACTATTCCCCCCCCCCCAAAAAAAAAATGGCTCCTAGTTTTGTTCAGTGAATTACACTATTAGGGACTGCATAATTCAGTTTGTTAGAGCATGATGCTATTTTCAATCAAGTTCGAGAACTCTCATTTCATAATTCCATTTTAAAGGGGAAAAAACATGTCCCAGGCTGGATAATTCAGTTGGTAGAACACTGGAACTGCAACTCACGGGTCTGAGGTGCACCTCTTGGTTCAGTTAAGTTTTCTTAATTGTTTGTTTTATTTTTAACAGGTATGTTTCATCACTATGTTAGTTGAGACGCAATACTTCCAACTCAGTTGGTAGAACACTGGAACTGCAGCTCTCAGGTCTTGGGTTCACCTCTGGGTTGAGTTAAATTGACTAATTTGTACTTCACATTGTTTCTACAATTCGACAGGTATGTTCCAGCACTACGTCTGCTCAGGCAGCAAGCTTTTGTGACCCACTTCCCTCCAACCCTCAGCACAAGGCTTGCAGCAAGACTCAATGAGGTAGTCTAGTAAACATTATATAACCGACATACAGATCCTTGTCATTTGATTGGTGGAACTCACATCACGTGACATTCGCTATTATTCCCATTTACGCCGGGGCTCAAAAAGTCCCATTCGCCCATGGGGAATGGGAAATACTATTGAACAGTTAGGATCATTCTTGTTCCATGACACGGTATTTGTGTGCAAATGCATGCTTGTTGTGCGCGTTGAGCGTTGTGCGTAGCGCGTATTGTTCCAAAAAGCCAGTGCTACAGCGTTGGCTTCAAACATTTTCGTGAAGGGGTGGTTTGGAAGAGAGAAATACATTTTCCACCAATTTGTATTGAAATAAAAGTTCAAATATCAAATGACAGGGATCTATATGTCAGTTACATGTATATAAAACAAATATTGAGTGGCTTTAAATTTTGAAATGGGAGGAATATTATCGCTCGGTAACATCTGGACTTTTCCAGTTCACTCGGCTTCGCCTCGTGAAATGGAAAAGTCCAGATTTGACCTTGCGATAATATTCCTCCCATTCCACGCTGAGCCACTCAACATTTATATAATAAACCATCTTTTGGGCTCAATCATCACGTCATCGCATTGCTCACAAATTGAGCAAAAAAAAAAAACGTAGAAAATGTTTTAATGGTATAATAAAATCATATTATTAGGTTAACAACTTCTAGATTGGAGCCTTGCTGTAAATTCAATATTGGTTTTGCCCTTCACCGACTTATTTTTTACGAACAAAAACCCATTATTGAAAGTTATTTGTGCCATGTTTATTAACAGATAGCAAGAAATAATGCCCTGCGGACAGATATGACAGCGCTGATGGCGCTGTGCGGTAAAGCTGACAATGACATACGATCATGTCTCAACACTCTACAGGTATTGCACATAGGAAAACGTTTGTCGTTATTCATAGTAGTTTAAAGTTTCAATTTTTGGGGCGTGGAATTTGACACCGAATGACTGTAATACATTTTTTTGTCTTTTTTTGTCTTGGTACTTAGCTCTTTTCTTAGCGTTCATATAATCACAGAGATTACATTCAGAGTTTTCATATACCCTAACTCCCTGGTGTCTTTTACTAGGAACTGGACCAAGTCCATCAAAATCCATCAATCACTGTGCGTCCAATACAAAACTGTACATGACATAATGGAATCCACCACTGACGCACTGGTCGACATTCATGGACTTGCTACACATGGCTTTGTCACAACAGCAGTACAGGAAGCTAGGTGAAATCAATCAGATACCCCTAGCACTGCTTCAGGCCATTAGGCCCAAGTCCATCATACTTCATCAATATTTAGTCACGCCAGGCCTTCTGGACCGAGTCCCCCAAAATCCACCAAAATCGGGGGATGGATTTTGATGGAGTTGGGGTGGTTAGGGTTAAGCTGTAGTAGTTTATATTTTCTTTGGTTTTTTTATATTTTGTTCTGCAGTTTATCCATGGTCAGGGCAGAGTACTCAGCCTGGCCCTTGTCCAATCACTGAGCGTCGGGCAGAAAGACAGACATAAAGGCTTCTTTTCAATATGGCAGGATATCTTCAAACTCCCGCAGCCAAAGAGGTTAGTACAGTGGAACGCCGCTATAACAAACATCACAGGATCCACAGAAAATGTTCGTAATAGTGATCGTTCGGTATAGCAATTTTAAGCTGTCGGTGCTCCGGTACTCGCTTTTCAATAAATGGCGCCCTTCATAACTTCACCCTGCAGGCCCTGGTAGTTACTGAAAGACGACTTTGAACATGTGCCGACTATTGAATTATGTAATTACACAGTTTTTGTGCTTACTACCTACATCGATGGGTGGCTTTCCCCTTCTATGCCTTGGGGAAATAAAAGCCACTTGTCGCTCTTCTGTTGGTGGTTTTCAACAACAATGTTCGGTTGGTTTTGAACACAAAAATTGGGAGCCAAGGACGATGTTCGGTATAGCCGAATATTCGGTATAGCGGTGTTCGGTATAGCGACGTTCCACTGTACAGTGATGTTGCTATCACAACATCATCATGGACTTTTCCATGCCTATTAGGGGTGTGCATTTACGGTTAGTAAGGGAATCGGGTACCCGTTTGAAAGAAAATATGGATACCCATTAAAGAAATCCAACCCCCAAAAATTTAATCTCAAAGTTGTGGTACAGTTTGTTCATGAAGGTCGGCACGATACTACCACATCAGTGCATCAAATCTGTCAATACAGCGAGATACAAGTGTGTACAGTGAGCTCAATGCATGTAGCTTTTCAGTGTGGGTATATTGGGTGCTGTGGTCCAATGGTTACGGTGTTTCACTCGTGTGCCGTGGTTCATGGGTTCGAATCCTGACCGTGGGAACATGGTGCTTGTGCTCTTGAGCAAGGCACTCTACCATTATTGCTTCGTCCTTTGGATGGGACGTAAAGCTGTAGCTGTTATGTAATGCACGTTAAAGAACCCAGTAACACTTATCGCTAAGAGAAGGGGTTTGCCCCGGTATTTCTGGCAGTGGCTGCAATATGCGCCGCAGCACCTTGTGATACCCTTAAAAGGTGCTACATAACGGGTCTCATATTTCTCATAAACTTTATTTACCTTTCTTTAATAATTGACATAATTTCCAGCGCCTTGAGTACCTAATTTTTGGTAGATATGTGCGCTATATAAGACTCGGGCATTATTATTATAATTATTATTATGGGTAAATTGTCATACATGTAGGTAATTTTTAATCCTTAGTTGATTGTAACTGCAGCCGATTTCAAGAAATAGCGCACAACTTATGTCATGTGTAGGACTTCATGGAACTTGGCGTAGCTTAGACGATGATAATAACAGCTTTATTTTGAAACTTGTTATTTTATTTGTTGAAAATAAGAACCTGTGCTAGCAGCCGCCATGTTTTTTTTTTCTCCCTTGTTCTTTCAGGAAGCAGTATGCTAACCCACACGACGTCGCAGCAGGCAAGGCTAAGATAGCCACTGCGGCAGACGGTACCCTGGGTCTGGACACCAGCAATCCAACGTCGACGACAGCACGCTTCTACAATGTGGTGCAGCTGGCACAAGGGGCTGGCGATTATGATAAACTCATGCAAGGTGGGAGTCCAACTGTGACGGCCATGTTGGTCTAGTCCCCCAAGGCTGTAGTTGAGATTATAATGACTTTAATCAGTTCTTCCACGGCACCTGTCTAGTAAAAAAAAATGTTTCAGTGCAATTAATGCCACATTAATGATAACCTCAACACTATATTAACCTCATGGTTTTTCATCTACATTGCTGAAAACTATCCTTGGACAATAGGCCAGTTCGGTATTCCAAAATAGTCTGGTGTACAGCAAGATTCGACGATTATTTTTCGGGATAACTGCGAGATAATTGCACACAAGGCTATGGGGGACGTGGTAACCAAAACTGCAGTCTGTGTAATTTTTCGTGCAATCGAAAAGAGATGGAAATTCCGTTCACACAAAAGTTTTGACGCGCAAGACACCTAAAACACTTCGCTGTCCAAAGGTTTTTTGCAAAATGTTATACTTCAGAACAAGATGATCTCTTCAGTTTTGCTAGTACCCCGCTATGCTTTTGCACGCATGCGATGAAATTTTTATCCTAAATGAAAAATCGCAAATCAGATGTGCACATGCGCAGTTGGAATACCAACCTTGCTTATACATGAAACGTGTCAGTATTTCAAACTAAAAGTATTCCTGCTTTTATTCACCCAGGGATATTTGAGAATTATTTGGAGATGAAATTCAAGGACCCAAGGCTTGAAGCAGTAAGTAAAAATAGCAATCTCTTTGGAAAAAGTATCGGACATTATATTAACTTGCTTCTTTTAGGGTTCCTTAAAAATCCTGGAAAATCCTGGAATTTAAAGTTTTCATTGAAAGTCATGACAAAATCCAGGAATTTTGTTATTCTACAAGGAGTTTTAAGTTAGAGATTTCTTGGAAACATTATCTCCAAGGAGTTTTGTAAATTGTATTTTTTTTTTATCTTGCCTTCCGTGACGCTTTTTTCTAAACTTAATTGCAGCTGAATCTTGCCTCTGATTGGTTGATCTTCCACGATCGCCTTGGCAGCGTCGTTGCTCGCAGTCAGAACTACACCTTCTACCGATACCTTCCCTATGTACCGGTGGTGTTTCATCTGTTGTTTGCGTCGTCATCACAGCCGCGGCTCAAGTACCCCAACACTGCCTACGAGGTAAGGGAGATGTTCTGCACCCGATTTCATTAGGTGCTGCAACGCATTGCAACTCATATTGCAACGTGTAACACGTTGCAACTAGCAATGTGTTGGATGATCCCTTTCACAAAACTTTTGACGTGTTAAACGCGTCGTAAAGTTCGTTTATACAAAGGCTTAAAACGCGTCGCAAGTTACGACATGTCTAGTGGTCATCGCGAAATACGAAGCGTCCTTTTCTTAGCCAGCTTTATTCCATAAAAATTACATAAACGAGACTATATTACCATGACAACGTGTGTGAAGTTGTAAATGGAAAATGCAGCAAAGAAAAATATGCTTTAGCCTGGAATACTTTAGTTGAAGTTTCAAAGTAGCTATACAGTCCACCGCAAGCTTGTTTTCCTTTAAAACTGCATCATACGTCCGCCATTTTGTTTTACGCTTTAAAGAGGAGATTCGATGACTATTTGCTGAATATCATACGACTATTTACTGTACGTTGAACACATACATATAACAGTCACTGTGTTGTGTTATAAATACACCTACAACGAGTCGCACTTATGATGTATTTTGTGAAATGAATCGGAGGACATGTCACAGCTGCGATGCATCGTAAGTTACGATGAGTTTCATGAAATCGGGTGCTGATCTGTCAAAACATGTAAAACTTACTTCATCTTTGGGCTGAGCGGAGTGCCATGGCCTTGTGGTCTGAGCATTGAACTCGTGGTCTGTGGGTAAATCTGCAGGTTGTGGGTTCGAGTCCAGCCGGGGTCGTGGTGGGTGTGCCCTTGGGCGAGGCACTTTGTCACTCATTGCTTCTCCCCACCCAGGAGTAAATGGGTAACTGTGAGAGCATAAACTATTTTAACATGGAATTTTGTGTCGGGGTGATATAAATCAATTTATAGGTTTTGCCCTTCACTGACGTATAAACACTGTATACTCAGTGTGTTACCTCCCAGGTGAAAGTTGGAAAAAATCACTCGGGTGGGACTGGAACCCACAACCTCCTGCTTTCTAGTGCAGATGTCTTACCACTCGACCACCTAGCTAACGGTATCAGTTGGCTGGTTTGAATCTGATGCACACAGAGATGGTTATTGTAAATAAAATTATTTATCCTACCTACCCATCTGCATAATTTTTTGGGGTGTTACCATAAACGTACAGTTTTTGTTTCGGCCTAACAGTAAGGTTGCCATTTTGCCCTACTGTTTTCCGCCTGCACAGAATTCTGTCAAGCAGACCAGAACCCAGAATTTACTGAGCACAGTCTTGTCTGAGGTTTCTCCCAGCACGGCTTGCTTCCTGGACCCACGCATGGCCGTCACTCAGATCCTGCCGTTACTACTCATCATACTACAACCGACATTCAGACCGGTAAGTTATCAATATGCATTTCTTTTGTCCACAAAGCAAACATCAAACCAGCATTTAGATGCATGGTTGTAGTTGAGTAGATTTCCATGAGTGCGAGTACAATAGGCTTGCCATGAGTACAAATCAACACGTTGAACACTGATATTACATTATCAGCACCAACTGATTTCTTTAGTATCTCTTCTACCCAAGGCCCCCCCAAGGCTCCGGTTTCTGGTAAGCGCGTGGCGCTGTATCCATGCGCGTTGGCAAAATTAAAAAAAAAAAATTTTCAATGTAAGATGATGTCTCAAAACCGCCAAACTCACTGGTTTGACTGGAATCCTGCTGCCGCACAATTTGAACGTGTTTTTAGATATTGTTACGATCGAGTATAAGCTTTATGTGGCCTCTCTGGGCTCCCATATGTTTTGCACTAAATTTAGTCGGGCACCATTTGCAGTCATCAGCTGACATTTGTAGAAAAAAAAGGAAAAAAACAAAAAAAGCCGCGTCACCGCACCACTTTGGGGGCAAGCTCCATACCAGAAACCAAAGTCTTTGGGGGGGGGGGGCCTAAGACTATAAACAAATTCTCCATTAAATTCTCCAATTTAAATTTCTTTTCCTTTTTTGTCTTCTTGTTTATTTTTAAAAGGTGAACACCCAGTTATTCAATGCTCAAGAGAAACGTCACATGAAGGAACTGATCAACACTATGATAGCCTACAATCTTACCTACAACCAGGAACGCAGTGCTGAGGGACAGTATAACTATGTCCTAGATCCGTACGTATACACCACCACTGATATGGAACCATACCGGGCAATAGAATGTACACATACAGTGAAATCTCCGTGGTTCGTGACATCCTTCAAACATTGACGATAACAATCAACACGGTCACCGCGTTCTGGACGGATGTAGTAATGCATAATTCATGACTTCATTAACATAACAGCAGCGCACTTTCCACGCCTGCCTCATTAACTTGCCTTCGCCTGAGTGATTTCACTACGGTGAAAACGCGTTTTGTACGGTCGTTAACAACCCGGTCAAAACGCGGTGACCGGAACGGTCAAAACGCGGTGATCTTTGTGAGAAGCAGCCTATGTAAAACCTCAAGGGGACAGGTTCAAAATTTGACTTCAGCAGAGTTTTGAGTTAAGCAGGGTTGTATATCATTGTTATACTACTGAAGGGAATGGATTCTTTGTTTGACTTAACAGTTGTTTTGAGTTATCAGAGTTTGATTTATCAAGATTGCACTGTATTTTAAGTGTAAAAATCGTGGACTAAAAGAGTTTTTTAGGGAAAAACAATTTGAAGGCCTTTTTCTCGGTATTTTACTTTTTTGACTTGCCGATAAATGCGAATTTTAAACAGCCATAACTTGTCAACGGAATGTCCAATCGAAGTGCAACACACGGTATTTTAATGAGAAGTTTATTCTCTTTCCCAATACCCGCAAACCCTCATTTGTGCTTGTTCTGTCTCAATTTGCCAGAACGCCTCATATATGTGCGTTCATTATAGTGATAGCTAACTTGTGAATTTCCTGAACTCTTGACTTTCTCTTATCACATGAAATTTTGGAGTTGGTTCGTCATCATAGAGATGCCTCCGTATGTTGAAATAAATCTATGTTGACTTTCTTCATGTGTCTCGTCCATTTCAGAAACCTTGACTCTGTTGTGAGGTTTAGCAGCACACCACCCACCAAACAGATGACTTATGCGGCCAAGCAACTCATAGCTAGAGAAGTAAGCCGACGTTAAATTTGTTTTCTTAAACTCTTGACTACAAGCAATTTAGTGACTAAATTTAGTCCCCAAAATACAGAAAATATAACCTGCCCTTACTCTCTGTGTGGCCTAGTGGTTAGAGTTCGTGACTCGTGATCAGAGGGTCAGGGGTTCGAATCCAGCTGCTGGTCATATGTTGTGTCCTTGGGCAAGCCACTTCACCCCCACTTGCCTCTCTCCACCCAGGAGTGTAAATGGGTACCGGCATTTTTAGCTGGGGTGTATCCGACATCCCATCCAGGGGGAATAGAAATATTCTCAGTCGTTTCATGCCGAGGAAACCGGAGATAAACGCTCCGTTCACTAGTACCCCCTCACAGGCAAAGAAAGTACAGTTGGGGGTGACCGAACGACGCCATCTTGCCTGACTGCAATATTTTGCTGCGAAGCGCGGCCACTGCGTGTACATAGTACAAATCCCCTGGTGTACGTGCGTCACACACAAGGAACAGTGAGCGCGTCAACCAGCAAAATGTATGTGGCCTGCCCATGAGACATCGTTGCTAGGTAAAAGGGCGCCCTCGTTTGTTGGCGCACGGAGGCCATACTGGCTCATGATAGACCTTTCTTTTACTTACTCTCTCAAAAGTTACATTCTCATTACTGTATTTTTCAATTATAGGTTAATGTTTGTTAAAACTCTGACATGAAACTGTGCATTGTTTCCAATTTCTTGTTTCTTTTTTTTTTTTCGTAGATCACTTTGGAGAAAATGAGACGCAGTGAAGCAGCTGTTGGCGGCAAAAACAGGTACATCACAGCATATTTGTATTTTCATGAAAATTCTAACAATTTAAGCTGCTTTTTGTCCGATTGATAGCAATGCCAGGCCTCAGCATTTCAACCTATGAAAACCTTTATTTCAACTTGGGTGCCTATTTTTTTAAAGTAACCTTTATAAACTATAAAAACCTATAGTTTTTATTCCATTCATTTAAAAAAAATTATATTTAAGAATCAATTTGTCCCACAGTTTAGTTATGATGCCAAAAGAATCACAGTCAATAATCATGATGCCAAAATAACCACATTGTCAATAAAGCCCTCTTCAGGCGTGCAACTTTTCCTCGGATCCGCTGATTTCCTTGTTTTCTTTACTTCTCATGAATGCCATTACAAATTGAAAAACACTGTACAAAGTCTGGTGTGGTTTGGAATTTCCTCGTTTTTCTAAAGTCTCAGTTGCATGCCCGCCTCTTAGATTTTCTTACAAGTGTTTGAAATGAGCTCTTCACTGTATTTCTTCTCCCTCATGCTGAAAAATTGCACCCTAAAAACCAATAAATGCCTATATCTTGGTACCTGGAAGACCTTCAAAAACTTATATTTTGATTTTCATAAACCTATTTTAATACCTATGTTGATGAAGAGGGGCACTGTGAAGTCGGCAATGCCCATTTTATTTTTTTTTTTTTTTTATGGTGACTTAAAAGTTAATATACAACATTTGCTTTTGCTGTAATTTTCAGAAATGGATGGATTTGTGGATAAGTATTTTATAGCAAATATTGTAACACTGACCTGTAGTCTGGTTCCCTGACCCTACTTCAGACGAAACAGAGCAATTTATCGATGTCGGGGAATTGTCAGGTCAGGGAACCAGATTAGCTGGCTTGCAAGTCAGTGTTTTCCAATGATGGTCAGCTGACCATCGTTGGAAATTGATACAATAATTCAACTTTTCTTGAAAGTGACAGCACACTAGGTGCGATGATTTTACAGGATGCTATTCTTCTCTTTCAGTCAACTAAGGTATTTCGTAATAATTTGGTAGTTCTGGTTTTTGATGTTTGCAAATGTTGTATATTACCTTTAAAGAGATATGAAGAAGGGAACTAAACCCTCTGCACCAGTGAAGAAAGCCGGACCAGCGGCTCAGTCCAAGGTCCCACGACACTTGGAGAAACTACAGCCCAAGAAAGTCCAGGATGAACCTGAAAAGGTACAACATATTGCTCTTCAAAAATCATCCTTTTGTTTTTGATTCTTTAATTATATGTGACCCGCTCCGCAAAAATGAGTCTGTTGTGGCAAAACTGACATTTTGAGTTAACTACATTAATAAAATGGGAATGAAATAAGCTTTCATTTGGTATATCACGGACCTCTCTAGGACATTTGGTTGCATTGTTGTGCTTGTTTCATTCTGTAAAGTTTTTGCAAAGCTAGAAGTGTCTCAATGGAGAAAAAAGGCTTTGAAAAATAACAAATACACTGTAACTAACCAAGAAAAGCACCAAAGATTCATAATTTTTTTCTTTTTCTTGCAATATTTACATTTCTGTGTAAGATATTTTAACTAAAACTATCAAACAACCAAAATAAACCAAAAACAAAAAAATCCAAATTTGAGCAAAATTTTTACTGTTTCCATTTCAAAATGGCAAAAGCTTGAATTCAAATTATTCGACATCAGACTCATTTTTGCAGAGCGGGTCACATATGTGAGGCGTTCTGGCAAAATGAGACAGAACTGGGCAGATGTCAAAATGAGGGTTTGTGGGTATTAGGACGGAGAATAAAATTCTCCTTACAATACTGTTTGTTGCACTTCAATCGGACATTCCGTTGACAAGTTATGGCTGTTTAAAGTTTGTATTTATCGTCCGAGAAAAAAGGCGATTAACCCTAACCTTCCCAACTCCATCAAAATCCATTCCCCCTTTGGTGGGATTTTGGCAGACAAGCCATCTGTACCAATTCCATCAAAATCCACCTATAGTAGTGGTGGTCTTGTGGTGGATTTCAGCGGATTTGGTTCTGAAGCATTTTGTGAAGTGGGGTCAGTGGTGGATTTTGGCAGACTTGGTCAGACAGTAGAAAGTTAGTGTTAAAGTTTTGAGTTTTACATTCGTGAAAAAGGAAAGATGCCAATTGTTTTCCTTCAGAACGCTTTTATTCCACGATTTTTATACAATATCTTAAAAATATGTGTAGTATACATAACAAAGATTACAAATATCAATAAATCTGAAAATCGAGAAAAAAATCACGCCCATTTTGGTTTGTTGCATTTTTCTCCAATACGTGCTGTGACCAGTCCCGTCTCATTTTGCCAGGACGACTCACATATATTATATAATTATCATTCTTTTATTCTTTCGTTATTTTAAATTTTGTCTGCAGTTTAAATCAAACTCGTACTTTTGTTTTTTACAGCCCACTAGAGATTTCTTTGGTCGTATCATCAAGAAGAAATCGCCGGGGCCTAAGTTAGGTGAGAATTTGTTTTTATTAATTAATAAACACTGTAAGTTTGTTCCTCTTCGTGCAACTTCCCCCTCTGATTCTTTCAAAATTCACTCTGCCGTTTTGCAGCATTTGGATGGGGGTCCATAAATTTTGAGTTCACTTTTTTTCATGTCCCTGTTACATTATAATAATAATATCGGAGTCTTATATAGCGCACGTATCTACCAACTATTAGGTACTCAAGGCGCTGGAGATATGTCTATTATTAAAGAAAGGTAAATAAATTTTATGAGAAATATGAGACCCATTATGTAGCACCTTATTTATAAGATGCTGCGGCGCATATTGCACCCATTTTTTAGCGATAAGTGTTACTGGGTTCTTTAACGTGCATTACACAACACACGGGATCTACGGCTTTATGTCCCATCCGAAGGACGAAGCAATAATGGTAAAGTGCCTTGCTCAAGAGCACAAGCACCATGTTCCTGTTACATCTGATGTAAGATTTTGTCAATTCAGGACACGGTCTTTAATGCCTTTTATCTCCAAGAGGGATTACGTAACCAAAGGACCTGCCAAACATTGAAAAATCGTTTGAAGTCACTTGTAATGATTTACCTCATTATAAGGACTGTTTAATTTCGAAACACTTTTTTGAAAACTTTCCTTGACAAAATTCTGCCCATTTGAAGTTCTTGTTAAAGTTTGGGTTAAGCATTTCTTGAACTGACACACCTCTACAAATTCAAAAAGAGGCTCATTTAAAAAACAAACTTTACAGTATATTTTAAACATATTTAAGATCACAAATTTACAAAAACTTCCTTGTATCTCATGTCTGGTTTTGGACAGAACATGTCACATGAAAATGTAATGAACTGATATTCCTTTAACATTATTTATTTCAAAATTTCACAGCTGATACAGCAACCAGCACCGATGGTGTCGATGCCAATAATGACCCCGGATCAAGCCAGAGCAGCAAGGCCGAGGCGAGACGAGAACAGCAGGAACAGCTAGCTGGCAAACTGTGGTACAAATTCAACCAAGGATTCACTAACGCCGTGCGCAAGACGGTACGCATCCAAGACTTGCTCTAAAGTTGAACTGTCATACAGTGACATTATAAAGCCATTTTACACTATCGGTCTCGCCTACCTAGTGTTGAAATCACCACGGAACTCCGTAAACCGAACCGGGTCCCATCAAATATTGGTAGGCAAGGCATACTGTTCACACTACACTGGCCTATACATGGGTCAGCTGTAGAGTTTGGATTTTCTACCCGGGTTGGAGCCTCTTAATCCTGGCCCTGACCCGCAGCCGATTTCACGAAACAGTGCGTAACTTACGCCGTGCGTAGGACTTGCGCAACAAGTTTATTGCGTAGCTGCACAATAAACTTACGATCGATTTCACGAAATGTTGGGTAGCTGCGCAACGTTTTAAATAATCTAAACATTTTGGACGAGGATAATGACAGCATTTATGATGGCTGTTTGTGTATGATTTTGTTTGTTCATAAAACAGACGTTGAACCACCTCTGCCCGCCATTTTGGAAATACTTTCGTTGGACTTTTTCGGAATCTTGCGGCAACTCTAAAAACTCTGTCACGAGTAAAATAGCAGTTCATTTACTTCAAGCACAAAGCTGTGAGTATTCTAAGATGGAATTTGCATTGGGGTGACACAAATTCCATCTTATGAACAGTTTGGTTGCGGTACCCGCTGCTACATCAGATTCGAACCAGCCAACCGACCCCAGCTAGCTCGGTTGTTGAGTGGTAAGACGTCTGCACTTGTAAGCAGGAGGTTGTGGGTTCGAGTCCCACCAAGTGATTTTTTCCTCAAAAATCACTTGGGACAACACTGAGTATACAGTGTTTATAAAAAATACGTCGGTGAACTGAAGGGCAAAACCTAAATTGAAAGCTGCAATTTTCTTGTATCAACCTTGATAAGTTGTGCAGCAAAAGGCTCCACAACGGTAATATAGGTCATTTTTAGTCACAATGCCACAACTTATGCAAACTACAATGATTGCGCAAGTTGCGCCATAATTTGTTGTGCAAGTCATCCCCCCCTTTAATTTTCTAGCAAATGTAAATTGAAGAATACTCTTGAATATGTAGCGACATAATTAATGTATATTCATTTCAGAGCCCACAAAAATCCCCATATTATTGTTGACCCCTAACTGTCCATGCATATCATTGTAATCGGAGCATAGGAGTGTGATTTGTGCACGTTCTTATTTTTAAGAAAATGAAAAATACATATTTTTTCTCTTGAAATGTCAAGTAGATTGGAGAAAATCTTCAATGAAATTTAATTTTAAAAACTTAATATCTTTTACATTGGTGAAAAAAACGGTAGTCCGTAAAACTGCTAATGTTTAGGACAAAAAGTACTTGATAAATGCAGAGAATAAAAAAAAAGCTTTAAAAATGGAGAAATAGTTGTTTGTATCAATTGAAATTTATCATTCAACAAAGCAAGTGAAAGCTACAAATGCACCTTCACCTTAAGAAAAATTGATAATTAAAAAAAAAGTGTCACATTACTGCCAAGCAAAACTCTTATCAAACATACAGTTAAAGTTCAAGGAAATCCAAATGCGTCATTCGATAAGTTTGGGGTACACTTTTTCCCCATCCCTGTTACATCCGCCATGTACGATTTATAAATTCTTGATGCACTCCTTAATGCCTTTGTCCCCTTAAAAGTTATTATGTAAAGCGAACTACCTACCCAACAAATGAGAATAGTTTGAACTTATTGGATGATACTTGAGCAGCAAAAGTTCAGAGATAACAGGGACAGGCCTTTTCACACTAGAGCCCGTCAACCCGGGTTGAACTCAACCCTGGGCAAACCTGTGCCGCCCCGGGTTGAGTTCATTATTTTTCAATCCTGCGTTCAACCCTACATCGTTTCACACTTCAATAAGCTCAGTTACTGCTGTTTTGAAACCCGGTGAGAGTTTCAACCTGGGTAGAAAATCTCAACCCTGGTCTGGAGCAGGGTTGAGTTCAACCCGGGGAGAAATCAATCTCAGGTTGACGCAGGGTTGGCACAGGGCTGAAATTTCAAGTGTGAAACCCTACATCAACCTCAAGATTTGTGTGGAAAGGCCAATTATGACCCATACTCGAGCATAGGCAATCTTTTTTATGCGTGCACAGTTTTTTTCCTATTCATTGTCAAAGAGAAGAGGGGGTCTTGTAACTGCACTGACAAACACAGCATGTTTAGCTCAGCAAATTTTCCCCGCTTATGATTGTTACACTAACCAGCCACCAGCAGAATTATCACAGCATATTCTGCTAAGCATTTCTCCTCTCTGCTTAGCAGCTGAGGGTAATTGGCAAGAGTATCTTGTTTCACTAGCCAGCCATCAGTGTAATTATGCCGAGGCCAGACTAAGCTACCTTGGAGCCCGGCAGCATTTGTCCTGTCACTCAACACTCTGACTCACAAAGGGGTTGCTGGGGACTCAACGAAATCCCTTGACATGTCTGTTTATGAACAGAGCATAGGTCTTTTCCGCTTTTCCCTTTTTTCAGTTTAAAGGGAATATACATCATTTGCTTTTGCTGTAATTTTCAGAAATGGATGGAATTGGGGGGTTGGAAATATATAGCAAATATAGTTACACTGACTTTTTTGAGGTTTTGGGTTCGAAAATGCTATAAAAACAAAGAAAAACTATCATTTTCCTGTAGTCTGGTTCCCTGACTCCATATAAGAAGAAACAGAGCAGTTTACATACATTGGGGAATTGTAAGGTCAGGGAACCAGTCTAGCTGGCTCGTACCCGTTCATAGGTTTGTGATAGATTGCAAACAAGTGCGAAGGTCAATTGGGGCCAGTATTTGAAAAAAAAGTCAGTTGTTTCCAACGCTGATCGGCCGATCAGCGTTGGAAATTGATACCAAAATACCACTTTTCTTGAAAATGACAGTATACCAGGTGCCATGATTTTACAGGATGCTTTACACTGTCATTCACTAACAGTCCAGCAAGGTATTGTCATGTAAAGATAGTGATACATTACCTATTATTAAGGACAGATATTTACTCCATGTATATAATTCAAAATGTATCTGGTCTGTCTGATTTCAGATGACAAATTTTGCAAGTAGAAAAAACAAAAATGTTTCTTTTACAAATATACAATAATAAATGACAGTTTATATAGCACCAAAGTCCGCCTAAGAGACGCTGGAGGCGTTTCATTTACAAAAAAAACCCAACATTTGATGAGTGCTGTAATTATGGTGTCACCTTGTACATTATACTGCCTTTTTATTAACACGTTCTTTTAATTTGTACCTACCAAGTTTCACGACGACCGTATCTCAATGCCTCTGAATGTGGATCAAGTCAAAAAATAATTAGAATCGCTACTAGGCACAGAGCATGTGGTTTTTATTTCATGTCAAATGAAGTATAAAACCTTATGCCTATATCATCCAGATTCGTCTGGGTTTTTATTAGTAACGAAAGTGATGAGAAACATCAGATGGTAACACTTCACCAAATGATTATCAAACAGAAACGTGGGGGGTTTGCCATTTTTGTATTGAAATGTAGCCATATTTTACAAGTGTATTTTAATTGGTCTGGTTACTAACACAGGAAAATTAAGTCTGGTTTTGATTTCTGGGTTTCTAGATTTTTTGTGTAATTTCCAATGTTAAGATTTTTGGGCAGTTTTCTCTGAAAATTACACAGAAACTATAGACATCTTGAAATGCCCAACCTATGATTTTCTTGTGTTAGTAACCAGGTAATTGTGTCAATCCAAACCAAACATAAAGTTGTAAAACAGTCAATATTTCAATGCTCACAAATGCACATTTTTCAATCAGTGGCAGTGGGGCTCAGTATGCAGTATCTGATGAGTCCCATTTAATTAATGAGGCTGAGAGATCACTATATGTCCTGGTCCTGTGTGTTTTCTGTGAAGTCTTACTATATTGTTGGACTACCATTCGAAGGGAGACGTTGCTGAGGGGAACGCCCCCTCCTTCTTCCACTAGACACCATTGTCGAAAAGCATTGAGCATTGTTCAGGGAACCCCCCCCCCCCCCCTAATTGTCAAATTATACATCACTTGCCACGCATAATACATTCGATCGTGCCGTGGTTCGTTATTGGAAACACGTCTGTCTGGTGTACGGACTCCTGGGAGTTGCCATGGTGTTTCGTACATAGGCTGCGTCTAATGGAGCGTGAGTTGCCATTTCAAAGGGGAACCCGATACCAGGCTATATTAAATTTGAAGGCTGCTCATTCAAATAACGTTTTAATGCCATTTATTTGTCATTCGGTGCTGATTCAACCAGTGTTGAAGTACTCGTTATACTCGTACTCATGAGAATGTACTCGTTCCGTACTCGCAAGAAAAACATTACTCGCACTCGTGCTACATGCAGAACTTTTTTAAGAAAATGGTCCTGACATTTGGGTTTCCTTTTTTTTTTACTCGCCCTGTATATTTTTATATATTTTTTCTTGATACTACAGTTACATTATATTATCGCACCTCAAGCCTTTTTTACCGAAGATTTCTTAATTTGTTGACTAAAAAATGTCATTAAAATAGGACAGTATCCATATTCCAAAATAATTACAAATTAGGCCATACATCGTAATAGACCAAAACAACACGGCCGGCCACCATATGTCTCGTAATTTATCGGTGCTGATAGGTGTCTTTCCGTTTGCGCTAGATAGCGCATGTTGTGATAAAGACACCGTAGAATATTATTAGTGCATTGCAAAGTCCTCATTTCGACTGAGCTGACATTTGTGATTGGCGGCATACACATGAATTATAATTAGAGTCGGTGATAAGAGTCTACATGAAAAAGACATAATGTTAAACCTTTTCGATATTCGCAATGCATATTGGTTCTGGATGACAAATTCACAAACCAGACAATTTTGTGCACAAACCTATGGGCCGTAAACCAGTTACAACATGCATTGGATTCCTCATCATTAAATGTCAAGAATTTAGTGCTTATCTATTCACACTTTGGTGCATTGGTAATTTGAAATATACTTATTTTAAAAATTTGTTAAAGCCTTTTATTAGGATGAAGAAACTTTTGGGGTATCTCTTTTTAGAGACCATTTTCATTACTCATGAATATTTATCGTGATCCTGCCAATATTGACCAATCAGAATCAAGATGTCAAGCTCACGCCTCCAACACTGACCAATCACAATTGTTCCTCTGGGCCTGATGACTGGTACCTGGAAATAAATTTAGGCTTTAAAATACACTTCTTATTTTTATTTTTAACGTCTAAAAAACTTACTTTTGAACTCTAGTTTGAACTTTGCAGTGAAAAGGCACAAAGCCGACAGATGTTAAGCCAGAACAAAATGAAATTGTTTGAAAAAGCCTGAATGTAAAATATTTAAAAAGACAAATATCCTCTTATGCGTGATATTTCGTTTGACAAAGTATACCAAGCGAAAATGAATGTTTCAAATTTTAAAATAAAAACACAGTTATATTTTTTTTTGTACCAAAGTCTCAAAGCTCTTCCCAAATATGCAGGTTTTGAAAACAGTTTTCTGCAGCAGTTCGTTCTCATCGCAATCCGGTCTGTATTGTCTCACTAACGGTTTCCATTGATAGTCCTGCATGGGTGGAGGGAGGCAATTGTGGTAAAGTCTCTTGCCCAAGAACACAAGCACCATGTTTCACGTCGCACATTAGCCGGGCATTATTTTATTGGACCACGGCGCTCCACTTTACAAATTGGTTGAGCTGTGCAAGGCTCGTGGGTATAGAGACGGGTAATTTCAGGCGCAATCGTCCATTCCTCCTGACATCTTGTCAATTGACGGAAAACACCCCGTGGGGTTAACTAATCCACATAATGACTCCTCGGATGTCCGTACCGTGCTCAATGACTCCTCGGATGTCCGTACCGTGCTCATGCGCTCAAAGGCACGGAAGGTTGGAGTAGGCCTTGTAAGCCTATAGCTGAATGCAGACAGATGCACAAATTATTGTCACTAGCCAAATTCGTCTAGTTATGTTGCGTGTGTTTTATACTCAAATAATGTTGACAAAGAAAGATTTCATAAAGGAATATTTTCTGCTAGTTGCTCCATTAAATTGCGCTCAGCCTCTGAATGTGCCTGCTTCCTTAGCAGTCTATCACATTTTGTACGGTTCAGGGGCGGATCTAGTTTTCAGGAAACGGGGGGGGGGGGGGGGTTGAGTCTATATGGCGTACCAAAGGCACGTTTTGCAAGGAGTGTCCGGGTGCATCCCCCCCCCCCTGGAAAATGTTGAAATCTACGATGCTTTCTCCTGCATTCTAAAGCAATTCAAGAATAAATTTAGGAACTTTAGCATTCCATTTGTTATTTTTGGCCCCATTTTACTAGTATCATAGCATTAGTCAGCTACTGAACGTAGGGGAGGGGGGGGGGGGGCTAGATCCGCTATTGCGGGTTGTGATCACTATAAGCATCGGTGTTTTTGTTTTTCACCTGTCATGTTTGATGTGAAACCGTCCCTCGTGCAGTGTGATGAGTTAATTCAGCCGTGAAAAAGCATCGGGTACTTAGGCCTGTTAGATTCAGTCTCAGCTCATTGAAGACGCGCGATTTGTTTTTAGCTTCAGGTGGGTGAAATGAAGCGAAATTTCATTCACGTTTCCTCAGTTGAAATGCATTGATAAGTGGCAACCTTAACTTGAAAATTATTTTAAAGGGTCCATGCGATAACGTTTTCTCAGAAACACATTTTGTGCAAATTTCTACTCATTGTATATGTACGAAAACTATCTGCTATCCTTTTTGGTTAATTTTATTGAAAAATGCACTTCTTCAAATATTTCCATGTTTTTCTGGACAACTGAGGGAGCTGTTGCTGTGATGTCATTTCAGGAAGACACTGTTCAGCTTACGGGTTTTAAGTTCAAATTGTGAACCCAAAATTTGCTCATTGAACAAAAATTGTGAGAAAAGTTTGCTCATTGGCTTACTGCCATGTACTGACACAACAACGAATCATCCAAAGAAAAGAACATTTACGACCGCAAAATGTCAAAAATTCGAGCAACTTTTTGTGCTGAAATAGCTGTAACATTGAGGCTTCTGCCCGGAATGACATCACAGTTTTGCTCATTAATATGGAATTTCGCATTTAGCATAAAAATAAAAAAGCCACCAAAATACCCTTGAAAATGGCAAAAACGAAAATTGAAAATAAGGTTAAATGGAAAACAAAGGTGCATTTTCAAGGTCACGTTGCATTAAGAAATTACATTCATAGAAACCTCAATTCGGTTTGGGTTATTTTGTTCTCTTCCAAGTTCTTGAGAATTCATATTCATATCCAACATCAGAATTGAGAAGATGCTATATTCTCCACCAGTTACGGGGAAGCAGCTTGGAAACCAAACATACGTTGTGAATCTTAAATTGTGAATTGAACATGCAGGCATCGTTGTGAATATTAGAAATGTTTATTTTAGTCCGTTGGCATCAAAGCTGCGTAGAACTTTGTAACACACCGCACTCACATGCATGACATTCCCAGACGTCTATAGGTGAACCTTTTCAGTACATTGGACAATACACGGATCACATGGCGCAAACATAATGCGCGTTTACAAAGCAGCATTATTTTCCACTCGTCTGGCTTCCTTGAAAAATCTCCCAACGAAAGGTTGTTTGGTGAAACCAGAAAGTTTCACTGTTTGCATAGGAATGGTAGTTATGAAGTTCTACTACATCAAGTACATTTTATATGTACGGTCTAGAGGGTATTCAAAGAATATAATAATATTGTAGGCCTATAGGTTTATAATTTTTCCTCGTTAAAAACGATTTTCTCCCAATTTAGGGCTCGATTATTTATTTGATCGATTCGATTGATTAATCTGATTACTATTGTATTAATTCTTAATCCATTTATCTTTTTTATTATAATGGTTTCATATTTTCCTAGTGTCAGGTGCGGGTACGTGGAGAGTCGTGGGTTATGAAATGGCGTTTATATTTTACAGCATATTTTTTTTATTAGACCTAATTATGTTCTGATTTTTTCCAAGGATATTGGACTTTATTTAGCAGCTATATCATGCTTCGGGTAGGCTACGCCAGACTTCAGATATACATGTATTACAGTCAAATTATGTTTGTGGGGAGTAAAGCATGATGCTCATACAATTTTAAGTATAAGAGCTTTCATGACCCTAAACTCAAGCCATTATTTCAAAGTCCACTTTGTCCCTTATCAAGGGGCTGTTTTGCAGGGTCTTTGCCTCTTGCATTTGCCAGTTTGACTTACAATTTTGCGCCCAAAATGTTTACCTTTATTTAATGCTGCATTCAGAATATGGAATAGAAAGACTTTTAAATAATTTGGTTTGAAATTCCTCCGCACTCATGAGTGAAAGTATAAAAATAAAAAGTCCCTTCCACTCCACCGCAAAGGTGAGCGACGGACCACTGAAACAGGTCCTTTGATAATATTTGCCCTCCGATATACAATTCAATTGGGGACCCCCAAAATGGTCTGGACACCGACTCTTCCTTGTAAAGTTGTTATTTTGCAAACTTGCTTAATCCGCATCTTTAAGGAGTTATGATTCCTACCCCAGTGCCCCACAAAGCCCAAATGAAACCAGAACTTCACATTTTCACGCCAAAAACGTGTACTCCGATCCGCAACCGAGCAATTTAACCGAAACGGGACTGAGTGGAATATAATAGTGCATTCATCTTAAAACTGGCTGGAGAAAAACATTGGTCCCGAGAAAATCTCGCCCAGGTGGCGTGTCAGGTGGGACGATCTGACGGGACTAGCGCCCATAGGTGACGGCCTCAGCTGGCCGATGCTCACGGTAGTTAGTCGTAATTGTTACCGGAGTAAAGGATGTTATAAAGAAAAGCTAGAATAGTTTAATTTCGAAACTCGAAGTGCTAACTCTTTTCACAAGGTTTACTAGGACTATCCGTGAAAGTGTTCTGCAAATGTCGCCGAGTGACTGTTAGGCGTTGGGTAGTTTATTTTTTGGTGTGAAAACCTGAACTCTGGATTAAATGAGATATCGATACGGTCGAGGACGTACCAAATATTGGTGACAATATTCAGAAGACGTAATTTTTTCGAACTTTTTTGCAATTCTAAATCTATTTACTACTGACCAATATACATAGGCCTATGTAGAAGGTATTATTGGGTGGTCATTTTGTTGATACATTTGCACGTTCACATGACATTTTTGTTTTTGGAAACTGAATGAAGATACAAGTGTGGTTATTCAAGAATAACCCCACTAGTATACGGTAGCAAAGATATTTTGCTATAGGGCCATCGCAGATTTGTCCTTTTAAAACAAATACAGGTAAAGACAGAATAACAAGCAAAAGCAGCCATTTTGAAAATTTGAAAATTCTTTGTTATTCTACATATAAAAGGCTTAATTTCCCCAAATATTCACCCTATCTGTCCCACTATTGTGAATCAGGCTATTATAGAAGATTATGCAGTACAATGTTTGTCACTGCCTAACAATTTCCACCGCACACGCTCTCTACCACGTGCTTGCCTGAGACAGTCCGGAAATATTGCCCGAAACGTCGACACCATCATTTTCTCAGACCGTCACAAAAAATACTCCCTCTGGAAAGCACGGTTCTTCTTTAATCTTCTTGTGCCCAATTTATATCGACCCGGGTTTTGTGATAGTTGAAAATGACTGGCGAATACACATCCATGTGTCACTGACCGTGATCTTGCTTTGTATTTTTGTGTGTGCACACGTCATGCATATCAAACCCTCTGGGCTTGTTGTGGGCTGGGCTACAACAATGGATACTGCAACCCCGAAAACAGGTCCGGCCGGTTGCCAAATAAAAATGGGAAAACACCGTTGAGTCACAGTATTGAATTCTGCACGGGTTGTGACCTCATAGGCCTACACTTTCTTTTATTTGAGGTTTACTTTTGTTGTAACTTTTTTTTTTAATCGGAGTAGGCCCCTTTGGTTGCAAGGTAGCTTACTGCATGCCTAATATGGTTATAATTACACAAGGAAATTGTGTAAAATGACATCGACATGCGTTATACTCTATTATTGTATTCCGATTTCCAATTGTGTAATTTAACGACATGGCCCAGGCTTTATTATGAATGACTTGCAGTTTCTAAACATAATGTCGGATTAATTTAAAAGAACTGGACAGAAAAATCAAGGACGCAAGATGTATTTCTCTAAGATATAAATGAAAAACATACAAGGCTAAATATATAGTACTTCAAAAGGAAAATCACAAAAGGGCAATGACTTCACTTAATAACTTCCTGTGTATCATACACCTTAAATGCACTGATACGAACTTATACTTTAGGTAGCATAAAGCCTATACAATACACAGTTATATAACGAAACCGAGAAAATGTATTTATGTGTCTGTAAAATTGGGGCATGACAGAGACAAAATAGGCGCAATGACTCACAAGAACCACGTGGGGATGAGTTCACCTTCAAGACGGGAGGACATCGTCATTATACGGAAAGATGATACCGATGATGTAGTACCATCATCTTGCCGTACGATTCTGTGTCGCTGTGGGCTACCGAGCCCGCTGTTCGGCCCTCAGGGGATGTTAATATCAAAAGTGCATCTTCTCTTAGCTGAGCTTCATTCTCAGCGGTTATAAGACATAAGATATTGCGGCCCCAATTCACGAAGATGGTAAAAACAGGTATTCCTGTTACTTTGTATTAAAACACGACACGGTAGCCAATTGCAAGAGTGCACATTTTTCTTTTCAACATTGACTCATAGTCTGTTTCCCTAATAGATCAGATTTTAAAGGGAATGTACAACATTTGCTTTTGCTGCAATTTTCAGAAATAAATGGATTTGGTGTATTTGTATGTACTGTTAAATTGACTTGCTTCACGTTTTGGGCTCGGAGTTGCTGGAAAATCCAAGAAAACCAACAGCGTTCTTGTAGTCTGGTTCCCTGACCCCTCTTAAGATGAAACCGAGCAATTTATAGACTTTGGGAATTGTAAGGCTATAGAGAATCAGTCTAGCTGGCTTGTACCTCTTCACAGGTGTGTGATTAAATTGCACAGAAAATACGGAATAACTTAATATGAAAACTCCAGTTTTCTCCAACGCTGGTCGGCCGAAAAATACAAGTTTTCTTGAAAAGGTCAGCACACCAGGAGCCACAATTTTACAGGATGCTTTAGACTGTCATTCCCTAACAATCCAGTAAGATATTTCGTGATAATTTGATCATTTCGTTTTTTTGATGTTTGCAAATGTTGTATCTTCCCTTTAAACATTTTGTTTTTAGATTTTGAATGGTGTTATTATTGCAAACAAACAAAATGCATGAGAAGCAAATGATCCTATATCCCTTTAACGCGCACTCTGCACATCGGCAATCCAACGACAGTACTGATTTTTGTTCCGACAGGATTTAGGCATAAGAGTACCTCCATCTGGCCCATGCATGTTTTTTCTTCCATTTGAATACTTATTAACTATTAACCATACTGAAACAAGGTAAAACTTATGGGATGACGTAATACGCTGGATACGTTACCATGGCAACTAAATCAGCAGCCGCCACATGGGATATTGTTATCAAATACGAATTCACGAAAGGCGGGACAACAGCAGCATAATTGCGATCTTCTCTCACCTTTTCTGTGGGGAATTTCCCCGCGAGGTCAAATAACAAATTATCGCTGAAAACGGTGAACCGTGTAGGCAGTGGCGGTTCTGAGGGGGAGGGGGGGGGTTGCAACCCTTGTTGTGAAATTAGTAAAATTGGACCAAAAATAATAAATGGAATGCTAACATTTATAAATTTATTCTTGAATTGCCTTAAATGCATGCAGGAGAAATCACCGTAGCTTTCATTTTTTCCCTTGGGGCATTTCCCGAGACCCCCCTAGCAGGACATGCCTTCGCCACGCCTTGGACTCAACCCACATCTAACCCCCCCCCCCCACATCACCCCCCCCCCCCCCCCCCCGTTTCCTGACAGCTAGATCCGCCCCTGATGCGCGTTTCACTCCCATTATATTTATAGGCGCATTTAAATGTAAACATTCTTGTTTAGAAATATATTGACTTTGTCATTTCCAGGCTCAGGCGCGGTTCTCTTAAAAGATCCCCCCCTTTTTTTGGGGGGGGGGGGAGGGGAAGGGGGGTTGCAAATCAAAATTTGATCGGCAAAGGCAACATTGGGCCTATTCACTGGCCTGCAACCGTAACCACAACGGCTGCCAAGCGGTTTTTAATAACCTCCGAGTCCAATACCTGTGCGAAACATACTTCTATAATGAATCACAGCCAATGATTTCCATATTCTTATAGGCTATACATGTATTGCAATCTCACTACAAACACACGGCTGTTGTCATTATTCCCTGGTGCGGTTTGCCCCTTTTCCGCTTGTCATGATTTTTTTTTTCAGGTTGAATGCCTTCGATGGAAGTTCACTGAGAGGTTTTTTTATCAGTAGCGATGTAAAATGGTAAATCACATCAATACATACAAAAAAAAGATTTGTAAACTCAGGAATTCAATGCGCTTAATTTAGAATTGTATATGACTTGCGCTGTTTACTAGCCACGCGTTTACGGAGCCTGAAAATGCGAGCCAGCATTTTGATGACAATTTTGTATTTGCTCAATTGTTTTTTAAAGCATTAATTAACAAGCATTTTTTCCTCCAAATGTTTTGATTTCTGGTTTTGGGAAAACGGTTAGATTAGATTCACATCCTTTTTGAACACCACGAGCCTTTCATTTTTATGAAATAATTCCTTGTATTTTATCACCAATGGCATATATGTTTTGTTTAAATTGTTTTAAAACCTCTTTATCATCCTACTGCATGGTTAAAAATATTACCACGTTTTGATATGGTTATGTAATGTATCGGAAGTTATATTTACATGTCAATATTTGACCCAACACTCGTCCAAATATAGATGATCGATACTGTTGTATTCTCATGCTAATCAGCCAGGCGTTGAATCGAAGTGTCATGGCGCGTCACGCATGACTAGCTTCGAATGACGTCAGCTAGTCTGCCATTGGTCCACAGGATAGACATTAGCATATGACAGGGCTCAGTAGTCACCGGAGTTCGTGTACAGCGATACTGTGTAACTATAGATGCAATGCATTGCAATGGTGGCTGAAATACACGTGTACAATACAAACAGATGCACATAATACACGCCGATCTGCATTCCTTGCACGGGTGCAGAATTTACGAGGGCACCCGACTGGTTGGCCCCCTAACAGAACTTTGTGCGTGTGTGGTAGTGGTGCCGGTCACGTGACAGTGCCAACCAACGCCCATTAACCAACACAGTCACTAAACTGTTTCCTGTCGGGCCGGGTGAACTCGCGGTGTGGATCATATCATTGGAAAGGGGTTAGGGCTATACCATAGAAAGCTAGCTGACTCACTGCTCGAGCACGTAGTGGATGAGACATCACTCCATGAGAATAATTATATCAGATTGTAGCCTGACAAATCCCGCGTGTACACCACTCGTACGGAAAAGAACTTACAGCAGAACAGTCGGTGAAGTAAGAGTGGAGTTTTGGTGCTAGTACAGCTGCAGTGTGAAGACCGGTTTCAGACACTTGTTAGTCTGTGATTTACTTTTGGCATACAGCTTTGGGCCACTGCACTCTAGACGAGGACATTCCAATCATGTCGGCAGCTAACGGAACCGTAAGTGGAGGGGATGTGCTGCAGTTTGACGCCGGGCTGATCAACGCCTCGTCCAAGAAATACCTGACGACTGAGCTGGGCACGGTGAATGTTAACGGGACCTCTCTGAAGAGCAAACAGGTCTGGACCCTGAACCCGGCCACCGCAGACGGCAAGCTCTTCTACCTGTCCAACAAGGTGTCCAAGTCCGGTCTGACCACCGTGTACCGCCTGACCTATGACAAGTACGGCAAGGTGACGGCGGCGAAGATGGACGACGAGACCAGCCCGGACCTGATGCAGAAGTTCAAAGTGGAGCCGCAGGGTGATGGCAAGTTCGCCATCAAGGCCGAGACGCTGGACTACCTGAGCGGTTCCGGCGAGCCCACCTGCAAGGCTAAGTCGGTCGGGGAGTCCGAGTCCTGGAGCATCCAGCTGGCCATCCACCCTCAGGTCAACATCTTCAGCGTTCAGCGCCAGCAGTTTGCCCACCTGGACCTGGAGAGAGAACAGATCCTCTTCAACGAGAACATCCCCTGGGGTGGGGATGCCGTCATTACTCTGATCTACGATGCGGCGGCCAGCAAGTACCTCATCCAGGCTTCCGATGATCGCTTCCTGAACGCTGACGGCTCCTTGAGGGCGGCTAAGTCCGAAGAAGCCCTCTTCGCCATCGAGTTCCACGGTGAGAACCTGGCCTTCAAGAACGGTGGCAAGTACTTATCGGTGGGCGGTAAAGACGGTGAGCTGATGACCAGGAAAGGTACCGTGGGCAAGGAGGCACTCTTCAAACTGGAGGACAGCTATCCACAGGGTGTCTTCTATAACCTCAGCAACAACAAAATCGTCTCCATGAAACAAGGTAGGGAGTCTTGGATAAATGTTGAATGAAAACCATACGGGAAAGATTCCCATATCTGGCCATCACTTGTCACTCTGTGCACAAACCCTATGTGACTGGTCTGAAAATTTCGTTTTCTCAGTAAATAGTTCACTATTTTTCCTGCTAATTTGGACTTTTTAGGACATATTATAACTTTAGGTCACTGAACGATATAACGATAGGTCACTGAAGGGAAAATTAGTATTGGCCAGATATGGGAATCTTTCCACCATACGGGGTAGAATGCAGTATCCCGACGCCACAATCACTGCATTTTGAATTTTGAAAACAATTAACACGAATGGGAGAGATAAAGAAAAGAATGTAGTAAAAATAATAATAATAGTATCCACGAAGACTATGGAGATAAGTCGAGTGCAGTTTCAAAGTATTTTCTGACAAAATCGGAAATATTTCCTATTTCAGATTCATGTATTCTAAATATTTTTTGCAATGACTGACCTTCAAAGGCTTCATTGAGATAATTATGACTAGTACTGTGGAGAAAGTGGCGTCAGGATGCAACATTCTGAATCCGTTTTGAATGTATTTTCATCTATTTTCAAATTCTATGTTCAGTTTATATCTGAATTTTTAATATTATGTTCGTCCAACTTTCAAACATAAAGAAGTTATATCCACGTCCAGACTGGGACCTTGAGTGCAGAAAACCATGCAAAACAAATTCAGGCCAACTTTACTCGCTCTTTACATTTTGCACAGGAGAGTGAAGCCTACTGTTTGCAATTTGAAGCCAAAGACTAGACAGTTTGAAAAAATTGACCCTTCAGTGGTCTGGTGGCAGACCATGGAGAGATGTGTAGAAATATAGACTAGGTACCAGATGTTTCATGTGCCAGTCTGTTTTATTGTATTGCATTTTTTTCAGTACCTTAATTTTTGTGAGTCTCGTACACAGTATTGAGAATGAGAGTCTCAAATTTTCGGACTTATCCACGTCCAAAATGTCACTCTGCTTAACAGCCCATCGACTGTTAAAAATATATATTATTTCTTTTGAAGTAAGTGCACGACATCAAATGACATATGTGCAATCATCAGTGCAACTGCTATTATGTCTTCTGGTTAGTGGCCCCACTTCCTCGTACATCGTCTATGTCTGATATGCAATTCATTCCATGGTCTGAATCATAAAGTAAGGAATGGGCCATAGAAAAGTAATGTTTCAAACTGGACACGCCCCCTCACGTACAACTTGCTATTTGGCATGTATAATAAGGCCTTTGTTCTTTGAGCTGTAACCTTCCTTTTATACCAGTTTCCTTTACTTTAAAGTCACCGTGGTCCTAAACAGATTAAAGCAATCAAATTTATCTAATCTATATCGTACAGAAATAAGACACATGGTTCGTATTGTGTTTGAGAAACCGACGGTTCTCTAAAAATCGGTTGTCGAAACTGAATTTGGTTATATACCTAACTCTAGAACTGTATGAAGAATACTTCTCTTCCAGAGATTTCCTTGTCTTTTTTAGGAAGTCTTTTGAGAATAGTGTTCAAAAGTGTTTCTCGGTTATTTAACTCCTGATAAGTCATCCCTCCTATATGAATCATACTCTTTAGTTTAGTTGGACGTTGCCAACTTGCTTACCTTGTCAAATCAGAGATGTTTCTTTCACTTTCTTGCCATATTTGGGCATCCAGGAAAAACCACTTGCCTTACGTCATGCTGCATTGTGTTTCCTTCGTTCCCAGACTTTGTAAATAACCAGTTTCTATAGAAATTTCGAACAATGGTTGGATTACTGATGTGTGGTTGGTTGCTTTGCTTTGCTTTGCTTTGCTCTGCTCTGGCGACTACGTGCAGTTATCTTTGCATTCCCATAGATATTTCGAACCTTGGAGGCTTGAATTATACTGTTTGTCTGCCATGGTATGCGCAACCAACTGTGTCCTTCCCTTATTTTGCTGGTTTGACAATGGTGAGAATCTTCTTCCTACGATTCTTTCGCAACTGAAAAGGGTCATTAAAGGGGCAGTCTCGTCCAGTTATTTCAGATAGCCCAAGTCAAAAGACAGCCCTCACAAATAGGTGATTTTTGTTAAAATTTAAAAGTTGAATGTGGAATTGATAAGAGCAAGGTTTGAACCTGCGACCTCTGGATTGCCATTCCGGTGCTCTACCAACTGAGCTATCCAGCCCTATGTTGGCGGTTCACCATCCTGTCAATGTCGTGTTTTGTTTTATGAGGGGGCGCTAGTCAGAAGCCATAAAGCCGTACATGCCATGTAGCCATAATCACGCCCAAAGTCAAGATGCTATATTGTTGCCACCCATGATACTGAAATTAACAGAATGTATAAGTTAAGACTACCAAAATGTTGATGTTTTATTGAGATCTCTCAAATTGCTCGAAATAAGTTCTGCGGCATGCCTTTAATACCCAACTTTAAAAATATGCTTTCTGTTTCCAAGGTTCCTGATGTTTTTCAGAACTGGCTATAATATAGTTACCAAATGAACTCTCTAAAACTCTCCTTGCGTCAGATCAGAATCTACAGAAAAATATATACGAAACTTGACTTTTATGCATGTGCACACATCACAATAAAACAGATTTGAACAGCACTTGAGAAATCATGCACCCACATGTGTGTGTGTTTACTGAGAGTAAATATACAGGCACTTGAATACGGTATCATAACTCCCTGTTTATGAATGACCAAATCCCATAAGGTAGCAGACACAAGCAGCTACCCTGCACTTTTTTGTATTAGATTATTCTATAATAGGATATAAATTGTTGTATACATGAATATGAAACATATACTGTATAATGCAGGTCTGATCTTATGTACATATGTGACACACGGATCTATTATGGTGGATGGCATTTACATGAGTCACTCGTTCGGTCTGCATTTTTGGATGCTGACAATTTTTTTTCTTCATGATGCACCGTCTGCCGTTTTGATTACCAACGTTAATTCTTTTATCTATAGCCTTCTTGTGTCTGTAAATGTTCAAATCTGATATTTTGTATCATTTTGTAGCCGTATACCAATCTACTAAACTTAAAATCATTTGTGAAAAAAGTATCGGTAGTTGTGGCCCATCAGATAGACAAAATCGACCTTTAGTCGGACCTGGATATTGACCTCAAATCAGTTTGATTTGTGATAACCCATTTTATTTATCTCGTATAGGATAATTAAATTTGGTACCATTATAGCACCTCGATACTTGAAGTTATGTTTCAGAAATAGAATTCATAAACTGTTGTATGTCATCTAAACAAATGAAAGAAAATTAAGACCATAGACAAATATGTTTGTTCAATACATGGTTGGCAATTTTAAGATAAACGTATAATTTCCTTGCCCTGTACAAACTGTAGTGTTTCTATACATATCAAGACAAGTCATACACTTTCTGTCGTGGAGTAAAATATTTAATAAGGCTCACTAAACATTCTGAACTGAACAAAGGAACAAAGACGTATGATGCAGAATGACTTTACGAGACTCTTGATACCTCTGATGACTTTAAGGCACATTCGGTATGCCCCATATAGTCATGAATCATTTGGGGATGTGTTATCTTTTTGACACAAAAATAGATGCTGGTTTTCGTATCAAGCCCGGGGCGTGTATGTCGGTTACAGTCTGTGACCTTTGGCTGAGGTCACGGTATGCGAGTGCAGCCTATTTTAATTCCCCTGAGCTGCAGAACAACAACAAATATTCTTCTGGACATAAATATTCATGGTACATGTATAATGCCTCGTACTAGAAGATGCCTTTTGTGAACTTAACATACAGGAAGACAAATACGTGAGTTGATTAGGAGTCTGTGAAAAGTTATGTGGCATTGCTTGTTTGTTAATAGTAAGACGGCCAAGGTCGTGTAAGGCATTTTGAAGAAGATATTTAGTTTTATTTGCCAGCTTTAGCAGGATGTGAAATGAGGTCTTGGTGTTGTTGAACCAGGACGCAGGAAATTATCACGTTACAGATGGCGAAGCAGGAAGAAAGATAATCCGCAATATGAAGCCACAGTTTAGCTGAATTTCAAAATCATACAGAATTGCAAAGAAGACCTGGATATTCTTTGTATTTGGCAAAATAGCTGGTATGGTCGTTTTCTGACGTGGCAGCAACTTCAAAGATATTAACACAAGTTTACACTGCTGGTGCTAGAACATATAGTCCTATGCAATACATGTAGCCTTAAAGGGAACATACAGCATTTGCAGACATAAAATGCCAAATTATTACGAAATGTCTTACCTGATTGTAAGTGAATAGTCTCAAGCATCCTGTGTAATTTTTGCACCTGGTGTGCTGTCTTTTCAAGAAAAGTGGAATTTTGGTGCAATTTCCAACGATGGTCGTAATACTGCACCCAATTTACCAAATTTATTTGGTCGACATTTTGTTAGCAATCGGTTACACATCCGTGAACGGGTGCAAGCCAGCTAGCCTGGTTCATGACCTGACAATTCCCCGACGTCTATAAACTGCTCCGTTTCATCGGACGTTAGGGTCAGGAAACCAGACTACAAGAACATAAATGTGTCTTGGGTTTTCCTGCACCTATGACTATGAGCACCAAACATTTATAAACACAGAAGTGTAACAATATTTGCTGTAGAATTCTAACTCCCAAATACATCCATTTCTGAAAATTACAGCCAAAGAAAATGTTGTGTACTATAATGAGTATATTTACACGATGTGAGCATTTTGCTTTATGTTTGTCTTTCTGGCTTTATTTGGTTTGGAAAGCTGGCTAAAGTCACCATGCACCGGGAAAACGTATAACTATGCCTACACAAATAAACTGAGAACAATTGGTATCCTGTAAACGTGATGAGGGAAACCAGGCGTCTGTTGCTAAGCAACCAAAAGATGTCTGCGAGGATTTAACGACACAAACTTTAATGCTTGAAAGGAATGTGGAAACAAGGTTGGATGTTTACTTCACTAGAGTGTGCTAGTTTTATAAGTCATAAAGATATCTCTGTTGTTAGGCGTGGAAATAAAATTGATAAGTTTTTACACGAAATACCAAGTGCTACAATGTATCTGATAGACTGATACTAAGTTCCAACCGCTTTGTTTTTAAAGAAAACATCCAACTAAGGCCCGGGAAGTCGTTGGCAACGATATATTTTAATGGCCAAAGCATTTAGATCAACATGGGCCGTGTGTGCAAATCTATAAACACACACATGATGAATTTCGTTCATTGGCAGATGTGACGTATGCACCACGCTGTCTAAACATGTGGGGCAACACAGAACAAAGCAATAAATATCTTTATGAAATATCCGGATAAACCGGCCGCACACGTGTGATTTAAATCGATTTACATTGTGCGATTGCATGCCCACAACAACGATAGATTGCAGATGTTGCGCCTCACCCCTGCGCGTCCACATAATAATGTCATTACCTTTATTGTAATAACCCCCGTCTCGTTGGCCTACATTGGTGGAACTAATTGTTATTGAGGGATTCCAGAAATTGAATTTTAGAGAAAAAATGGTGTACAGATTATTTTCAGTTTTCATAAAACAAGTTTCATTTTCAACTGAGGATATTGTTGTTGTGGCACGTGTACATGTACTATCCTCTTTATCACAGCTTTTGCTAACGTCCTAGCCTTTGCCTTGGGATAAAGAACTAAGTACTACAGAATACTACACAAATTATGTATACAGGCACCACATATCAAAAAATACTATGAGTGCTGTGCCCACTTATATGCTGAAGTACCGCATACTACAGTTTACTATGTTGTAGCTTCAGGTGGGTTGAGGGTGATGCTACGTTCGAGTTAAAAGCGTAGATTTCACGTAATTCATATTTTTCTTTTCATAGCAATCCCTTTTTAAATTCAAATGGGATGTTCCATGTAACGACCAATTGGTGCGAGATGCTTTCCTGCACAAAACGAATGCAATAGCCCATGTGATGTTTTTGGGTTCACAATTTGAACACAAAACCCCGATATACTGAACATTGTCTTCTTGAAATGACGTCACAGCAACAGCACCCTCAGTTGTCCGGAAAAGCATGGACATTTTGGATTGTTCAAACAAGTGCACTTTTCAATAAAATTAGACAAAAAGGGATGTCAAATAGTTTCCATACATTAAGAGGAGGAGAAAGGTGCACAGGTTATGTTCCAAAGAAAACATTCATTGCATGGACCCTTTAAGGTTTAAATCAGCGAATTGAATCTAAGGGGGTATCTCATGTTTTGAGCACAACATTAGTCTCTTTGCTTTGACTCATGTATGTTGGAACGGAGACTCTCTTAGAAGCTGAGGTTAATGTTGATGTGGGTTTTCATCTTCAATGCAAACGTATGAAATGCTTGTCACGCGTGAAAAGACAGAGTTAGTCACTGATGATTGCAAAGACACGTGGGAAAAAGAAACGGTGTATAAAGAAATGGTGATTGCTTTCCTATATGCTGGAAATACAATTTACTCTTCCAATAATAAAACCGTGGGTAGTTATCAAATTAAAAAGAGAATCAATTATTCATGTCTCCCCAAGTGTCTGTTTTTGCCATCAGTTCATTGAAATTTGAATCGTGCAGATGTTCATGTACAATTTATTATTCTCTTGTATAGTAATAATCCATGTAGGTATACATGTTTACTTAATGGTCTAAAGATTGTTCATGCCCATGGCCTTCCAATTTACGTAAATGAAACGATTGTTCGTTTTGTTATAATTAATGAGAAGCTTCTGTCCGCTGACTCGGTTCATGGAGGTAAAATTAGTTTGGTTGTATCGGCAATGCATTTTAAACTTAAACCTGCTCAATCCAACATGATCCAACTATTTTACATACCCGATGGATCCTGTTAGATTGAGCAGTAAACCCTTGTATATATTCCTGTTGAAATCTGTTGGATTCAGCAGGTAATTGAAAACATTCAGAGTCGGATTCTGTTGGGTACTGATGGTAAATTACGCCAAGTTGGACTCTGTTGGATCCAGCGGACAACTGAGAAATAATCAGTTGGATTCTGTTGGATTGAGCGTGCCAGTCGTTTTATGTGTTCAGGTACCCAACAACTTGGCAAGTTTGGTTGTGTGGGACTGTGTTGGATTGAGCAGGAAACCCATATGAGTAACCGTCGGACTCTGTTGGATTTGGCAGGCTAGTCCTGAAGAACTACCAATAAAGCAAGCCAAGTAAAGCTAGTTCCAGAGCCCAGAATACATGTATTCTATTCCATTGATTCAGAATATCACTGGAAGTCTTTTCATGCATGTGCTCTGCACAATGGGCCAAATCTAGTCTATGCATTGGCGTTACGGGGTAATCCTATACAATAGCACTGCCCGGCTGACAAGTGGCAGTGAGGTACAAAGAGAACTATGGGGAAAACAACTCATGCACGGAAAAATCGTTTCGACTTCTCAAATAAATTAATATTTATAAGTGATCATTGTGCTTCATTAAATACTTAGGTAAACAATTATGCTCATGTTATGATGAATTTATGTATTGGCCAAAATTATGGAAGCAATATAGTATAATGTTTAATATTTGTGCATAATTTGTCACGGTCGAGATGCAACGGCTTCATTATTGAAATTTCGCGTCAGTGATGTACGGCATAATTGTGTATTCATGTCTATATCCGTGGGTAGTATGACAAAGTAAATATCCATCACGATGTGTGCCAATGAGGAAAATTTTGTAACGAGTGTCATGATAACAGTGTGCTCATATCATTTATCAGTTTTTCCTGTATGGAATAATACCACATTGGCAGTGTTTCCCATCTAGAATCCGGCTCTGGCCCAGGGCTATAGGGGTGCGGTGTAATGAGAACTTCCCATTCCAGGGCAATGTTCCGGAGGCCGGGAATTCTACCTGTTCTTCCTCCAGTTTTTTGGCGGGGTGGGACGGTGCAGATTACGGGGGAATCATAACAACAAGGACACCGGACGTTCGGTTTACCAATTTGCCCCGCAGAAATTGAAAATGTGTGTTGTTGGTTTTCAAGCCACCACAAAAGTCTGGCAAAACTTGGGCTTCATTACAAACATTCAAACCCATTCGACACGAAGATGGTACACACGAGGCCTTTTACGAATTTGATAATAGTTATAAAAAGGGCCTCTGACGAACATCAGAACATTGTTGAAAAACGTTTAAAAACAGGTGAAGTGTAAAATTAGGATTCTATGATAATACGGACTCATTTTGTATTGCGCATGCGTTAGGGAACAGGTCACGTGTGAGGGTTAGAGAGTCCTATACAGTAAAAGCTTTAGTAGAAGTCCAAATTTCATTATGGCAGCGGTTCAAGAACCACACACGATACGCAGATCAAATACACATGCATGCTACTTCATAAATTTTGTACCCACATTTTTTCATTATGTGCATTTTGTATCAGCATGTTTTGTAAACTGCGACTTATCTTATCTTTAGTTGACAAACTGGATTGTGGATCTCGCCCTTTGCAACCGTGACGTCATGACTGCAGATTGCATTATCGAAGGTCTACAGTATAGCTCTTTTATGGTCAAACCTGGAGAAGTGACAATCCTTTATGTAAATTATTGCAACATAGGAAATACTTTGCGATATCCAACAGAATTAACATTCTTCAAAGTTGATTAGGGTTTGAAAAGACCAGTGGTTTAAAAGACCAGCATGTTTAACCGTACACTGCTCCTTGCACTATGGTTAACTAAACTTGCTTTATCCGCATCGGGTTAACTTTGTTTTAAGGACATTTGGGTTAATTATGCAAGTTTCAAAAAGGCATCTTTTTCCTTTGGGCATTGTGGTTGACAGCCACTCCATTTTGCAACAGAAGTCGACCGGATGGACTCGGTCAAAAAAATCTCCTAGTCCTAGCCAGAAAATAGGTTCGACAGCTGCCGAACTACTGTGGTCTACTGCACACTGGCTGTTGTGTTTTGCATTCCAGTCTGATAAACCAATTTGAGTGAAAGTGTTTGGTGTTAAGTGATAACTCTTTAAATAGTTGTGAATAATTGGTCTGATTAGTCCATGTGTAGTCTGTTTAGCAAGACAATGAACTAAAATAGTTCCTCGTTACGTGCTGTTACAGTGTGCACGGACACATGAGAATATAGGAATTCCATGAGAACAATATGCAAGAATGACAGGTTAAAGCATCAGAAATAGTTTTAATTCACGAGTTTAGAAAGTTGTGATCACTTTTATCACTGAAAATTGTGTCTTTCTGTTTTGCTTTGATTAGAATAAAGGTACATGGCTATTCTTGACTAAGTTGCAACTAGCTTTGCACCTTCATGCAAATGCTCTAGAAATTGAGTGGCCTGACCCACCCCTTCAACAGTATAACTTTGCCGTATTGTTAGGAACTTGAGCTGAATTCATATTCACGCACACCTCCACTCTGGGGGGGGGGGGGAGTAGAAAAACTAGAAATGGAGAAAACCTCAAGAGACATAGTCCACATCCAAGGCTTCCTGTAACCGAAGTGCCGTTAAATTTGCGGTTCACTAAAAAATAATACTTGTGCAGACAGAGAGGGTATTGTCCACAAACAAGTTGTGTGAATTGTAAACTACGTGGAGAATGTTGTCAATACATTTTCAAGGACCATTCTTGTTATGTTTCCAAAGGGTTTTTTTTTTCATAAAAACTCAAAAGAGACTCAGACAGGGAGTGGGGAAATATTGTTTACTTTTAACACGCGTTTTTCATCAGAATTGAAAGTTGCATTTCCACATATACGAATATCAGCTGGCGTGCTTGCTGAAGTAAGTTACCTTTAAAAAGGACAAAAGATTGCAAGAATGAAAGGGTTTTTATGTGAACATGGGACTTAAAACAAGGATTAATTATATCACAGGGAACATGATCATAAACTAGATTCCTCCCTTCTCTTAAAGTCATAGTAGGAAATTCGCATTCAAGATCATATAAATTGGCACCTTTTCCCTTGGAAAGTCATTGTTCCTTCGATCGAGGTTTTGGAGATTTCAGGTTGAGTTTTATCGAAAACTAATTAAACTGACGCTCATATTAGCAGCAAAGCTCAAGTCTAGTTAATTATATTTACTGACTCTCATTCCAATTTTGACGTTGATCAAGAAGTATCGAAAATATTGCACTTATTCAAGGATTAAAATTTCGTAAACAAGAGAAGGGAGAAAGCAACATGCAAACACCGTCAAAATTTTATATGCAGCACTTCTGTGGGGAACTTCCCTGGGCGATAAAGCCAATCATTCGGGGCGAAGAAACCGGTAATGATGCTGGGGGTGGAATGGCGTCAAGGTGACATCAAGACAACGTGACAGTTATAGGGTGTCAGACGAAGTGACAATGTGGGCATTGTGGGCTCGATGCGGGGTTTCCAAACAGCTGAGACTAATAGGGTTTGCGATTACATTAACTACTTCTGTACAGTAGAAAATGAAACATTGCCCAGCCTACACATGATAGTTTCGTATCGCCTAGTTGTTAAATTTGCAGCCAGCATGATTAAGTTTCGGTTTTGCATATACACCTTTGTTAAAATTAATTTACAAACCATGCCAAATTTAACAAGATTCCATGTAATCCACACTGCAGAAGGCGATTAGCGATTTTACCATGCAAACTCCACTGCTTATTTTTGTTAAGTGTCTGTTCACAATGTATTGTAAATATATAAATTATACATTGAATTCCTCATTAACTCACCTTCTGTTTGAACAGTCACAGACAGTAAAAAAAAATCCATGCACTTCCCCTGCCATGCCTTTTACACAGGCTAGTCACCAACAGTGAAATCATATTTCAAGCAAGCTCTATGACTAGGCAAATTCAGTCAACAGACAAAAGCAGGCACTCACGTTGGCACAGCTGTGTAATCAATCACCTACAGTCAAAGCATAGCTGTATCAAGTGACATAAACAGTCACAGCCAGTCAGTCCTGCTTTACTGATATAGGAAGGGAGCACTCAACCGTTAAACATAGTCACTTGATTAATTTTGACTGAAAGGACAACTTTGCACAGAATGTATGTTTGCATAGGAGGCCTGGTTAATGCCTACAAACGAGCAGGTTAAAGTTTCTGAATTGGGTTATCTTGTACTTCTACTGCTTCAAAGATTAAATAACTGATGAAAAATAACGATGTTGCCACGCCCCCAAAACAACCTCTTTAATAAGAGCAATATTGTAATATACCGGTACTCAATTCACTGTTCGACTGTGCGCTGCAAAAACTGCACTGTTGAAAATGACACTGTGGTCAAGTTATCAATTGGACAATTAGTTCAAGCATGAATTCCTTCCTCCATGGTTCAAGGAAAATTGTGTTTTTAATTAACGACTGAATACTTCAACTAGCCCTATGTACTTGTACACACGTCCAAACATTGGAAGAATATAACCGTAACTGACGTTATGACCAAAGCACGTGACATTGTTCAGCACATTCATGTTCTGGATAATTCTAATGTCTGACACAATTATTTTCCCATCGACAGATATCCACGTTTCAGCCAATCAGCACGAAGAGACAGACACGGAGACCTTTCAACTGGAATGTGCCCCGGGCAAGACCAATGAGTGGGCCGTACGTAGCAGCAACGGTAACTACTGGTCTATGGAGGCTGGCAAACAAGACATTCTCAACAACGGCAAATCTAAGTAAGTAAAATGGATAACCTGGGAGAAGTTTGTTGACATGACCGTTTTTGTGTCCGTTACCTATTGGAGCCCATTATTACTTGACCGAATCACGCAACTGAGAATTAAAAAAAGTATTTATTAGAAAGGTGATTTTAATCAGTTTTATTGGTGTATCTGCAACCTATAGAAAGCCTCCTCGACACATCATATGATATGGTCTGAATTATTAACCCCATTTCTTGGGGGTTCACAATACGAGTTACATGATCAACTTGGTGTGATAAGAATCTGTCGATGGATACCTGTCGCGCCTAAATAACATTATTTGTGGTAGTTACATTAATGGCCAGTTTGAATAGCGCCCTCTATGAAAAGGAAATAAAAATATGACTAGTTCATTCATGACTAAGTTACAAGCATACTTCATGACGACAATTTATAACCTCTTATGGATTTTTATAAAACAGTTTTCTGTGCAAATTGTTTACATCTGTCGCCAATAGGCCTAGGGCCCATGTGGGTTGCGTTCACTTTACTGCGCATACCTGCCAGAAAAAAAAGATGTATTGATTTCTTTGTACAAAGGATGAAATTTCAGTCATTATCAAAGTCAGTGCCCCAGGTGCCCCTACTTTTATTCCTCTAATTTTGGAGCCCCTCTCGACTGTGTTTTCATGCCTATTTATTGCCTTTTTGAAACTCGTCCTCATCAAAATAAACCTGAATTCATCCTAAAGATAAAGAAGTCCTTGAACAGGTAATTTTCAACAACTCTAACTTCAACCCCGAATCTTACCTATCATCGTTAGCTTATTATTAGGCCTACTAATTTGATTTACAATTCACTTCCAGGGATAAGGCCTGCATTTTCGAGCTGGTCTATGAAGGGCTTGAGGCCGGCACTCTCGCCCTGCGCGCCAAGGCCAACGGCAAGTTCGTGGGCATCAAGAGCAGCGGGCCACTGGTGGCCTCGGGCAGCGAGATCGGCAAGCCCGAGACCTTCCGCTTCAAGCTGAGCAACCGGCCCAACCTGGTGCTGAAGGGGGAGCACGGCTTCATCGGGCTGCGGAAGAACTTCGAGTGCAACCGGACGACGGTGGACAATGAGGTCATTCAGGTGTCGTACGAGAACGACGGTACTTATATCTTTAGAGGTGAGTCCGGTCGTATAAACTCGTGTATTGAAATTAAAGCTCAAGTTAAGAAATGGCGGCCATTTACTCAATTGCATGTAATGCAGTTCTTTGTATGTGCAGTGCTATTGTGTTGACCATATCTCAAAGACTTGGGTGTCACAAACTGGTTTTTCACCATATACCGCAAAAATGCTGTAGTTTAGGAATATCTTGAAACAATTTTAAAACATGTCTCCCCAATTCCAAGAAATCAATATCTGAAAAAAAGTATACACGTTTTTTGGACCACCCTGTATACCAAAGTTTTGATTTCCACCGTGTATTTCGATCCAGGCCGCGATCCCAACACAGCATGGACTGTGGACGGCGAAGGCAACTACACGTTGAGCGAGGGCTCACCGGAGAAGTTCACCTTGGAGTTCATGAAGAGGTCCCATTGCCTGATCCGTGCTTCCAACGGGAAACTATTGGAGGGAAAACAACACGGTGAGATGAGAGCAACAGGCACGGAGATGAAAAAGAGCACTCTATGGGAGTTCTAAAGATTTTTTTTCAGTTGACTAATTAGTTTTTTTTACGGCCACAGATGTGTACAGATGACTACATTGAACCCTTTAATAGTAATGCCGCTATAGAGATGTTTATGGGCCAATAAAGGGGCCAGTCTTTTTTTCTCTAGCTTTTGCAGGCCACAATCGTATTGTGTTGTGATTATTCTGGCCTTGAGGTCACATTCCATTGGCCAACCACTGGCGACAGTATCTGCATGTTCAGCTTATAAGGTTTCTTTCTTTTGTATATTTGAATCATATTTCATGTTATGAAATGTTATGAAATGTCAAGATAAAAATGTGAATTAATGGCTTCAATTTTATTTTTTCCATGACTGGGACCAAAATGTTGGTCTACAGGCACACCTTAGTTACAAAATAGCGGCATTGTTGTGACATCACACTTAGACACTGGTATCCGGGGTACATACCCTGGATACCCATTGGTATCAAGGGGACATACCAGGCATGGATACCCATTGTCTAATTGTGATGTTACAATAGTGCCGCCATTTTGTAACTAAGGTGTGCCTATAGAGGGATTGCATTTAACAGCCACCTTGGTGGCGTGCTTTGTTATGGTAATTCATCAACAATTAATGCACAAGAGGTCTTCTATAATGCGCGTCCCTGTTGAACAAAATCACACACCTGAGGATGGCCACTGTGGAAACAGTCTATTATATAGACCTGTCCAATATGCATAGCCATCCTGGGTGTATTGTATACGGTTAACTGATTGTGCCTATAATGAATGTGTGGTGCATATTCATTAGAAGATAATTAGGCATAGTGTCTTCCCGAAACTGGTTAGAATAATAATCCACAGTATCTTTACTTAAGTCAAGGAAACTATGCATCAAATTTTATCTCTTCATATTTTTGCGTTTTCCTTTGTGTAAGAAATTCAGATCCGTACGTTTTTGCTAATTGCTGAAGGTTGCACCTTAATTATAAAATATAGTAAACTAAGTACCTTTGCATTGATTAATGTTATTAAAATACTTCAAAAGTTGATGAGGTAAGAACACGTGCACCTAAAATTAACAAGATTCTATGCTTTATTTTCTGTAATAATGTGTGAAGTAATTTTTGTTTTATTTTCATGCACCGGAAAGGCGTAATGGTTTTGGAAATGTTTGTAAGTAGGCCTATTGCTTTGAAAAGCTAAATTTGATAACTCATTTTTTTATACTAAAAGCTTTAAGTATTATCATAGAATCCCTCAAAGTGTATGTCTTTGATTGGGCTAACTCGCAACCACTAGACGTCTTTCAGATGAGTGATTGCTGTCAGCAATGGTGAAATATTGTAGTTTTAGAGGATTTCAAGACGATTGTTTGGGGGTTTGTTTGACAGTATAACGACAGTTTTGAGATCTACACCGTTTAGTCGAATAGCATTGTTATACCTCTGTCTTGAATACTGTATTTTCATTGGCCTAGATCGATCACGTGTTAAGTTTATAAAAAAAAAGTCATGGCACACTTCCCATCACGTGCGCGATATCCCACCACAGGGAGTGTGCCATGACTTTGTACGTACCCGTACGTTGTGAAACGCTTGTATCGTTGGTGCCCACGCTATTTTCACCATGTTTCACACGTGAGTGGGAGCAGCGAACTAGCAGACGATCAGCTGTTTCGAGCACGCGACATGCATGTGAGTTTTTGTCTTGATTTTTGTGTTTACTGCTGTTTGTTTACGTAATTTTTATATCAAAATCCAAAGAATCCAAGACAGAGGTATCAACAATTGTTGACTGCTGTGATGTTGAATATGGCGTTTTCAACACCCTCGGCGCTCCTCGGATGTTTAAAACGTCATATCCCACATCACAACAGTCAACAATTTGCCGCAAGAAGAATTCAAGCGGATTTTGATTTAAAACTACCATGATTGAAACGTCTCATTGCATTACAGGGTGAATTTCAACGACTGAATTGTACATTTTATGAAACCTGATGTGGGTTTATCTGAATTTGTGATAAGTTGGAGGACAGTATTGTAAAGGACCAGCAGCATTCATTCCGTTTTGATGGGATATTTTTGCTGATTAATATTACGCTTTGTTTATGACATGTACATGTACATAATTATGGCATAAAGCTTCATTTTTTTTCTTTCTATCGAAAAACCAAGTGCGTTTTGTTCGATAAGATATAAGCTTCGTAATTGTATTGTATACTATTATCCAAATTAAAAACTTAATGGACAAAAAAGTTTTAAGTGGGACTCGTGAAACTATGCTCAATTTACTAATGGTGTTTACTTGTGTTTTTTATACATTGGGGTTAAATTTCGATGTCTTTAATTGCGTTTCTTTCCTTGACTCTGGATTCGCTATGAAATGCGTTAAACTGGTATAATGATTATGCAGTTCTCAAAATTTAATTTTATCCAAAGGTTTTGTAGTTTGTTAAAATGCATACATTGCACAGGAATACGCTAATAAAGCAGTATAAAAGGATTTGCATCCGAGGTTTTGTGTGTACGATTTTGTAATTGTTAATTGTCATGTTATTTTTGATCGTGACGGCTCCCTGACCTAAGATCTATAGACACGTCAGGGGATATTGTGGTTTGTAGACCAGACTATTAAAACCTGTTAAGGGAGCAGACCTGCAAATCGACTCCCATAGACCTCCGTGATAATTACGCGTACTTTCGAAAATTATTAAAAATACTCACAACTCTCCAAGGTGTTTGAGACAACCATCAAATTAATGCTTATTCCGATAATCTTTCATTTTCTGTTCAATTTTTGTTCAATTATTCAACGACTTATGGGAGAGAATTCCATCGAAAGATGATCACCCCGAAAAGTAGTCCTGTGGCCCATCGCCATTTTGAAAACCAATGATGCTTGCGCTCCATTGCAAAATAGAGCAATTTTAGGGCCCAATTTCATGGGAATTTCACAGAAATACGAGCTCACACTTCTGTGCACGGCTTCCACCCATTTATTTTGTTTTACAAACCTTCATCAAGTTCATGGCACACAAAATGCTCCTATAGCAAAGAATTTGAGGGCATACAAATTATGATTTGGCCCGCGTTGGGAATTGTGGGTCTATTACAGGTCTAAACCTTTTAGGATATAAGCTTGGTATTGGTTTGAGGGTCGAAAGTTCAAAGGTTAAGGATGAGCTGTTCAGTGAGGAAAGTCGGGCTTTTATTAATTGAATTAACATTGACCACGCCAAACGTATGATTACCCCCACGAAACCTGATGAGAAGTTCCCTATATTTAGCCACTAATCTTCGCCCTCTTTATTCGCTCTTTTCACACTTCCGTCATGGGCATGCAGAGCCTCGATCTGGCAACTTTACACAATAAATATAGCCGGTTATGTGATTCCAAGATACTGCATCTACGTCGATCAGTCCGTCTTAAAGTTCTGTCCACGGATCACAAAAAAGTATGTGTTCTTTCTGTAGCAGTGGCCTAGCCACCGGGGGCGGGGGGGGGGGGGGGGGGGGGTGGGTGGGGGGCCGACCGCCCCCATGAAACCTTGTCGCCCCCCACCGAGATTTTGAGTTTCTAAAAAAATTATCATTGATCTACATGACGCCATGGGCGTCAATCCGGGGGGGGGGGGACAGGGGACATGTTCCCCCCCCCACTTTTTGAAGAGTGGGGGACACAATATCAAATGTCCCCCCCCCCCCCCGATTTTTGAGCTCGTGTCTCATTTACAGGGCCCTATTATGTACTACAATGTATCTTTTGCTTAGAAAATATTGGTTAAAGTGGTCAGAAATTGCCTCAGATAGCACCACAGAGCATTTAGAATCCAAAATTGTTCGGGGCCCTTAAGTGGGCCCCGAACCCCACGCCTAAAGCTCAGAATTCTGGTAGCTGATTCAATGACTCCAACCTCGAAAACAATGTTCAAAAATTTTCTTAGGCCTTTAGCTGAGAAAACCTCGAAAATTGTGTTTAAATTATCATCTTTTGTGCTAAGATAATTATTGGTTAAAGTGGTAAGAAATTGCCTCAGATCACACCACAGAGCATCGAGAATCCAATTTTTCCGGGGCCCTTAAGCAGGCCCCGAACCCCACGCCTATAGCTCAGAATGCCGATAGCTGATTCAATGACTCCAACCTCGAAAACGATGTTCAAATAATTATCTTTTGCTAAGAAAATATTAGTTAAAGCTTGGAGGAAAGTCGTAAGAAATGCTTCAGATCACACCACAGAACATCTAGAATCAAATTTTTTTCGGGCCCCTTAAGCGGGCCCCGACCCCCACGCCGTAAGATAAACGCATTGCATTGAAATTAAATTTCCTCCAATATCTCGCCATGATATTGACACAAGAATCTCGAAAATTGACAGGAACCATGAAAGAATGAATTTAATGCAATTATTCCTTAAAATAACAAATCGGTTATCATCATTAATTTGCCCAGATCTTGACTGAATGGTTGATTTTTTGTATGAAATTAAATCTCGTAATGTTAAACATGATGACAAATCACTAGACGAAAATTCAATTTTAAAACATTTCGTATTTCTGGAGTTGTTGTCTCTCAAACGAGTTTGGTGGTGGATAATTATTATGTGGCGCGCCCTCTATTGTAAGAATATTGGTGCGGATGCTGCACTATTGAACAAAAATAACAACTCAGTTTCCGATCAATAACTCAAAAAATACAAGATATATTAAACTGAAATTTCGTGCAATTAATTTCCACGATGTGTAACAGAGGGGTATTGAATATCATGAGAAACAATCCAACGATAAAAATAATATGATCGTAACAATGTGGTGTTTTACACGCGAAAAATACACATTGATTTTCATTCGGATTGCATTTGTTGTGCTTAAAATACTTTATTGTTACGGTCAATATTGCTCCCTTGTTTGACGGTTTCTTCTGAAATTAAATATCGTAATGTTAAACATGATGACAAATCACTAGACGAAAATTCAATTTAAAACATCTTGTATATCTGGAGTTGTTGCCCCCCAAACGAGTTTGGTGGTGGATAATTATCGACGGACCACTATTTATGTGGCGCGCCCTCTATTAAATCAAAGAACATTGGTGTGGATGCTGACTATTGAACAAAAATAACAACTCGGTTTCCGATCAATAACTAAAAAAATACGAGATGTATTAAACTGAAATTTCGTGCAATTAATTTCCACGATGTGTAACAGAGGGGGTATTGAATATCATGAGAAACAGTACAACGATAAAAAATAATATGATCGTAACAATGTAGTGTGTTACACGCGAAAAATACACATTGATTTTCATTCGGATTGCATTTGTCGCGCTTAAAACACAGAATTGTTACGGTCAATATTGCTTCATTGTTTGACGGTTTCTTATGAAATTAAATCTCGTAATGTTAAACATGATGACAAATCACTAGTCGAAAATTCAATTGAAAACATCTTGTATTTCTGGAGTTGTTGCCCCCCAAACGAGTTTGGTGCCGAAGTTAATTGAACGTGATGGGGGGTAATAAATAACCGTCTGATATTTTCTACACAAACCCCCGGTGTAGGGGGTTTGGCATAGATATTTTCAGATACCAGCGTTTACGACAATGTGTTGCAAAAAGTTTGTAATTTTGCTTATATGTAAATGTAGTTGGATAAAGTAGTATAAAGAAAAAAACGGCCATTTCAAATTCTAAAAAGTAATTATGATTTGAAAATGCTGCGAAAGCATCCGAAATGTACCTGACCAAAAACGGATACGTCTTGCATGTCATTAATTATTTCAACTTAGACATTTCGATATTGCCCACCAAAAAAATATTTGTATCTCTTGCACTATCATTTAATTCCATAGCAGTTTATTTAGCCTCTGAAATCACCACCCACATTTGAAACCCCAACACAAATCCGCCGACTGTGGGCCAGAAATCGTAGCTTGTAACTTCAGTCAAAATTTTTAGTGCCATTTTTTTCCCTAATTAATAGACAACTTTATATTGATGAGAAAAATAACTTTATGTCGACAGAGGGCGCTACAGTGCCTTTTCTAGGCAGTGAAACTGAGTGAAAGTCTACGATGTGGGTCTGTTCCTTGCTCTTTGGCAAAATGAAGTTACTAGTAATACTCTTTTTCTGCTACTTTTAACTTGCAGCATTTTAATGGATTTCGTGTAAACTGAACATTAGCGAGGTTTGGGACGAAACCGCTCTCAAAATGGTAGGTTTTGGCTGCTTAGCAACAGACGCTGACACAGTCTGAGTGCATTCCGGCCGCTCCGATCGGATGTGTGCGGTGGTCGTGTGTAGCTTGAGTAACTCCAGGTAAACAAGCTCATCAGGAATTCACATGTAATTTGTAAATTCCTGATGAGCTTGTTAAGTTCGAGTTACTCAAGCTACATGTGAATGAATCATTTATGAGCATGTCAGCTGGAGTTACAAATTTGAGCTATAATTTAAAACCGCTCAAGTACAATTTAAGCAGTTTACACTGAGCGTGGATTTTTTTGTTTTTTTTTAGAATGGGTCACTTTTAAAAAAATTTCAGCTAGGGGCTGTCAAAATAGGGTAGGTAGGGAATTTGTTTTTTGGGGGCAATTTTTTTGTGTGTGTTCGATCACATATAGGCCCTCAGGAGGTGTGTGCGTATACGGTGTAGTCAAGGGTAAAAACTAGTAGGCCTAATTGATGGTTTTTGGGTTTTTTCCCTTAAAAAAAAAAATTACCACAGTTCACTTCGCAGTGCAGCAAGACAAAAAAACAAAAAAATAAAAAGTACAAAAATTGTACGGGGGGTACGGTACAAGCGAAATGATGTGCATGCGTACAAGTGCATGTACCGTACCCCCCGCGGCGCGCTCCGAGCGAACCGAAAATCATCTCTCGATCATAATGCGTGCACGTTTCAAGTGTCAGGTTGGCTCAATGTGGAAAGGGCATATTTTTCATCATTTTGGCCTAAAAACCGACAGAATCCACCTATGTTAGTTCCGCACAAGATACGTGAGTATGTCAAGAGATAAAGTACGGAGTATAGGGGCAAACTGTGCAGCGGTTCTATGTGAAATGGCTGCATTTTGATGGACGTTTTTGTACTTTATTAGTGTTTTGTGCTGCAGGCAATTTTGCGGGCTTCTTGATCTATGAGGCTCCGCTCACCATAGTTCTAGGAGTAGGGCGGGGCTACTCTGTGTGCCTTCTAGCACTCAGTTTTTGGAGGTCTGCTGGCTATGTGATTTGGATTGGTGCTGTTGTGCCCATCCTTGAAAATCACGCAATCTTAAGAATGTGCGCGCATTCTTAAGAATGAGCGCCCATTCTTAAGAACGAGCACGCGTTCTAAAGAATGAGCGCTCATTCTTAAGATTGGGTGGGAATATCACGTGCACAATTTATGAATTTTGCCCAATCTTAACAAACATTGCACGACATAATTATGTTGAATGAAATGTATAGCGGTTAAAAAGGGAAACAATTTATATAAAGAGGAAAGAAAATGTTCTATGCTTCTGTACTTGTATAACTACGATAATTTGAATCAAATTAAACCTGTTTACTATTGCTTTTTTCTGCCCACTATGGGAAGTTTTGTAATAACGGAGGACTGGGAACTAGTCTGGGAAGTGCTTTGTTTAGGCTAGACAAGTTACAAGTCCCTGTATGTATCATATGCATGCCACGAAAACAAAACGATGTCCAGAAGCTGCCAAAATTGCTCTTTTGACTAGATAGAATCCAGCTCTGCGACGTAATGGTGGGGTGTGAACAATAAATTGGTGGCAATTTAAATGGGAAATAGCATTAGCACTATGGGATGTCGCAGTATTCATTCTCATTCTTCACATTCTTCATTCTTACGTTCCCCCCCCCCCCACTTTTATTATCCCAAAAATCAGAATTCTTTCCACTAGTATTATTATGTCTCTTATTTTTTCCCGGTCCCCCCCCCCCCCCCCCATAATCAATCCGCCTATACTTATCATATCCACTCTACTTTTCAGCGCCTTGCGTTGCAACAGTATAATTATTGAGAATCAGTGAACGAGGATGCAGCTAGACTTGCCAAGCGCAGCCGGTGCTCGGCATCGACAAGACCGTTATCTTGTTGCGCATTCTTAAGAATGTGCGCTCAATCTGGAAGAGTTATTTTTTGCGAAGATTGAGCAAGGATCCAGTTGCACATTCTTAAGAATGTGCATGCACATTCTTAAGAATGCGTGATTTTCAAGAATGGGCACAACAGTGCTTTGATACATGCACTGCCTCCATCTAAAATTCCACTTTCACAAACAAAAATCTCCCCAAAAAGCTGCCCTGGTTGATCCGTAACTATTTGAAATTTGGGAACAATACTTTCTTTGGACCGTCGGACAGACAGTTTCGTCAAACGTCTGTATTTTGACGTAGCGAACTGTACACGACCTTGATGCAAACCGCAGCTGATCGCTGCATGCAGTGTCCGTTATTTCGTGGAAAAAATGGATTATTTTTTTTTAATAAAATGAAAATGAAGTTCTGCACCATTGTGTTGGTTGGTAGGGATAATAGGTCACCCAGGTGATTGGGCTTTGTTTTTATTAATTTCTTTTTTGGCCATATTAAAATAATGCCCCAAAAAAAAGGGATGAGGATGCAACATTCTTCCCTCAAATTTAAGAATAGTTGTGAATTGCTCTATTTTGTTGTCCATTGATATGATAAAGAGTGTGTTTGATTTTTTTATTTTCCTTACAGATGCTGTCAAGGCAAAAGCCGGCCACCGGGCCTGGCTCCTCGACTCCAGCCCAGGAGAGCAAGAAGAAGAAACAGCTGCCCAAGCTGGAAGAATACCTGGATTGCAGGGACTACACCGGCGCTTTTACATCACTAGAGGTAGGGACATGGGGCCCAGATAATGCACTACCTCTGTATGGATTCTGGTTTTGTTTAAATGTTGGGAATTTTTTTTAAACAGATTTAGAATTTGTTTTGGTTTAAATATGTAAACATCACATCCTAATCGAATATTTGCCATTTGGGATTTGTTTTATCACGTTTCAAGCAGATTGTACGACAGAAATTTGCTGTGATGAACATCCCCCTCGGCTCAAAAATAATTTACACATGTCGCAACCTGATGCCGCTTCAGCGGTTGTGTACAAGGTCTATGGAGAGTTAAGAAAAGTTTCTAAGTATTTCCGAAGAAAATAAGAAATATTTCTCAGTCTCAGATTCATGTCTTATCATCATTTTTGCAATGACTGACCTTTATTGAGATGATATATGAAGAGAAAAGTGGCGTCAGGTTGCAACATTCTTTCCCCATCTTTTGTTGGTCCCATTGCATTTTCTTATGGTGGTCTCCTACTGTATCTATAACCACTCTGTCTGTGTTTTCTTGTTGTTCAGACATCATGAATCGCAAGGCCAGACTAGCCTGGGAGTTGTACCTTAAGATGGAGACGTCTGACGAATCGTTCAGCCTTCTGCAGCTTATTGCCAACGATTGTTACAAGGTAAAAAGTCACCCCCTATTTTTGTCCATCATATGTTTGGTGAAGATTTTAGGCAGAAATCCCAAATCGGTATCCAGTCACTAAATCTAAACCTGCAGCCGATTTCACGAAACAGATTTGACACTTCGTCAAAACCCAAATCATAGAGGAGACATCAATCTAAATGAAGGGCACGTGTAGGTAAGAATGCAGTATCCAGACGCCACTTCAGCGGTTGTGTCCAAAGTCTATGGAGAGTCAAGACAATTTTCTATTCAGTATTTCCTAATTGGAAATGTTTCTCAGTCACAGATTCATGTCTTTGAAACATTTTTGCAAAGACTGATCTGTATTGAGATGATGTATGAAGAAAAAAAAGTGGCGTCAGGTTGCAACATTCTTTCTCACGTGTAAAATCAACAAGAATAAGTGACAAATCCCTGTCAAAACGGCAAAAAAACCTGATTCGTTGCACATTAACCACTTTGTGTAATGAGCTTGAATTACGAAGGATGCACTTTTGTGTCTCGAACTTTGGTATGCATGTAGAGAACATCATAAAAGATTAGAATAGCCAAAAACCCCAAATTGCTTAAAATATTGATTTTGAACAAATTCATCGTTTTGTGAAAATGATGGCGAAATGATTGAAAAATTCAGGCTTTTCATTCAAACTTCTGATTTTTTTTGCTCGACCTCAAATTGTAATTGTCACAGTCTCTTCTGAATTTTTATTTTCCAACTTCTCTGTCAATAGATGGGCCAGTTCTACTATGCGGCCAAGGCTTTCGATGTCCTGGAAAGATTGGACCCCAATCCTGAATACTGGGAAGGCAAGCGAGGGGCGTGTGTGGGCGTATTCCAGCAGATCATAGCTGGTCATGAACCAAGGTGGGTGTCATGTCTGTCAAGCAAACAGTGCACTCTGACCAATTAGATCTCAACGTTTTTGTCAGGTGACCACAGTAGATCAGTCAAACACTGCACTCTGACCAATTAGATCTCAACTTTTGGTCAGGTGACCACAGTTCATCAATCAAACAGTGCACATTGCCCAATTAGATCGCAACCTTTGGTCAGGTGACTATAGAAGATCAATCAAACAGTGTACACTGACCAATTAGATCTCAACCTTTGGTCAGGTGACCACAGTAGGTCAGTCAAACAGTGCACACTGACCAATTAAATCTCAACCTTTGGTCAGGTGTCCACAGTGCATCAATCAAACAGTGCACACTGACCAATTAGATCTCAACCTTTGGTCAGGTGACTATAGAAGATCAATCAAACAGTGCATACTGACCAATTAGATCTCAACCTTTGGTCAGGTGACCACAGTAGATCAGTGAAACAGTGCACACTGACCAATTAGATCTCAACCTTTGGTCAGGTGACCACAGTAGGTCAGTCAAACACTGCACAATGACCAATCAGATCTCAAGTTTTGGTCAGGTGACGGTCAGGTGACAACAGTACATCAATCAAACAGTGCGCACTGACCAATTACATCTCAATAAGTATCACTCTGGTGCTCTACCAACTGAGCTATCCAGCCCTATGTTGGTGATTCCCTAATTTGTCAATGTCTCTGTCAAAGGGGGGCAAGTCAGAAGCCATAAACCTCTATATGCCATGCAGCCAGGGATCACACCAAAAGTCACGATGCAGACCTGGGAAATATAAAACGGGGATCACTCAGAGAGGATACAGCTTTTTATTACAAATTTTCATGAATACTTTTCAACTTCTTAGTCCTCTTATTCAAATTCATTGATTTTTATGGATTTCCCTCTTCTTTTTCTTATACTCTTTGAACAGCTTTCATTTTTTGTGCAAAAAAACCAGTGAAGTTCAAGCCACTAGATTTTTGTCCTATTTTCCTCTACAGGGAAACACTGCGAGACATCCTTCAAATCTTGCGCAACACCGGTAACCCGCAGGTGGAATACATCATCCGTGTCATGAAGAAGTGGGCCAAGGACAACAGGGTACCAGTTTCCTGAGCTGAGGAAGTCCCTCTCCTAGTCTTGACTAGATTGTTTAAATGTGTACATTCCAAACCCCTGCTTCACAAAGGGATTTTTCCAAAAATAAAACAAAAGAACAATACTGTTTGTATCAAAGTGATTTGATCTTCACATAGGAATGTTGCCTTGAAATATGTATATTTCTTTTATATTAGCACTATTTCAAACAGTCTGATCTTTAACTAAAAATACTAAGCATGGAATTTTTCATTATAATTATGAAGGTTAAAGGCTTGTAGGGTCATTTGCATTCATCCCAAAAGTAGCCAACCAAATTATTTTCAAAAAGCTTACTTGGATTAAAGATCATACTGGTACTAAACAACCCCAGTAAAATCATTTTGTCTGGCTTGCTGTCACTAAGAAGAAATCGAGAAATGTGTAATGTCCACAGATGAGTTGAAACTTCGACAGTCTAGTTTTTGAAAATTCATCTTTGGATTTTGAGTAGTGTTATTATTGTAAACAAAATGCATGAAAAGCAAATGATGTTACCGTGAAATCTCGATAACTCAAACTCTAATAACTCAAAACAACTGTTAAGTCAAACAAGGAATCCATTCCCTTCAGTAGTATAACAATGATATACAACCCTGCTTATCTCAAAATTCTGCTTAAGTCACATTTCGAAACTGTTCCCTTGAAGTTTGAATTATCGAGATTTCACTGTATATGCCTTTGAGACAATCGGAAGTTTGTTTTCTTGGAGTTTGTGGGGCTAGCAACCCAAGGTCATGAAAATGGGCCAGGAATGGTTATGCCAAGAGAGGGTAGTCATTGTGGATTTTAGGTAATGCACCTGTAATTTGACTAATTAATGCTTTGTATGAATATAAATTCGCAATTTTTCAGAACACGTTTGTGAAGTCATTTCAGTCCCTCGTCAGTTTAGAAGCTCCACAAGTGTCAATTCAATGTTGGGTTTTGCCCTTCACTAACTGACATATTTTATAAACACTCTAAACTCAGTGTTGCCCCCTAGTGATTGTGAGAAAAATATGTTGGTGAAGGGCAAAACCTAAAATTGAAATTACATCAACCCGACGCAAATTCCATCTTATGAATAATACTCACGTGTACTTCTGACTAAGACATTATACTTAATACGTTCTTGTTCATTCCCTCAAACTTGTAACCGACATTGCGATTTTCTTGTCACTACATCCAACTTCCAAGTCAGAAATTTCAATCCAGTGGAATCTTTCTCATAATCTGTCACATTGTCAATAATATTTTGTTTAATGTACAATATTGTGTGATATTCTATACATATTCCGACTTCATTTCTTTACTTCATTTGTCAAAATGTTAAATGTTTATATTTACTGCCTTTCTTTTAGTCCGATAAATCTTATCTTGCAGTGTAAATATTGTGTAGTTGTATTGTAAATGTAAACATGTACTTAAAAGATTGTTGGAATGCTGTGCATAGTTCTTTGAATAAGGAATATTAAGTCATCACAATAAATAAAAATGGAAAAATAATCCTGTTTCTTATTGTTGTGTTTGTTTTCTTGGTTGAGTTTGTTTGGGTTTCTTTTGGGGGAGGGGTTGTAGACTTTATAGGTTCTATATATTATAGAGATTTTTTTAAAAGAAAGACCAAGATTCAGGATAACTTCACCGGTGTGGGAGAATTTAGTATGATTTAATTTTGCAGCAGCAAAAACAAACCCTAGATCCAACCAGAATTTCACTTTTTAATGGGCCTCAGTTGGTAACGATGCCGATATTTGAAAAACACCCCATGGCATCGGCACGCCGTTCAATAGATAAGGGGCTAGCCTTGTCTACAGGCGGCTAGATTGTGGTACTTCTGTGGTGCACGATGTGTACCATGGCAGCTGTCAACGAACAGATGTTCAACGGATGCAAGGGAGTCTATTTTCTTTGTCAATTTCCTTTGTTGAATCTTGCGTTAACAATAAAATGTTTCCATTGAGGCGAAAGGATTAAACGCCGCGATCTTTTTTCACGCTTGAGTGCCTCTGAATGGGGAATATTGAAGCGGAAAATCACGAAATACAGCACTTAGGCAGCGTTTTAACCCACATAATGATACTTTTTGCAGAGGAAATTGAACACTGAATACAACTATAGTTTCAAAATGCAAAAATTCGCCGTATTTAAAAAGTCGAGGTAAAATTTTGGGGGAAATTTTGCCAAAACTTTCCTCTTTCCAACGTAGGTGGCGCTATATATATTTCATTCTCGCATGTGCTGCTTTCTCTGCAGTGCGCGCGCTAGCCGCCCGATCTTACATCCGAGCATCACATTAGTTTAAAAAGAAATCTTAAGAATAAGTTGGATCGGTCTACAACTAAAACAATAGAGTGAGGTCAGCGAGAAAATTCAATCCGAATAAAAGGCAACTTTAAACGGAACAAAACAGGCGTGTATATAACGCCAAGGGCCTATCGCATGAAGCAAGAGGCAGGGGGAGGCGGAAATTTTTTTTCGCCGCGTGGGAACGGGGTTGGAAAGCAGTCTAGCCCTAGAAAAAAAAATCATCACATTATTGTTATAAAATATATTTATTTAAAAGTCGTTAGTGGAGCAATAGTTTTTAAAAAGGTTTATAAATCGTACATGTATACCAAAAATCAAGCCAGCCCCACGCATCCCCTTTCAATAAGCCATACACACACGCTATGCGCTAGCCAACTGCGCGCTAAATGTATGCGGTACAAGCGTTATACCGCTAGGGGCGACAATAGTGGTCGCCCGCAGCGGTACGCGCGTTAATATATACCGCTAGGGGCGACAAAAAAGGTCGCCCCTAGCGGAAGTTCCTCTGGGGGCGATCAATATCGGTCGCCCCCAGCGGTATACTGCTAGGGGCGACAATAATGGTCGCCCCCAGCGGTACGCGCGTTAATATATACCGCTAGAGGCGACAAAGGGCGCCCCCAGCGGTACAAGCGTTATACCGCTAGGGACGACAATAGTGGTCGCCCCCAGCGGTACGCGCGTTAATATATACCGCTAGGGGCGACAAGAAAGGTCGCCCCTAGCGGAAGTTCCTCTGGGGGCGATCAATATCGGTCGCCCCCAGCGGTATACCGCTAGGGGCGACAATAACGGTCGCCCTCAGCCGTACAAGCATTAATTTATACCGCTATGGGCGACAATATCGGTCGCCCCCAGCGGTATACCGCTAGGGGCGACAATAATGGTCGCCCCCAGCGGTACGCGCGTTAATATATACCGCTAGAGGCGACAAAGGGCGCCCCCAGCGGTACAAGCGTTATACCGCTAGGGGCGACAATAGTGGTCGCCCCCAGCGGTACGCGCGTTAATATATACCGCTAGGGGCGACAAGAAAGGTCGCCCCTAGCGGAAGTTCCTCTGGGGGCGATCAATATCGGTCGCCCCCAGCGGTATACCGCTAGGGGCGACAATAACGGTCGCCCCCAGCCGTACAAGCATTAATTTATACCGCTATGGGCGACAATATCGGTCGCCCCCAGCGGTATACCGCTAGGGACGACAATAGTGGTCGCCCCCAGCGGTACGCGCGTTAATATATACCGCTAGGGGCGGCTACAAGAAAGGTCGCCCCTAGCGGAAGTTCCTCAGGGGGCGATCAATATCGCCTGTTTTGTTCCGTTAAAGTTGACTTCTATTCGGATCGCATTTTCTCGCTGACCTCATGCTTTTGTTTTAGTTCCATTCAAGACCCATTCAACTTATTCTTAAGTTTTCTTTATAAAATATGCTTGGAAATAAGATCAGGCGGCTAGCACGCACTGAGAAATAAAATCATATATAGCGCCATGGCGCTAACCAACGGCACATGCGAGAATGAAATTTATATAGCGCCACCTACGTTGGAAAGAGGAAAGTTTGGGCCAAGTTTTTCCAAAAATTTTACCTCGACTTTTTATATACGGCGAATTTTTGCATATTGAAACTATAGTTGTATTCAGTATGCAATTTCCTCTTCAAAAAGTATCATTATATGGCCTAAAGTGTTGTCTAAGTGCTGTATTCCGTGATTTTCCGCTTCAATATTCCCCATTCAGAGGCACTCAAGCGTGAAAAAAGATCGCGGCGTTTAATCCTTTCGCCTCAATGGAAACATTTTATTGTTAACGCAAGATTCAACAAAGGAAATTAACAAAAGAAATAGACTCCCTTGCATCCGTTGAACACGTGTGCTTCGTGCTGAACCACGGATCGTATCTGTTTTATTTCATGGAATTTCACGAAGTTAGTTCAGTTTACATCCTTCAACCTTTTCCAATCAAATTTAGATCAACACAAACCTCTACAACCAAAATCAACGAGTGATTTACATCATCAGACTGTTTATTACGTCTAAGCCTGTATGGGCGTCAACGTGAAAAGCCACGATAAGCCTATCTTACAGTTATAATTAAGCAGAACTGGTTAAAAATCTGAGCGCGTTAACGCTTGCGAGGACCGGCGTACGACTCCCAATCAGGCGAACCGGGTTCGAATCCCACCCTTATTACTATATTTTATTTTTTTTACGTTCCCAAAACATTAATTTATTGCTAGAATTGTCTGTACAAATTGAAGTTTTGTTCTTAGAATCAAATATATTTAAAATAACACGAATAATTCATGATTAAATATATTCATCATGTATAATTTATATTCCTTTTTTCAATTTAAATATAAATGAATTGTATGTTTCAAAAAATTGAAAACTCTCACAGGGGAATATACTTATGCACTATTAGAGAGACAAGTTTGGCAAAGGACATACAACACACAGTGTTTTCTTCAAAGCATTATTTTAATTCTTTCAACCACAGCATACAGTTTATTAAAGAACACTTTAAATTGCAAAAATAAAACTTAATTTAACCCAGACATATTTACGCATGTCAAACTTTTTAAAAGCACAGTTGAGGCATGTCAACATTAAAAGTTGACAAGGTATCCACAAAATAAATAAAAACATTTTCTTATTACCAAAGTTCCATCTGTTTGTTATATTTTAACAGAAAAAAACAACTCCTTTGTTCTGTTTTGGGGCATTTACAACCCTCGGAACAAGACAGTAATTAAGGCATGTAAATTGTTGGTAGCTTTAGCGCACAAACATAGTTACAGTATCACCCGTTATCCACGGAGCCAAGAGTCTCCAGTATAACGTCTGATATGTTTAGACATGCAGATAATGCAAGCCGCACGCCAGCAAATCGGAGTCGACTAAATCGTGACGTCATCCATTCCCAAATCAGGACTAAATGGTATGATTGGTCAATTCGAATGCAGTGTTTTGTAATGCAACAACTAGCCGGGCGCATTATCGCATAACATGATACAGAGTGACGGTGACACAGGTTTTTTTTAATCCGTTGCCTATGACGCACAATGGAATAATTAACCCCTATCATTTTTTCCCCAAATTTGGTCGAAATGTATTGCCTGAACCACGCAAAGAAGTTACCTAGAGGATCTCAGAACACATTTATCATTCACAGGGAGAAATTGTAAAGAAAATTTGGGGTAAAACCAGTCAAGAAAAATGGCCAATTTAAATTTTAAAAATTGAAAGGGGGAACCCCTTGCATTTCATTTATATTTTCTTTCAATTTTGGTCAAAAAAATGAAATTGCCTGAAATTTGCAAGGAGATGCCTGAGGGGTCTCAAAACACATCACAACTCAATTTCCGGACATAATGTGACATTGTTATTTCTGGAGGTATTGTCAGGAAAACGAGTGTGATTGTGTTTTCCATTAAAGTTTACTGCTGAAATTACTGCCATTCGGTCGGTGCACGGACGACTTGGCACGCGGTCACACGCTCCATAGACCACACATGATACAACGGTTGCGTGCACCGCGTGCGTTGAAACTCGATAATGGACAGATCTGTGCGAGTGTTGGATCCGCAATTTCTTTTGTTTTCTCTTGTGTGGAGCCGCTGCGGATCGTGTAAGAAATATGGCTATTTACGTGTTTCTGTGCGGTGCAAGAGGATCCGCAATTTCTCTTCTTTCCTGTTGTGCGGAGCCTGTCGGTGCTTTATGTACAAATGTGGTCATTTACGTGTTTCTGAGCGGAGCAGAGCGGAGCAAAGCGGCGGTGCTCCGCTCCATTGCTTATAGCGCGGAGCACGGCAGGGACGGCGCGGGGAGCGCGATCGGGCGGAAACTGCAATATGCGTCAATTTTCAGTTGGTTCCTGAGCGTAGATCGTGCATACTGCAACGTTGGAAAATACCTCCATTTCGCAGATAACGATCATGGGTCCTGGGTGTTGACTTGAATGGGAGAGCCACGAGCAAAGATTACTCCGTTTCCTCGGTACACGGAGCGGTGACACGTCTGTGCATGCTATCGGCGCATATTTGCGCCCGCGCTTCGTGAACCTTGCACCGCAGAAAATATCAGCGTTTTGCGGTCCACGTGCTCGGTTTGCGGACCGCCGCACCTCGATAGTAAATTACATTTGTTGCTGTTGCAATCTGTGCATTTAACCCCTGAAATTCCTTTAAAATTTAAATCGATTTTGATGCATGTTGAAATAAAAAAGAAGGAGCATTCAACCAACTTTGTGCATTTTTTTGAGGTTCGAAAGGCTAGACATGGTCCCACATTTTTAGCTGTCAATTTTCATCTCAAAACAAAAGTGGCTCACAGTTCAAAACCATGTTTGTACACGCGTTCATATTTTTAGCAATTGCTACATTGATTGTAGTACACTTTTTTAGTAAAATGGATCCACTTTTACTTTCACCAAGCCCGTACAAGCTAGAGTGCATAAAATTATATTCAATCAAATCAGACTGGTTCTCGCGCACTGGTGGTTTCTACATCGATGGGTCAGATCTAAATGCAATATACAACATTTGCAAATGTCAAGAAACAAAACTACCAAGTTATAATGAAACACTTACTGGACTGAGTGATTGACAGTCTCAAGCATCCTGTAAATTCATTGCACCTGGTGTGCTGATATTTTCAAGAAATGTGCAATTTTTGTATCAATTTCCAACTATGGTCGGCCGACCATCGTTAGAAAAACAAAAACAGGCTTTTTTTTTCAAATACTGCCCCCAATTTACCAAGTTCAGTTAGTCCACATTATGTTTTTAAATGGTTACACATCTGTGACTGGGTACATGCCATCGATATCTAGACTGGTTCCCTGATCTAACAATTACCCGACGTCTACAAATCGCTCTGTTTCATCTGAAGTGGGGTCAGGGAACCAGACTACAAGAAAGTGATTGTTTTTTTCTTGTGTTTTTTTAGCATCTACGAACACAAAACTTTAAACAGGTCAGTGTAACAATATTTGCTATTAATACCAAACCCCCAAATCTATCCATTCCAAAAAAAATTACAGCAAAAACAAATGTTAAATACTCCTTTAAAGCCAGGCTCTCTTCACCAGCCAACACAGCTGAGGCCAATTTCATACAGCTGCTTAAGCGCAAAATTTGCTTCAGCGCAAAATAAAACTTGCTTAATATAATCAGGTTACCCACTAAAACTCCATGCGATTGTTACACTAAGTAAACAACAGCTAAATACCAGTCACAAGCAATGTACATCGCATGGCGTTTTGACCGGTATCCTGATTATATTAAGCAAGTTTATTTTGGGCTTAAGCAAACTTTGTGCTTAAGCAGCTCTATGAAATTGGCCAGGGCTTATGTCACAAAGTGACGGTTAGTCAATCAATCAGTCAGGTGCAAACAGGCCTATATGTTGGCCCCTTGGGTTGTACACAACATGCTCAAGAAAAGCAGCAAAGTGGGCCAAGGAATCATTCGGAAAACACTTTTATTTTCGTGTTGGTAAAATAATTTCATCACATTCCACAACGAATCCCGCCAAAAGCAATTACAGTACTGAAACAATTGAGTCCAAATAAAATTCAACATTTAAAACTCTGAAAGGTCCAATGATTAGAAAATAATATTCAACTTTGTAAATTATTATTATCATTATTATTATTAAACAAAACGGATCAGGTAGGGTGGGAAAAGTGAAAGCACTATAAGTTGCACACCTGCCCTGAAGCGTTGGCGAAGAAAGCAAAATCCATCAAGAGACAACAATCAAGAAAAAAAACAAGAAAACAAGAACACGTGTGACCGACTAAAAACTGGACAATGAAGTACCGAAGTGAATACGTCACGCGCACAAAATATGTGTGACAGACATTAGCACGTGATTCAGCCCGTGAACCAAGACGCGCGCGTACTCCATTCGTTTGCACTACAATTTCTGGTTCTAAATGACGTCACACTTAGAGCATTAGAGAAAGTTCCACACACTGCAAATGATAGTTATGCCAACTACAGCAATTGCCCCAACTGTAGTAATGCATGTTCCAACTATAGTTTGGACGATGCTACACTTTGGTCTTAACAATAATTATGGTTAACACTGCATAGCTCGTCTCATTTTGCCTGAGGTAAACTGTCAAATATACTGTTTATGACAAAAACAATCACAAAAGTAATATTGCTCAAATTATTCTATTGCAAAATAATGTTGATCATGAACAAATGTCTTCAAAATTTTTACTTACAATGAACTAACTAACTCAAAAACAAAATATGAAAAAAATATGAGAAAACAATGAGACTTTTTCATGTTTGCATATACAATCGCTGGTATAAAAATACAAGTGAATATTTTTTGTTAAAATATGAATTTATTAAAAACATGAAACACTCCCGCTTACTTTTAAGCAGCAACATTTTGAAAGGTGAAAAAGTCATTTTGCTTTTTCTTAAAAACTGTTTTTACAACTCAAGTACTTATGACTCTCTTTTGAGTATACGAAAAATTACTACAAAAATGAACAGAAAAGTGCCATTTTAAAGTTCTATTTGTCCCGATAAGCCAGGTTGATATTTCAACCGCGCATGCGCACAATGATATAGGTCACGAGTCATAGGGGATAAAATGCTGATCCAAGGTGCATGAATGCACAGGGACGCTCATGTGTTACAAGCAGAATGGGCATTTGCATAACATCGTATAACATCACATCAGCGATTTCATCTCGAATGACCTTTGACCTGGACTACTTCGTCGAGATTCTGAAACATGTTTACTGAAATTTGAAATCGGTACATTATTTCAAAAGAGATGCACAGACACAATGTGCCAGCATCAGCTGCCGTGGCTATCAACAAGATAAATCAAATCCAATCTTGGGAACTTTGGCAGCGCTACCCAGGATATTCAAAGCATATCTCATGTGTGTGCAGTTGCTTGAGTACAACATGCGTGAGGTAAAAATTTCACCTCCTGGCATACTGTGTACAAACCAAAGGGGGTCTTGACCAATATTGACCCAAGTAATAACCAGGCTAACAATGCAATTTTCCATAGGCGGGTTAATAGAGTTACGGCCAATTGAAACCAAGTGCCGATTTTTCATTTTGTCCACGGTGACTGATATTTGACTGCCATGATAAAAACATGGGCCGAAACTTGCATCCGTGAAAGAGGCTACCAAGTAGAGGGCAGAGCAGCACAGTAAACATCTAAGAAGTTAACCAAACAGTCCTTTTCAGGACTCCATCAAAAAAGAAAAAGGACCATTGTTGCAAAAAATGAAAACTAAAAAAGAAACCCAAAAAAGAAAAGAAAAAAAGAATGATTAGAAAATTAAAGAAAGCAAAACTACTTCACCCCAAATCCATTATATTCGTAATAAATGACAATTTATTGACCGTGGACAAAATGAACAATCGGCACTTTTTTTGAATTGGCCATACCCAAATAAATATTTTCCCGATTGGAAGATTTTTCATTGTTGAAAAGCTGATGAACTATACTTTTCAAATATGTATTTTTTAATAGCTGTGAAAAAGAGGGCGCTTTGAGGGTTCAAAGGTTTTTTTGGGGGGGGGGGCACCCTGTACATGGCTAAAGAAAGAACGAAATAATGAAAAATAAGGGTAGGTCAACCGATTTGGTTTGTACCAGAGGGATTCTTTTGTCGCATGGTTATTCATCAGCGTCATCAAACTGCCCCTCCTCCGCATCGGCGTTGATGCACGGACTTGGCAGATTCATAGCGTGGCCGTCAGAAGGAGTGAATGCGAAGGAAGGATCAAGGCTTTCTGGCTTGTGTAGACCGTTCAGAGGATGTTGATAAATCCTGTCGTGTTCTGAAACAACAGGTACAAGAACGATCACTAAGCAGACAAAAGGAACGAGAGTTGAAACTGGATCGCTCATGGGTCAATCTAAGGCAAATAACAAGTTGGGAAAATTGCCCGGAGAGACAGGATTTATAGGGGGAAGGATTTTCAGCAAGTGGGGGAACTGGCAGTCCCCACTACAGTCCTGTCAGCTTGTTTAACTAGGTCGACATGGGTTAACCCCGTGCCGTTCGAATAGCTCTGACGTCATTCTCTGTGCTCACCCGGGTCAGCCGCCGCAGACCCTTCTCGTGGAGCAGAGTCAGTGCTGAAAATACGTCACACGCATGCGTTGTTCATTCCAAGAAAGGGACAAATACGGCGGCCGGTCAGCGGGAATTAAAGATCAAGTGGAACCAAACATCAACTTTATTTTGAAGTCTAAAATTTATTATTTATTGATCTCATTGTGATTTTAGAAGCTATAATTCCAGCCTGACGTTGTTACGCTTGTGATTGATGGAAAAGCAGTAGATTTCAAAGTAAGACTCAGTCCGAAGCAGGCATTTTGTCAACGGCTACGGCCACGGACGTCACGTGAGGAACATGATGGCCTGCATTTGAGCATGTGATCGGCGTGGCTGTCGTGGCTAACCTGTTTACCTTTACCCAAGTCGACCCGGGTGAGCTAATCGAACACACCCAATGAATTGCACTTGACTTGGTCTTTGTTCTCCTATTGTGGTAAAGTGTCTTGCCCAAGAACACAAGCACTATGTTCCTCATCAGGATTCAAACCCACGTACCATGGCACAAAGGTCGAACACTTTAACCATTGGACCACAGTGCCCCACTCAGTCATGTGGTGTCATGAAAGGCATGCTTGGTATCTTGCAGGTCCTAGTGCTGAAGTTCCAAAGATTGGATTTGATTCATCTCATTGATAGTGACCTCTACTTCTGTGGCAGCTTGACCACACTAGCCAGGGATAAGGACTGGTTGCAGAAGGCCTGTTCTAGACGCTGTCCTACTGCTGAGCCAAACTTAATTGATATGAGAGCGGTAATAGCTCGTCCACAGCACAGCACTTGCTCAAATAGTCGACCTTAATACATCTGGAGCAACTGGCCAGGTTAAAGCGGTTCAAGCAGTTCAGTGAACATTTAGTGCGACGAAAATATTTGCGACAATTTCACTTCCTGTGATGCGGACGCGAGAGAGGGTATTGTGAGCATGTGCATTCCTAAACTGTTTGCCCTAACGTCGAATTGAATTGAGCTGGGAACGGCAATGGCACGGTGTTTAGAACAGTGCTGTGCCATTGCCCTTTGGAATGACGATAGAGTGACGGCCCTGTCGAGCCACAGGATGGTGCCATGCCAAACTCAATTTGCTGAGTCAAATGGATCGAAACGTCATGCTATAACCGTGCAGATTTTTTAAAAGTCAAATTAATTGAGTTTGGTACAGCAGTAGCACGTGTCTACAATCCGGTTCGTTAGTAAAAACGTCATTCACGCGCGCACCACTGGTTACTAGCGCCCTTTGGTTAAACGCTTGAGCTGTGTTAACTTCAGGTTCCATTTGGGCTATGCTACACTGTGTGGTTGAATTTAGATGACCTCACACTAATGAACCGGATGGGCCTTAGGGCCACAAACTCAAAATCCAGCCTAAGACCAAGACTTCTTTAAGATTCTTACCATAACAGGAGACATCCTCAAGTTCCTCGTCCCAGTTTTCTTCAGAGGTAACCATCATCTCCCCTGTTGGCTGAGAGAGGGCGCTATCACTTTGTTGATCATCTGGGATGCTTACCGGAAGATCGCAATCATCATCTACATTAATTCAAGGTAATATACAACATTCGCAAACGTCAAAAACAAAACTACCAAATTATTATAAAATACCTAAATTGTCTATAAGTGAATAATAGTCTCCTGTGAAATCATGGCACCCGGTTTGTTGTCATTCTCAGGAAAGGTGGACTTTGTGTATCAATTTCCAATGATGGTTCTTTTGAATAATTTTGGTTTACAGTTACGTACCATCCAGATCTGCCAAGTCATCGTCATCACTGTAGGAGGAGTAAGTCGCCCTACTTCCGCGAGACTGCCGCGAGTCTGACTCCTCGGGTGACTCACTGCCGCTGAATTTTCTGGTGCTGGCGCCCTCGTGTGACTGCCACATGGATGTCCCTTTGCATAATGCCTGGGCGAGGACACTTGTCCATTTAATTTTTGGAGTTTGTTCATCGGTATCCTTCTTAACTTCTGATTCTGCAACCTGCGATTCAACATTTAGACAAATATTTTTGCGGTTCTTTTCTATAATTTATCACAAACTTTGAACAAACTTTATTAAGTGCAAACAATAAAACATAAAAGGTCCTGAATATGCCAAATTCCAAAGAGGTACAACAAAATTGTTAATCGTCTTCAAGCGTTATCCGCACTCGTACTTACTGTACATATGGGTGTGCTTACGTACACACTGTATGGGTGTGCTCGTAGAACACGGAAAATGTGGCGATCGTGAAGTGTAGGGCCCCTGTTTTGTCTTGATCAAATTAGAGTCAAAACTGTTTTTTATTGCTCAAAAATCACCTTTACAATCAAAAGCAGATTTTTTTCAATTCTAATGACATCCGTTTTGCAATTTTGAACAGATTCTTGGGGTAGAAATCACGAGTTTCCTGCACGGTTTGTGCCTTGCGATTCAGCGCGCCGTGCATGCTCACGGTACATCACGCAGTGATCGCCATCTTTATTTTCGGGTTGCGTGTTGTCACCGCGCTGTCATCGTCATTTTACCCCCAAATTTCCCTCAAAAATCAAAACCCTGCCCTCTACATGTATCTATGACATACCTGTTTATTGAGAATGTCGCCAACTAGTTTGGTAGGTCCAATAATTTTAAAGTGGATTTTGTTCCCTTATAGGAACCGGGCCCTACACTACAAGATCACCGAAAATGTAGTGTGTCCGTGTTCAATATGCCACTCGGCCTTCGTCTCTTGTGGCATATGGGACACAGACACACAACATTGTTCCATGTTCCACTTGCACTCAAAATAGCATCTGTTTTTTTTAAGTCTAAAACACTAACCTCTGTGGTCTTCTGTGAACATATGAGCTCGTCTGGTCGTATCTTTGTCCGCCAGTTTTTGCTGGTGAGTGATTTTCCTGCGGATGGGTACCGGTTGGGCTTGGTGAAGTTTGGCACGGATATGGCTGGCATGTCAAAATCATTCTAGCGAGAGGAAAAAAAAAATAGAATAAACAATTTTTTTTTTAAATTACCCTTTCTAGAGACTCAACAAATTTGACCTTGCTACAACTACGGCTGCCTTGAATATTCGATCATCAACCCACTATTCAAATTAGCTTTTTGCCAGTTTGAATATTCAAAGAAAAAACATACACACACACACACACACGACTGTGATGCTCTTTAAATCGTAAAGTTGCAGCGCATTATGTTGACAGATCACACTTTATTTAGTTGACATTGGTTTATTGTTCACATCCGTTCAACAGGTTATTAAGCCCTTGACTCTTACAAAATACCTACTTTAAAACACTTAGCGGTCAATAATAATTAATATCGATCACCGCACGCAAATTTTAACTGGCGTACTCTTTTGAAAACTGGACAGGCCCAAGCTACACTTTGCTAGATCCCACACAAAAAATGAAGCACAATCATTTTAGTTTTGTTGAATGTGATAAGATCTTGTTGCTTCCCTCTGATATGAAGTAATGTCTTGACATGAATTCAAGCAGTCGTCACATGAAGCCGAAAAGTCTTGAAGAAGGTCAGCCTCTAGGAAAAGGGAGCCTTTGCTGTTCAGATTTCTAGATTTTTTTTTGTGTGTGAAATATCTTCTTCTCCCCATCCCCGGAAGAATTTTTTTCTGTACGCTCCCAAGGAAATTCAATCAAGGTCGACACACTTTCCTTAAAGGTAATACACAACCTCAAAAACAAAACTACCAAATTATTATGAAATACCTTACTTGATTGTAAGTGAATAATAGTCTCAAGCATCCGGTGAAATCATGGCTCCCGGCGTTCTGTCATTTTTCAAGAAAAGTGTTTTTTTTGTGTATGAATTTCCAAAGATGGTCAGCTGACCATCGTTGGAAAAAAAAAAAAACATTTTTCAAATACTGCCCCCACTTTACCAAATCTAGTTAGTCCACATTGTGTTTACAATCGGTCACACATCCGTGAACGGGTGCAAGCCTAACAGTAGGTCAAAGGTCAAGCTGTGAATGATACCTCGTCGAGATCCAACCGCTGTAATTTGTCCAGGTAGTTCAGCACCTTGGGCAGCTCGGTCAGGTGATTGTCAAACAGGTCCAGGGTTTCCAGGTTGGTGAGTCGGTTGAAGGAGTCTGGTAACCCTGTCAACTGGTTCGGAATACAAAACAACAAATGCCAGAGATATCAGACGGCAATCAGCTAGACTTGCATTATACACCAATGGGGCTCGAGTTGAAAATTAGGTTTTCAAACTTGCCTAACACTGAAACACAGGGCGTCTGAGTTGCTGATTCCCCGTTAAACAGTGCTGGGGCAAAGGCCCTATCATCCAAGACCAAGGCCGAGGCTTTGAGCCTCAAGGCCAAGGCCGAGGCCAAGGCTTTGCCCTCAAGGCCAAGAGCCAGGCTTTTGTCCTCAAACCCCAAGGCCCTAAAATCGAGCCTTAAGGCCAAGGCCGAGCACCAAGGCACTACATCACTGCCATTAAAGCACTAAATCATTTGATTGATTGCTGAAATTCCCATTGTCAACAAAATATGGACCACCTTCTATAAAGCAATTAGGCTCAGACTTGATTAACTTTTCATCCAGAATTTCTTGTTTGAGAGTGTTAATACTTAATAATGTAGTATATCCGACTCTCTATCAAACCACATGGAATGTCAGTGTTGTCAAAATGCATCTTCACAAACACATCGATGCAAGTTTTGAATGCTTTTTGGTTTCAATAAGCCACAATATACAACGAAAAGTTTTAGTTTACTCTGTACAATATGTTGACTAGCACAAAAATGTGTATTTTTTAATACGGCCAAAAAACCCCAAATCTTTCGGTAATTGTGATAGAATTATGAATACTTAATTACAGTTTTAAAACAAACAGAGAAGCCACCAATATATGAATAAAAGCCGGAAACACGCACAACAAAACCTCAAACTACCCTTACCCCCTTTCAAAAATGTGTTTTCTGAATGTTTCAGCACAAATTCAACACTTTTCATTTGTCACATTTTTGGAGAAAAGAGAAAAAACCCCAAAATTCAGGTTAAAACCTGAAAGTGGCACCTCTGAACAAACTAAAATATGAGGCCTTCCTTACTCTGTTGCTATCCAATCGTAAATCTAAAAGCCCGTCCAAGTTTCCAAATTCTTCTGGTAGCACCTGGATATTGTTTTTGGACAGCAGGCACACCCGAAGCTTCTTCAAGTTGCCAAAGGAGTCTGGGAGACTTCTCAGCATGTTCTGACCCAGGTCCAAGAACTCCAAGGAGAGCAGCTCGCCAAAGTTCTCCGGCAGAGAGCTCAGTTGGTTCTCCTCGGCCCTGAGTTCCCGCAAAAGGGTCAGGTTGCCAAAGTTGTCCGGAAGCCTCTCGATCCAGTTCCCGTTCTGGAAGTTCTGTCGCTCCAGAACCCCAATTACACTTCCGAGATGGAGGAAATCTAGTCGGGTCAGCAACCCTAGCGTGGACGGAAGCTCTGTAATGAAGTTCCCGGACATGTCCAAGTACGTTAGACCCTCCTGGCTGCTTTCACCAAACGATTCAGGCAGCGGCTTGTGTTTCAGTTGATTATCCCTGAGGCTGATTTCCTGCAGCTTTGGAAGCTTCCCGATCCAATCTGGAAGGGTGCTCAACCTATTACCAGTGAGAAAGAGCTTTTCAAGGCAACAGCATGAATCAAATTTGTCCACCAGCTCGGTCAATTTATTACCAGATAGATCTACCCATCGCAAGGAAGGCAGTGATCCAAATGTCGCGGGCACGGTTGCTAGACGGTTACTGCTCAAGTTTAGTATCTCTAAACATTTTAGCAATCCAAAGTTTGAAGGGAGTGCTTCCAGTGAGTTATCCCCAGCTTCCAAAACCTCCAAGCTCTCAAGGAGTCCAAAGGATTCAGGAAGCGCCGTCAACCGATTCTCGTCCAGTTCTAATCTCCTCAGGGATTTGAGAGCTCCAAACTCTTCTGGGAGCTCCTTCAGTTTATTCCCGACCAGTTTCAGCACCGTTAAGCTACTCAGAGTCGCCAGGGATTTGGGCAGAGACGTCAGGCTGTTCTCCGACACCGATAGCTCCTTCAGGTTTTCAAGTTTCCCGAGAGAACTAGGAAGTTTCTCCAGTTGGTTGCCGGTCAAGGACAGCACACGGAGGCCCTGGAGCACTCCTCCGACATCCTCAGGTAAAACGGAAAGGTCGTTGTAGTCCAAGATGAGATTGGAGCAGGTTTCCAAGTTGGCTTTGCTAACGGAAAACGCAGCAAGATTGGTGGAGGAGAGGTCCAACGTCTGGCAAATAGTTCTGCCATTCTGTTGATCTCTGTGCTCATCCTCCATCATTTCCAATGACAATCTGCCTGTATCCTTTTTGGATTCTCAAGTAGTGACACTGAAACAAGACTCCCAAATCTGCAAGGATACATAAATAAATATCAATAACTTTCACTTTTACATTTTATTATTTGGCACATTGGCACTCAGCAGGGATAGCCCACAAAAGTTTTCAATTAATCTCCGATGGGGTCAATTGGTAGAAGATGAGGAAGGAGACTTAAGGAAATATGACTGGGAGGAAAACCCGGAATATTTCAGGGAAACCTATGTGAGTAACCACTGAAAACCCAATCAAAATGTTGGCCCAAGCAGGATTGAAAATCAACATGACCAGTTCACTCAGCGGTCGTTCAGGGGGAGGGCTATCTCTGAAAATAGCTCCGGAGCTAGCAAGCTCCACCCAAATGGTTGTTGTAAAAGGCTAGCTCCACTTTAAACCAGCTCTGGAGTGTACCATCATTGCATGAATCTTGAAATTACCTTCGCATTACAAAGTCAGCAGAGAAATTGCAAACAAGGATGTGCCAACGTTTGCCAAAACTATAATGATTTCAAACAAAAAACAACATACTCGATATGCAACAACAAACATGTGCTTTAAAAAAACGCTGTACATTTTGCCCCTAAAATCCGTCTGGTACTTCTTGACATACACTCCTTGTGCTGAACAAAGAATGGGTCGAATAGGTCTTGATTTTGCAAAAAAGTATTGAGAGTCCCAAATTTTCGGACTAGTATTTTTGGATGTATCAAACAATACGATTAGGTCTTATTCCTACAGAAATAAATTCTAATTTAAAGCATATTCATTCCAACAAACAACTAAGTGCTGAGATCGGCATCTCGGCAAAACAGATCATGAATAATGGTAAATAAATAACATGATAATTGATAAGGCGCACGTTACTTTTCGTGCTCCGTAAATCTGATGACGTCCTTTGTTGTTAAAACTAAAAGAAAGCCGAACAAAGTTGTCTTTACATTTCAGGGCCAGGGTTGGACGGCGAAACTTATTGGGAACTCGTACTCGTAGCAATTTGTTTATGAGTTTTGTGGGCCATTCAATAAGGTAAAGTTTGAATTTAACGGCCCGGCAATAAATACTTCCAGGAAAAAATCTTTTAATTTCTAAGTAATGGAATTGCACAGAGAAGAAAGCCGATGCGAAGGTCGAACATGAACGTCCGATTGACGTCGGTTCCTATTATTACGGGCAAAGAGATAAGCGCCGAGAAAGTTGGTTGCGCGAATTTGGGGTTCTCTCTGCGATACTCAACACATATCACAATTGCAAGTGATTGTGTCTTTCGTGATCGTGTCACTTGCCCAACCATGCCAACCATTACAGTTATCACTTTTTATTGGACAATTTTTATAACCTAGAATAAAAGTCATACATTATAAAGGATCTGATTACACTCATCTTTCTGTAACGCAACACTTTTACCTAGTTTAAAGCTCGATCATACCTTGACGAACTGTAAAAATCACGGAAAAGATGTAATTCTTCGAAAAGTCCCGCGAACACACGATGTAGAGATCACGATCGAAAAGAAATGTATAGCGCCCTCCATTGGCAATAAAAGATTCACAAAATAAACTTGCACTAAGTCGGTCGTTTGCTAGTTGCCACCACTGACCAGACATACCGAGCAGAAAGTTTTGGAAATATTTAACCATGGACAAGAAATACTCTTTTGACTTTAGTGGGATCACTGTAAACAAAGTCCTTTTATGGTCAATGTCATGCTTTTTTTCTGCCGCCTTTTTATGACTAAAATACCTCATTCTTTAGAACATTATTGAATGCATCTTTTCCAACTTACCCCTCCCCCTTTGTGATAAAATATAATCCCTCCTCCACATCTTATTTTCTGCCTCATTCTTTCCTCATGAAAAATCTTTCCATGTTGTCAAATAAAATCCAGTAAATGAAACCAAACCTTTGACACAACAATTAAGCAAAACAAAAACATCTTTAAACAGAATTGTTTTTATTGTCTCCGATGTTCAACTAGTTTTTCAGTCAACAAGGGCAGATAAAAATGTTAAATGCAGCCTATACTTTAGTACTGAAGTAAGCACATTATAACATATCTATATAACAGAAAGGGAATACAAGGGGTTACAATAAGGCCAAATAAAAAAAAACATGTTTAGAGTCCTGCTATTTTTCAAGATGGCCGCCAGCTTTTTTTTCAAGATGGCCGCCACTTGGACTCAGGAAATGACATACCAGCTTAATATGGGCTAGATGCCTCAGATAAAGAGGCCAGAATGATGTCACTGTTAAACATATTCGTTTAAGAAAGAAAAGGAAAAAAAAAGAGGCTGCCACCAAAAAGGAAGCGTGCGGGGACGCTAAACATGTTTGTTTTTTTAATTTGGCCTAAAGAGTACAAAACAGATCTGCAAAAGTCCCATCGTTGTACATGTAAATTTATGGTCATAATGAAGATCTCACAACTTTCAAAAGCATTAAACCAACACTATTAAACTGTAAGACAAAAGGCATTGAAACATAGTTTGTCTTTTTAGAGAAACACTTCAGTCATTGTCTTGATATCACTGTTTTCTGATAAAGTACATTAAACTAATCGATACTTTCTTATAATGAAAACAAATTTCAATGGTTTAAAGGGAGATACATTGTACATCTTGATCTTTAAATTTAGTAACACTGCTTAAAGGGAATATACAACATTTGCAAACATCAAAAACTAAAACTACCAAAGTATTATGAAATACCTTACTGGACTGTTAGTGAATGAGTCTAAAGCATCCTGTAAAATCAAGGCACCTGGTGTCCTGTCAATTTCAAGAAAAGTGGTATTTTTGTATCAATTTCCAACGCTGGTCGGCCGACCAGCATTGGAAATAAACTGGCTTTTTTCAAATACAACCCCAAATTGACCATATTTAGTTAGTCCACATTTTGTTTGCAATCGATTACACACCTATGAATGGGTACAAGCCAGCTAGACTGGTTCCATGACCTTACAAATCCCCGATGTCAATAAATTGTTTCATCTTATGTGGGGGGTCAGGGAACCAGACTACAGGGACATGATTGTTTTTCTTGGTTTTTCCAGCATCTACGAACACAAAACTTCAAACAAGTCAGTGTAACAATATTTACTATAAAATACTAACCCCCAAATCTATCCATTTCTGAAAATTACAGTAAAAGCAAATGTTGTATATTCCCTTTAAACTGATCTTTTTCTGTATAGATGGGTTTCTATGGCAATCCATTTCACCCTCTGCAATCTTTTCCAGAGGGCTTCTGAGTAAAAGTTTTTGAAACAATCGCTAATTTTCTCACCAATATTTATGCATAAAGGTTATGGTTAGAAACACCCCCCCCCCCAAAAAAAAGACATCCTGTTTCTAGTAGCCCGACTTGACGTGACCAACAAATTTGGATGTACATGTACATTGTAAATTGCATCTGTGGTTTATTTTTTGTCTCCAATTTTATTGTTGATAATTGAAGTGAAAAAAAACCCACATTAATAATCTGGCCATCTGAGATCTATCTGGCCACAAGACACAGATTATCGGTGTTATTTGTAGGAAAAACAGAAAGAATACCTATGAATTTTCTAATAAATCGTAAATCGTGAAATGGAATGAGCACACATCTTGAATAAAGACAACAAAAGTTTGATCTTGACTACGAGCTACTACAAGCAAGCATAATTTTAAAACCAAGGATGAAACTCAGGGCCAATTTCATAGTGCTGCTTAACATCCTATTTTGTTCTAACAGAGCCTCTGCGTATTTCATAAAGACTAAGCAGTAAGCGCAGCAAAAGCATGCTTTACCCTGAAGGAAAAAATTGTTTAAAATCACTGACTTAACAATAGAAATCCCCGTGCACGCACAACTCTTAGCACATCCACGCCATGAAACAGTACTTAACCAGTTTGCGACAGATGACGTGTATACACGCAAAGGTATTGTGGTACTCGGAATGCATGACAGATTAACACGCAGCGTTCTGTTCTTGTCAAAATAATCCCAGCACGAACTGGTTAAGCTCAGCAGGATTTTCTGCTATAGCAAGCACAACTTTTCTGCTAACTGTTAAAGGTACAGTCCATCCATCATAAATTTGTATTTTGTGTATTTTGTTCGTTTGAAGCAACAAAAGTGATCAAAATCTAAATAAGGGTGCTGAACAACTAACCTGATGAAGTTCCGCTCAGCTTCAGCTGTATACATGTATTTTGAGTAAAACAACATTCTAGGATCTCCATTTCAAATCAAAAGTTGATGAATCATATTTTGAATAGGGCCTGAATTCAGCGTCCGAGACACGTTCTCACTGAGCCGATTGCAGCTACGCGATGTCGCGCACTAATCCAATGAATTATAGCAACAACGCACGCTTGTGCGTTGTGTCAAAGCTTTCCCGCGCTTTGCCGAATAAAAAAAACCCGAAGTACTAACGGAATCATTGGAAAAGCCTTCTTTCGTTGATTCTTTCAAAATGACATCGTTCCAGAAAGAATAACTTCACAGGGAGTTTACTTTAGTTCCCTTACTATCTTTCAATCAAGTATGTTTTTCAACAATAATTACGTTAGTAACTTTTTGGATAGCTGCAAATGATGGACTGTAGCTTTAAGCAGCACTATGAAATTGGGCCCTCTGATTCTGACTTTGAAGCATTCAATAGCTTTGGGATCAAACGCTGCAGTATGGGGTATGGTCTTAAATCTTAAATGATCATATTTATGCCAAATTATTATGCACTGTCTGGTGCCAATATTGGGACACTGTTTTAAATGCTCTGATTCTTTAAAAGTATGACCCCAAAGAGACTTAAACATTCGTTCCATAAGTGACTTTTTTGGAACTACTGCAAAGAAATTAAACAATGGGAGGATTTGGCAACAAGTGCTCGGCGGAGTACAGTCCGTACTTTTCTTTTAGACATCAGGCAAATATAACGCCCTTGGTCCTATATTGGGATATACCGGCATTGGTACCATCTTGGATTCTGGTATTGAGGCACCACTCTTGGATTCCATGAAGGCCACAACTCTGGTCCAGACTTTGCTGGGCTTCTCGCTAAGATTCAGAAGGGGTGCTGGAACCTTGAGGGTGAACTTCCCCTCAACATTCCCATGATGCACCGTGATGACAGGATTCACATCCACTTCTTCCTCCTCCGTCAGTCGAGTCACTATGGCAACGCGGTACGGATAACCGATGTTTTGACTCGTCTGGATGTTGTAGCTGAGACCCCAGCGGTCGGAGCTCGTGTCCTTGACGGGAACCGCGCTGACCTCCCACGCGCCCTTGCCGTACTTGTAGACGTTCTTCTCGGCCCGGATGGCCACCCGGAAGCTCAGCTTGTTGTGGTAGTAATCATCTTGCTCTTCCATGGACAGGATCAGCTTGCGAAAGGTTTCCGACACAACCTTGTTCATGAAGCTGGTGGTCGACTGCAGGGAGAAGGCTTGGTTCTGGTACAGGCGCGGCTGAACAAAGTCATCCTCCATGACGGTGTAGGCCTCTTCTGCCGCCAGGGCTCGCCATTCAAAAGCCTTCGCAACCAATTCTGTAACTTTGGCCTGGAAATCTGGCTGAAGAAACGTCGGCAATGGCGTGTCTACAAGGTCCTTCAGTTTGGCAGAAGGTATGTGCGGGAAGCGGATCAGAGAGAAAATCTCCTCCGCGTGCTCCTTCCGTGCCGCCTGTTGCCCCTCTGCATTCAGCCACTGCAGCGCTACATTGTAGACGTCTTTTTCATTGTCGACTACAAGATTGGAGCTGTCAAGCAGCCTCAGGAGCAGCTCGGCTGGCATGCTCTGGACACAACTCTCACTCAGGTAATTGATGTTGGCTTCAAGAATCCTGATGCACTGCTCCTGTACCCTTGTTAGATTGAGTCTCTCTGCTTCGGCGTGGGCTCTTGTGGCTTCCTCGCCACTGATACCAGAGACCTTTTCCAGCAGGAAGTCTTCGCAGGCGTCACGCAGCTCCTGGACCAGGTATTTATCGGCCAGGGTGAGGACGGGGAAAACGCTCGCCATGGTCAAGGCCACCGTTTCAGAGTACATGAACTTGAGAAAGACTTGGAAGACGTCCACGCAATCCTCGGGCTCTACCAGCACCTGGAGTTGCGGGCCAGGGCCGTTGGATTCGCCCCTCCGAGCGCTTGTCCAGGTCGGATCTGTGAACATCTTGTGGAACACCTCGCTCCAGGAGCAAAGTATGATTTTGTGAGCGTGGAATTGATGCGAGCCAACTTGCAGTGTCACATCGCTGTATTTCGGGCTGTTGAGGAACCCAGTAAGGTTATCTGCAACGAGGCCCTTGTTCTTGGAAAGCTCATTCTGTGTACAAATTGAAAGAGAATAAACTGCATAAAGTTGGACACAAATTGAAAATCCTCTTCAACTCGTCACCACAAAAATTGTGTCATGTATGATCTTACCCCAATCATCCCACATGCTATTATTGTATTGTCATCATAATGTCAACACTATCTTTTTTGTCATTGTTTTGTCACTGTCATTTAAAACCTGTGACATCATTACTATGATTTTTGTCACCACTAGCATCACTGTGAAATACCTTGGCTTCGTCCTTTTGGGATCCTTCCATTTTCAGGAGATCCCGAGAAGACGATCCGGGAACAACCATGACTTGCATACGATCAAAGGCATCGTCGTAGCAGTCGTATAGGATGGCGCCATCTCGGTTCATGAAATAATCGTCATCGTCTGAGCCAGCTTCGTACAAGTACTCATCATCATCATCGTCAACATAATCATCATAGTCGTCAAACATCATGGTTGCAATCTGATGCGCTGCTCCTGAAAAATAAACCAACAATTGTCTGTTATTCAAATTCATAATGTAAACGGTAAATCATTCAAGGGTCCATGAAATGAACTTTTCTTAGGAACTTGTTTTGTACAACTTTCTACTTCTCTTAAATGTTTGAAAACTATTTGACATCCCTTTTTGGTTAATTTGATTGAAAAGTGCACTTCTCTATGCATTACAAATTGTCCATGCTTTTCCAGACAATTGAGGGCGCTGTTGCTGTGATGTCATTTCAGCGAGACACTGTTCAATTTTGGGGTTTTCTTTTCAAATTGCAAACCCAAAAATTTGTTCATTCAAAACATCAGTGAGAAAAGTTTGGGCTTTAGAAAATAAAAGTTACACGCACAACTGAGAGTTTTCCTTGAAAATGGGCTGAAAAACAAAAGTGTTTACATGCACAGGCAAAATTGTACATGCACATAGCCAAAGTTTAAAACACCTCGAAATCGACCACTGCGTGTACTGACACAAAAACGAATTACCAAAGAAAAAACATTTACGACAGCAAACTTTTCAAAATTCTGGCAACTTTTGGTACTGAAATAACTGCACACTCAGGTTTGTGCCTGCAATGACATCACACTTCTGCTCATGAATATGGAAAGTACATTAGCATAAAAAGCAAAAAGACACCAAAACACCCTTGAAAATGGCACAATAAAAATTGAAATAAGGTTAAATGGGACACAAAGGTGCATTTTCAAGAACTGCATTAATTAACCCTAACTCCCTAGGCCTTTTTAGCTGGGATGTAGCCCCAATCCTGCAAATTCCTCCATTATTTCTTGAATATGGTCTGTGGAGGGGTGACCACTGCCTGAATCCTGAAAAATCCTGCGGCAGTGACTGTCAATGTTGTGCCCATTCTTGAAAATCACGCATTCTCGAGAATGGGCATGCACATTCTTGAGAATGTGCAACTGGATCCTTGCTCAATCTTGGCAAAAAATAACTCTTCCAGATTGAGCGCACATTCTTGAGACTGCGCGACAAGATAACGGTCTTGTCGATGCCGAGCACCGGCTGCGCTTGGCAAGTCTAGCTGAATCCTCGTTCACTGATTCTCAATAATTATACTGTTGCAACGCAAGGCGCTGAAAAGTAGAGTGGATATGATAAGTAAAGGCGTATTGATATGGGGGGGGGGGATAAGAGACATAATAATAATAGTGCAAAGAATTCTGAGTTTTGGGATAATAAAAGCGGGGGGGGGGGGGGGGGGCGTAAGAATGAAGAATGTGAAGAATGAGAATGAATACTGCGACATCCCATAGTGCTAATGCTATTTCCCATTTAAATTGCCACCAATTTATTGTTCACATCCCACCATAACGTCGCAGAGCTGGATTCTATCTAGTCAAAAGAGCAATTTTGGCAGCTTCTTGACATCGTTTTTTTTTCGTGGCACGCATATGATACATGCAGGGACTTGTAACTTGTCTAGCCTAAACAAAGCACTTCCCAGACTAGTTCCCAGTCCTCCGTTATTATAAAACTTCCCATAGTGGGCAGAAGAAAGCAATAATAACAGGTTTAATTTGATTCAAATTATCGTAGTTATACGAGTACAGAAGCATAGCACATTTTCTTTCCTCTTTATATGATTTGTTTCCCTTTTAACCGCTATACAATTCATTTAACATAATTATGTCGTGCAATGTTTGTTAAGATTGGGCAAAATTCATAAATTGTGCACGTGATATTCCCACCCAATCTTAAGAATGAGCGCTCATTCTTAAGAACGCGTGCTCGTTCTTAAGAATGGGCGCTCATTCTTAAGAATGCGCGCCCATTCTCGAGAATGTGCATGCCCATTCTCGAGAATGCGTGATTTTCAAGAATGGGCACAACATCAATATGTTGAGGCTTGGCCAGTGACATCCTGGAGCAGTTCAGAGGATTTCAAGCATAATCCAGGCCTATATTTATGCATGGCTGAACAAAAACAACACAAGGTCTGGCCCAAGACCTTGACAAAGTGAATCCAGTGAAATCAGCAACGCACTTTTGCCATGTAACCTCAATACTCCAAATTCCTCCACTTTGGCAAAGAGGATTTTGAAGGATTCAGGGCGGTTATGGTTAAAAAAAAAATACATTGCATGACCCCTTTAACTTTTCAAGTTTTTTTAACAAGTTTCAAACAATAAGTATACTTAAAAACTTAAATCTTAAAAACTTTTCAACTTCATTTCCACAATATGTTTTAAACTTTTGCATAGGTTCATTTATTTATTTATTTTTAAATTAGTATTAGTATTAATCTCATGTTCAGTCATGAACAATTTCTGGAAAGAATGTTGCAACCTGATGCCACATTTGTATTCCTATATCATACCAATAAAGGCCAGTCATTGCAAAAATGTTGAAAAGACATGAATCTGGGACTGCGAAACATTTTCAATTTTGTTAGGAAATACTTAGAAAATTATCTTGACTCTCCATAGACTTTGTGCACAACCGCTGATGTGGCGTCTACTACATTATTTCCACAATTTCTCCTGCATGTCCTGAGGGAAAGATTCCCATAACTGGCCATGACTATTTTTTCTCTTTTTAACCATCAAAAAGTTGTAATAATGTCCTTGAAAGTCAAAATTAGAAGGGAAAATATTGAAGTATTTACCGAGAAAACACTTAGAAATTTTCAGACCAGTCTCATAGGATTTGTGCACAGGGTGACAAGTGATGGCCAGATATGGGAATCTTTCCCTCCTCACTATTTTATTAATTATTTAGTAAAACTAGTGAGTAGCGGCTAGTAACCTAAACTATTTTCCCCCCAATTAAATGGGAATGATTCTCACTCTCGTCTCAATTCATATTCAAGTTTGTCCCCAACGTATCTGCAATGAATGATAATTGAGTATTGGTGTAAAAAACGGTATCAGGTCAACTCGGACCCAAACCAAGTTGGACCCATGCCAAGTCGGACCCATGCCAACTCGGACCCACGCCAACTCGGACCCACTACCAACTCGGACCCACTACCAACTCGGACCCACGACCAACTCGGACCCAAGCACGACCAACTCGGACCCAACAATGACTCAATCATTTTAGTTTCAGAGATTATAGTTATAGGTGATCTTAATGTTAGTGCTTATAAAGTGAAGATATTCTGTAATTACATTGGGCAGAATGGGGCTTTTAGTTTTGTTGTTTTCTTGTATTGCGGCTGTGTGGAGCGCTATTTTATGATGCGTACAGTAAATACTGTTGCTAAACACTCATCGTTTTGAACGCCATGAAACTAAACGTGCTTAGCTTTTTGAAACTGTGACCTGTGAAGCTAAACCAAGAGGTATTAATAGCGTATAGTATAGGTTAGGCATATCGTATCATTTCATATGTCATTTGTACAACTTGATATATACGTGCTTTTTTCAAAATCTCGATTTTCTTTTCAAAACGAAATTCAAAGGACTATAATTTTCAGTAAAAAATAAATTACTTGTTTGTTTTTGCAGGCCTTTGTTGTGTAACAAGTGGTTTTAAGTGGCACATTTTGTTTCAGTGAGGAAGTTATTAATTTGAAATAACTATTTAGGCCTTTCATTTCATGTAATTGTTGTTTAATTCACATGCTGGCTTTGAATTTTGTGGGATTTTTTTATGAATCTGTTTAACTTTTAATAATTTTTTGATTTAAATTTTTTGTTTAATATGAAACCTTCGTTTTTCTTGCAGTGTATGCAATGGTGTTTATGTGGGGTTTTTTTAAATAGAGATTAGAATAGACTTCGTTTTTATATCTTATTTATTTTATTTAGTGACTTATGTTTACTTATATTTATTGAGTTAATAATGTTATGTTTGAAAGTGTTTATGTTTTAATGCCATACTTTCCAATTTTATTTTTCTATGAAGATCTGTTCTTAATTTGTATACTTGTTACGTTGAAGTTTGGATTAAAATTGAAATAAATTGCTGTTAAATTTAGCAAGATGGTGTGAACGATGTCAATTAATATGTTTTAATGAAATAAACAATTGGTTAAACTTTTAAAGCGCAATATGTTTTAATGGAAAACAAATGAAAATAATAAATAATTAATTACACTTCAAGTTAAAGTGCATTTCAAAATAGCATTTTAATGCGCTTAAAAATGTTATACTGCTGCAATACAGATATGAGATAATTTACCTTACAATTACAATGAAAATTTATACTAAACAGCATCACTGTAATAACAGATGAGAAGTGGACAAACTTTTTGAAATGAATGATTGAAAACGATTTCGAATGATTGAAAACGATGGGTCCGAGCTGGTCATGCATGGGTCCGAGTTGGTAGTGGGTCCGAGTTGGTCTTGGGTCCGAGTTGGTAGTGGGTCCGAGTTGGCAGGGGTCCGAGTTGGTAGTGGGTCCTAGTTGGCATGGGTCCGAGTTGGCTTGGGTCCGAGTTGGTTTGGGTCCGAGTTGGATCGAAACCTAAAAAACAACAGCATGAGGCTTCATTCTCTCTGCATCGTGTCCAAATAACTTGACTTGTGCCGACAGATTGGGAAAACCCCCGCAATTCGCAATGAGTAAGGCGCCAGTGCGGCGATACGGCGTAAGGCAACGGCATACCGGCAATAACTGAATAAAAACATCCCTTGCAGGCTTTGAGGATATAGGCCGACAGAGGTAGAATTACCTTTTTGAAATATTGGCTAAAATGAATTCACTTACTGCGCTTTTCTACAGAAATTCTTCAACTATATGCACTCGTCCGGGTGACTGCGTTGCGTGGGGAACTCTGACGTGCACATGCAACTTGAGCGCGGTCGAGCGAGCGCGGTAGGGCTATAGAAAGCCAAACTGTAAAAATGTTTGATCGTGTTAAAAGTCAATTTGTGTACAGAATATTTAATAAAGACCATTGTTTCGCCCAGCTTAAATGCGTAACGGGATCGAACAATTAACAATGGTGACAGATTTATCACTTGAACGGTTATTTTTCCGGTTGAAACTGAGGATCCTGGCCGATTCGCCCTCCCATTTCCTGCAAATACTTACATTGCACTTGTATTTTATGGCTTTCCATACTTTAACCTAGCTGTCATATGTCGATTGGTGGCGCTGTTTAATACAATAATTGCGTGCTCAAAAAATTCCCCGCTTCGCTCTTGCCGAAAATGCGTGTTGATGTTGTTTTGTTTGTTGAAATTTACGATTGTAAGTAAATACATAACAGTAGGAAATCTAGTTTCTTACTGCGTACTTTAAGGCCAACCATATTGCAGTCAAGATCTAGTCGTCAGATTATTGTAAAAGTGGTAAATAAGGCCTACTGGAGTAGGCCCTACTCCTTGCACGTGACCCGCGTCGCCGGTGTAGCGATGTGCGACGTGCGGCCGCCCGCCGTGTTGTGCACACCGCGTCGCCACAGCCATGAACCGCGCTTAGTTGGGTCCCGCGCATGGTCCTGCCATAAATTATGCGGCTTTTTACCCGCAACGCGACTGACGTAAATGCCCAAACATCAACGGGCACTCTTTGTGGCGGTCTACTCCTACTAAAATGCGGCAACAATTAGCGTCGACTGGCGTCAACCCAGCGTCAAAAATTTTGTTTAAGTTTTGGAATTTCAAAAACAGCTTTATATGGTAGAAATAGCAACAAAGAACACCTTCAGCATATAAATTAAAGTTAAAATTATTTTAAAAGTTGTTTGTTTTCAACGCGAAACGTACAACGACTTTGTCGAGATTGTGTTGTCCCATTGTGAGAGAGTGAATTATTTTCTTTTTAATTTTCCTGGCAGAGTTACAATGAGTTCTGGAACCGAAATGGAGTGGCACCAGGAGGTCATCATCAAGGCGCCAAAAGTGAGTCAAACGAAAAAGGCCGCAGAGTTAAGCTTACAATCTTTAAATTGGTTCGAAGGGCGACGCAGTTCTAGTGCTCCAGTCACTAGAGCTAGGTACTGACATGTTTTACTACTAAAAAGGTATTTTATGTTTGCATTTTTTTTTTACTTTTAGAGTGATGATGAAGACTGTGAACCCAGTCAAAAATCATGCAGGAAGCTGGGAGCACTCAGCCACCATATTCAGAAGTTCATGAACCAGCCGGAACTCTCCGACGTCGTGCTTCGTTTTGCTGGGAAGCAGTACAGATCCCACAGGCTAATCTTAGGGGCGTGGAGTGGGATCTTTGAGGACAAGCTCGCTAAGGCTCCACGGATGGGCACTGCTGGGGGCGAGCCAGGCCAACCCTTTTTATTAGACCTCGACGAGGATGGCTTTGCTCCGACATCGGGAAGCAACAGCGGCAGTGCGGAGGACGCTGATGCTGCCTTCCAGCAGTTCCTGAAGTTCCTGTACTCCGGCAAGGCAGAACCCACCCAGGGAACGGTCAAGGTGGTCCTGAGTCTTGCTCAGGGCTACAAGATCAAGCCACTGCAGGAGATGTGCGAGCGGTTCATTGGCAAAGATATCGGCCAGCACAACATCGACAGTGCCCTGGAGTGGCTCGGGGAAGCTGAAGCCAAGGACCTGGGGTTCCTGAAGGAGAGTTGCCTCAAAGTCCTGCGGTCCTACGTCCAGTACATCCCCGACGTCGCCTGGCAGGCGTTGCGGTTGGACCAGCTGGTCTCTATCATCGAGAGCTCTGACGTTGTCATAGAGGATGAGTATTGTCTGTTTCTGAAGGTATGAAACTTTTGTTTCACTGAAAGTGATCGCATTTAGCATTGTGCACATTTACACTCGAAAGTTTCTAGTTATCTAATCTTTGGAATTAACAGCCAAAGAATATCTAATGATTCCGATGAAGTTTCAGAGAAAACTGACAAGTGTATCTGTGTTGTCCTCTCTACTCCTCAAGGTTTCCCCGATTCAAAAAGGGGGATAAATTGTTGGAATATAGATCAGAAAATGCTGTAGTGTCTCACGGCTTGTTTTCTTATCATGTCTTTCAGATTGAAGCCTGGATCAAATCGAAGCAGGTCACCGTTGAGAATCTGTGGGCCACTCTAGAGGTGATCCTGCCTCACATTCGCTTCTCCAACATGACCATCTGGCAGCTCCAGCAGTTCAGCAAGTCCAGACTCGGCCAGCAGATTTCCCAGAAGCGTCCCGAGATCGTCACCGAGGCCCTCCAAGTCAGGGCTCTGGCCTCAGAAGAGGTGGACTTCTCAGAGGTGTCCGAGATTCAGTTCGTCCCGCCGCGCCTGTACTTGAAGTTCGTGCCTCCCGGTGGGAGGCTGTCCAGCATCAAGGAGGCCAAGAAGGATATCTTCACGCGGGCCCGGGTCAACCACACCCTGAGCAACTACTCGGATCGTCGGGCTCAAGTGTGGCGCAGCAATCCACAGAACAGGAACGTGCACCGCAACGCCGCGGACGAAACGTGGGAGGTTAACATCATGAGCAGACAAGAAAACGTGGGGAAGTTGTGGCGCGTGCAGGTCCTGTTAACTCCCAAATGGGATCACATTGGCAAGGAATACCGCATTGTCTTGTACATCAAGTCCAAGGAAGACACAACGAATCCCATCATTATCACCCACAGTGGAACTGTCGAAAAGGGTACTAAGCGCGCCACGGCTGATGGCATCGTCCTAATTGGGCCCTACATCCTGGAAGAAAAACCGGACTACATATATTCTCGTGAGGTTGTGTTTATCAATTAATAACACAACCATCCATTCATTCTAGATTTAAGATTTCTACTACATGTATTATTTTTGGTCTAGATTTTCTCGACCAGAAAACTCTGATACACTGTGATGACTCACAATAGACGTGGAATAGTGAAAATCTTGGTAAGTTTGGAAAAATCTAGACGAAAGTTTGAATCTGATCAGTGTCCAATATGAAGTACAAAAGAAAGTTGCATCATAATGGAATGTACTACTTGTTTTTGTGCAATGTGTTGAATTTGGCTGGATAAGGGAAGGGTTCTTGTCAAAATGCTTGGGGTTAAGTAGGCCCAAATATACAACCTCCACTTTCCCACTTTCTTTGTTTTTCTACATCATGTACACTTTCCTTTAAGTGTTACACAATGGGTTTGCAAAATAATGAAAAGGCCAGTAGGCCAAAGTCCTAACTACATTGTGCTTTGTTTACATGTGCGCTTTCCTATGTGGTAGACCGTCCCTACCTTGTCTGGCGTCCCGACTTCGCTCCCATAGGAAACCGCTTATGTAAACAAAGTCAGTACGTCAATAGGTCTTACGTCTATTGGTATTAATAGACGACATTGTTTTTCACAGATTTTCGGTTCTTTTGTTCAGAAATTGTTATTGCTATTTTTTTTTACCAGGAAAGAATAGCAGAGGTTTTTTGTGTGTGTTAGGATTAGGTAAATGCTTTGTTGTAAATTAAGTTGAGCGTCTCCTTGACAATTTTAATTCAGATGTACCCAGTTTTAATGATGTTGTGTCTTCATGCTTGTGCATGTATTTTTTTCCAAAAGCTTTCTATTTACAGTACATGTAGTCCATAAAAAGTAGGGTAGATCATTTGTCATTTTGTGCAATTTTTTTAATTTGAAGCAAGAAAAGTGCTTAAAATCTAAAGATGGATTGCTTAACAACTAACCTGATGAAAAAAGCTCAGTGAATGCTATAATACACCCCGAGAAAATAAAATTCTAGGATCTTGATTTGAATTGAAGAGTCGTGTTTTGAATTGCGCCCAAAATCAGCATCCAGGACACGTTCTCATCATTGCAGCTATTCCATGTTACGAATACCAATGAATAATAGCAACCGTGCGTGCGTGTCATGTCAACGCTTCTGTGCATGCACCACCCATTCACGGATTCGCTGAATTACAAACCAACTACTAACGTAAATTTCCAAAAATGCGTGGCTTCACACACTGGAAATTACCTTATTTCATTGTTTTCTTCAAAATGACAGCATTCCAGAAAGAATAATTTCACAGGGTGTTTATTGCCATTTCCATCTTTAAACGAAGTACAGTCGAGTCTCGTTATAACAATTTCGTTCAGACCAAGCCAAATTGTTTGTTATATCAGAATTTTGTTTTAAGAGGAACATCAGTCCCATTCATTGTGCATATAAATGCACAGTCAGGACTAAGGCTGTATGTTTGTTATTATAACCAGAATTTTGTATACAGAGTTTGTACTAACAAGAATCGACTGTACATGTACATGAAGTAAGAGCTTTTTTCAACAATAATTTCTACTTAAATTACTTTTTGGATAGCTGCAAATAATGTACTCTATCCTTAAGTATCACTACTTGCATTTCCATGGGGAGTCGAGGGGCACTTGTTACAAAATAGTAAGGGACCCCCCCCCCACACGTACATTGTTAAGGTTTTGTAGTTTGAACTTGTGCAAATTAGAGTAAATGTAGGGTGCACATTTCTTTTTGAAAGGGGCACCACATGAGACATTATTTTTGTTCAATTGAAGACTGTTAAATAAAATTCAATATTTGCTCAAAATGAAAACATGCCCACGGACTCCTTTTGATGTGCTCCAAATAACACATACAAACGTTGTTTTTTTTAACACGGCAATTTTTTTATGGGGTATCGGGCCCTTACCGGCCCTTGTCACGCGTATTACGTAACGCACTTTCTATAATCGATCGCCAGTTATTTGTTTTAGTCGGGCCCCTCTCTGTACCAACGTCTACCATTTAAAACACACTGATGCGTCTGAGTACCATGTGTATTTCCCGCCGTACGATCCGATCTGGCGTTTACTGCACGTTTCGCTTGGGGAAAACCAAGGAGAAAGCACCATTTTTTGGCCTCTATAAATGTATAGAGTATCCGATCGATCGATCTTTGTTTTCTGAACGAATGATTTAGCCAACTTGCAAGACATAGTTGTTTCAAGGTAAGGTAAAATAACGGAGTTTAGAATCTAAAAAAAAATGAACAAGGCCGACAGCCGCATTCGTGCGTGTGGCGCGCAAAAACAGTAATTGGGCCGGGCGGCCGCGGCGAGTTTCCTTGCGCGACCCGCCAAATTTCCGACCCGCCTTTGCCATTTTTATACATTGGGTTGATCAGGTTTACCAGCGATCGTGAAGTGTAGGGCCCCTGTTTTGTTTTGATCAAATTAGAGTCAAAAATGTTCTTTAATTTTATTGCTCAAAAATCACATTTACAATCAAAATCTCAATTTTCTCAATTCTAATGACACCCGATTTGCAATTTTCAATTTTGCAGTTACTTGGGGTAGAAATCACGATTTTCCTGCGCGGTTTGTGTCTTGCGATTCAGCGCGCCGTGCATGCTTACGGTACATCGCGCGGTGATCGCCATCTTTCGGGTTGCGTGTTGTCGCCGCGCTGTCATCGTCATTTTACCCCCAAACTTCCCTCAAAAAATCAAAACCCTAGCTGCCCTCTATCTATGACATACCTGTTTATTGAGAATGTCGCCAACTACTTTGGTCGGTCTAATAATTTCAAAGTGGATTTTGTTCCCTTATAGTTATTGCTAGCCCCATAAATGTGGCCTATTTACTGGACTGCCTCCGTAAACATAGGCCACACATCCACATGTACAAAAATCGTGTCGACTTTGCCAAATTTTGATTTTCACATTTAGGCTTAGTTTGTAGGGTTTTTTTGCTTTAGAAGCACACTCACCCTCTTTATAGGCTAATCAGAAAGTGCTGCCTTTTTCAGATGTCTAATTTTCGTGAAATTTCCAGATTCATTTTTACACGTTTGCGTATCAAAATTTCAACATGAAATTTCACAAAAATTTGACATCTGAAAAAGGCAGCACTTTCTGATTAGCCTATAAAGAGGGTGAGTATGCTTCTAAAGCAAAAAAATCCTACAAACTAAGCCTAAATGTGAAAATCAAAATTTGGCAAAGTCGACACGATTTTTGTACATGTGGATGTGTGGCCTATGTTTACGGAGGCAGTCCAGTAACTAGGCCACATTTATGGGGCTAAGTTATTGCAGGCATGCAACTGGGAAGTCACAAAAAAAGAGGAAATTCAAATCTTTCCAAGACTTTGTACATATACAGTGTTTTTCTATTTTCAATGGCACACATTGGAAGTGAAAAAAGAGGAAATCAGCTGATCCAAGGAAAAGTTGCATGCCTGTTATAGGAACCGGGCCCTACACTACACGATCGCCGGTTTACCCTCTTCTGCAATTACTCCTGATTTTGGCAGAATGATTTCCAACCGTAACCGAGGCCCAACATGCCCAAGAAATACTCATGTTGGGATTTTATTTTGGTGTTCTTCAACATGATCATGTTCAACTTCAAGTTCAACTGTAAAAAATAAATAAGCCCATTCACAATTCTAATCAGGCATGCGCAATATATCTGCTTGCCGACCAGTTTTGAGAGATAAAGCAGATGAATACACACAAGTATATATGGGGAACGTGATAACTGAATTCGCATTTTGCAATTTTTCATCTATGAATCAAAAGAAGATGGAAACTTTTGTTGGCACAAAAAGTTGGAGCATCCTACAAAATATCTAAACCATGGTGCCGTAAGAAAAAAATCTACATTTTGCATTTAGTAAAAAGTTCATGCGAGAAAATTTCTTTGATTTTTTTTTGGGATGGGCCTTACAAGTTACAAATACAAGCTTGTTTTTCCCAACATTGTTTGTTAAATGTTCTGTACATTGCATTTATTTTGACGTCACTCCATGCCAACTGAAATCTCGAAAATGCTCAACCAATGACCAAAGCCGAAACATGTTTCTGGTCACGGTCGCGAACAAGCGGGAATTAGTCTATAAATTACCAATATTCACATGCATGGCAATAATTTCAAACCCCAACTCGAAAGACAGAAAGGGCAGGCCCCAGCCCCCAATTCCCCATGCCCCACCCCTGTTCCCCCGTTCCTCCCATTTTGCCAAGTTCCTTTGTTTCCCTTGTGTCAACACCCCCCCCCCCTTTCCCCGAATTTTTCAAAGGCATCCCGTAGCCAGTAATTTTAAGTTTGTATCATTCTCACACCACAGATAAACCTGTAGTATCGTCATTGCATCAGCGTGTGTCGTGCAGTCCAATCAAGATGAATCCCGCCAATCAACAACAGCCTCCTCTTAACCAACCAGCAATGATACGTGTCATGCGGAGACTGCGCAGACGGATGGTACAGGGTAAGTTTTCTTGAATGTGGTCCTTGGAGGGGTGGCCACTGCCTCAATCCTGCAAAAGCCTCCAGCAATCACTGTCAATATGTTGAGGCAGAGCCAGTGACTTCCTGGAGCAGTGCGGAGGATTTCAAGTATAATCTAGGCCCAAATTTAGGCACGGCTGAGCATAAACAACACAAGGTCCGGCCCAAGACCTTGACACAGTGCATCCTCCAAAATCAGCCACTCATTTTTTTCCATTTAGCCTCAATCTTACAAAATCCTCCATTTTGCAAAGAGTATTGTGGAAGATTTGGGAAGGTTAGAGTTAATCTTCCAAAGGCATGTAAAGTTATAGAGGCATTGCTTTGCCTTCACCATCATCAAAAAAAAATCCTCAAAACCACTTTTGAAGGATCTGTGAAGGTTTGGGGTCATCCCAGTAATCATCCACCCATTAAATCGCAATGCTTCCCCCCCCCCAACCCCTCACCCCAACTGATACAGGCAATGGCGATGAAGTCGCCGATCATTCAGACGATGACGAACCACTAGAAGAAGAGCAGTTGCGTGAGTTGATGCAGAGAGGGGCAACCACCAACAGAACACAGAACAAGACAAGATTTGCCGAGTTGTTAGCCGTGAAGAAAAGAGTGGTAAGCTCACAGGAGAAGGCAAGGCCAAATGAAGTTGAGAGTGCAGTTTGTTTTTGTTATTAAACTATTTCATGTTTTACAAGGAAAGAATGACAATGTTGATTGGGGAATGGCAGGATTGTTGAACAGTTGGTCAGCTCTGCATATTTTAATTCGGAAGTCCAGTACTTCTGGAGTTTATGCGTGGTTCTTGGGCCAATTTGATACCACCCACATGTACTCCATCACCTGATTTCACGAAGGGCTGCGACGTGTCGCAACCTGAGTTACAACGTGTAACACGTCGCACTTGCGTCGTAAGGTCCTTGACAATGGCTCGAAACACGTCGCAAGTTATGGCGTGCCTAGTGGTAATCGCAAAATAAGAAGCATCCCTTTCTTAGCCAGTTTTATGCCATAACAGTGAACCTAAAAAAAAAAAAAAATGAACAGTTGTCATTCAATGAAATTACACAAATGAAATCGTAACGATCATTGTTACATTTGCTTGACCTGCAGGCTGATGGCAAAAAGATGACTGAGCTTCGGAAGCGGAAAATACAACAGAAAATGACGCCCCTGTTTCTCAACGATTGTGTCTCGGCTCTCTTCAACAACACTCGCTTGAGTGACGTCACCCTAAAGGTGGGCCCGTACCTCTTCCACGCCCACAAGCTCATCCTCTGTGCATGGAGTGAAGTGTTCCGGGCCCAGATGAACGACAGATGGTCGTCGAGCACCCCTAATGATGAGCCCCAGGTGCACACACTGAATGAGCATGAAGCCTGCGAGGAGTATTTTGAGGATTTCCTGCGGTTCTTCTACACTGAGGAGGTGAATCTGGATGAGGACAGCGTCTTTTGCATCTTGATTCTGGCTGATAAGTATATGGTGCGTGACCTGAAGGACGTGTGCGAGAAGTATCTGTTGGCTTTACTGGAGACCTCTACCGCGCCCTTTGTGGATGCCATGAAATCGTTGAAGTTGGCAGAGGACCTGAGCAGGGTCGAGCAGAAGAGCTTCAGCCTGCTGGAAAACCACTTCCACATGTGGACCACTGATGACGACGCAGTGCCCACCTTGTACTGGTTTGACGCGGAGCTTCTCGAGAAGGTGCTGCAGAGCTCCAACCTTGTTGTTCCTAACGAGCTCTTCGTCTTCGGTGCCATCAGGCGTTGGCTGCGTACGGAGAGCTGCAAAGTAGAGCGGGAGGAGTACACCGACCAGTTGCTGTCCTTGGTCCGTTTTGAGCACATCCCGGCATCCGTTTTAGCCCACTTGCTCGATGGCTGCTCTGCAACTCTTGAACCCAAGGTCAAGGAGTATGTCATCCAGGCGCTGAAGGCAAGGGCACTTGCTGGAGAGGAGGCCTACGAAGACATGTGCAAGGAATTCTCAAATCCTCGCATGTACCTGGAGCCGGCATTCTGCGTGCGTATAACCAACACCGAGTGGCGCATCGACGACGGGTCTACCTTCAGACAGCTAGAGCTGTGTGTGGAGGACAGCAAGGCAGAATTTGATCGTTGCAAATTGTCGTGTCCAGTGGCTCGCCAGAGTGAAAACAAGAACATCTACCTGGTCAGCAAGGAGACATGGGAGATCGGTGGCCTGGCCGTCAAGGAATCATCGGGGGAGGAGTGGAGTGTTCGCTTCATGCTCAAACCAAATTTTGAGGACATTGGGAGGTCGTACCAAGTGGCCATTGTGTCCAGCAAGTCTGACCCGAAAGTGCAGTCGTTTAATGCGCCCTTCACGTGTGTGGACACTGGGGATATAGGCAAGCAGATTGCCATCTACGTGCCCGCCACGACCCTGCGCTGCAATTCAAACCCGAACAGATTGTGGGTCAAAGTTGGCATTCAAGTCTCAGGTCGTGATAAAAGTTGTGACAGATAGGTGCAATTTTCCTTCAGTTTTACATTTACAGCTCGGGTATGGCTTTTCTTTATTGCGCACTGCTCCAGGATGTCACTGGCCCTGCCTCAACATATTGGCAGTGATTGCTGGAGGATTTTGCAGGATTGAGGCAGTGGTCACCCCTCCAAGGACCACATCCAAGAAATAATTGATGATTTTGGAGGATGGAGGTTGTATGCAAGTTTTACATGGAGGCAGTTGGAGGACTTTGCAGGATTGAGGTTGCATCCTAGCAAAAAAGCCTAGGGAGTTAGAGTTAAATACTGTACCTCAAAAACCAAACTGTCTGGACAGCTGTGTTGTAGTCAAGTCTGTAGTATCCTTACAAAGTCCTGCACAAGTCACAAGCTATTCAAATGAAAGTTTCAGAGGCACTTCTTAGTCATTGTTCATCCACTGTTACATGCACATGCGATTAGACTTGTAAAAGGACTTGTCATGGATTCGACTTCAACACTGCTAGGAAATTTCATTGACATTCATTTATCTTGTGTATGCACTGTAATATGTGTTCTGTTTTAACTTCTTTTTTTTGTGTGACACAGTTTGATAGAGTAGCACTGCACCATTTTATTGTAAAGTTAGTGTTACTACATGTTCTGTTAGTTTTAAGCAATAAGAACTACAATGTATATTAGTTGTGCTAGATCAAATTTTTTTTGGCGAGTTTTAAAGAAGGTGTGCACATGTGAAAATGGAACATCTTTTTAGAAATGATTGATTTCTTTTAAAGGATGCCATTTCAGGCAGACTAATTTCAGATTACTTTCACAGGGTATTTGTTGTTTCTCACTAAATTGGTAGGTACGTTTTTGGGTACTTTGTAATTGCAAAAGTTCCTGCATGCCTTGAACGTTCATTATATTTACAAAATGTTTCATTATAAATGTGCAATTTTTTCCCGGTGAGATACGTGTAATACACTTGTATGGCTTTTTATGCTTAATAATTTATTGGTAAGATTTATTCCTTCAATTTTCATCAGCTTTTTATCAAATAAATCACAAAGGGAAACTGACTCGGTGCATTTATAAAATAATTTTTTTCCCGGTTGAACAAAGAAATTGACTGGAGCGGGGTTTGAACCTGCGACCTCTAGATAACCGTTCCGGTACTCTACCAACTAAGCTGTCCAACCCCATGTTGGTGGTTCTCCATTTTGTCAATGTCTTTGTTTAAGGGGCGTATTAAAGTCAGAAGCCATCAACTGGCATCTGACACGAAGCCTGGGATTACAATCACACCCAAAGTCACCATGCTAGCAACGTTAGCAAAATGCTGCAATATGATGCTGTGGATATGTCATTATTTTAATAAATTTTCCAATAAACTGACTGGGTGCATTATAATAATTCTGCAGCTAGTTTGATGAATTATTAGGTGTAAGAATTATAGAACAGGCTGCAGTTTGTTTTTTTTGTGAAGATTTTTTACAATAAGGATTTTTTACAATTTTGTTTACATTGTACACTGTACAGGGTCGTTAAAAAAAAAGGACACCCACTTTAGACTGCAATTTTCACCTGCTTAATGAACTTATTTTAAATATTTTTTTCACATAGTAGTAAAGTATAGGCCTTTAACCATGCATGGTGAAAAAGGCTTAGTAAAAGTCGCAAAAATAGTGATATGCTAATTTGAATACAAGTCACCAAAATCAGTCTTGTCCACGGGGTATTCAATGTAAATTGGACGTTTTCGTAGTTCATAAAAATTTAAAAAAACCTTCCCACGAAAATATATTTTGCCCTGGTAACTTTTATTGAAGCTGTCCAATTATTCATGTCGGTGTTAAGATCATCTACTCAATGAGCTGTCGGCTTAAGTTCATCGTTGCATAACATATAGGCTCACATATAGGCTCACAATGGACTTCATTGTTAACGCATATTTTTTCAAATGATAATGTTCAAGCATGCATTGGTGCATGTTGTGTTGACAGTACATGTATACCTCCGTGGACAAACAGGTTTCGCACATGAAATGTTCAAATTGGCATTTGCTTAAAGCTACAGTCCATCATTTGTAATTTGTGCATTTTGTTTGTTTGAAGCAACAAAAGAGTTCAAAATCTAATGAAGGATACTGAGCAACTAACCTGATGAACTTTCAGCTAAGCTTCAGCTGTACATTCCGAGAAAAAACAGCATTCTAGGATCTCAATTTTAAATCAAAAGTTACTGAATCATGTTTTGAATTGTTTTGAATTGCAGCTATACGCGACGTCGCGCACTGATCCGACGAATTATAACAACCGCGCGCGCGTGTGCGTCGTTCCAATACTTGTGCGCGCTGCGCTGAATAACAAAACGAACTACTAATTTAAATTTTCCTACGGTGCTTCTTAAGAATCACCGTTGGAAATGCCTTCTTTCGTCGATTACTTCAAAATGACAGCTTCCCAGAAAGAATAATTTCACAGAGAGTTTAGTGCACTTACTATCTTTCAACCAAGTTTGTTTTTCAACAATAATTACGCCAGTTACTTTTCGGATGGCTGCAAATGATGGACTCTAGCTTTAAAGGCCAGTACTTTAATATAGCTACTAATCGACAGTTAAAAATAATTTTTAAAAATTGGTGAAAATTGCTGTCCAATGTGTGTGTCCTTTTTTTTTTAACCACCCTGTATACATTACATTTTAGTCACTTTTTAATGTTTTAAATAATGTCTTTTCGAAACATAACAGTATCATTAAATCTCCATGTATTGTCCTTTGGTGGTAATTTCCATCCATAAAGAATGAAATTAAATTTGTTTGTATAAGACACTGTCTTGGTGTGAATATTCAAAGACTGATGAAGTTTCTTACTGGAGTTTGCGGAAAGTTTCCCTGAAATAAATCCGTAGTCCCCACGCGTAAACAGTAAATCTATGCCTACACGGGGGTTTTGTGTTTTCTTTTTCAGGACCGTAGTTCAGGGAACCTATACCAGTTCTCTTTTCTTTTTTGAGACGTACATGTATGCCACAACAGCCATGACACTGTAAACTTGGCTTGAGTAAAGATTATATCACATTTGTAGTTTGTAAATAAAGGAGTCTGCTTTAACATATCACAAACCATGTTTTTTTTGTCCCCCCAAAAAGGACCAAACTGACCCCCCCCCCCCCAAAAAAGTTGGAAGTTCAGTGAATTTCTCTACACACATGTATGTATGTACACACACCCACAAACATGGAAAAAAGTCCAAACAAGTACATCATGTATTGCATAGGCCCATGCGGATAGGCTATAGGTATAGAGTTATGCTTAGAGGTCATGCCAGTATGGAATATGAAGGGAACAACAGTCCATATTCGGAAAGCATCATTGTACGTGAATTCTGTAGAAGCAGGCCATGTCGTCCCGCTTGAATAGAGTCAAATGTAATCCAGTTTGGGTCAACATTGTATACTTTTATCCAAGGGAAATTCCCTTCTATGTGGCTGGTGAGAAATTCATCTGTGTAATATTGGCAAACAGGTAAACATCACACCAAGTGGAATTGCAAATTGTTATAGATGTAATGGCCCTTTTGGCACACATAATTGTCCGAGAATGGATGTTAAAGGGAATATTACAACATTTGCAAACAGCAAAAAACAAAACTACCAAATTATTATGAAATACCTGACTGTTGGTGAATGACAGCCTAAAGCACAATGCATACAATCAATATAAACAAGGTGAATGGCATAAACAGCAAGAACTGAACTCATCCTAATTTATACAAATTCTGTATGAACATGATGAAGAACTTCGCTCGTACCCCACGCCTTGAAATAGGGCGCTGGGAAGGGCTCATCTGCTTCACAATACACTGTATCTTGTTTTTAAGTTTGGATGGCTTTCTGGGTAACTTATAAGTTACAGTACATTCCCATGCAGCTAGCGCGCTATGTATTTAGCGAGTTTGGTCACCTGTGTCATTCTACCTCACAGGTCACGCAAAATCTATCCAATGAGAACTCAAAGACTTGGAGATCAGCCGTTCCCAGCTTCGATCCTGTTTGCACGAGCGAATAAGATGAAGAACTTGTCCTGATTTACCCATGCTCTAGCCAAAATGTTAGAAAATTTAAAACCTTTTTGCTGCTTTCTTAATTGTGTACAGTTGCAAAATTGTGTTCGGTTTTGCTTTTAGCCATCTAAGCCAAAATCTGTCAATAACGAACAATAGACATTCAGCAGCTACAATTATGCAACCTTGTGCATCAATTGTGCATGCAGACTGACCATGGTTTTTGAGTCTCAAAATGTAACATTAGCAAATGTTTTCATTCACCACGTTCACTGAGATTGCAATGAGAACAAATTATTTGTTGGCAAGTTGTTCAGAAATCAGAGAACTTCTTTTTTTGGAAGAACAGGGGTGTGCAACTTTGAAGAAATAGTAGCATGATTGCCATAAACAATTACAAGCGTCTGCATGACCCGAAGCAAAGTCCATGATTGAGTACTTATAATATCATTCAAGACTTACCTCTACTCACGTCCACTTCTACAAACAGCTTGAGCAGTTCTAGTTGCTAATTAGAGTCCATTCTTGTTCATTCCAAAGACTTCCCATCAGCCAATGGTCCAGTACATATTTTGCATGTCATTGTCAGATATGCATGAGCAGTGAATTATGTCCACAGGCATCGATGTAAACATGCAAATATCCATTAATGAGTTTGATACAATTTTTGTCCTCTTACTTGCAATGCATAGACTGCACTGACTGTAGTTTTCAAATTTCCCACACTGACTCATGTGCATTGACTGTGTGGTATGCAAGGTCACTGGGTCATGTGACTTGTGGCCCATGCCGCAAGTGTAACACAATACTCCTGAAAATAAACTTTCTTATAGTATATACAACCCCCCCCCAAAAAAAAAAATCAGACTAAACTTAAGAATTCTCAGAAATTCAGACTATTAATAAGAATTTATCAGGCTGCATTCTGACTTGAAAATATTCTTATAGAATTCTAATGTTGCCTGTAAGAAACTTATAAGAATCTTAAAATATTAATCTTATAAGATCTCATAAGTTCAAATTGTATGGGTTACTAGGCATGCCACGTCTTATTTTGAACTACCGTACTTGAGAATATTCGGGTTAATTATTCTTTAAAGAAGCGATCACATAGCTGTCATATCAGGTGCTCAGTATTTACTCATTCTATGATTAAGTCAACACAAAACACCAATTTCTTTGTAGGATTTTTACCCTTAACTTACCTTAAAGTTAAAAATGTGAACTTAAATAACACTGCATTCAATCACATGGACTTTTACATGACATACACAATCAATTGCGTGGGAGCAAAGAGGTTACACAATGGAGCAATACACTGCTACAGGAATGTTTTTGGTCTTTACTCATGGGGGAAATTCCCTTTTTGTGTGGCTAGTGATGAGAAATCCCTGTGTGTCATCTGCATTGGATGTAAACCCCACCTAGCAAGTATAGCAGCATACTGTCTTGATGGAAACCCATGGAAAATGCCATTTTGGTCCACACAAATGATCTGACGATTGCTAGAAGTTACTGTTAAGCATATCGTTTAATTGTAAGGTAAGTGGAAAATTTCAATGGTTTCTTGCTGTCATGATAATTCCACATGGATGCTGCATCAAATTTCAAATAATCCTGTTTAGTGTTACTGATAATATCAGTACGCTCAGAGATTATTCTAAAGTTTGTATAAGGACCCTATGACTCATGGTCCCATCCCATATTTTAAAGAATTGTCTTATTGTTTTGAAATACATTGGGTCAATTTCATGTACAGAGTACACATATCCAGCATGTCCAGTGAGTCTAATTTTTCCTTAGATGATCTATCACTATCAGCCATCAGAAAGTGATAATATGTCCTCAAAAGTCCAAATTTTGAAGTTTTACTGAGAAAACACTTAGAAATTTTCAGACCAGTCCCATAGGGTTTGTGCACAGGGTGAAAAGTGATATGCCAGATATGGGAATCCGTTAAGAAGGGGGGATGGGGGGGGGGGGGGAAGGGGAAGTACCCCTCCCCTAGAACTATGGTTGCTCCCCTACGCAGAGCAGCCATAGAGGGAGGAGGTGGTTGCATTCGACCTGCATTTTTCTGGAGAGGGATATGCATTTTCACCAATTTTTTTTTTGGGGGGGGGGGGAGGGCACGTGCTGATCCCCTCTCCCACCAAGTGACGGCACCACTATGATATGGGAAGCTTTGTGTTCTCAACATTTTTGGACCACGTTGCAAGCTCTTCATATTTTGGTCCACAGCTGCAGTTCCCATTCCCCCTGCCCCCACCCTGCCCCCACCTTTCTCCCACACACTCCCCCCCCCCCCCCCCCCCCACATCGGGGACATTCAACAGACTCCTTATAAAGTCTCCCTCACTAATAGTATTATTTTGCTTTTTTCCCCCAAGAAACTGCAGTGTGACATTGCGCACTTCATTTGTGATGGCATTATTTGATAATCATTTGATGAGGGCTCTATTATTGCGCCAACATCACTATGGTCACTGGCTGGATTTAGATGGAGACACAGCTGCTGAGATACTTGAGCCCATGCAGTACTTGCAGTACTTGCATTACAACAACGTAAGGAACAGCCGTCTCGAAGAAGATGTAAGTAAAGACTGATGTCTTCACAATGCTGAAGGAGGCCAGCTTGCCAATATTGGAACTCACACTCGTAATGCAGAGGCATCGCTAGAGGGGTGTAGGGCCGGGTGTGACAGTGACGTTCCCCCAAACTATTGTCCTGTCCCCGCTGTCGGCAAACTTGTGTGTCTGTTGGCATATGACGCAAACGACATCGCGCAACCTTTTCTCCAATCATGTCTATAATCCCTTTAAATTTAGCCTTGACCGAGGCTGTCCACTTGTTCCCTGAATGAGTGAGTGATGGCCGCTACAGTACAGATTAGACTGATTTGTCCAGTACCCATTATCCCGGGATCGGTGTGGCTAGTGTTGACGGTGCTGTGTGCAGTGACAATTCACAAGTACAGTACAACGGGTACTGGACAAATCAGCCTAATTAATAAGCTGTACAGTAGCGGTAGCTCGTTCAGGGAAGAGGTAGACAGCCTTGGTCAAGGCTATAATCCTTTCTATCCATATTTAGTCAGAAGGTGTAACACCCCCCCCCCCCCCTCCTTCTGCATTTAGATTTTGCAGAGGCTTGGTGAGTGTAAGGAAAGAATTCCTAGCTACCTTGCAGCACATCCTCTGTCAAAAATGGTCCCCCCACCTCCCGCACACCACCATCTTTTCCTGAAAAAAATTGGTTAAAGTGGTCAGAAAAAGCCTCAGAATGCACCACAGAGCATCTAGAATCCAAAAATTGTTCCGAGGCCCTTGAGCGGGTCCTGATCCTCACGCCATAACTTTTTTGACTCACTTTTTAGTGACCAAAAAAACTGTGTTCTAGATCTGCCCTTGGTAGAATTCAGCCATATTCATCAACTGCCAGATTACATATTTCCAAATTTGGGGCACAATTGTCAAAAGCTATTCAACCATGTAAGTGCATATTTTCTTTACAGGATGATTCATCTGAAGATACGGACCAGGAAGATGATTTCAACCCAGCAACTCATCTCTGCCAACAGCTGGCAAGTTACTTCAACAATTCCAAGTTCAGTGACATCACGCTGAAGGTAAGAGGGAACACCTTCCGAGCACATAAGTTGGTCCTTTGCACGTGGAGTGATGCATTTCAGGAGATGTTTGTTGGTTCTAAGAGAAGAACGACATCCGAAGGGTCTATAACTGATGAGGGAGCTAGCGGTGAAGTTCAGTTTGAGGAATGTACCTTGGCAGAGTCTGAAGAGTGTTCCAAAGTCTTCGGTGACTTCCTGAAGTTCATGTACACAGAGACTGTGGAGTTGACCGACAACAATGTGTATCCAGTCTTTGAGCTTGCCAAGAAGTACAAGGTTCAAGGACTGTGTGATGTCTGCCAGGAATTTCTGGTGGAGAAAGTGTCTTATGACAAAATGGCAGCCCTTAAGACTTTGAGCAAAGCCGAAGAGTGCGGGATGACCAAGTTGTACAGGCACTGCTTCAGCGTCCTTGAAACCAACTTTGAGTTTCTGGAGCAGTCCTGCATTCTTGACATGAGTCCAAGTTTGTTTCTGAAGCTGTTGAGAAGCCCTAACCTGGTGGTAAGCTTTGAGCTACTTGCTCTGCTGTTGGCTTTCAAGTGGCTGACGGTGAAAGGAAAGGAAGAGCGTAGACGGTACACGGAGGAGGTCATTTCACTGATTCGCTTTCCTCACATATCACCGGTGTCATTCAAGACAATTAGTGGCAAACTGCTGAGCTGTCCGAAGATGTATCCCAGTTTCAAACATCTCCTTCAAGAGAGGATCCACAGGGTATATGAATGGAAATTACTTGCCTCGGAAGAAGAATTCAGACAACTACCCTATCACATGCGGTTTGCCGCTTTCGCAAGAAACTGCGTTGCCATGCGGTATTACATATCGGAGCCAGAAGAAAATTACAAAAGGTTAACTCTACTTGATGAGAAAGTGAGAAGCAGACAAGGCAAGTCCAATGAAGTGACCAAGACCGGTCTTGGTGTTCCATCAGTTTGGGTCATCGGAGTCACAGCCAACAACGTCCACCAAGTTGAAGAAAGTGACTGGCTGGTCGACGGAGTCGCTTTCTATGACAAAACCTGCGAGCGTTGGGGAATCCGCTATCACATCAAGCCCTCAGCTGAGGCCCATGCGAGACATCAGCATAGGGACTACCGTTTGGTGATACTGACGATTCTGCCGGGAAGTAACTGCCGTCGTCCTAAGGTGCACACTTCTGAAGGCATCGTACCTCCTGTCGGGAGTAGTCAGACAATAATGGTGAAGCTTCCACCTCGGCTTATGGGCCTCAAAGAGAAACCTGCCCATGTCACAGTCAGAGTCTCCCTCTTCATCAAAGTCAAACGCAGTCAAATGCTAAATGTCAGATTGTTCACACCCACAGAACTTCTACAGCAGAAGACATTCACTCATGGGATCTTTGGCTGGTGAAGGACATCAGTTTTCCAGAGAGGCAGACAAATGCTTGCCTTTGATGATCAATCAGAATAAATATTAGCCCCTCCCCTTGCTCCCAGAGACCATTGTCATGTTGCAGCCATCTTGATTTTTTTTTCTCATTCAAATCAACACAACCAAAGCGAGGCTGGAAGGAAAAATAGTCTGGTTCCTTTTTGCACTAAAACATTGCCATTCAGGACTGTTATTGGATACATGACTGAAATGGTGGCACCATGACAATGGTCTACAGCAAAATCCAGCAGCAGCCATTTTCAGCGGCAGCGCAAGGCTCGCGCGAGTCGCGCTCAGGTAGAACGCATGCACTCCAGGCTTCTTCGACCAATAGGAATACCAAAATGCGTGTGAGCCTCGTCCTTCAGAACGCGTGCAGCATGCGCATGAGCGTGACACCGCCACAGTTCAAGCTTCTTATTCTGGTTGCCGGATTCCACTATACAACCTACCCAATAAACCATCAGCACACTGTCAAGAAATTGTGTGTTAGTCGTCATCAACCCCCTTCCCCAACACCAAAAAAAAATTCAACTTGGTCTGCAGATAATAGTGGTCGTTTTGCAATAAAACAGCATGATCCAACCTAGGATTTTCGGAAGCTAGATATGCAAGGTTCAAAAGATTTTGCTGTTTTGAATTTTTTTTTTACACCGTCAAGATGGCACTCAGTCATTCAAATGAACAAAACCAGATTTTTTAAGTCTGTTATAAAGTGGCAGACAACATGAAGTTATGCAATATTTCATTTGCAGTACTCCTAGTTTGAACGCATACTGTGAAAGTAGCAGCTGTATAAATGGAAAAATTAAAACAAAAAAATTGAAAAAAATTTCACATTATTACACAACCAAATCATTTCACCTCCTTCACATTCCAAAGTCTTGTGTAAATACGGTAGGGCCTATTAACCGTCTTTTTGCCGTATATTATAACCTGTGACTAGCTGGTTAGGTAATTATTGTATTTATATGTTATAAATGATTCTTAAGCTTATTTTCATATTTCTACCTGTAAGTACTAAGCTTGATTTGCATGCACTAGTCTAGTGTACACCCAAGGTTTTTATTGTTTAAATTAGCTTTAGTCATCTTTTGAACAAAGTAAGCAAGTGTACTTAAACAATAAATGTTATGCGATCAAGCTAAATGAGTCGTTTGTCGGCCCTGGTAAATTTTCTTCTTTTTCTTACAGATTTAAAAAGAGCAAAATCTCGGCATTACTAATGTGAAAACCGCATGCTGATACCATCTTTAGTTCAAAAATTATGGAAGTCGGAACACCAAGAGATGTGATGAAGTGATGTGATGAAGTGGCCCTAATTTGGCCTGAATCTCCAAATGAAAGTTCCCAACAAACGACTCATTTAGCTTGATTGCATCACAAGCGCTAGATGAGGTACATGTACGTGTACATGCACACGTACACACCGTCTGATTTTGATTGACACAAGCGAGACAAATGTGGACAAGACAATTCCCATTAGCTTTGCATTATCACAATTTTTAATCAAATTCCATCCTTCCAGAAATGGTTGACTTCAATAAAAAGCTTTTTTTTTTCTCTTAAAAAATTCATTAAGATGATGTAAAAAATAAGCATAAAAGCTTTTTGACTCTTTTTTGGCATAACTAAAAAAAAAATTACTTGAAGCTTAACTGTTAATCTTTACTAAACATTTACTTATAGTGCTGTGCAACAATTTCTCATGTATACATTAAATATCACTGCAACAAAAAGCTGCAACGAAAGTGGGCAATTGAATAAAACACAGACAAAAATATTCACAATGAGAGTAAAATCTAATGATATGATACAGAAGCACCTATTGAAGCACCTACATACATTGTATAACATTGTATTACATTGTATTACATTGTATTTATTCCTTGGTGAAACCATAAATCTCGGTCAGTTTTGGGCATTACAGGAATTAATGGAGTAAATTTGCTTTGTACTTTAACCCAAACAGTCCTGAATCCTTCAATTTTAATATGATTTTGCACACCCCCTAGGGAGTTAGGGTTTCAACCGTTCTCCAAAATCGACTCTTAAGCCCACCGCGCACACGAGAGCTACGTGCTGAGCAAAAATCATTCGAGGTCGTTTAGTCAGCACATAGCTCACAAAATATCCCTGTGCCCGGTGAATTTTTGCTTGAGTTTTCTGCCTCACAAGGCCGGGAGGCAAATGTCTCCCCTGTTTGATTTCTTTTGTCTTTCTTGAGGCGAAAAACTCACCGTGTGCGGTCGACCCGAGCTACGTGCCGAGCTAAAAAGATTAACTAGCCAATGAAATCACATACTCTGTACACGTGATTTTAAGATATTTTTGTACAAATATTCTAAAAACCTGCTGGCGTTTGTCCCCATTTAAAAAAAAAAAATCACACGACCTACAAACAAGAATAATGTGCTTTCATTGGCTAGTTAATCTTTTTGGCTGAGAAGGTAGCTCAGGTTGACCGCACACAGTGAGTGTTTCGCCTTGCAAGGCGAAAGAAATCAAAGCGGATGGATATTTGCCTCGCGGCTTTGCGAGGCAGAAAACTCGGCAAAAATTCACCGCAAACGGGGATATTTTGTGAGCTACATGTATGTGCTGAGCAAACGGCCTCGAATGACTTTTTGCTCAGCACGTAGCTCTCGTGTGCGGTGGACTTTAGTGGTTTGCAGTACATGTATTAGGATAAATTCAGGATTACGGAAGCAACTATACAGTAACTTTGGAAATAGCCAAGATGCCCAATGTTCATTCAATACATTAAGACTAACAAGTACAATGCAGTGTTTGAATTTCATGTATTCCTGAAGATTTCAGTAAAAAAAGCCTACTCTCTCATTCCCAAGGAGTGAAAAATTCATTGTTTTACTAAAACTAGGGACAAGATATTAAGCACTTTTAAGATTGACTTTTCTTTTCTTCTTCAATCAAATTGATCGATTTTCCCACTCAAGATATACCTTGAGTTTTCATTTTGCACTCTTTAATCGTCTGGTCTCAACTTTTCGAGAGTGAGATTGCACTCTTTGGAAATAGAAGAGTGAGGGGTGGAGCAGTTAAGGGTCAAAGGTCAACAACAATCAGTTATGTATTTCAGCACCATTAAATTGAATAGCTTGCTGTAAGTTAAAATGTTAAGTGAACAGTTTATTGCCTTTGTTTAGTTTGTTATATAGAGCAAAGCAAATGTGTAAGAAGTATACAAACTAAAGATTATGCAAATTACATTTTTAGGATATTTAACGGCAATAGCCATCTCAACTTTAGAACTTAAAACGTTAAGTTTCTTACATGTATTTTAAAGACAAAAACAAAAACAAAAACGATTATATTTAATTCTTTTTTCTTGCACTATACTAAACATTTCATCCAGTTTTGTGTCTCAATATGGGTAGTTAAAGCCAGTACTGTCGATAGGGATTACATTTGTTTATAACACACCTCTTGCTTGTTCTTTATCCTGGTTGGCTGAAACGCGGTCATGTGTGATTCACTAATAAAGGCTAGTGTATGAAACTTGCGTAAGCATGAACTAGACGCGGGTCGAGACATTGCGCGCGCGTAATTTCCAGAGTATAGTGCCTGATCGGGCACTATACATGTACTCAAAATTTTTTGACTGGGTAACAGCGCCCTCTGACAAAACTCAAACTCAAAAATGTAATCTAGGGAAACTAAAAGCGTTCCTTTAATTGTTGAATTGCCTACAGCTGAATTGCTTATGAGTTAATTGTTGAACTAAAACATAATAAAACACTGAATGGTTTCTTTTTTTAGTTTATATTTTGGACAGAGGTGAGTTATGAAACACATATGGACTGGCATAATTCGGTCGCTAGTGCACGTCTATGCCCCCTCGGGCCCGTGAGTGAACAGAAGAGGGTCCTATTTCCCTCACAGTCCTTCAGGGTGCATAGACATGCGCTAGTGACCTCAATGCCAGTCAATATGTATAATATGAACTGAACATGAAAGTTCGTCACCACTAAAATATTAGCCTTGAATACAAGGCTGTGCTGTACCATAACTGGCTCACCGGACCAGGCTAGGCCGAGAAGCTGACCACAGCTTACCAGGCTAGGCTCCACACACGACGAAATCTGATCCGATTGCACACACGCGAAGCCCACAATGTATTCATGCACTTCCAATGCTGGCAGTTTAGTCTCATCACATGTGCACATTGTCCCATCATGTGCAAGCATGCGTGTGTGTACATGTGGAATTCAGCTCCTTCGGAGCATGGTGCTGGACTCTCACTAAGGGGAATTGCGTGAGCGCGTAGAGTATTACTACTGCGGGTTTTGTGCGTGCGCAGACCACGTGCTTGTTTTTGCTGTGTATATGTGTGTGGAGCGGGTCGGGTACGGGTAGGCTATGAGCGGCAACAGCCTTGTACTCAAGGCTACCACAACATGGGACTTCTGATCTTTCACATGAAAGGGAATTTCCCTTAAGTATCCCTCTGTAACAAAACTGGCAGACAGCCAAACACCCATCAGTCATGCTTACAGTGCATAAAATACATATCTAGGTCTTGAGACAATGTGTTTTCGGCCCAAGCCCCTAAATTCCACAAAAAATGTTAAACAAAATTTGACTTGTTAATGCTGGTAAAACAGGCGAGCAGAAACGATAACCTGAATTATCGTTCTTGCAGCACAGAGCTTAAGGCCAAGTAAAATATAAACCAGTTCTTGTACCCACCTACTTCCTTTTTCACGGACGCCTCCTTTATAATTTGTTTAAATTTTTAAACATCAATCATTTGCACTATACTATTTTTTTATGTTCTTCCACCAAAATTTCAACTATGTATGCAAGTCTAGAATCTTTTTTAAGGCGTTACACGGCTCCATCTTTGAAAATCCGCCATCTTAAAAAAAGAAAACCGAGGAAAAAAAAAGAAAAAGGGCAGCCTCCTCCCTTTTTGCCTAAAGCCCGGACTAGAAACTGTTATTTTTTACTTGGCCAATAAAGAAGTTACATTTAAGTAGAGAGAAAGATTAAGGCTAAGAACGTGCACTTGAAATAGGAAGAAGTACTTTTTACTTGTTCTTCTGACTAGGTTTTAAATAAAATCTCTAAGAAGAAAATGTTGGAGATTTTGTTGGTTTGGTGTTGCTGTTTTTTTTAAAAATCTTTGGTTGTAAATTATATACCGGTAGGTGTTTGCCATCAGCCTTGAGATATAACATCCACAATGGCGGTTTTTCAGTCACGTGAGTTTCGACGGTCAGCGTTCAATTTACGCAGATGTGCGCGGAAATGCGCGCGCCTTCGAAGTCTCCACATTCTCGCGTATGCGGAGTTGCCATTAGAAATACACAGATTCGAAAATGCACACGCGCGCCTACGCGGACTTGGTACGCTTCCTGAACTGCCTTTGCCGGTCAAGTGACATCACGTGAAAAACCTTCAAAGGAGGGCACAACTCAAAAAGGCTAATCACCGGATTAAATTGAATTCCACAAATTTCCTTCCTGCTCCAGGATGGTGAGCATAGAATACCAATCACAAGATCATGATTTTGAGAAGTGACAAATGAATATGGCAGTGCTTTGATTAAGAATACTCAAGCACGTAGAATTTAAATCTCTAAACTGAATTGATATTTTTTTAAAGAGAGACATTATTTAGCTTTCTGATAAACCATTGCATCAAACAATGGCCTACAAGCAGTAATATATTCCATGTTTCAAATGGCAAAGGAGCATCCTGCTTCTAATTGCAACAGTGCTATTTACTGGCAATCTTTGTGCTTTTCACACAATAAAAACAATATAAACATGTAGTTGGAAGACCAAATTTCATAGCTAGTGACACCTGAACATACATTGTACATCCTCGCTAGCCAAATTATTACTCTCATACGTCATAACATTACCCTAAAGGCACTGTAGTCGTGTGGTTACAATAGCGGCGTTCCACTTTGAAATCCAAGTCACTCATGCATTGAATACACTGCATGACCTACATGTAGCTAAAGGGCCTGTCACATTATATGCGATCTCATAGGAGACCTTACGGCGACCAAAAATATTTCATAAATTTATGAAAAAAAATGACAACTTTCTGAATCAAAGAAGCTCAAGCTACGCTCATACTGTGCTCTTCCCGCGCTTACGATGCGCTCAACTTGCTCTCTATGCGCCCTTGTCAAGCTCAATTACTCGATCTAGTCGCTGCCGCTGCGCTGTCACTGCGCACACACTACGCTCTGCTCACTGTTGATACGTCCTAGTAGCTCGCGTCAAGCTCTCTATTCGACCAAAATACGCTCATGTGACGTCACTTGCGCTGTATAAATACCACGACAAAACGGTCAATACACAGTCCAGTTTCAAAATTATTCTACAAGTTCATCGCAGTCGAGTTACTTTCTCATAGAGACTACATCGACTGCCTTGCGCCTATAGGCTGCCATAATGCCACTTCAATGTTGCACGATTCACGCTTGCACAGCACCCGAGATGCGTCATTACGGCGTCCTGGCCAGGGCGCAGAGGTGTTGCGATTGTTTTGAGCATGTTCAAAGACCTTGGCGCTCATCGGAGACCATTAAGCATCTCTGACACCCATCTGGCGACCTATGTAGTTGTCGCTATTTTTCAAGGACGCAGTGAGAGCGCATATAAGATCGCAGACAGTGTGACAGGGCCTTAAGGGCTGTAACCAACCAGCTTTTATTTGCATCCAAACATGGCTACCGCAGGCACCATATTTGTTAACCTCTCAACCAAAAAAACACTATACTCTATATCTATGCCTTGACAATTTCAGCTGTAAAAATAGATATAAAAATTCCTCACGTTTCCTTTCAAAAAAATATTGTAAAAATGAATTCTTCCTTTTTAAATTTATTTTTTTATAAATTTTTTTTTTCATTTTAAAAATTATTTTCAGTGGTCACATACAAAAAGATACAAAACTTTTAAAAATCTAAATACGGAAAAGGATTGACTTTAAAGATATTCACAAACTTGGAAGTACTCTTCATACAAAAAACTGTTTTAAACAAATCCCTTTTGTCATAATCATTCCTTAAATACAAAATGCTTACGTATAATGCTGCACTATGGCAAACAAGTTAATGTATGTATTTGTTGAAGGATTTTACAACCCTCCCTCTCTGACTGGCAAATTCAACAAAGCAATCCCAGCTGTCAAAATCAATCATGTGACTGTTTTGACCAGTTAAGAGTTCCCTGCTATTATACAGGGTGGATAAAAAAAAAAACGAAACCGAGATATTATTGCTAATTGGAACAGAAGTAGGGCGCATGTGAATCAAAGGGAGATATCCTCTGTTAGGGTTGAATCTCCTCTTTAAAATGACACCCTAATCATGTCATTACATTCACGATTGACTGAGCAGTGACCAATTTCATGAAAGGGTCTATTTGGAGAATTGCGCCACTTTTCAATTGCGGTTTTTGTGGTGTCATTTGTCACAGAGTGAAAGGCTATGGTTGCCAATCAAGGCAGGTGGGGGAAAAAAAAAGAAGAGATTTCACCGCAATTCTCTAACTTGGGTCTACATTTTGCTCAATGATCATGCACATTCAAGTCTGAATTCTATTCTACCCAATACACCTGTAACTATTCAATTTAACTGCAGTTTATATTTCAGCTTAAAATTTCGGATCAGCCTCAACAAGTTTTCAGTACAATGCTTAGAGCATGTAAGTATAAAAAGCTGCATGCAAGTTTTAAAATTAAAAAAAATCACTTCCTACTTATTTTCTTTTAATTTATGCATACATTATCTAAACTTATATACAGATGCACATCAATCTATATGTAACGATTAAAAAGATAAAAGACACATACATTTACATTTGGTTTTAAAAAAGGCAGACTGTTTAGCATGATGAAAATCTTAATTACGCAATATTCAAATGTATCTTGCACATGGAATGTGAAATGAAATTCGTTAACCCTCCTATGCAAACATACACTCTGTGCAAAGTTGTCTTTTCAGTCAACATCGGTGATATGACTGTTTTTTAACAGTTAAGAGCTCCCAGCCCACATAAAGCAGGATCGACTGGCTGTGACTGTTTATGTCACTTGATACAGCTATGCTTTGACTGTTGGTGATTGATAAGCCAGCTGTGCCAACCACTTGCCTGCTTTTGTCGGTTGACTGAATTTAACTAGTCACAGTGCTTGCAATATGATCTGACTGTTGATGACTAGCCTGTGTAAAAGGCATGGCAGGGGAAGAGTATTGATTTTTTGACTGTCTGTGACTGTTCAGACAGCAGGAGGGTTAAGGGATTGTTTCAAATTTGCAATGCACCAACTATTTTTATTCAGAACAGAGTCTGTCCGAAAACTTCCACCAGACCACCAGTATTTCAGAATTTCATAAATGAGAGGTAAATTTTTGGCCGGATATTTCTCTTTCACATCATGCGATTTTTCAGTTTCCACAAATTGAGATGCAAGTAACCATTTTACAAAGGCCTTTTCCGAGAGTGTTTTCTTAATAAAAATCAACATACCAAAAATGAAGGGCAAAACCTAATATTGATTTACATCACCCTATCATAAATTCCATCTTATTAATAGTACCGAAAATAATTTTGAAATATCCGACTTTTACGTGCTAATTTTCTTATTCGAGGGGTCCGGATGCGCGCCACCAGGGGTAAACTTTCAGGCTCTATCCTCACGCGACAGCAGGGTGGGGGTGGGGGGTTTATATCGTAAGTGTTTCGACAGGGTTTTAAGGCAGTTCAAATGTCGTTACAGCAAAGTCTTGATTTTGTCCCCTATAAAATAGGTGAACATGCCGCTGCATGGTGAGCTAATCGAACGCACCCATTTAGGGGTGCCACACTCCCATTAAGTACGGTACACATTTCATAATTTTAGATATGCATGTATTTTTTTTTCATCACTGATACTATCTGTCAAGACGAATATAAAATGTCAAATCATAAAACAAGTGGGGAAAAAGAGGACACTTCAAACAATTGTATGATAGAAATAATTTCACTACTGACCATTTCTTGATCTGATACCAAAGAAGCTGTGGTAATGTGGTAACCGTTCCTCATATGACTGCGCTCTCATCGTATGACTTGTCCTCAAACACCGAGTCGTCCTTCGACTGAATCCACATAATTGACGCCATCTCGGGAGGCTCTGAGGATGTGCCTCGATCCCTCTCCGATTTGTACTGTGAACATGAACGTAAAGCACAAAATTAGATTCAAAAGGGTAGTTGGTCTTTCCTAGTCTTAAGATCAGGAGCCTCATTCATGAAACCTTACTAAAGCCTAGTTGGTTACTAAAAAGGCCTGTAGTTGCTTACTAAGCCTAGTTGGTAACTAATTGGTATTCATGAAGCATTACTAGCGTTGGTTACATTCTAAGTTTCTTAAAAAAGTTAGTGTTGATCCAGGGTAACTCTAAGTCGCTAGTTAGCAACTATATCATTTTATCACTGACCACCGACGTGGCAGCATGGCCACAAGAATCTGATTTTTAAATCATCCAATGACCTTTCAATCTGTGGAAATCTTGCACGGTGTTGGCTGAGAAAAGCTGCCCATGCATCTTTCTTTTTCTTGTTAGTGTTTGCATCCGTATGCTTAGCATCAATAATATCTTTGAATTAAAAATAAAATCCACTCAAGTGCTGGACATGGATTAGCCTAGTACACCTGTCACACTATTGTATCTGTTGTCATCACATTCCATACATGCCTACTCCACCCAAAAGCACCCAATTCCAGTTACTCATGTATGCAACTAAATTCTCCTAGTGTGTAACTAGTTAGCAAGGTTCTTAGTAAGGTTTCATGAATCACAATTTAGTTGTCAACTCCATAGTAGACTACTAGGCATTTGAGTATTCTCCTAAGGCCTAATTGGCTGCTAAGTTAGTAAGGTTTCATGTTCACGTGTGCAGGGCCATACAACAAACGTCTGATATATCGGGGCATGTTAATCTTATGCGACCCCGCATGCCGCCCAATTGGAGCCACCTTTAGAAGCTGTGACATCAGTCAGAGCAGAAATTTGGCCAAACCAGTTAATTGTTCAATAGCTGTCATGTTTTTGTCAAACAACATCGGGTTTACCGAAGACATAAAAGGCTGAATGAGGATCATGTCCCGATTGCTGATTTCGGGATTGTGTCATGATGGAAATCTAGAGCCAGAATATTGAGTTTTCTCGAAATATACAGCATTTACAGAGCTGACGCTTCATCAGGTTAGTTGTTGAACACCTGTCTTTAGATTTTGAGTACTTTCGTTGCTTAAAAAAAAATGCACTAATGACAAATACATGAAGTCTACTCTACCTTTAAAGGGAATATACAACATGTGCAATCTTCAAAAAACAAAACTACCAAATTACCACGAAATACGTTACTGGACTGTTAGTGAATGACAGTCTAAAGCGTCCTGTAAAATCATGGCACCTGGTGTGCTGACATTTTCAAGAAAAGTGGTAATTTTGTATCAATTTCGAACACTGGTTGGCCGACAAGCATTGGAAAAAACTGTTTTTTTTTCAATACTAATTGACCATATTTTGTTAGTTCGCATTTTCTTTGCAATCGAGTACACACCTATGAACGGGTACAAGCCAGCTAGACTGATTCCCTGACCTTACAATAGATTGCTTCATTTCATTTGAAGTGGGGCCAGGGAACCAGACTACAAGAATATGATTGTTTTTCTTGGTTTTCCCAGCATCTACGAACCCAAAACGCCAAACAAGTCAGTGTAACAATATTTGCTATAAAATACAAACCCCCCAAATCCATCCATTTCTGAAAATTACAGCAAAAGGAAATGTTGTATATTCCCTTTTAAACATCCCTAGGTGGCTTGCTGTCACTGCCTTGGATTTTCAACCCAGTGTATAATGTTTTAGTGCATAGAGATCCGGAAATATGGACCATACCGTAAACTCATAATGGTCATTCCGCGTCAGCTCAACAAACTCTGGGGGCAATCTCTTTAGAAGGAAACTTGGACAAGTCAGAATTCCTATTAAAATGAAAACGTCGCATCCATGTCAATGCCTTAACGCTTACCCGCTGCAGCTCTAGATATTTCTGCCGTGTCTCTGCAGCCCAGGCTAGCAGCTCCAACCCGTCTGGGGGCATCTTGAGAGCGGTAGAGTTCCTCTTACTTAGAAGATGCTGCACTCGACTCAGATCACGGGACACAGCCCTGTTATCCGTAAAAGAATAAAAACTGTCCCGTTTTTTTCCCCATTCTACTATTTCCACCCCATATCGTCACCGTTTTCACGAAGGGACGGGCATGTCAAAATTGACAATTTTTTCGATTTCGAGTTTTTTCCCACTAATTTGCTTTAAAACATGGTACTTAAGCATTCTGACATGTTTCCATAAGCAGAACATCGTTAATTCCTGAATAACATTAAGGACGCCAGGGGCAGGCATCTCGATAATTGCATTTTGCGATTTCACGAAGAGACGTGAACATGCCTGCCCCCGTGAACACGTACAAAATGTATTGCATGGAAAAGCGGTAAAAGTGGGTCAATTGAGATTTTCGTTTTCACGAAGGGACCGACATCTTTGTTACATTCTCAGCTGCGCGCGTGTAATCGAACATGCCCGCCCTTCCCTATGGAAAAGCACATTAAACGAGGGCTTAAATGTGGAACAGTTGGATTTCCGTTTTCACGAAGGGACAGGCATCTTTACTAATTAATTTTGGCTAATTAACCACTGTATTTATTATAATTACTGGGTTCAAATTAAAGTTTACCTATCAAAGAACTACGTCAAGGTTTCCTTATTGCATAAAGTGGTTGCAAAGTAGTAGTTTTGCTGTTTTAAAAACGGAGAAACTTCTCTTGCGATTATCTCGAAAACGATTGTTCTTCGAAATCCACATGCCCGTCCCTTCGTGAAACCAGTGACGATATAATAACCCTTTTGCTAGGATGCATCCTCAATCCTTCAAAATCTTCCAACTGTCCCATGTAAATATTGGGTACCACCTCAATCCTACAAAATCATCCCTTATTTCTTGAACTTGTTCAGTGGAAGGGCGACTACTAGTTTGTGTATCATCCGTTACTCAACGGAGCCCGCAACCTCGGCAACAATGCCTCATGAGCATGCACATTTTATGCGACCCTGTGCGCCAGCGTAGAGCTACATTTATGCATAGCTAAGCATAAACAAAGTGAGACACAGCTTCAGACCTTGACACAATGCATCCTCCAAAATCAACAGACACTTAACTGACATTCAGCCTCAATCCTCAAAAATCCTCCAAAGCGTCTGGTTGATTTGGGAGGATGGAGGAGAGTTAGGGTTAAACAAAATCTACAGTATGTAATGAGCCTTTAAGGATTTGAAGGGGACCTGTAAAAAAAAAAAACCTTTGCTTGTCGAGTATGTGACTCTCTTAACTACTTGCAGCCAGGGAAAAAAAATGGAGGAATCTCACATGTTTCATTCCAATGATACCTATTGACCTGGTTGTCATCATGTGACTGGTCATCATGTGACTGGTCATCATGTGACTGATTATAGGACAGAATCGGGCATGTGCGCGGGTAATGTTGTGGTTTAACCGCAATGGTGAAAAAAAGTACCGGTGATTGGGTGGTCCACGAAACCGATAAAATCGGGAAGGTGCACGCCGGGCTTTAGGCTCGTCAGAACGATCAGAATCGTCAGGTCTGGGACCAGACCTAAACCAGCAACAGACCCAATTACCCAGTCCCCAAACCGAGAGTCAACCAGACTCACTTGTAGCCCTGCACCCTGGGATTGCCGTGCTTGGCGTTCTTGATCCGCTCCTGGACGTCTTTCAGCATCTCCTGGAAGGTGACTGCGTGGGGCTGCAGCTCCACCAACTGCTGCTCAAATTTCTCTTTCTTTTCTGACTTTGACGGCGAGAATACGACGTCAGCAGAGACAGCATCTCCATCTGAGCCAAAAAAAGTTGCATTTTGGTTTTATTGATCAGCCATCTCTACAAAATAAGCAGAATCTGTTGGTGGGGCGTACTGACTTCTCTACACGAGGTGTCGTAAAACTAGCCTCCCTCTGCGATCCGTGGAGCATTCTATTTTCCCTGGGCTTTGCCCTGGAAAAACAGAATACCGAATCTGCCTCAGGCAACTAGTTTTACCACACTACATGAAGTAGTCAATATTTGTATACCATGTCCTCAATTTTTAATCATCTGTTTTAAAGGCGAGGGCTACACAAAGAAGGATAGAAAAGGATGTAGTTGTACACAGAGTCCTTTAAAACCCTCCTTTTTGTATGATTGGTCACAGACAGTCTAAAATTCATTCCACTTCTCCTTCCGTGACTTTTAGGCAGGCTAGTCACCAACAGTCAGATCATATTTCTATAGGCACAGTGACTAGTCAAATTCAGTCAACAGACAAAAGCAGGTAGCTGGTAGTCACACCTGGCTTATCAATCTCCTACAGTCAGAACATAGCTGTAGCAAGTTACATCACAATCACAGACAGTCAAACATGCTTTATGTGAGAAGGGAGCACTCAACTGTTTCAAACAGTCACTTGATTTATTGTGACTGCTGGGTTGGCTTTGTTGAATTTGCCAGCCAGAGAGGAGGGTTAATATGACAATACCTGAATCAGCGCCAGCGGGACCGTCAATTGCCGTTTCATCGATCGTGGCATCGTATTGGACAGGTTCTGGGACCGGATCCCGCGTCAATGATGTAGTCCTAAAGTACGGCTCCCCGCTACGCTCAAACTCGGGATGCTCAAACTCCAAACGACCAAGACTGAATGAATAGGGGAGGGGGAACAACGAGAATGATCTCAGTTACAAAATGGGTTACGAGAGAAATGTACATGTACATAAAATATACATCCACAATAAACATGAAAAAAGTCACACATTGTTTTTAACGTTTCTAATGCATGTTAACTAGGACTGTCAGGTGAATACTTCTGAAGCTAGCATGGGACCTGATATACTGAGAGTGACTTGTCCTATGCGTTTTATTCAATGCTAGTCTTTTGTTGAAAGTTTGGCTCACAAATTGATGCTTGAAATATGTATAGACAAGGCCAAAATGGCTTCAAACAAGTCAGTGTAACAACATTTGCTATAAAATACTAACCCCTCAAATCCATCCATTTCTGAAAATTACAGCAAAAGCAAATGTTGTATGTTCCCTGAGTATAAGTCATTGTTAGTCATGTTAGTACAAAGTTCAGGAAAAGCTTTATTCCTTTAATTGCAAATGACCCTATTTGGTTTTACTATCAAAAACCATTTTCACAATCCTACTGCGCTAAAACTGCACAAAAACACAAACACTCACTGCTTGCGTTTGTAGTTGAAACAGCAAAGTCCAGCGACAATGACGATTACAAAGAATATCACAGCACCGGCAACAATCAGTCCTATGGCCAGACCTGATATACCCCCTAACAAAACAAAGTTGAGAGGAGAAATACAAAAGATCCACAAATATTTTACAACTACAGGGTGAGTCAAAAAAAAAAAACCCAAATGTTGGGCCTATTGTTTTAGTGAAGTTCTGCATGTCGCATTTTCAAAATCTAGGATATGAAAGCCAAATTCATCAGCTTTCTTTTAGTACAAGAATCATTCAAATCACTCACATACTTTTCAAGTTACGGAATTCTAAACACAACCACTGTTTTGAAGTTCTGCCCACGGATCACAAAAAGGTGAGCGTTCTTTCAGCAAAACGAAAACCATTCACACACATCCCTATGTGATTTGTTTTGGTTTTGCTGAAAGAACACTTCCCTTTTTGTGATCCGTGGACAGAACTTTAAAACGGTGGTTGTGTTTAAAATTCCATAACTTGAAAAGTACATGAGTGATTCAAATGATTCTTGCACTAAAAGAAAGCTTATGAATTGGGCTTTCATATCGTAGATTTTGAAAGCGCTACATGCAGAACTGCACTAAAACAATAGTCCCGACATTTCAAATTCGGTTTTTTTTACTCACCCTGTACAGACACAGTGCAACTGGCTTATAACGCATCTGTATGAGCGTTTTATTTTAGAGGATTCACAAAGGTTTGAGACAAAACTATCAAGGGAGTCTGGAATAAAAAGGTAACATTCTCATGACCCCGAATCATCCGGCAGTAACCTCACGCAGGTGCAACTTTTCCAGAGATGTCAATGGCCTGAACTTACACTGCCTAGACTTATCCCCAACTACCATGACTACAATGTACTTGCCGGTCTACAAGAGACACTGTAACATCAAATTCCTAGTAATTGAAAGGAATGCGACTGTGAAAGTGAATACAATATCTCACCATTGCTTCCTTGTGCCTCCACCTGGTCCAGACCAGACAGGAGTATGGCAGCCATCCAAACCACCGCCCATTCCATTCTACAATGGTAGTCCTGCTAGAGCCCGAGGTCACAGGTCAAATGCTCAGGTCATTCTGTCCTGCAGTTTCAATCAAACCAAACTAGGCCATCAGCCTTGGTCCAAAATTTTGGCCACCGGTATCAAATGAGGGTAATAATCGTCATAGCGATTTTTGGCAAGGTATACACCTCCAGAGTTTGAAAATATGTGATAGCATTGCAGCGGTGGCAGCTTTTTGGGTGTTATCACCCTTTTTTTTCAAATTGGCCATCAAAATGCCTGTTACCACTCTAGGGGCGGTATACCTTGCGCATGCGCACTATAATCATTTATGCCCTGATTTGATACTGACCAAACCCCAGGCTGATGGCCTAAACCAACACAAATCATTTTTTTACATGAAGAAAAACAGCTACAGCACAGACTGTTTTCTAAAGAGAAAATGTAAAAACTAAAAACACTGCCGTGCGAAAGTGGGATCGCATGTTGGTGCTCAACAAATTTTGTGTCATTCTTCGTAGAAAGTAATAAACAAGTGCGAGTGCACAAAAAGCTCTGGCTGTGTTGCAAGAAGTCTTGCATGAAATCTATCAAAATGATCCCTGCCAGAGCTTAAAATTGCGACACCGAAAAATGCGACACCGATGGCACATATGGAACACCATACTTTTGGTCACTTTTTGGGGACAGATAGACAGACAGACAGACCGACGAACCACCAAGTGACATAAAGAAGCTTCTGTCAGAACTTAAAAATGTCTACAAATACAGTACCTATTGATACAAATTGTATAAAATTAAGTATGTTTTGTTCACCATTTTGACATGTTCGATGCAGTTTCGTCTTTTCATTTTTAAGTTATGAAAAACTTGGGTGGATGAACAATAATTCTAGATGCCACCTGCTTCATTGACTTATGTAACTTTAAAAATCTATGAATTGTAAATATTATTGTCAATTCGTTGGGTCAGTTCCACAGTGTCGGAACTGCATTTTGGAAAGTTCAAAAGTACTGTGCATAATAAGGGAATAAATAATAACTGAAGAGTCAAATACTTTTGCCCTTTGATGAAATGTATGCCGTCATCAACATGCACAGGCTGATCCCAAGGGCGGATCCAGGGGGGGCCAAAGGGGGCCATGCCCCCCCCCCCCCCCCAACGAATCCAACTTTTTTTTTTTTTTTAGTGACTTCGCAATAAAGGCAGGCAATGAGTACACCAACATCTTTCCTTCAAAAAAATTGGTTAAAGTGGTCAGAAATTGCCTCAGATCGCACCACAGAGCATCTTGAATCCAAAAAAATTTTTGGACCCAAAAATTGTGTTCTGGATCCGCCCTTGGCTGCTCCGCGTCGTTAACATGCGCAGGCTGATTCACGACGACACGCGTACGTCCCGGGTAACATCACCTACCTTGTGCGCAGGGTAGGGTCTATGCTAGCTGTGTTGTACAAAGCAGCGAGGATAAAATGTTCAAGGATTTAATTTTCAGAGGTGACGTACTCTGCACAGTTAATCATGTTAGTTAATAAGGTCGTCATACACGAACTTTTACAGTATGACACATGAACAGTTTGCAACCAATGAAATTTCACAATCTCATACCATGGTACAACAATGTACATATATGTGCAATACATGTTCAGTGAAACTGTACTATACTGAACAGGTACATGTATGCACTAGTAGGATCACTGAACCTTGAACATGTTTATTTTTTGGTATCAACAATAGGTGTGGGCTGAAGGCCACTTGGAGTTATCAGACAAGAAAAACAATTTCCAACACTTACAGACTACGCAAGGCCAATAGGTCAATGTCATAGATACAGAACAAATGTGGTTGGGTGTGATCTTTAAATTCTCTAGGCCTTTTTGCTAGGATGTAACCTCAATGCTGCAAAATCCTCCAATTGGCCTCATGGAAAAATAGCATACAGCCTCAATCCTGCAAATTCCTCCATTATTTCTTGAATGTGGTCCTTGGAGGGGTGACCACTGCCTGAATCCTGCAAAATCCTGCGGCAGTGACTGTCAATATGTTGAGGCTTGGCCAGTGACATCCTGGAGCAGTACGGAGGATTTCAAGCATAATCCAGGCCTATATTTACGCATGGCTGAGCAAAAAACTACACAAGGTCTGGCCCCAGACCTTGACAAAGTGCATCCTACGAAATCAGTAACACACTTTTGCCATGTAACCTCGATCCTCCAAATTCCTCCACTTTGGCAAAGAGGATTTTGAAGGATTCACGGCGGTTAGGGTTCAATTAAAAACTATAACCCAAATCCACAAATTCATGCCATTTTTTCCTACCCCCAGAAGAATGTTTTCCAGGTATTGCTTTTGAGACAAAATGAAGACTGTACAACTGAGTACCCATTTTCCCCATGACCTTTTTGTGGGCGGGCGTCCATTTTAAAAAGTGCACTTTGCAAAAAATTAACCAAAAAGGCCTAAGGGGTAATCCTTATCTTTAGGACACCTCTATTTTTACGAGTTCTGTTGTCAAAACTTACTTTTGCAGATGACTGTCCAGTACCGAAGTGACTTTTGCAGGCTAAAGCAGTCTTGTTTCTTCAGATAAACTCACGTTAGTTGTCATTTTGAAAGCACTTTCAAAGAAAATGTGACTTTCCTACCATTTTTTGCAGTTCGCCTTGTTGCATTTTTAGTCTATTTTCTGTTTGTCACTGGTGTCTTTTACCCCTCATAAATCAAAGCCCTGCCCTCTTTCCACAAAATTAAACCTGCTGATATTCAAGAAGGTGTCATTGCCAACTGCTCAAATGTGTCAAGAAATATCAGAACATCACTTTTGAGTGTCATTTAGTCAGCTGTTTTAGTGAGTCTTTTAACCTTAGTTATGAACGGGGCCTAAAGGTAAGGATTACCAAAAAAGGGTGTTTCATAGTTTTTATACATACCAGCGGAAAATATATTTGAAACAAATTTACCGAAATATGCTCCAGTGTAAAGTACATTTCATGGACCCTTTGTATGAATGTTCCACTTAACTGCATGTCATGCAAGGCATGAGACTGCACTCCAACACCGTTTCAAATCGCTGATCCGTAGGCTAGCTTGGGCGGCATTGGATTTTGAGAGTCGGCGTTATATTGTCACAAAATACCGTTGTTTCTACCTCCATTGTATTATCAGAGGGCGGACTTTTATGTCATCAAAATAAAATAAGAGACATGTCCCATGTGAGACTGAGGGTAACCGCAAACCAGCAGTGCAAGCAGAACTGTTATACACAAGCTATGATCGGGTAGGGCATATTTGTGTTGGGGTTGAAAGTGTGGGGAGTTAAATGTAAATGGGGGATTTAGTTGAGAAGACATGCAGTAAATAGAAAAGCAATTTCTGTGGTGCGATCTGAGGCAATTTCTGACAACTAAAACCGATTGTTTTGAGCAAAAGATCATTTTGCGACACCTGCGAGGAAAAAGTCGATGCAACTTTTTTTTCAAGTTGGTTCAACCATTAATAAAGCAAGACCCAACGGCCAACAACCGCCAATGGATATTATTATTTATGACCTCTTTGTTATTCCAACCGAATGTACCCGTAGTTCAAAGATTGGGATATTTGAAGCAAAGCATTTAAGTCTTCGTTGATCCCAAAACAGGGCCCCAAAATAATAACGCAACACTGAATTATACGTATAGGCTGGCGGGCAGCGAACTCACAACATCAGCCATTATTGGAAGCATGCTGCAGTACATGTACACGTTGCCATCGACGGTTTTACGCAGAGCCCGGAAGTGTAGGATTAAAGATCATCTTTTAAACATCATTTTCGAGTTTGGAGTCATTGAATCAGCTATTCTGAGCAATAGAATCATTGTACATGTAGTAGGCTAAATTTTTTATTCAGGGAAGAAAAAGTGGGGGGGGGGGGACCAAACGATATGGTATTTCCCGCTTTAAAATGTTGAGGTGGGGGTCCTGGCCCATCCCCAACGATTGACGCCCATAATAATTATGTACTATGGCATGTATAATTGTCTCTAAATTTTCCCGTTGGTCTGATAAATTGGCATTTTGTGAGGCAGTCGCATTTGTGGGAAAAAGTAATGTAGTACACAGGCGAAGGCTGATTGTACAGTTTTGACAATAAATCATAATGCAATCAAACATGAAGGTGTCATTTGCAATGGAACTGTTGTGTGTTACCATAACATTACAAAGTCTGAATCATGGAGGAAGGTCATTATTAAGGTACAGTATTGGACTCTTCAACAATTAAACGTAAACTTGAACTTCTTAAAATTTGCGACTCGGAGACCTGCGAGGAAAAAGTTGATTCAACTTTTATTCAAGTTGGTTCAACCATAATATAAGCAAGGCTAAACAGCCAACAACGCCAATGGATATTATTTATGCACTGTTTGTTATTCCAACCGAACGTAGTTCAAAGATCGCGATATTTGAAGCAATGCATCGATCCTTCGTTGATTCCAAAACAGGCCCCCGAAATTATAACGCGACACTGAACGATAATAGGGAGTCGGGAACTACGGCAGCTTTTATGGGCGGAAACCCGTTTCAAGCTAGTTCCCGACTCCCTATTATCGTTCAAAATCAAATGTACTTATGTTTACAAACGTGATCCAGTCTATCATTACCATAATCGATGCATCGCGCGCGCTCGGTAACGGAATTGCACTCGGGATACGGGGACCATCGAATGAACACTGGGCATGAAGACCACATCGTATCGTGAATTGAACGGGAAATTTCACTTTTCATCCGGATCGTAAGTAAACTTCAGTACAACTATCTTAATCATCGATGTCTACTTGTACCTCAGGTGGTGTATCTAGTAATTTGGAGGCCGTTTTGAGGGTGAAATCTGATGTTTTTGTTGGAAAATGTTGGTTTTTGGGCCAGTGACAGAATTGTGTTGCTCGGCATATAACCATTAGCTTGGACCCTACTATCGCCAGACCATGTCCGAATGTTAACAATAAGTTGGGTCCAAGTTACTCGGACTAATGGAGGGCAGGGTTCTGATTTTTTTAGGGAAATTTGGGGGTAAAATGACAATGACAGTGCGGCGACACGCAGTGATGCACAGCGCGCTGAATTGCAAGGCACAAACCGCACAGGAAAATCGTGATTTCTACCCCAAAAATCTGTTCAAAATTGCAAAACGGGTGTCATATTATTGAGAAAAGTCTGCTTTTGATTGTAAAGGTGATTTTTGAGCAATAAAAAACATTTTTGACTCTCATTTGGGTAATCCTTACTTTTAGGACCCCGTTCCTATATAGGAAGGGAAAGACTCACCAAAACAGTTGACTAAATGACACTCAAAATTGACATTCTGATACTTCTTGGCACATCTGAACAATTGGCAATGACACCTTCTTGACTTCTAAAGACTGCTTTAGCCTGCAAAAGTCACTTTGGTACTGGACAGACATCTGCAAAAGTCAGTTTTGAACAGAACTCGTAAAAAATAGAGGTGTCCTAAAAGTAAGGATTACCCTCATTTGATTAAACAAAACAGGTGCCCTACACTTCACGATCGCCAAACTCATGATGTAGGCCTAAAGAAAACAATTAATAAAATTACCAAGACTGCTAGCCCCACTAGTGTGGCCGTCGGTATGCTGCGCTGAACCTTTAGTGTGGCCGTCGGTATGCTGCGCTGAACCTTTGGCCACACACCGTGGTACCGCGCGCTACTGAGGACGAAGTTTTTCATAAAATTCAGGGCAGTTTCTTACATTTTCAGTTTCTTACTTTCTTATGGTTGTATTCTATGATGTCTCCTATCACTTCTGGGATGCTTAGCATGTGCTTAGATCTAATGATGTTCCATTTTCCGAGATATTCTTCAATCTTTCTGGAGCCCATAATGCACTCGTGAAACGTCTGGTGGTGGCAGCCATTTTGAATGTGACAAGAGATGACCTCAAGCTGTGACGTCGCGTTTATGCAAATTGCTTGTCGAGCGCGCGAGGGCGCGAGTTGCAAATGCGACGGCTGTTTCCTGTGCCGTAGATCCTGAATAGAGATCGGTGCACGTGGCCCCCTGACGATAAATGCATGGTACAGGAAACAGCCGTCGCATTTGCAACTTGCGCCCTCGCGCGCTCAAGCAATTTGCATACACGCGACGTCACAGCTTGAGGTCATCTCTTGTCCCATTCAAAATGGCTGCCATCACCAGACGTTTCACGAGTGCATATGGACTCCAGAAAGATTGAAGAATATCTCGGAAAATGGAACATCATTAGACCTAAGCACATGCTAAGCATCCCAGAAGTGATAGGAGACATCATAGAATACAACCATAAGAAAGTAAGAAACTGAAAATGTAAGAAACTGCCCTGAATTTTATGAAAAACTTCGTCCTCAGTAGCGCGCGGTACCACGGTGTGTGGCCAAAGGTTCAGCGCAGCATACCGACGGCCACACTAGTGGGGCTACAAGACTGCAAGAGAAAGATTCCCATATCTGGCCATCACTAATTTTTCCCTTCACTTTCAGCATGTTCATCAGTAGACCCGTGAACGTGGCGTTGTATATACAACGCCACGCGCTTCCCTCGGGTAAATACAAGCGACAGCATTCTATCTTTTGATCCGCTACATAACGACATGTATAATTTTGCCCATGGGTGAATCACTTACTTGTTGGGCTTCCTGTGAATATACGCGAGTGTTGGATCTGTCATTGCCAAGAAATTTGATGTAAAGCACGGCACAACTTTGTCACAACGAATGTTTCAAAATGATCAGAAATCTAAGACAGGCATGACACTCTGGTACCCCGAGTTCCGCATGTGCAAAACGGTTGGAGTAGCACCAGTGGGTACCCGACTAACCGTCTTACATGGCAGGCTGACCGTAATACCATATAAAATTCTGCTAAATCCACTTCGAAAGTCTGTCAAATCACCCAGTAGAATTGCTGGTCCATTGTGCAAGGGTTTGTTTCAGGGATCTTTCAATAAATGAAGGTTTTTCAAACCAAATGTGCCATATTTCTCTAATCTTTTTCATTTTTCCTTCATCTTCATAATTCTGCCGAAAAAAATATTCTGCTGATTTTCTGTACAACTCATTTTTGTATGCAAATATTCTGTCAAATGTAGCCGAAATTCGGCTAGAACGGTCACTCCATCTTAGTAACCGCGGATCACAATAGAGTGTTTTTACTATAGACTGAAGCGTGGCTATGTATATAGCCACGTTCACGGGTCTAGTTCATCAGTGGCCTATCAGCCATCAGAAAGTGATATGTCCTAAAAAATCACAATTAGCAGGGAAAATATTGAAGTATTTACTGAGAAAACACTTAGGCCTAGGCCTAGAAATTTTCAGACCAGTCTCAAATTACCAAGTCATAACTTCATAATCATAGGGTTTGTGCACAGCCACAGGGACAGGGTTGGCCATGCCATTGTGTAGGCCAGATATGGGAATCTTTCCTTACCAAGTTATAATAATCATGATCTTACCGGAGCAATATAGTTTAAAAGTCACGTAGATATGATCATCAATTTCAACTTGCTGGTAAACAGGTAAAGTAGTTTTGAAAGTTCAACGTTGAAGTTTTGATCACGAACTTGACGAAGTTTGGAAACTAGGCCAAAACTAGACGGCCAGCAGAGCTGGACTTGTTGATAGCGCCCTCAACAACACCGCAGCCGCGCCGCGATAGATCGATGGGCGCGGCCAAATTAAGACGCGACGTCAGTGTCAGTGATCGATCGATAAAAAGCCTGAAAGTTTACCCCTGGTGGCGCGCTTCCGGACCGGACCCCTCGAAAAGTCGGAGTGTTATAAAAATTATTTTTGATTTATTGAGAAAACCACCCTCGGAAAAGGCCTTAAAATGCGACAAAATTTCTGCTAGAGAAAAAATAAGAGATTTTGGTTTCTTCAATAAGTTCAACCCGAATTTTTTTTTAACAGAAATTTAGGATTTTTAGTTGTCCACTTTTGGGGCGTCAAGAAAAGTGCTCGTCAAAAGTATTAAACAATTCAAATTTTGCTAGCAGCTTTTTATTGAATTTTTTTTAAAAAACGGGTGAAGCGACCGTCTAATAACCTAAGAATCCGCTTGCAGAAAATGAGAACTGTTGGGTTGTCCACTTTTGGTGCTCCAAAAACTGAAATACATGTAGGTACACATAGTTGAGAACTCATGTTAACAAACAGCGTCTTCATTCCAGATCCACAACAATACCCACTGAGATAACTGAACTGGCTAAAAAGTAAACGGAGGAACTGGAAGGTATATTGAATACTGCTGAGAAATTACTGGTTGAATAAAATGAATGGAATTGAAGAACTGCTTAACAGGAGAGTGTAGTTGGTTGAAGTAAGAAATATTAAAGTACCGGAAGTCATATGTCTTGGTTTCCTTGATTCTCAGCCGACTATGAATGTTTAGGAATCCTTTCAATCAAAATGACCAAAAGTCTTCTGGAACGTGTATGGGTTAAACCGGTTAATTAACAGCGATCGAGTTCATTAATTCTGCTCTGTACAAAACAATATACACTGTTCAGGCACATTGTGTGATTATGTAAACTAATGCATTGATAGTGTGGAGCACAACTTGAACAATCCAGACGATTCATGATTATACAGGAACGACCACTGAGTTTGAAAACTTCAAAAAGTAAGGTTGATAATTAAAGAGTGAGAACTAAAAATTAAGACAAATTGATAATTAAGAACTGGTTATCTTAAAACACTACAAGCCAAACATGGGCGTCGACAAGATTTTTCTAGAGGGGGGCAAAACATATTTTTCCCAAGAAATTCTTGTATTTCTCAACAAATTCTCGATTTATCAGTTTTAGAGGGGGGCAGGGACATTTTGCTTTTCTTTTTTCCCCCTTGCGCCCCCTTGCCCTCCCTCGCGACGCCCATGAAGCCTAACAAATAAACAAAAAAACATTGTAAGCCAATGTCCATGCGCCCAACTCAACAGCTGATTGAGACTTACAAAAAAAAACGTCACAAAAGACGACCTCTACCAATTACTTGTCCACAGGACGGTGGGAAATGAAGACGTGCTTTGATTTACAAACAGTACATTGCCAGACTACTCTCTAAAGACGTAGCTCTCACACCTAATGAGATCGGTGAGTTTGCCCAAGATAGAGCCATTTGGAGAAACGTACCTTGTGTCCGGCTGCTGCGCAGCCGACAGTATAGTAGAGTGACCACACACAAAAACGCAACCCGAAAAAAATGTGCCTTTTTTTCAAAAACGTGATCTGTGAATTTTTACGTTTTGAAATTTTACGTTTTGAAATTTTGAAAGTCGCCGCCCCCCCCCCCCGCCCCCACTGAGATTTTGAGTTTCTAAAAAAATTATCATTGATCTATATGACGCCCCCCATGAAATGTTCCAGCCCCCCCCCCCCCCCCCCCCCCCTTGAAAAATTCCTGGCTACGCCACTGGCCGTGAGGTACTTGACTTCGGGTGACAACTGTATGTTGATGAGATGCAGATGACTGCCTATAGTAGAACGGCGTGCTGTAAATGGCAGTAGTTTGAGTCTGTCCAGTGGATGAGGCACAGAGGAGAGCACTGCATTTTCCTGAAACTGTTGGACCAGCAACTTGCCTACGATGACTTAGAGGCTGAATACCTTGCTCAGCATGAAGATTTAGTGGAGCGGAAGCTATGGCCTTCTTTTGAAGTTTGTCAAGGATCCCCAGTTTTGATTTTGCTGCTGATCCCCAAATTCGATAGCAATATTCCAAATTTGGTCTGATGGATGACTTGTTAGATGGTAGCAGTACTTCTACTGTCCAGCTTGTTCCACTTTGCTTTCTGCATCGTACTTGATTATTGAAAACGTCTTAGACCATGGCACAGAAACATTCATTTTATTATGCCTTTCATTGTGCAATTTCTTTAATATTTTGACATATTTATGATGCTGAAAAGGTTTAGAATGTAGGACTAAAAAGGATAAGGCCAAACAAAAAAGTCTTCGGTTTCTGGTATGGAGCTTGCCCAAAAAGTGGTGCGGCGACGCGGCTTTTTTTTCCACCTGATTTTTTTGCTTCAAATGTCGGCTGATGACTGCAAATGGTGCCCGATTAAACTTAGTGCAAATATATATGGAGAGGCCAGAGAGGCCACATAAAGCTTATTCTCGACCATAACCCAATCTAAAAACACGTTAAAATTGTGCAGCAGCAGGATTCCAGTCAAACCAGTGAGTTTGGCGGTTTTGAGACATCATCTTTCATTGAAAAAAAAAACCTTTTCATTTTGCCGACGCGCATGGCTACGGCGACGCGCGCGCATACCAGAAACCGGAGACAATTTTTTTTTGGCCTAAGATTACCGGTTCAGGTTTGAAATAAAATGTATTTCCATCAAATTCATTTGTACTCTTGTCACATTATGTGCCGTGTTGTAGGATTAGGAAACAATGCGCTACATGCATTTCTCATGCACAGAAAGGTACAGTGTAAACCCTTAACTGTGGTAATGGCCTTTGGAATGCACCAAAAAGGAGTAGTGTTACAGAATTGGCATTTTCTCAGCAACCCAATGTGCTGTTTTCATGATTTTTTTTCTTCAGTATTCGAAAGAAAAACCCTCGGCTTTAATCTGATACCTAAAAAAAAAAATTCACAGATCATGTTTTTGAAGGAAAAAAAAGGCAAATGTTTCAGGGTTGCATTTTTTGGGGGGTTACCCTGTACACGTCACACCAGCAATTTTTTTTAACTTATCGTATACATGCCTTTACCTCTTAATTCTTTTATTGAAGATACATTGTAATGATTGTCATTCCAACGGAGTAATATCGCTCACACAGTAATGGGAAAACAAATTCAAATCACAACTTTGAACAATAATCAATACGACATGCGTTTTAATTATAACATGTAATGAAAGAATACTCAGAAACGTGAACCCAAAATGATGCAGCTGTATTGTTCCGATGATACCAAACACAAATTAAACACCCTCAACAAATTGCTATTTTAAATAGATGCTCCTCAATGCTTCAACAACGTTTAAGTTACATTTATGAAATGAAAGGAATCGTGAAAGGAGATTGTCAAAGAAAAATACTTCTTGCTTACCAGTTAGATAGTTAGATACACAATGTAGCCTACATATTTTCAACAAATACCGTCACTTTTCACCTTCGGGCCTATGACTTGCAATAATCAAAAGCCGAATACATGTAGTAAGGAGATCAATTTTCACATGAAAACAAGCAAAAAAGTCATGCACTTACGGTTACTGTGATTCACAAGGGCGGATCCAGAACACAATTTTGGGGGGGGCCAAAAAAATTTTTGGTTCCCCAAAAAAGTGGGTCAAAAAAATAACGGCGTGGGGTTCGGGGCCCGCTTAAGGGCCCTGAAAAATTTTTGGATTCTAGATGTTCTGTGGTGTGATCTGAGGCGATTTCTGACCACTTTAACCAATTTTTTTTTTAGGAAAAGATGGTGGTGTACTCATTGCCCAGCCTTTATTGCTATGTCAAAAAGTGGGTCAAAAAAATTACGGCGTGGGGTTCGGGGCCCGCTTAAGGGCCCCGAAAATTTTTTGGATTCTAGATGCTCTGTGGTGCGATCTGAGGCAGCTTCTGACCACTTTAACCAATGTTTTTTTTTGAGGAAAAGATGGTGGTGTACTCATTGCCTGCCGTTATTGCGATGTCACATAAAAAAAAAAAAATTGATTTCGTTTTGGGGGGGGGCCATGGCCCCCTTTGGCCCCCCCCCCCTGGATCCGCCCTTGGTGATTCATGATCAGGGCATAATTATTGAACCGCTTTAACAGCTATATCAAAGAGGGTAGTTGCCTCGAGTCACTGGCTAAAAATTGTACTAAAAGTTTAAAGAGATCTGAGCTTAGTTCACCAGCCAAAAGATACAAATTACATTGCATATTAAATGCGCTCTATCGTGCCTGATGTGTCTGACAAAAAGATGCAATGATTATACAAATATTGAACATTTAACGAGTGCATTGGTAAGAATAATTTCAGGGTGACACCATCTGACACCGAAAAAAAAAAACTGTTTCCACTGCACGAATTAATAGGAATCATGCGCGGAGGTTTCTCCCAAGTGCAACAACAGTAACCCTACAGTTGTGGAACATTAAGTATTTTACTAGTGGCCTAAAAAAACCTGACTTAATTTCAATTGAAAATTAAAACAAATAGCTGCCGTTGACGGCTTTGAGAAAGAGAAGACAGCTGCCCCTAACCCCACTCCCAGCCCCACAAAAATGTGATTAGGGGAGTGGGCAGGCATGCCTTATACCGTCGGGACTTCACTGACCACGACATCGACACTGGACAGTTCCTGCAGGCTCTTGAGTCCCTCAGCGGTGTAGGACCTGGCTTTATTAATCGTCCTGATGAGGCCATGGAGGTTTGCTGGCCTTGGCAAAGCCTACAGTGGAAGTGGGAGTATTCCAGCCGTTGGTAGGGTGACATAAAAACCAATTAGTTCCCGTTTAAGGTTATATCGGGCACATCGGGGACATATCGAGAGAAGCCTCTGCCACAAATGTCGCAGACAAATGGTTTCTCATAAGTGTGGATCCTCCGATGTTTTCGTAGAGCACAACACGGCGAGACGCTTCTGCCACAAATATCACAAGGAAATGGCTTCTCATTAGTATGAGCCCTCTGATGTCCTTGTAGGTTAGTACGTAGAGGGAAGCCTCTACCACAATGTCTAAAACAAATGGTTTTCTCATTAGTCTGGACCATCCGGCGTTTTCTTAAGAGTACTACTCAGCAACAAGTTTCTACCACGTCACACATAAATGGTCTTTCGTTGGTGTGGACCCTCTTATGACTTTGTAGATTACCACTCTGTGAGAAGCCTCTGCCACAAATGTCACAAACAAATGGTTTCTCATAAGTATGGACCCTTCGGTGTTTTCTTAGAGTACCACTCAGCGAGAAGCTCCTGCCACAAATGTCACACATACATGGTTTCTCGTTGGTGTGGATCCTCCGATGGCATTGTAGGTTAAAATTTAGAGAAAAGGCTCTGCCACAAATGTCACAAACAAATGGTTTCTCATTAGTATGGACCCTCTGGTGTCTTCTTAGAGTACCACTCATCGAAAAGCTCCTGCCACAAATGTCACACATAAATGATTTCTCGTTGGTGTGGATCCTCTGATGCCTTCGTAGGTTACAACTTTGAGAGAAGGCTCTGCCACAAATGTCACAAACAAATGGTTTCTCATTAGTATGGACCCTCTGGTGTTTTCTTAGAGTACCACTCATCGAGAAGCTCCTGCCACAAATGTTACACATAAATGGTTTCTCGTTGGTGTGGATCCTCTGATGGCTTTTTAGGTGACAACTTAGAGAGAAGGCTCTGCCACAAATGTCACAAACATATGGTTTCTCATTTGTGTGGACCATCTTGTGTCTTTTAAGGGTACTATTCATCGAGAAGCTCTTGTCACAAATGTCACACACAAATGGTTTTTCGTTGATGTGGGTCCTCTGATGGCTTTGTAGGCTACAACTTAGAGAGAAGCCTTCTCCACAAATGTAACAAACATATGGTTTCTCTTTGGGGTGGACCTTTTTGTGTGCCTGAAGGTGCTGACTAAGTGAGAAGCTCATTCCACAAATGCCACAAACAAATGGTTTCTCTTTAGTGTGGACGCTCTGATGGCTTTGTAGGTCACACATAAATGGTTTCTCGTTGGTGTGGATCCTCTGATGCCTTCGTAGGTTACAATTTTGAGAGAAGGCTCTGCCACAAATGTCACAAACAAATGGTTTCTCATTAGTATGGACCCTCTGGTGTTTTCTTAGAGTACCACTCACCGAGAAGCTCCTGCCACAAATGTTACACATAAATGGTTTCTCGTTGGTGTGAATCCTCTGATGGCTTTTTAGGGTACTACTTAGAGAGAAGGCTCTGCCACAAATGTCACAAACATATGGTTTCTCATTTGTGTGGACCATCTTGTGTCTTTTAAGGGTACTATTCATCGAGAAACTCCTGTCACAAATGCCACAAACAAATGGTTTCTCTTTAGTGCGGACGCTCTGATGGCTTTGTAGGTTACAATTTAGAGAGAAGGCTCTGCCACAAATGTCACAAACAAATGGTTTCTCTTTAGTGTGGACGCTCAGTTAATTTTGTAGAGTACCCTCCGTGAGAATTAAGCCTTTGCCACAAGTGCCACAAACAAATGGTTTCTCTTCAGTGTTGACTCTCTGCATGTCTTTGAAGGTTACAGCTCCTTGAGAAGCCTTTTCCACATGTCACAGACAAATGGGTTCTTACTAGTATGGACCCTCCGATGTCGTAGTGAGGTACGCGTACTGTGTTATCAGCCTTTGCAACAAATCTCACAAGCAAATATCTTTTCCTCGGCTTCTCTCGTGATGCCCCTGCTTTCTGTGTTGAACGACCTTGCTACAAATGTCATGACAGTATGATTTGGTCTCCAGATGAACCTCTTGCTTGACGATGGGTCCCTTGATGGCACCCATTGTAGCTGTCTGGCAGATAATTTTTTTCATGAACAGCTTAAAGCATACAGGATTCCTGGATTGAAAGAAAAAAAAACATTATAATGGTAAAACATGAGGCATTATAATACTTTTAATTAAAGTTTACTGCTCATTTAAAGTTTGGACCGCAGACGAAATTCTTCTTTTAACCAAGGAAGCAAATTTGAACTGTATAGTCTGAACATTATTGTCAATTTTGGGCCGAACCACAGGCTGAATCACTGGCTAGTGACGTACGTACCGCGTGACATCGCTTGTGCCGGAGCAGCTAGCCTGTGATTCAACCCGAGATTCTGCTGAAGTGAAAGGTTGAGAAAACTGTATTTAAAGTTTTAACTATGAACTTACCAGAATACCATGAAATTCATAAAGATAATCACGTTCCCCAATTTCAACTTGCCGAGCCGGCACTGATTGATTTGAATCGTTTTTCGTTTTTTCAATTACTCGAAACTTCTAATATTATAACTCACTGGAGTCGGCAAGTTCCTTCCTCAGATCTGTCCGGAGGCACTGGCCCAGTCTCTCGGTTGAAATTAATAATTGTTCAGTGGAGAAATTCCATTTTTTTCTCAGAGAATGTAAACTCGCAATCCACTATATCTATCCAACTCAAAAAGACATGTACATCCTGTACACTAAAAATTGATAGTGTGTCGCGCCGCACCCAGCGGTCATGTACAAGCTAACCCCATGCACTCGAGCCCATAATAGAAGCTACCAGACTGAATATGGTCGATTGTGTCTTTTGCCCAGTACTGAGACTGTTCATTGGTGCATGCAGTGCACAACACAATAATGTGCATCACTCTGGATCGTACCACTGAGCATATTTTATAGCTCCATGCACTGAGCTATATTAAATATAGCTCTATAATGGTTCGCATACACTCAACCAAAATAGAAATCCCCCCCCCAATACTTTTTTTTGTGTAACTAAAAAATTACTGAGCACCTCTCACTCAAATAACGACTAATCAGTACAGAAATTCCTTAGCAATCCAGCCATACTCTCTATCTGGCCCAAAACAGTGATAATGTGTACAAATTTATGCAATTTATGATCAATGATACCGACAACAGTTGCACTTTTTATACGTGCAACTTGTGGTTCACACTCACCTTGCACGTATACAAAAGTGCAACTTTTTTTGGTACCATTTGTCATAAATTGCATCATTTTGTACAATTTATCATTGTTTTGGGCCCAACAAAGAGTATAGTGAGCAAGATGTGCCCAGTAGTTTTTATAGTTAGACAAAAAAGTATTAAGGGGGGGGGGGGACTTTCTTTTTTGGCCGAGTGTTTGTAGGTACTGCAAGAACTGCACAGGAACACCCCGCTTCCTGGTTACTGGCACGACGGTCTACTTAAATGTGTGTTCACCGTGCTGTATCGAATTTCATCCCGAAAACAATTTGATTTCTAAATTTCTAACAATACAAAATTATTCACTTTTAAATGAGACATCCACCGAAAAATTGATCCGTGTTAATGTTAAGGTATCATAATTAAGAGAATAAATGTGTGCTCGGTCGGTAATAATCACTCTGTTTAAGACCGCTTGGAGTCTGGGTGCTGATAATTACCCGAGCCGAAGGCGAAGGTAATTATCATCGCCCAGACTTAAACAGCGGTCTTATAAAACAGAGTGATTATTACCGACCGAGCACATATTTATTCCCATTCATAAATGATTTCAGGGACGAATGCCTTTCCTCCTATGATATAAATAAATACGAAACACTGCTAACAAGAACATTTACCTTCGTAGTACATTTTTATTAAGGCACGTCAAGTAGTACAGAAGAGAATACATGTATAAGCAAAACAATGAATATAAAACAACATAGTACATTCCATATTTTTGGAAAGCTGATATTCTGATAGGAATAACTAAAAGGACAAGGTAGATGGTATTGTTTCATTTTTTAAAATGTATTTCTGGGCTGTTTTCAACACTTTTCAGCTGTTTAAATATTCAAAACTAGAGGTTCGTTTTGGTAGTCCTTTCCATGTGCGTTTGGTTTAATTTTTTATCTCTTGTGAGAGACATGCACAGTCCAAGTGCTGGGTATGTGCTTTTCTTTTGATTTTAGTGTGTTGAATACTTCACCTTGTACAGGATATTTCATGATATACAACTGGGTTTTGTATGATCAAGGGATTGCATCTTTTCAAAGTGCTAATTCTCGACATTTCAGCACAAAATTGTTTTTCGAGTTCAAGCCTAACTTAGTTTTAGGCCGCCCACGAGCATTTCTAACAAGCAACAGAAAAATCATCTGATTCAATTCAGTCTAATCATTACTTTCATGACTTTATGTATCAGCAAAACAATCTGTTATGTAGACAGGTTTTTTTCTCCGGACACTTAGCCTCCGAAAATCAATAGGTGGGAGGGGCAAGGGGGGGGGGGGGAGGCTCGTATTATAGTGTCAATGGGGGCGCTGTTCAAATCTGACGATTATTAACACCATATCACAGAATATTGTACATATAACCCCTAACCAAGCTGGCTCTGTCCATATTTTGTGCAGAGGCGGACATTTTTACCAGTACAAAATATTTTTGGGTGTGGGGGGGGGGGGGGGGGGTCGCATTTTGTTTCATGAATTGCTATGGGAAATTTTTTTTTTTGACAGAGCTGGTTCCCCCCCCCCCTCGATCCGTTTGTCTTCTATAAAAAAAATATATTATAGAACTAGGGAGGGGTGTTACTGCTAGTACTGGTCGAGAGGTGTTGGTGCTGTCAAACCAACAACAACAACAAAACGGCCAAATGTCAAGATGGCCGGGGGGGGGGGGGGGGTGTTTAGTTCCCTATCCCTCCCGCACAGCCACCACCACCACAAAAAAATGAGGTGCTTTCTTTTGACCGAGATCCACTTCACAGGACTATGCTTGGGCTACAAAAAGTTCCATAAATACACATAATACTGCTATTTCATATGTAGTAGATATACAAAACTAATACCCAAATACCCTTATAAGCCTTGGGCCGACATCAGAAATGCAAAATGGCAAGTTGACAATCCAATATTGGGTTTTACCCTGTAACGATGACAATTTATAAGCACTGCTCACTCATAATTGTCCAAAGGCTGATCACAAAACAACTTAACAAGCTTACACAAAATAGACATTTCAAACAAATTTTCCAAAGAATTCAGGCAAAACCTATGTGTCTTTAAAATATAAGCTACAGTGGAACGGCACCGACACAAAAATATAAAGATTCTTCTTAAGATACCATGTGGGAAATACACGAGCCATCTGAGAGTGACTCTTTTTGAGTGAAATCTAAATAACGTCTGGTACACTGACCTGTTCATAAGTTAACGTATACAGTAAACTCCGGCTAAGTCGGCACTCTCGAGACCCGAGAATTTGTGACGACTGCTGTACAAGTCGTCATTTTGCCGACTTACATGAATGGCCTTTTTGCACACATGATTCATTGCACTAATTGGCTTCAATTTACCCTGGTTTATCTCCTTAATGCTTGAGTTGAATCCAGCAAAATAATCCTCGAATTGTATCATCACATTTGGGGTATTGATAGTGGAGACCACGTTTACAAAAATAGTAATACATGTATGTGCACGGTTACGAATTAAATGCGTGCGTGGTATACCACGCACGCACTGACTGCACCACTGGTTTTGACTGCATCATTCAATAAGACGACCCCTAAAATGGACAGAGCGCATGCGTACAGACTAGAGGGGGTACTGGTATTGATATGCTCACGATGCATGCTGTAGGAAACCCTTTAGCTTGGCTGTGCAGCAACACCGTGTACCTAGTACCGATGCAGCTATCAGGGGCCGTGCCAAACCACTTTTCACTCGACACTTCTTGCCAACCGCAGTACAGAAAGTCGATGCCAATGCCTGATTTTTTTAATGCTAACTTACACAAAAAATTTTGTTACGCCTTTTGTGGAAAGGCACCTAGAGTAACCAATGACTTGAGCGATATGGCGACTTATAAAAGCCGACTTAGAAATAAAAAATTCAATGGAAATGCATTACAGACAATCAGGACTTTAGTCAGACGGCCGACTTGAGCGATTTGACGAGTTGTACGATGTCGACTTAGCCGGAGTTTACTGTACTTTAGATGCTGTTGTCTTATTACAATTTTGGGGCACGTTCTTGCATAGCTATGCATTAGAGACGCACTGTTTAACAACTGTTGACTGCTGTAATGTTGGATGCGTTTTACAGCAGTAAACAGCAGTTGCGTTATATCGTGCCAGTATAAAAGATAAAGGGTAGAAGCTTACTGCGGTGTAACCTTTGATAACTGCAAACTTTCCTGCAGACATGAGAGTCCCAAGTGCGTTGGCCGATCCTACATAGGTACAAGCGCGCAACGCAGCATTGCAACGCAGTGTATATGAGATACATGTATACTGTTATTTTTACAAACGGAACCTTTGAAATGACAGTATCAAAGACAGGATATAACCAAACTCATTGTTCGCAATGGTTTATGGTTGAAAGCCTCTGGCCTCGTGGTTCAGGGCATTGGATTCGTGGACGGCAGGTAAAGCTACAGGTTGTGGGTTCGAGTCCAGCCTGGGGTCATGGTGCGTGTGCCCTTGGGCAAGGCACTTTGTCACTCATTGCTTCTCTCCACCCAGGAGTAAAGGGTGCCTGTGAGGGCAGAGATGGTTTGCGATTGAATTAGCTTTCTTGCGCCTAACAGGCAGCATCGAGCTGTATACTCTCCAGGGAGCTGAGACGGCATTTGGAATGTTTCATGGGCCAAATGATCAGGGGTAATAATAATAATGTAGCGCCTTGAGCACCAGTCCTGGTGGATTCATGCGCTTTATAAATACCCACTATTATTATTATTATTATTATTAATATACTTGACCATTCCAGAACTTTCCAGATCATTTGCTAAACAACAGTTTCTTCTAATCTGGGAAATTTCAATTTGAATGCACACATTTATATTTATAACAAAACAAAAAAGTCTGGGTACAAAAAATATTAAATTCCACTCCCAAATAGTATGGTTTACAATTTTACATGTACTTTCAGCTACTATAGTTTTGAATACTGAATCCAAAAAAGGAAAACTTAACCCTATAATCCGTGAGTGAAATATTAAAAAAAATGAAAACAATTTAGGTCTTTCCACTGAATTTCAGCCAACTGAATACGTCTGGTTTAAAGCGTTTTAACGTGAGGGCTCCAGCAATGATGACAGGTAGGCACAGCAGATAGAACAGCCCCTTGTTGACAATCTGTGAAGAGGGTGACGGGTCAAAACTCATCAAAACCGGGTGAATATTAAAAACAAGACAACGTAAACCTAGTAAAGCTGGTCTAAGCACCGTAGATATATTGATGTTACTTGATTATTCCATATTATTTTGATATCGATACTGCCGACAGCAATTTTTTTTTATCATATCGAAATATCAAGATTTTCGATATTGAGGAATGATATCAAAAATTTTGAAAATGCGTCAGACTATCGTCCAAATAAGTCTCCCATTTGTGCTTTTTAAAGTATGCTGTAATATGAAATATACCTCGGCATCGACTTGTGCTTGTGAATCATGGCAGCGACTTGGGCTCGTGAATCAAAAGAAAAACATCCCCTAATGCCAAGCGGCGTCGCTTTGTGCTCTGTGTTTGCTGGAGTTCCTGGTCTCCCCAATGTAAAACCTCAAAAGAAACCGTACTGCCAGTTCTGAACAAAATTTCAATCTTAGTGCTGAGATTTGTGTGACGTACGTTACACCTTGTATGACATACGCTACACCTTGCATGCGGAGACTGAGTTTCTGAGTTTACTTTGACTGAGCCTATGACATTCCTAAGCCGTTGCTAAGGTTTGCGGGGCTTATTACCAATCCTGATCGGTCTATTGTTCCACCTATAGTATGGCGGCCGCGCGTCCATGTCGCTTTCAGCGGTGCTGCCAGTTTTTCATAATTCTTATTTTTTTCCCCCTTTGCTTTTGTATTAAAGATGGTATAAGTTTGGTTTGAGTTTAGTGTAATCGTCTGTTGTCCGGTCCTTTGTCTATTTACAGCTGTCCTTTAAATTCATAGATTTGCATTTCTTTTAGCCGTGGTTATGTAACATATCAGGGTTTCATTCATGCGTACTGGAGCACACAGCGCGGGAATCTGGTACAGGACAGGAGCTTGTAGAGACTCAAACCGACGTGACGCATGAAGCGATAGCTGCAAAATCTTGCCCACCTGCAATTTTGCCGAGTTATTTTTCCGGTTGTGTTGTGCTTCTAAATTCCCACCGAGAGGGTGAAGAACCGTAAGTTGAATATGTTTCACTTTGGCTTTTATTTTCTTAAAGCTATAGTCCATCATTTGCAGCCATCCGAAAAGTAACTGGCGTAATTATTGTTGAAAAACATACTTAGTTGAAAGATAGTAAGGGAACTAAACTCCCTGTGAAATTACTCTTTCTGGGAAGCTGTCATTTTGAAGTAATCAACGAAAGAAGGCATTTCCAACGGTGATTCTTAAGAAGCACCGTTGGAAAATTTAAATTAGTAGTTCGTTTTGTTATTCAGCGCAGCGCGCGCAAGTATTGGAACGACGCACACGCGCGCGCGGTTGTTATAATTCGTCGGATCAGTGCGCGACGTCGCGTATAGCTGCAATTCAAAACATGATTCAGTAACTTTTGATTTGAAATTGAGATCTTAGAATGCTGGTTTTTCTCGGAATGTACAGCTGAAGCTTAGCTGAAACTTTATCAGGTTAGTGGCTTAGTATCCTTTATTAGATTTTGAACTCTTTTGTTGCTTCAAACAAACAAAATGCACAAATTACAAATGATGGACTATAGCTTTAAATATTCCTGATGTGTATCTGTGAATTTTGCATCCGTAAGTATTTTTTTGGAAATGTAGCATGACTCATTCTGGATAGCTGAAATTCCAAACCATTGTATTGTGCATTTTTTCGTGCACGTTCGTAGTATACGGAGTGCGCTCTCAAATTTTTTAAAATATAACTCTATGACCAAAAGTGACAGCCAGTCAGTGCGTCAATCAGTCAGTCTGGTACCCAAATCTTCCTGTGTGACCAAGTGAGCGGGTACATGTGCCTGGAGTCCATGTTCTCAGCAAGTATCTCAACAATGTGATAATGCTTTCAAATGCACTCACCATGTCTTGTTTCTTCCATCGCTGTATGACGGTGTGGTATCGGATGCGACTGAACGTCACCATGGAGTACAGGGGAATGTATCTGCTTGGCATCAACCAGCTCAAGAACTTGTCCACTCGCTTCCGGAACAGGAACCAACGGGAGTTCACCAAAGACCTCATCTGCAAACAAACACAAAAATGCGATCGAAAAACTCTATCTGCGATACAGGATTTTGTCCTAAAAGATATACATGGGACAGGGCTGAGATCTCAGGAAGTTTGAATAATCTCTTCTGGAAGCTTGAGTAAGGTTTTCCTCAATAAATAAGTACGTTAGTTTCCATTCATAAATACCTCAGACAGTTTAGCTATTCCTATTGGTCGAGAGCCCGTCACGTGGCCGGTCTTAAACGGATGATAAAGACATGGCTAGCTGGTCTTAAACACTTTTCCAGTGTCACAATAAAATGTGGACTCCTAAAAATTCAGTGCCTCTTACCATTTCATTGGTTGAACGTTCACAATCCTCACGTAGGCATGCGCAACACTACAAGCGAGACAGAATTGTATAGTTCTAAATTCAAAACGCAACGCCCCAGGTGCGTTCTGCGTGACATCGCGCAGAACATGCTACGCGCGCGTCAATCTCCATAAAAGGGTTGTTTACATCTTACTCGCCAGCTGAACACTCCATTATTTTGCTAGAGGGATGTTTCAAAAACATGAAGTGAACTTGTTGAACAAAATCGGGATTTTTTGAACGAATTATTTGATAATTTTTTTACGGATAAGGTATTTATGAATGGGAATAAATATGTGCTCGGTCGGTATTTATCACTCTGTTCAATACCGCTTAGAGTCTGGGTGCTGATAATTACCCTCGCCTCCGGCTCGGGTAATTATCAGCACCCAGACTCTAAGCGGTATTAAACGAGTGATAAAAACCTCCGGAGCACACATTTATTCCCTTAGTAATTACAAATCTTCCTAACATGCCTTTAACCAGTTAAAAAGATTTGCCATGTTCAACTTGACAAGATGAAGAAAAACAACAAAAACTTGAATATTATTTATGACTGTACCTCAACGTAGTTGTACATAGCCAGGTCACATATGGCCTTCGCATCTGGGTTGCGGTGTTCGCTGTAGGCAGGCAGGGCCTTGGCTGAATAATAAAGAATTCATGTTGTCAGAAATATTGGTCAGTCTTACATCCATGTGACTCAAAGGACTTAACGGTCAGTTATTAAACCTAACCCCCTAGGCCTTCAAAATCCTTCAACTGCCTCCATGTTGCCGCAATCCTCCAAAATTATTCCTTTTTTGGGGGGGCTTGGGTGATTCCAGGCCAGAATCGAATAGAAATGATTCTAAAATTGGAATCGGAATCATGATTCCCCTTTTTTTGAGCAATCGATTCCCAATGGAGACAATTCAGTTCCTAAGAAAAGATTCTAGTCACTTCAAAACAAACTGTATGTCACTCTAAATATACACAGTTGTTGCTAATTATAATTTTGACAAGATATATCTCTTTATAATAACACTGTATGATTAACCCTCCTGCTGTCTGAACAGTCACAGGCGGTCAAAAAATCAATCCTCTTCCCCTGCCATGCCTTTTACACAGGCAAGTCAACAACAATCAGTTCATATTTCAAGTAAGCACTGTGGTTAGTCAAATTCAGTCAACAGACAAAAGCAGACAATTGGTAGGCACAGCTGGCATATCAATCACCTACAGTCAAAGCAAAGCTGTATCAAGTTCTACATAAACAGTCACAGCCAGTCAATCCTGCTTTATGTAGGCTGAGAGCTCTAAACTGTTAAAAACAGTTACTTGACATCATTTGTAATTTGTGCATTATGTTTGTTTGAAGCAACAAGACTGCTCAAAATGTAAAGACAGATGCTTAATAACTAACCTGATGAAAATTTAGCTTATAGAATGCTGAAAATTTCGAGAAAACAATATGCTAGGTTTTTGACTTCTATTCAAAAGTTGCTAAGTCATGTTTTGAAATGTTCCCGAAATCAGCATCCTGGACATGTTTTTATTCAGCTGATTGCAGCTACGCGACGTCACACACTGAACCGATGAATTATAGCAACCGGGCACGTGTGTGAGTCATGTCAACACTTGCGCACACTCATTTAACGGCTTCGCCGAAATAAAAACGAACACCTTACGGAAATTTTTTTTAAATGCGTCTTTAGACGCATCTTTGGAAATGACCTTCTTTTATTGTTTTCTTCAAAATGACAGCATGCCAGAAAGAAAATTTCACAGGGAGTTTAGTGCCATTACTACCTTTAAACCAAATACGCTTTCAACAGTAATTTTGTCAGTTACTTTTTGGATAGCTGCAAATGATGAACTCTACCTTTAAATGACCTTTCAAGAATAATTCCAAACAGGGCACATGTTTTACATTTAATTCAAATCTTGAGGTTTGCTGAAACACAACTAAAATCAAACAAAAGTGCCTAAGGCCAAAAAAAAAAAGTCTCTGGTTTCTGGTATGAAGCTTGCCCAAAAAGTGGTGCGGCGACGCGTCTGTTTTTTTTTTTTTTACCTGATTTTTTTGCTTCAAATGTCGGCTGATGACTGCAAATGGTGCCCGACTAAACTTAGTGCAAATTATATGGGAGTCCAGAGAGGCCACATAAAGCTTATTCTCGACCATAACCCAATTTAAAAACACGTTAAAATTGTGCAGCAGCAGGATTGCAGTCAGACCAGTGAGTTTGGCGGTTTTCAGACATCATCTTTCATTGAAAAAAAAAACTTTTTCATTTTGCCGACGCGCATGGCTACGGCGACGCGCGCGCATACCAGAAACCGGAGATTTTTTGGGGGGGGGGGGGGCCTAATGCAACATATCGCTAACTACTCTCCACTCACCGAAGTCATTGTTGAACTTGTCCAAGAACTGATTGAAGACAATGCAATCTTCAAAACCCTGATGTAAAAATGAAAAATATTAAGTGCATTGTGGAAAGGCGTATCCACTCCATCCTTTGGACACGGGATTAGCGCAAGCAAGAATAGTGAGCGATATCATTTAACAATTATTGTTGCCGAGAGTGCTACGCATGTTGTATGAGGGGGACATGACATATCCCACATCATAGCAGTCAACAATTGTTTTGTTATATCGCGCCAGTAAGTCAAAAGTGTAAATGGTTGTACATGTAACTTATGCGAGAACTAAATGAAATCACTGCAATTGTAACCCATTGATAACTGCAGCAGTGGTGGCACCAGACTTTCAAATTTGTGGGGCAAGGAAATATTTTTGGGATGCATTCAAAAAAATCTTAAGCCTGTGTACGCGTGCGCGTGCCCATTGTCAATGGTCCGGAAATAAGTCACTAGAGCAACTTTTAAGTGTAGTCATTTTCATGAATGAGAAATATATCAAACCGCAGAATGGTGTATAACAAATGTATACCAAATGTACAAAGACGTTGGCTGCACACTATCTACGGCTGTATGAATTGCATATGTGGCGTATTTTGTATTAAGTACCGATGTATATAATGCTTTCATTGGCCCAAAATGTGTCCATATTTTATGAATCTTAACAGTGAAGAAAATAAACATAATCAATTTATTTGTTGATAAAGTGTTGGGAGAAATCTGGGGGGGGGGGGGGAGGGGAACTGGGGGAGGGGCAAGGAAAAAGGGGGGGGGGGCAAAACAGTAAAAAATTCTCGGGAGTTAGGGTTAATGTACTTAATACTACATTAGAGGTTGTGATGCTTCTAGTTCTCAAGATATCACAAATGTTCCATTTTTCAGCCATAATCCACTTTCCGTGGAATTGCCTTTGTACAGAACAGAAAAATGAGTGACAAACATGATGAAACTGTCCCTACGTGTGAGCACAACACCAATAAGGCATCCAAACTTACACAGTTCATCCCCTGGCCATAAAAGGGCACCATGGCATGGGCTGCATCTCCCAGAATGACCACCTTGTCCTTGTAGTTATAGGGGGAACACTACAAAAAAGAAACCAGAAATGGAGTGGTTTTCAGAAACTGTGACCTCGTTACAATCAGCAGTGTGGACTAAGCTGTGTATTGGCCAGTTTGGATGCCATGTCTTTTTAATAATAAGTGTGGAGTGCTGTGGCCTCGTGGTTAAGGCACTGATTTGTGGTCTGTGGGTAAAGCTGCAGGTTGTGGGTTCGAGTCCTGGCGGGGTCATGGTGCGTGTACCCTTGGGCAAGGCACATTGTCACTCATTGCTTCTCTCCACCCAGGAGTAAATGGGTACCTGTGAGCGCAGAGATGGTTATTGTGATTGAAGTAGCTTCCTTACGCCAAACAGGCTGCATCGAGCTGTATACTCCCCAGGGAGCTGAGATGGTATTTGGAATGTTTCATGTGCCCAATGATCAGGGGTAATAATGATGTAGCGCCTTGAGCACCAGTCCTGGTGGATACGTGCGCTTTATAAATACCCACTATTATTTTTATTATTATTATTACTAATATGGAAGACCCGATAGAAGGCGCTCGCTGAATGGTCAGAGTCTCGAGGCCAAGACGCGGTCTTGTTTGCATAACTGATCGCTGAATCTGCTCACATATCATAGGCTCTTGCTGTGCAAGAGGATATTCTATAGACTAGTCCTTATTATCCGGAGTATATAAACTGTTACACTGAAATAAGCAGTACATGTTCCCTTTAATCCCAAGGACTGTTGTCAGAGCAAGAGAAGTCCCAAATTATTGTGAGTGCCCTTGGGCAGTGTTGTAGCCGAGACAATCACAAGACCAGACACAAGACCATCACAAGACCAGTCACAAGTCACAGTGGATGAACAAAATTAAAGGAATGCTTTTGTCACAGTTCGTTTGAATAGCTTGTGATTTGAATTGAGACTGAAGGTCTTGTGTTGGTCTTGTGATGGTCTTGCAGGGTCTCGACTACAACACTGCCCTTGGGCAAGGCACTTTGTCACTCATTGCTTCTCTCGACCCAGGAGTAAATGGGTACCTGTGAGGGCAGAGATGGTTACTGTGGTTGATTTAGCTGCTTTGCGCCAAAATGGCAGCATCGAGCTGTATACTCCCCAGGGATCTGATATGGTATTTGGAATGTATCCTTTGGCAATTTGGCGCTCTATAAGTCCAGTTATTACTATTTGTATTATTCTCTTTAGCTCTATCACGTTTCTGGGAGACACAAACTTACTTTGACTGATACCATGGGAAGGGCCCGACCTTCCTCGAATGTCGTCCTGATGGCCTTCTCCCCGATCAGCGGGATCGCATCCGGGAAGTACTTCCGGAAGAAGTCGACGGGAGCCTGGCCCCCCGCGGCCTCGATCTCGTCAAAATTCACGAAGGGCATGAAGAGCGTGCAGGTGAAGGAACAGTCCTGGTTGGGCAGCGCTATCATCATGAACTCATCCCTCGGCCAGATGTGCAGGTAGTTGGTTTCAGCGGCAAACTGCGCGAAGAGGAGAGGGGATTTAACATTGCGTCATTTTGCAGTGCGCGTCTAATTTTGGAGATCAACTAGCCCATGGACTCTGCCTACATACACTGGACTGCGACTAACAGAAGTCGCAGACAAATTTCTCAAAATGTACACAAATGTAATTGCTGAAACTTGCTGTATAGGTCCGAAACTCGGTGACTTAACATCCTGCAAGCTTAATATTGCCACCATTTTGTTAGTTCACTCTCAAATGTTCAGGAAAAACTACATTTTAATTGTTAATAACACTGATAACTAGCACCCAATGGCTGAACACGCCATTTCACACTACTTCCGGTTCCAATAGTTCCAATGAATTTCAATGCAACTCCGTGTGTAGTGGGCGTGGTTTAAGCAGTGTTGTAGTACTCTACTCGGTACTCGTACTTGTACTCAAATGACAAAGTACTCGTACTTGAAAGGACTGTACTCGTACTCGGGCAGCAAAGTACTTGACTCGCACATGTCGAAATTGTACTTGATCATCAAAGTACTCGTACTCGAATAGCGGTACTCGGGAAAAAATAGTATAGCTTGACTTTACATACCACAGCCTTATTTTATCGATACTTTCAGTTTGAAATGGTTGATTGGCTTGCGGAGAAATCGAAGGTTTTCTGATTTTCCTCTGTGCACGTCCGGACAAACACATTTAAAAGCTAGCCGTGAGTGGGTCTGTATATCGGTCTGACTGGGCCTGGGCCAATTACGCACAATGAACCATTTGCCCAATGGCCGTATTCGGAAATACAAGTACTCGTACTTGTACTCAGAAGTACAGTACTCGTACTCGTACTCGGAAGTACAAGTACTCGTACTTGTACTCGGAAGTACAGTACTCGTAATCGTACTCGGAAGTACAAGTACTCATACTCGGAGATCTGTTCTTGTACTCGGAGATCTGTTCTTGTACTCGGAGATCTGTTCTTGTACTCGGAGACCAAGTACTCATACTCATACTCGGCAACCTAAGTACTTGGCAGTACTCGGTACTCGGAAAAAAAGTACTCGACTACACCACTGGGTTTAAGTTGAAATAACGCATCACACTTACGAACCGGATAGACAAGCTATTGCCAAGCTCAATTAAATTGAGTTTGGCATGGCAGTGGCACAGTGTTTTGGAACAGGCTAAATCGTTGGATACTTGTGCACAGCTCTATAGGGGGTGGGAGGGGGAGGGGGAGTTAGCCTTGCCTTGCCCTCTTTCGGTGGTATGCACAGCTCCATGTATCCGTGGGGTATGTACTCCTGACTGAAATCAATGCGTCCGCACCGCATCATCTGGCGTCTGGTGGTGGAATACGCGCCATCACAGCCAATGGTCAGGTCCGGGCATGCCTTGACCTTTGACCCGTCCTTACTGGAGGGGTTGGGTTAGAAAAGAAAATGTTCCTTTGAAATACGGCGAGATCTCCGTCTGTTTCTCAAGCAAGGTTGTAGTCAAGGTACTTGTGATGATCACAAGTCCTAAACAAGTCCAACATAAGTCAATCACAAGCATAGAGCTATATTAAATTACTAGAGGGCTAACTTCAAGTACAAAGTAATGCCTGCTGGGCACATCCACGTTTGTGCACAAACCTATGGAGACCTAGAAATTTTGTACGGCTTTTGTACGGCTATTTGCATATTTGCGTTTGTATTCCATACCGGTGAGTTATCGAAGCCGATATGCCCAAAACCGAAATGCTCGATCAGCAAATGAGCGTGTCATTTTGCTCTACGCAAACAGCGCAACGTGTGCGCGTATTCGCTGCAGATGCTTTTTGCCGTCACGTATTTTTGAACCATAGATATCGAATATCTATGTTTTGAACCGTCAATGACGCGCTTTAGTTTGGGTTTTTTTCTGAATGCTTACTCTGTGAAGAAGATGACTCCGTTGTCAAAGTCAGCCTGCACCATCTTGTGATAAAAATGCAGACGAATGTTGGGGTACTTTTCAGCTTCTGCACAAAACAAAAAACAAATAATTGGGCTTGGAAAAACAGCTTTGTTCATGCTTGTTCATGGAAAAAAAAACGATAGAAAAATAAAAAACAAAGTTGTTGGAAGTTGTCGGAGTCTCCTCAATTGATGATGACTCAATTGGTTGAAATTCTCTTAAACCAAATCTCTTTGCTTTTTCAGCTCAACACTCTGTTTAATTAAAGGAGAAATTTCAAGACAATGTGCCTTTTTGGGCTACAAAATGTGTTTTCTATGAAATGATATTAGTTGGCAAGATACTTAAAAAGTAGAATACGGACGACGGACGTTCACACAATGTTCATCGGATGTAAACAAATGGCAGTTTTGAGTAGTTTTTCCGTAAATATAAGACATTACGAGTATTTGTTGTGACCCAGACTCTTAAAATATGGTTAGTGAAGAATCAAAAGCACAAATTTTGTGATTCTCCGCCAAGTGTAACAAAAGCTGATATGTCATTTACATCTTTTTTCCCCCCTGTTGTTGAAAAACCACATTATTTCAGTCCGACACCATGTTGCCAATGGCAATCAAGTGTTATGAGTGTGTGTCAGTCAGACTTGTACGACTCGAGTCACGATGACAAATGACTTGGACTGAGATTCGAGTCACGATGACAAATGACCCAGACACCGACTCGACCCCGAGGACTCGGACTTGGACTCGACCTGCGTGACCCGGGACTCGATCAAAATTACCACAAATCACTTATTTCTTAAACAATATCATTACAAAATTATTTTGAAGAGGATCCTCTCCTGAGCAAGCGTTAAAGTCCGTGCGGTGCAGAAAAAAGCGCATCTAAGCACTTGGGAAATCAATGTATTGAAACATGTGCCTCAGCATCCACACTCGATATTGCGTATTAAATGCAAGCTTGATAGTGTTGGGTTCCAGATTATCCTTTCCAGAACACTGGTGCCTTGCCCCTTATGTCCAGTTCATTAAATTAAACAAAAGCTGTAAAAAACGGAAACATTTACGGTGTGAGGTTTTAGCAGTACCCCAAAATGTATTTGCAATAGGTCTCGTTCAAATGACGTCATTTCCTACAGACCATCCATGTGCATCGGTATTTAGAGCGTCAACTTGCATAATGCGCATCGGCTGCGCCGTATTTTGAACACATTTCGAGCAACAAGCGCGTGCGTTTGGAACATTTTCAACACTGCGCAATGCGTGCTTGATTGCGTAAAATACGCAGTTGCAGTTCTCCTACAGAAATGGCCGTCACTGAACGAGCCCTATATATATTAACCCTAACTCCCTAGCATGATTTACTAGGAATTATACCCATCCTGGCAAATTCCAAAACCATATGGGAAACTGCACACACATATTTCTGACTTTGATTCTGGAGGTGTGCCAACCCAATGTGAAAGACTGTCAGTTTAGGGGTACTGCACCCATCCTGACAGATTCCAACAAAACATGCTGTTGGGGTTTGACGGGTTGAGTTCTGTTAGGGATAAAGGTGACTCGTGACTCGGACTCGACCAGCATAACTCATGACTCGGGAGAGGAGAGGTGAAATTAGTAAATCAAATTATGTTAAGATAAAATGCATAAAAAAGATGCAATGCATAACAAACCTGTTAAAAGTGTTTCATTCAGGAGCCGCCTGTCAACTGATGAAATGAACTGCAAAATTAATATTTAAACAAATTAGGCAAAATATAGAAACAAGTAAGACAAAAAAAAAAATAGCTTGAGGGGGTACTTCACATGTAATTCAAAACTCGCCATTAGCCCAAGCATGGCATGCAAGGCAAAACGTAAAAGGAAATTCTCCCCTGAGGACTCCACTGCTGCATCCTCCACGCGCTTCGTAGCTTCCAGTCACTCAACATGCATGTAACACCCCTTCACCGTTGGAAACCCTTCAGTCTCCTAACGATGGGCAGAGTACAAAAAAAACGAAACCCAAATGTTGGGACCATTGTTTTAGGGAAGTTCTGCATATAGCACTTTCAAAATCTAGGATACGAAAGCCCAACTCATAGGCTTCCTTTTAGTACAAGAATCATTCAAATCACTCATATACTTTTAAAGTTACGGAATTTTAAACACAACCACCGTTTTAAGGTTCTGTCCACGGATCACAAAAAAGTTCAGCGTACTTTCAGCAAAACAAAAAGAAATCACATAGGGATGTGTGTGAACTGTTTTGATGAAAGAACCCACACCTTTTTTGTGGTGAGAGGCGAGCGCTTTACGCACTAGCCACCCATGCCACAAGGTAATGTGCCAGAAAACCTATGAGTGATGGCAAAAACTACGATATAAACAACATGAGTCTGTGTATACCTGCCCTTCTTTTCCGTAAGGCTGGGCGGACTTCCTCCCTGAAACACCGTGGATGAGACGGGCATGCATCGGGATGCCCCCACCAACAATCTGAATGAGAATCAAACAACGCACACCATGAATGTATAGGCCCATCACGCCATGCGATCACTGCTATCACGGAGGCCCCCTTTAATGGCAGGGCATTGTACTTGCCATTGTTCAGATAACTGCTCCTCGCGTACTCTTTAAATTTGCAACTTTTCAAACTGCATCCTTTTTCATAAACCGTTGTCAATCTTGGACTATTTACAGTCTTTGGTAGCAAACGGGGTATCAAAATGTAGCAAACAAAATTCCCAAAGGTCTATATAAATGACGTCATCATAAGATGATTGGATTCTAAATTATGACCCCTCCAGTAAGTGTGGCCTTTCAATTTTTTGCGGTGTTTATGATGAAGACGTACGGAAACGTCGGAAATAGATCAGTTCTGGACTCCGTGCGAGAGCAGTAGATAACGCTTTGTGACCACATTTAAAAGTCGCAGTGGGAGGGGGACAACGGGTGTGTGAAGTGGTTTGCGCACGTTTAGCGCATAATACGCACTTTTCATTTTATTTTGAATGTGAACAAAGGCATAGCGTCTTGGCATGACCATCAGGCACTGTTGTTAATTGCATTCGAATGTCCCTCCCAAACTCTCAGTGTCCCCCCCCCCCAACTCTCCCTTTTGAAACATTGGGGGGTACTTGCTCACGGAGTGCAGTGGCATATAATAATAACAATAATTTGGGAGGCTAATCATCCTTACTCGCAGCTGGTATGTTGAATTGCGAAGGACGCGGCTACAACGTGGTCGGGCCGCTGGCACGTAAAGGCGCCTATGGCTGCCGGCCACATCGACCCATATATGACCACGGAGCACAGCCCGACATCAAAAGTGTTTGATTTTTCCGGAGGGAGAAAACCGGAGGGCCCGGAGAAAAACCCTCGTTGCACAGGAGAGAACCAACGCACAACTCTACTCACATGTGATCCGCGGCCAGGATTCGAATCGTGGTTACCTTGGTGAGAGGCGAGCGCTTTACACACAAGCCACCCATACCACACTATATATACAAAACTCTCCTCACCTGGTCTTCCAAACCGACCAATCGCAATGCTTCTCTTCCTCGGATAGACAGCGCCAGGTTAATGCTCCTCCCACTCACATGCTCCAAAGTGCGGATATCTGTCCAACGGAAACGCACGTATAGTAAGGCACATAGTACTTCAAAATGGCACTTATGGAAAAAAGAAACTCCAGATTCCTGTAATAAATATTGCAATAATAATATGCATGCCGACAATATTTGAATGACTTTTGCATCAAATGTGTGAAGGATTAATTTCTTCTAAAGTGATTTTTGATTGAACAAAAATCAAACAAACCAAATTTATTTTCATGTTTAGAAACCCACATAGCAATTTTTCTTCCCAGAAAAATCTGTGAAATGAATCTGAATAAAAACTCCCTAGCATCTTTGACTAGGAACTGGACCAATTCCATCACAATCCATCAATCACTGTGCGTCCAATACAAAACTGTACATGACATAATGGCATCCACCACTGACGCACTGGTTGACATTCATGGACTTGCTACACATGGCTTTTATCACAATAGCAGTACAGGAAGCTAGGCAAAATCAATCGGATACCCCTAGCACTGCTTCAGGTCATTAGGCCCAAGTCCATCATACTCCATCAATATTTAGTCACGCCAGGCCTTCTGGACCAAGTCCCCCAAAATCCACCAAAATGGGGGGGATGGATTTTGATGGAGTTGGTTAGGATTAACAAATAAGACAAGGCAAGTTTAGTAAAGCTGGTCCCCGAGTGCACACACATTCTACTCAATTGATTCAGCACGGCTATTCACTGGAAGTCTTTTCATGCATCTGGCCTGCACAATGGGCCAAATTTGGGCCTAATTCATAGGTGTAACCGGGTAATCCTTTACGATAGCACTGCCCGACTCACAAGTGAAAGTCAATCCGAGAGTCAGTCGGGGAGTCAGTGGGCCAGTCAGTCAGTGAGACACTAGGCTGGCCCTCTGGTCAACTGTTTTCTTCTGAATATAAGTGTATTAGGCCCTATATGTACCTTCTCTGGACTCATACAGATCAACTTGAAAGCCTCGCTTGGCCATAAAGATAGCCTCCATTGCTCCAACCTGTCAGTATAAAGGTAGGAGTATAAATATCAGTATTTACTCATTATTACCAAGATTACATTTAAAGCTATAGTCCATCATTTGCAGCCATCCGAAAAAGTAACTGGCGTATTATTGTTGAAAAACGTACTTGGTTGAAAGATAGTAAGTGGACTGAACTCCCTGTGAAATTAATCTTTCTGGCAAGCTATCATTTTGAAGTAATCAACGAAAGAAGGCCTTTCCAACAGTGCGTCTTAAGACGCACCGTAGGAAAATTTAAATTAGACGTTCGTTTTGTTATTCGGCGCAGCGCGCGCAAGCATTGGCACGACGCACAGGCGCCCGCGGTTGCTATAATTCGTCGGATCAGTGCGCGACATCGCATATAGCTGCAACTCAAAACAATTCAAAACATGATTCAGCAACTTTTGATTTGAAATTGAGATCCTAGAATGCTGTTTTTCTCGGAATATACAGCTGAAGCTGAGCTGAAACTTCATCAGGTTAGTTGTTCAGTACCCTTCATTAGATTTTGAACACTGTTGTTGTTTCAAACGAACAAAATGCACAAATTACAAATGATGGACTATATCTTTAATGCTACATGCCCAGCCTGGGGTAATGGTGGGTGTGCCCTTGGGCAAGGCACTTTGTCACTCATTGCTACTCTCCACCCAGGAGTAAATGGGTACCTGTGAGGGCAGCAATGGTTAGTGTGGTTGATATAGCTGCTTTGCACCGAAATGGCAGTGCATCGAGCTGTATGCTCAGCTGAGATGGTGTTAGGAATGTTTCATGGGCCCAATGAGCAGGGGTGATAATGATGTAGCGCCTTGAGCACCAGTCCTGGTGGATATGTGCGCTTTATATAAATACCCACTACTTATATAAAAAAGTGTGATGTCATTCCCGGCAGAAACCTCAATGTTTCAGCTATTTCAGCACAGAAAGTTAATAGAATGTTGGATATTTTGTTATCGTATATGTTCTTTTCTTTGGTGATTCTTTGTTGTGTAAATGTCAGTAAGCCAAGGAGCAACCCTTTCTCACAAATGTTTTCAATGAGCAAATCTTGGGTTTGCAACTCAAACAGAAAACCCTAGAAACAGAACAGTGTCTTCCTGAAATGACATCACAGCAACAGCGTCCTTAGTTGTACAGAAAAGCAAAGACAATTTGAAAAAGGTTAAAGAAAAGCACTCTTTCAATAAAATTAACCAAAAAGAGATGTCAAATAGTTTTCATACATTTAAGAAAAGGCAGAAAGTCGCACAAAATATGTTCACTAAGAAAAATTCATTTCATGGACCCTATCTGCTTTATGGAGAGCAGAGTCAATATGTTAATGTGCAAACAAACAGGCAACTCAGATGTATAATTAAGAAAACTAAGGGTTCAATCTCAATTTGTAATCGGTAATCGGGGGTTTACATTTGTAAATCTCAATTCGTAATCGGTAATCGGGGGTTTACATTTGTAAATCTCAATTCGTAATCGGTAATCGGGGGTTTACATTTGTAAATCTCAATTCGTAATCGGTAGTCGGGGGTTTACATTTGTAAATCTCAATTCGTAATCGGTAATCGGGGGTTTACATTTGTAAATCTCAATTCGTAATCGGTAATCGGGGGCTTACATTTGTAAATCTCAATTCATAATCGGTAATCGGGGGTTTACATTTGTAAATCTCAATTCGTAATCGGTAACAGGGGTTTACATTTGTAAATCTCAATTCATAATCGGTAATCGGGGGTTTACATTTGTAAATCTCAATTCGTAATCGGTAATCGGGGGTTTACATTTGTAAATCTCAATTAGTAATCGTTAATCGTGTAGATAAGCTAGGCCCCCCAAAAATAAAATAGTTCTGCTTCTGATTACATGGCATTTGAAAATAGGGTAGGTAGGTTGGGAATTTTGGTTTGTTTGGTTTTTGGCAATTTTTTTGTGTACGATCATATGGAGGTGTCTGCATGTAGTCAAGGGTAAAAGGTAGTAATTGATGGTTTTCAGGGTTTTTTCCTCATTTTTCCCCAAAAAATTAGGGTAGGGGCTGTCAACGTAGGGTACATGTAGGTAGGGTAACCGGAAGCAGAACTTCTTTTTTTTTTGGCCTTAGGACCCCATTCCATATAAGAGAACGAAAAGACACTTTTATGTTTAGGGACCTTAAGTACCAAAATAGTTACCAGCAGGAAATGTAGCTTTGTAATTTAAGTTCGCTAAAAAAATTAGTAAAATGCCATAAGGAATATCAGCAGGCTTAATTTTTTAGAAAGAGGGCAGGGTTTATTTTTAAAAAAATCTTTTTTGGACATTAAAAATAATCTTTTTTGGACATTAAAAATAAAGGATGACAGCACCTGAACTGCATGCTGTGACCAGCACGTCTGTAAGTGCTCAAACCGGTAGAAAAATGCACATTTTCTTCCAAAGTAGGCCTTCTAATCAAAATTACAAAACCCACAGTCAGTTTAAAACTTTAATCTAAAACAAAACAAGACTGCTTGGGGCCACATAGCCCCATAAATGTGGCCAATTTTACTGGACTTCCTCCGTAAATAAAGGCCATGCTTCCACCGTGTACAAAAACATGTCGAACTTTGCCAAATTTTGATTTTCACACTTAGGCTTAGTTTGTAGGTTTTTTGTTTTTTTTAGAAGCATACTCACCCTCTTTATTTTTCGTGAAATTTCCAGATTCGTTTGCACACGTTTGCGTATCAAAATTTCACCATGAAATTTCACGAAAATTAGACATCTGAAAAACGCAGCACTTTCTGATTAGCCTATAAAGAGGGTGAGTATGCTTCTAAGACTAAGTTCTAATCTAAAGCAAAAATAAACTACAAACTAAGCCTACAGGAGTACAGTGTGAAAATCAAAATTTGACAAAGTTCGACATGTTTTTGTACATGGTGGAAGTGTGGCCTTTATTTACGGAGGTAGTCCAGTAAATTGGCCACATTTATGGGGCTAGGGGCTACACAATTCCCAATTTGGGAAGAATATTCCATTCATGGACGACACTAATTTTCCCTACAGTGCCCTATCAGCCATCAGAAGGCGACAACATGTCCTAAAAAGTCAAATTTCGCAGGGAAAATATTGAAGCATTTATTGAGAAAACACTTGGAATTTGTTGTCAGACCAGTCTCATACTGCATGTATATGTACTGGTTAGTGCACACTGCACAGTGTAGGCCTTATGTTTTCCTTCCATGCACAAACGACGTAAATTCCGTAAACTTAACACGACCATGACCAAGCAAGGACAACTCATGACAACTCTCCAAATATTATTTAACAATCAGATTATACTTACCAGCCCACCCCCAATAACCACAACCTTCACCGAGGACAAATCCATGGCTGTGCTTCCCATAGCTGCTCAGCTCAGTCAAAGAATTTTTGAGAATTTTGCATAACTTGCCTCCATGTATGTAACACGCGTACGTACAAGTTTGCAAAGCACGCCACCTACGTTTGTCTTTTGGATGTAATTAGCCCGACTGCGTCTGGCCGTACAGTACTATCGCAAGCTCTGTAGTACGGCCAGACGCCCGATGCTTCCACAGAGACTGAATTTTGTTGGCCGCCGATGTAGCGATTTTGCTACATCTTTCGATCCCGATTATCTTTTCATCCAGGACACAAATTTCCAAAGTTAAGGTTTGTAGTCGTAGAGCAACTCATACCTTTTCGAAAAAAACGTTGTTTGGTCTCAATATTTTCATCCATCTGGCCACAAGACGAATTTCAGTCATCAGATTCCACAAATATCGTCCCCCATGCGATCCCCCATGCGATTTCAAAATGGCGGCCGCGCTGTAATGTATGCAATATGCAGGCGCGCCCGCGCAAACTCATGAATATGCATAAACAGTCTGTGACGTATGACCTCGTGTTTTTGGACGTGCGTGCGGCGGGGCCGTATTTCCAAAAACACGAGGTCATACGTCACAGACTGTTTATGCATATTCATGAGTTTGCGCGGGCGCGCCTGCATATTGCATACATTACAGCGCGGCCGCCATTTTGAAATCGCATGGGGGATCGCATGGGGGACGATATTTGTGGAATCTGATGACTGAAATTCGTCTTGTGGCCAGATGGATGAAAATATTGAGACCAAACAACGTTTTTTCGAAAAGGTATGAGTTGCTCTACGACTACGAACCTTAACTTTGGAAATTTGTGTCCTGGATGAAAAGATAATCGGGATCGAAAGATGTAGCAAAATCGCTACATCGGCGGCCAACAAAATTCAGTCTCTGTGGAAGCATCGGGCGTCTGGCCGTACTACAGAGCTTGCGATAGTACTGTACGGCCAGACGCAGTCGGGCTAGGATGTAATGTGTTCGTTCGTCTTTTCTTCCACGTCGATCGTTGGTGACTGTTTCTATTTTTCAACCTGCATAATAAATACTTTCAGTAAAAATATGAACAAATAATTCTTATCAAATATAACATGACAAAAGCGATTCAGATCCCATCTCGACTTACAGTCCGAGTCTCCACACTTTTCAACAAACTAAAAAAAAAAAATTCTCCAGAGGAATTTTAATTTGTATGTTTTATTTAAAAGTTGCTCTCTGCATATAACGTTCTCATAGTTCTCTTCAACAAAATTCGGGTTTTTTTTTCTTAATTAACAAATTTTCAGTTTGTATGTGACATTTTCATGGAATTAAAAAACACTCTTTGGGCGGCTGGAACGGGAAAAAAAGGTTTTTACTTTGGGTTGAAAATACCCTAAAATAAAGAAAATCATCATGCTTTTAAAGATGCGTTATTATACCCGTTTCGAGTTTCAACTCGAAAAATAGGTTGTTGTTTTTTAACTGTTTTTTTTCCCTAGCAAAATCGAAAACAATCCACCGAACTTAAATTGAATTACTTCTTCACAAAATTCGAATTATTGGCTTCCACACAATATTGGGATCTCGGGCGGGCCGTTCATTTTCATTACCAGAACGTTAATTGTCGTAAAAGTTGGTACCTTAATTTGATTCGGTCTTAAATTTTTCTTTGAAATGGGGCTTGCGGTCGCTGCCGAAGTTAATTTAACCTGATGGGGAGTAATAATAAATAACCGTATTTTCTACACAAACCCCCGGTGTAGGGGGTATTGCATAGAAATTTTCAGATACCAACTTTTACGACAATTAAATATGGCGTCAACACCTCACTACTATTGAGTAAAAGCGTTTTAATCACGAAAAGTTCATGCCGAATTTTAGTCTCTTTTGACACTCTTTGTGGAGACGATAACTCAACGGAACAACATATTGTATCGGATTGAAATTGCGTCCGATTATTGACCATAAAATGTGATGACACAACCTGTTTGAAAATTGACGTGTACCGATGAAGAATACATTTAATAAGGGAATAAATGTGTGCTCGAGAGGTTTTTATCACTCTGTTTAATAAGGGAATAAATGTGTGCTCCGGAGGTTTTTATCACTCGTTTAATACCGCTTAGAGTCTGGGTGCTGATAATTACCCGAGCCGGAGGCGAGGGTAATTATCAGCACCCAGACTCTAAGCGGTATTAAACAGAGTGATAAATACCGACCGAGCACATATTTATTCCCATTCATAAATACCTTATCCGTAAAAAAAATCAAATAATTCGTTCAAAAAATCCCGATTTTGTTCAACAAGTTCACTTCATGCTTTTTGAAACATCCCTCTAGCAAAATAATGGAGTATTCAGCTTGCGATTAAGATGTAAACAACCCTTTTATGGAGATTGACGCGCGCGTAGCATGTTCTGCGCGATGTCACGCAGAACGCACCTGGGGCGTTGCGTTTTGAATTTCCGGCTCGGGTAATTATCAGCACCCAGACTCTAAGCGGTATTAAACGAGTGATAAAAACCTCCGGAGCACACATTTATTCCCTTATTTAAAGCAAATAGGACTAAGCGTTTAATTTAATCACGAAAACTTCATTCCGAATTTTAGTCTCTTTTGACACTCTTTGTTGAGACGATAACTTAAGAACAACATATTGCATTGGTTTCAAATTGCGTCCAGTAATTACCCATGATATTTGACACAAGAATCTTGAAAATTGACGTAGAATTACGAAAAATTCATTCCGAATCTGAGTCTATTTTAATTGAAAAAAAAAATGAAGCACTCTTTTGGAGACAGTAACTCCAGAAAAACAATTTGTACTGAAACGAAACTTCGTTCGATAATAAGTCGTGATGTAATGACAGAAAAAGTGGAAATCGACTGGAACCGTGGAAGAAAAAAAATACATACAACGACAATAACCAACGGTCAACAGTGCACTAGGACGCTCCGTACATTTTGCTACCCTCTATGATTTTTTTCCTTACAAGAAGACACTCATGGTTCGAGCAATATCTCAAGAAGTGATTAATGTATTAACTCAATATTTCCTCTCACGATCGCCAGTTCAATTTCATGAGAATTTACCAACAAACAAAAAAAATATGACCAAATCAATTAATGTCATCATACATGACAAAAGTACTCCACGGTTCGGTTGATAAGTCATGATTTACTGGTTGTACTAAATGGAAATTCCGTCCAATAATTCTTCATGATGTATTACATTCAAGAGTATATTTTCATGCGAATTATTCCAACAGGAAAGCAAATGCGATTGAAACAATTTAGTGTTTTATACGTGAAAAATTAAATCTGAACGAAATTGCAAAAAAGTTCCTTTGTTTCACTTTTTCACAAGGGCATTTTTAGTAATAAATTTGACTTGTAAAGTTAAGACCTTATTCTCATTCCTGCTTTATTGGCACTAATCGAATTAAATTTAAAGTTTATTTGAATAAACCACAAAGGGGGAATTTCGCGGTCAGAGCATACTGACCGGAACGTCGAGTTTATACCTCTGGTTCTTTTCAGAACCATTCTCTTAGTTGAGAAATTATTCGCACATGGTGTTTCCGCAAACCTTTCATTAGTATCTCCACCATGCAAAGCCTCAAATCTTACTCATTATAAGTGCATAATTAGGCAAATAACTTAGTTCAACAAAAAAATTGCTGCGGGATTTGCGACCATCGGATTACCCTTCCGGTTCTTTGCAGGTCGCAGGTTCCGCAAATCCCGTGCTCCAGTTTGAATTCAAGGTCAAGTTCATGGGCCGATCTATCTTTCAGGAAACAGGGAGGGGGAGGGGTGTGAAAACGTGCAGAAGGCGACGCCTTAGGGGGATCCGCGGGGGCATGGCCCCGGAACATATTTGAAGTGATGACCTATACTCGTGCATTCTAAGGCATGAGAAAACATTTAGGAACTTAATATCATAACATTATTATTCAGCTGCTAAACACGGGTGGGGTTGGGGTACCCTCCGAACGCTATAGGCTCCGCCACTTAGTAAAGTTTTTCGGACAGCGCGCTGCGGCCGCACCGACTTCTCAGCGGGGTGACAACTGCCCACCATTGGCATATAGGCTGGGGTCCAGTGTGTAGGCCACAGTAGGGGAGGGACCTTTTGGGCGTGCACTCAATAGATCTGCTATTATGAGAAAAAAAACCCCAAATTCGGGGAGGACTCAAGGGCGGGGCATAGTAGTTACGCAACTGCTGCCTTGCAACATTAATCCCACCCTATCCCGATTCCTCGTTTGTAGAAAGTAATGTGTTTCATATGACGTAAGAGCCATGTCACAAAATATTCACAGAGCTAGAGCTAGGGTGAGCTCCAGTCATGCAACTCCCCCCCCCCCCCAACCCCCACCCCCGCAAAATTGGTGACTGGTACAGTCGTTTGACCGGTTCCGCAATCGCAAATCGTCTGAAGCGTCTTGTGGCGAAAAAACGCGCTTTCACAGGAAGCTACCTATCTAAAAATATGCGCAAATTACTCACCTACTTCATGATATGAATAGTTTTCTGCGATCGTTTGAAAGAGAAATTTGCCAGGACATTTTGTAGAGGTCGGTGCTTTGACCGGTTTCGCAAACGTTTGCCGGTTTCGCAAACGGCGCCCTCTGTGAGACTGGACTGAAAATATTCCTTGTTTACTGGCCAAATCTAGATCGTTTTTGCCCCCAAAACCAGCCAAGAAAAGATGTGGATTATATTTCCCTGTGCATGAGCCAAGGTCTGCACATTATAATGCGTCCAAATTTACAAAATGTAACTCCATGAAGTTGTTATGCCTTATGGTTTGTTGGATCTTTTTCTACGTTATAATTATTTGACTTGCTTCAATCTGTAACTTCTTCTCATTGTCTTCTCTCCACAGGTTTCTTCAGGCTTGCGAGCTACAGTGCCTAGGGCCAGGGCGCTTTTGAGGAATCCTTGGTTTCATTACCAGAAATTATTAATAATAATAAAAATAATAATAATAATCCAATTAAATGGCTTTCTTGCTTTTTGTGCATTCTGTCAATCATCTTGCAATCACTAATAATATTTTTCTTTTTGGTTGTTGTCTTATTCTTATTTAATTAGACACACTCTGACTTTGGATAGAACCAGACACAAACCTTGTACCGAATTGCTCCAGTTGGTTGTTTTTTTTCTCACATAAGCACAGACCAGCTATTTATGAATTTGAATTAATATTTTCTCCAGGATCATTTTAATTCCTATGACACTTAAGGAAGTGACTGCATGGCTGGATGAATTGGAACTGAATCATTGTCTGCAGGGGAGCACTGTTTATTAATATTATTTGTTTATTTAATTATTATTATTTATTTACTTTTGTTTATTCCCTCCCCTTTTTTCATTTTACTTTTTTTTTGTGGGGGGGGGGGGAGTGTTTCAATTTGTTCGGGGTAAAAACACAATATGCTTAATTTTGTGTGCACCAACATCCAGTAGGGGGAACCTGGGGGCCGGGAGGGGAGGGGGAACCTGGGGGCCGGGAGGGGAGGGGGAACCTGGGGGCCGGGAGGGGAGGGGGAACAGGCCTCAGCAGGCCAGATACATACAGGCCACATACATATTGTTTCACATTCAAATTAAATTTTACAAACAAATAAAAACAAATTGTTAAAAATTTCATAAATCCTATGGCTGTTTCATAACAATGGCAATTTCTAATTATAATGTCGTTGGAAAGTTAAAGAGAGGGTTCGATTACTCCTCATACGTTGTTGCACATATTAACTCTGTACGTGTATCATGCTTGAGCAACTGTATTAGCAAACCTCATCTACTGTTCGGTGATGCTCTTAAAAGAAAATGTCAACACATTCATCACGTACATCCCGATAACCCTTTCAATATATTGACATGTGATACCTGCATAATCGTGTGTAAAAAGTAAATGTAATACAAAACTAAAGCACTCAAGAAGCTACCCCTTTTAAATCCAAAAATATACCTGTCATATAAATAAATGGTGATGAATCACAGAAATAGACATGTTCTGTGGATTTTCATGCAAAGTAGCATAGTTTTTCAAACACCTCACTTCTCTTTTACATGTACTGGTTAATAAAAATGTATGTAATGCCTTTACATTTATTGCCTTTATGACACCTGCATGTCTGTTTAATTGTTATACACAAATAATTTAAGCACTCCAGAAGCTAGCTAGCACTATACAAAAAAATAAATTATTTCAAAGGAATGGTGATGAAGACACACAGCTACATGTACTTTCACTATAATATTCAACTTCTTCTTGACCTTCACAGGTAAAACTGAAAAAGATGTGCTGATGGCCTCTTATGGCCTACATGTATCAGGAGGCTGGCGTAATCTTCTTCTTTGTCTTTGGCATTGTCTGTATGAAACAGAAATTTTATATAAATCATTTAGTTTATGACCAAGTTGAAAACAAAAATTGAGAAATGGTTTATAGTTTTTGACAAATTTTGTGCTCCAAGAAAACAATCAAAATTTGTGTCTTTGTACTGACGAGAGACTGGTCTTCATTATGAAATATTAGTGTACCTATTTTTCTTTTTGTTTAAAACAGTAAAGAGTAAGGTAAGAACCCACCGAAAAAATGATAATTTTAAATTTACTAAATTACTGGAAATGTCCTTTGGGTTAGAAACACACCTGCGTTTTATTTTCCATATTATTATGCACTATTTTTAATTGTTCCCCACAAACCTCACCTCCTAGCCTGGGCTGACTCATGCACCCTGGATGTGGAGAGTTGTAACTCTAAAATGAATCCAAACCCCTGAGGCACAACCGCTTCAACACCAAGTATGGGGTGAATTTTTTTAGAGCAAAGGAAAAATGTTTAGTGGGAATTTTGCTCACTAAGAAAGATTTTTGTATTTTAAATTTTGAAGTCCGCATTTTTTTTATCAAAAACCTACAGTGCTATCCGGAAGCTGGACAGAAACAAAATCATTTTGTTTCAATTTTGTTTTCAATTTTGCACTAAACACCCAGAAATGATCATCAAATTCGACATTTTTAAACAAGGATTAATAGAAATTCTCAATTTCTTTGTAAGTTGTAAAAAAAAAAAAGATTCATGGCAAAATAAATAAAGTGCACCGCGCTAGGGGGCCGTCATCAACAATACTTGTCAATAGCAGCACTGGTTAATACAGTCACACCATGGCCAGTGTATTGTATAGGCAGTATGAATGCGTTTGCGGAACCGGCCAAACGACCAGCAGTTACTCTGGTGGGTATAGAAAAAAAAATTCAAAGACTTCAAATCTTATATTTGTATGGTGGAATAATGAATAATTTCCGAACAAGTTGCATCTATTGCCATGATTTAATTCCCCTGAACAATCGTGTAGCAGGCCGACAAACATGAAATCACGCTTCCGTGCGCGTTCCATTTCGGCAGTTCGTTAACGGCAAGTGACGGTCGTAGGGGATTTATTTTTAAATGTAAGTGAGTATCCTAAAACTAAAACCATTTTTGAAAAGTAGATTGAATAACCTTTCCATCGGTACCAAAGTTTAAGTCCTTGGCGTTTTCGTCTTCCTGAAAACGAGAGCTAGTTTTCCGAAATTGCGGAACTGGTCAAATTGCGGAACCGGTCAATTGACTGTAATTTAAGAACTATAGAGGGCTCACCCATAATAATACAAAATGGCCGACGTCTGCGAACAATAATTTTTCTGTTTTTTTGGTACGATTCTACGAATAGTTTGCGGGTTTTTAAAGCTTGATTTGTGAAGTGAGATCCCATTATGGACTACGAAATGGAGGAAGATAAAATGTAAGTAATAAGCACTTAAAAAATCGGTTATATCTGCTATGTTTTGTAATTTTATTTTTACAATATGCCATGGCATGGATCGGGTCATGTCTAGGGTTTCGATCCAACTCGGACCCAAACCAACTCGGACCCAAGCCAACTCGGACCCATGCCAACTCGGACCCACTACCAACTCGGACCCATGCCAACTCGGACCCACTACCAACTCGGACCCACGACCAACTCGGACCCACTACCAACTCGGACCCACAACCAACTCGGACCCACTACCAACTCGGACCTATGCATGACCAACTCGGACCCATCGTTTTCAATCATTCGACATCGTTTTCAATCATTCATTTCATAAAGTTTGTCCACTTCTCATGTTATTACAGTGATGCTGTTTAGTATACATTTTCATTGTAATTGTAAGGTAAATTATCTCAGTCATATCTGTATTGCAGCAGTATAACATAATGCGCTTTAAAAATGTAATTAATTATTTATTATTTTTATTTGTTTCCATTAAAACATATTGCGCTTTAAAAGTGTCACAAATTATTTATTTTCATTAAAACATATTAATTGACATCGTTCACACCATCTTGCTAAATTTAACAGCAATTTATTTCGTTTTTAATCCAAACTTCAACTTAACAAGTATACAAATTAAGAACAGATCTTCGTAGAAAAATAAAATTGGAAAGTATGGCATTAAAACATGAACACTTTCAAACAGAACATTATTAACTCAATAAATATAAGTAAACATTATAAGCCAATAAATAAAATAAATAAGATATAAAAACGAAGTCTTTTCTAATCTCTATTTAAAAAACCCACATATACACGATTGCATACACTGCAAGAAAAACGAAGGTTCCATATTAAACAAAAAAGTTAAATCAAAAAAGTATAAAAAGTTAATCGGATTCGTAAAAAAACCCACAAAATTCAAAGCCAGCATGTGAATTAAAAAATGATCCTCACTGAAACAAAATGTGCCACTTAAAACCACTTGTTACACGACACAAAGGGCTGCAAAAACAAACAAGTAATTTATTTTTTACTGAAAATTATAATCCTTTGAACTATGGATACGCTATTAATATCTCTTGGTTTAGCTTCAAATGTCACGGTTTCAAAAAGCTAAGCACGTTCATGACGTTCAAAACGATAAGCGTTTAGCAACAGTATTTACTGTACGCATCATAAAATAGCGCTCCACACAGCGGCAATAAAAGAAAACAACAAAACTAAAAGCCCCATTATGCCCAATATAATTACAGAATATCTTCACTATATAAGCACTAACATTAAGATCACCTATAAATATAATCTCTGAAACTAATGATTGAGTCATTGTTGGGTCCGAGTTGGTCGTGCTTGGGTCCGAGTTGGTAGTGGGTCCGAGTTGGTAGTGGGTCCGAGTTGGTCGTGGGTCCGACTTGGTAGTTGGTCCGAGTTGGTAGTGGGTCCGAGTTGGTAGTGGGTCCGAGTTGGCATGGGTCCGAGTTGGCATGGGTCCGACTTGGCATGGGTCCGACTTGGTTTGGGTCCGAGTTGACCTGATACCATGTCTAGCCCTGGTGGACTCCCTTTCCTCCCTACGTTACGGAGGGAGTCCTGGGTACACATGTGCTCACAACCGAACGAAAACATTTCTGACCAATAATTTTAATATTTTTACCTTGTTGGAGAAGCTAATTTTTACGTCGTAGTATTCTATGTGTCCTTATCTGTTAGTACGCTGGGTTCAGGAATTCCATATGCGATGCTGACTGACGTCAATCAGGAAAATAAACTCGAAAGCATCGTTAAACTTGTACGTGTTTAGTCTCTTTTCATCAGTTTCTCACCGCCGAGTCTGTTCTAGTCGTACATCATGTACGTCTGTACTGTGCAGCGTGTAGTCTGGTTCCCTAGACCGGTAGGGCTGTGCCGAATATTCGGATATTCGGTTATTCGATCGATAAACGGTTATTCGAATATTTATTTTCGAATAAGAATATTCGGTGGTGATATGCAATGAAATAAAAAGGTGGAAAAAACTCTTTTTTTAAACAACAAAAGTGTATTCTCAAAGTTAAGTTTCAAGTTGCTGCCAAAAACCCCCATAAAAGTAGCTTGTATATATGCCAAGCAATAATGCCATACATATATTACTTCTGCTTTGGGAGTGCTTGCAGTAAAGCCAACCCATTTTTTTAACGCCGGACTGCAACACCAATCGCTGATTCTTCCGACAAGATAAACAAGACATTTTGTCTTTCATGTCTTCACAAAACACTTCCTGACACCTTTTCATATCAAACTTCTAGCATGAGTAGTAACGTTTCCGCTGTCCGTATTTTTGTTTGTTGTTGTCCTACTTACAATCCCTACTTTCAAAAGAAAACCGCCGCTGTTTTTCCCCGATGCGATCCTGGCAAGTTTCCCCGCGCGTTGGTGTTACATGTACATGTGTGCAGCATAGGAAAATGCAGCGTGGCATTGGAGAGGAGCACGTGTTAATTTGCCCACGTGCGCAGTGGGAGGGGCTTACTGGATCGGCTATTGACATCGCGAAAATGGCATGCCAACATCGATGTAGAAGACCTCTGCAATCTCATGCAAAGAACTTGATTCCTTTTTTCTGTGTGGGCCTTTGTATTTTCCGTTTTCATGTACTTATTTTGAGGACGTACTGCTCGCACAGGGTCGCACAAGAAGCGGTACATTACACTGATACAGCGAAGCCAATTCCCCCCAAAGTTTTCCATCGCTTGTTCAATTGTGTCGAATGCACGTGGTTATAGGGAATCGCCTTGCACGCAGTATGCTGCTCACAGCACGTGGCGGTGTTGTAGAAAACTTGTCATGAACCCCAACATTACATTAAAACGTTTTGAAAACCTTGGTTCATTTACGTTACGGACTCTGGGATTTTTCTAAAAGAATTTCTTGTTTACTTTTAGGGGTAAATTTATTATGGCTGTTAGATGTTCGCCTCAATGCCTCCGTAATTATTTACATGTACATGTACAAAATAATCTAGTTCTCTCAACTGATCAGAGCACCCTTTTATCGAACACATTTTCGTTCGCTGTCCGTCAGCTTTGTTCGCTGGGATAGTCTGCTAATTGCACCCAATATTTGCACAAATAAAACATACATAAACACTTCAAAAACTAGTTCAGCAATTATACTTTCAGTAATAATAGCAGGAACCTCTGGCTTATGTCCTCCAAGTTGAGAAAAACGCAAGAAAAAGGGCAGACAACAGAGAGGATTTCAAATTCAAAAGAGCTCTCATTTATTTCGCCAGACAGACTTTGCGGTCAACTCACCGCACCGTACCCCTGATTCCCAGCATAGAAAACCACAGCTAGACAAAATGTATCAAAATGTTGCAAGTTGGATTATCCAAACTTTTTAGTGGCCTATTTGTTAGAAAGTTATATCCAGAGCACGCACTTAGCCAGACAAAAGAACAGGGTCAACGCACCTGTGCCCTAATTAGCCCGCCAACAATGCGCCCGCCGGAGCTCGGCTTGCGATTTTTTTTTTTTTTTATACTGAAATGTCACCCTTCGTGTTTTGGGTACACAGCTTATAATACATCCGCTGTGGGCAAACAAGGAAATACTGCTTTGCACGTGTCAAGCTGGGGCGTGTGTATGCCGCACCCACGCCCATTATTTGCATAAACTTAAATATGCATTTACAATTCAAAGACCCATATTTCATTGAATAAAGACATTAAATATCATAGGTTTTTTTCTTGGAGTTTTTGGTTGTTGAGAATAAGTTTATTTAAAATGATATAAAATCATTTCCTCAATTCTTGGTGACAAAAGTGCGAGTTATTATTATAAAAGTGATTTTTTTATCCTCAATACTGTGACTAGGAAGTACACCGTTTTGTAGACTTCAAGATAGCTTCCAGTAATAGATATGCTCGGTTCCTGTTTGCGAGTTAAGGGTCGGAGAGTCACAATAGCTGACGCCACCCGCCGTGTTTGGGGTTCACGGCTTAATACATGTACGTCCCCCATGCAAACAAGGAATCCTTCACTCTAGCTTCTCTGGTTATTGTTAATCTTTAAATTACTGACGACTGAAGAACAACTGATTGTTGTCAAATACCTGACTTACCTGTGAAGAAATCATGCATGGCATGCTGACGTGCGCACGTACGTTGACTACATGTACATGTATGGCATATTTTTGCTTTTGAGGGAATTTGGAATGGCCAAATAACCGAATATTCGAATATTCGATCGATTGGAAGGTCGAATATTCGAACATTCAATTATTCGAATTGACTCAGCCCTATAGACCGGACAATTATTCTCGACGCTCATTATCACATCTGGTCCGGGGGACAGACTATGCCGCATGAATATGCAGTGCGCACGCGCGATTTGCTTAGTAACCACCCTCATACGCACGCGCACTTACTTGAAGGCGCGGTCGCTAATCCAATGACCGAGCGTGTGTTCGCGCCAGTTACCAGAAACACGTTTCGGCTTTGGTCATTGGTTGAGCGTTTTCGTGACATCGGTTGGCTGGAGTGACGTCACGGTTCCAACCAAAACTAAACAAATGAGGGCGCTAGCGTGCGTGCGCGCTTTCGGATCGTACGCACGTACATTTGTACATATCATGTACATTGTACATGATGCATGACGTACGACTCCGTAAATAAACTGATGAAAAGAGACTACAAACACATACAAGTTTAACGTTGCTTTGGAGTTTATTTTCCTGATTAACGTCAGTCAGCATCGCATATGGAATTCCTGAACCCAGCGGCCAATAGATAAGGATACATAGAGTATGTAGGCGTGAAATAAGCTTCTATAACGAGGTAAAACATAACAAAACTCTGGTAAAAATGTTGGGTGGTTTCATGTAAAGAATTCTTGCCCTGGACGTTAGTTGTATTGCAATGAAGACTTCGTCCAACCTGGGCTAGGGTCATGTCATGATGTCGGTCATACTAAAAAGCGTCAACACAGCGTCAACACGCTCCAAAGCGTCAACACAGCGTCAACACATCCAAAATGCATTAAAAGTGACAAAAGCAGTATGCAACCCATGGAGTGTGGACAGAAACAAGATTTTGGCTTAAAATCAATAGGTTAAACGTCTGAAAATTGCGATTTTCAGTTCAACTTCAAGAAAATTGGCTCTCCGTGCCGCTCCGAAATCGGCTGCCATGTTGCCTCAGTGGCATTGCAGACCATTCCATTATGCTAAAGGGTGATAGCGTTGTATAATAAACCTCAGTCCCTCAGTCTCTCACAGATCAGAATGCACTGGTATCCCTCTGCATCAAGGCGCCCTCTGTTGTTTATGATAAGATAATGTCATTACCTACTAGGGCTGAGTCAATTCGAATAATTGAATATTCGAATATTCGAATATTCGGTTATTTGGCCATTCCAAATTCCCTCAAAAGCAAAAATATGCCATACATGTACATGTATAGTCAACGTACGTGCGCACGTCAGCATGCCATGCATGATTTCTTCACAGGTAAGTCAGGTATTTGACAACAATCAGTTGTTCTTCAGTCGTCAGTAATTTAAAGATTAACAATAACCAGAGAAGCTAGAGTGAAGGATTCCTTGTTTGCATGGGGGACGTATTAAGCCGTGAACCCCAAACACGGCGGGTGGCGTCAGCTATTGTGACTCTCCGACCCTTAACTCGCAAACAGGAACCGAGCATATCTATTACTGGAAGCTTCTTGAAGTCTACAAAACGGTGTACTTCCTAGTCACAGTATTGAGGATAAAAAATCACTTTTATAATAATAACTCGCACTTTTTGTCACCAAGAATTGAGGAAATGATTTTAAATCATTTTAAATAAACTTATTCTCAACAACCAAAAACTCCAAGAAAAAAACCTATGATATTTAATGTCTTTATTCAATGAAATATGGGTCTTTGAATTGTAAATGCATATTTAAGTTTATGCAAATAATGGGCGTGGGCGCGGCATACACACGCCCCAGCTTGACACGTGCAAAGCAGTATTTCCTTGTTTGCCCACAGGGGATGTATTATAAGCTGTGTACCCAAAACACGAAGGGTGACATTTCAGCAAAAAAAAAAAAAAAAAATCGCCAGCCGAGCTCCGGCGGGCGCATTGTTGGCGGGCTAATTAGGGCACAGGTGCGCTGACCCGGTTCTTTTGTCTGGCTAAGTGCGTGCTCTGGAGATAACTTTCTAACAAATAGGCCACTAAAAGGTTTGGATATTCCAACTTGTAACATTTTGATACATTTTATCTAGCTGTGGTTTTCTATGCTGGGAATCAGGGGTACGGTGCGGTGAGTTGACCGCAAAGTCTGTCTGGCGAAATAAATGAGAGCTCTTTTGAGTTTGAAATCCTCTCTGTTGTCTGCCCTTTTTCTTGCGTTTTGCTCAACTTGGAGGACATAAGCCAGAGGTTCCCGCTATTATTACTGAAAGTATAATTGCTGAACTAGTTTTTGAAGTGTTTATGTATGTTTTATTTGTGCAAATATTGGGTGCAATTAGCAGACTAACCCAGCGAACAAAGCTGACGGACAGCGAACGAAAATGTGTTCGATAAAAGGGTGCTCTGATCAGTTGAGAGAACTAGATTATTTTGTACATGTACATGTATATAATTACGGAGGCATCTAACAGCCATAATAAATTTACCCCTAAAAGTAAACAAGAAATTCTTTTAGAAAAATCCCAGAGTCCGTAACGTAAATGAACCAAGGTTTTCAAAACGTTTTAATGTAATGTTGGGGTTCATGACAAGTTTTCTACAACACCGCCACGTGCTGTGAGCAGCATACTGCGTGCAAGGCGATTCCCTATAACCACGTGCATTCGACACGATTGAACAGGCGATGGAAAACTTTGGGGGGAATTGGCTTCGCTGTATCAGTGTAATGTACCGCTTCTTGTGCGACCCTGTGCGAGCAGTACGTCCTCAAAATAAGTACATGAAAACGGAAAATACAAAGGCCCACACAGAAAAAAGAAATCAAGTTCTTTGCATGAGATTGCAGAGGTCTTCTACATCGATGTTGGCATGCCATTTTCGCGATGTCAATAGCCGATCCAGTAAGCCCCTCCCACTGCGCACGTGGGCAAATTAACACGTGCTCCTCTCCAATGCCACACTGCATTTTCCTATGCTGCACACATGTACATGTAACACCAACGCGCGGGGAAACTTGCCAGGATCGCATCGGGGAAAAACAGCGGCGGTTTTCTTTTGAAAGTAGGGATTGTAAGTAGGACAACAACAAACAAAAATACGGACAGCGGAAACGTTACTACTCATGCTAGAAGTTTGATATGAAAAGGTGTCAGGAAGTGTTTTGTGAAGACATGAAAGACAAAATGTCTTGTTTATCTTGTCGGAAGAATCAGCGATTGGTGTTGCAGTCCGGCGTTAAAAAAATGGGTTGGCTTTACTGCAAGCACTCCCAAAGCAGAAGTAATATATGTATGGCATTATTGCTTGGCATATATACAAGCTACTTTTATGGGGGTTTTTGGCAGCAACTTGAAACTTAACTTTGAGAATACACTTTTGTTGTAAAAAAAAAGGAGTTTTTTCCAACTTTTTATTTCATTGCATATCACCACCGAATATTCTTATTCGAAAATAAATATTCGAATATTCGTTTATCGATCGAATAACCGAATATTCGGCACAGCCCTATTACCTACACACCCCTACTTGAAATGGTGTAGTCCAAGCTTTGTGCGAAGTCAAGATGGCGGACAACGGCCGTTAATTGTCCAATCACAAAATGGCAACAAGGCTACGACTATTGCGCAGTCGTAGACTATTGCGCAGTAAGTTAAAGGTCATTTTTTCGTGTGAAAATACTTTATTTTTAACAACAAAATGGAAATTCAATCCAATGGAAATTCTCTTGTATTCTATGCTTTACAATACAATTATATACCTTTTTTGTCAATTCAGAATGTGTTTTGGATGTTGACGGTGTGTTGACGCTTCTGTCATGTGTTGACGCTGTGTTGACGCTGTGTTGACGCTGTGTTGACGCTGTGTTGACGCTTTTTAGTGCGACCCCATGATGTAGCTTGAGTAACTCCAGCTGACATGCTTCATATGGTAGCATAAAAGGGTACGACAGTAGAGCGCGTAAAGAGAATACAATTACAAATGAGAAAGAAAGTAGGCCCTAACCCTGGATAGATCCACACATTCATGACATTCCATAAGACCCCTTAAATTATTCCAAACAACCGGTAATTTTGAAAAGAGAACAAAATATTATGAACTTCTCACAATTAAACGTGTCTGCCGAGTTGTGCAGTCCATTTCACTGACTTGACCGCCTATATCGATCATTGAGCGCGTGTGTGACGTCACTATTGAAGAAAAACAAGTCGCGCTTTTTTAATAATCAATGACTGTTTTGTGTACTGATATGTGCCCAGCGCCAAAAGCCCTTACTGCCAGACAGTGCGGGGCACATACATGTACATGTACGACTTTGTGCTTTTACTTTGTATTTAACAGTTGCTGCATAATGGAATAAATGCCGGTGGAAATTGTGTTTGTGAGCGAGAATAAAACATCGCGAAATGCCAAGCGACGATAGATGCTTAGTGATTTACATTCGCTTGAATTCGTGGTCTCAATTATAATGCAAAACCTCACAAGAAGCTGTCCTTTTTGTTGGCTTGGAGAAGTTTCGTTGTCTGCCGTATCATTTCGTACATTCTCTCGTCGGCAACGCCCGGCGCTTGATGAAACTACTTGATCGAGGGACAAGCAATGTGCTTCGGAAAAAGGCGTGGGAATTGATTTGTTTATATTTGGTGGTTTTAAGAAGTTCCATTGTCTAATATGTTCCCACATATTTATCACCGGGTATTCCCCCACCCATGGGCGGTCCTTTTATGTGCACTGTCACCATGGATATGCCTAGCAACGACGTGCCAGTGGGTAGGTAAGGCACACCTCCCCGCCCACTTTCATGCCCTCCTCCAATAATTCCACCGGTGAAAGGATACGGAAGTGGTAGGTAAATGTATGCTGATGTGGTGATTCGCTGATTCAGCTGATCATTCTGCAAACCTCCCCCCTCTATTTGCATAAATTTAAATATGCATGACCACTCCAAAAACCTTGGGGGATCCCCCCACTTTTTAAAGTGGGGGATATCATATCGTTTGCCCCACCCCCCCCCCTTTTCCGTCCCAGAATATAGCTCAGCTGATTCAATGACTCCAAACTCGAAATGATGTTTAAATATTAATCTCTTGCTAAAAAAAATTGGTTAAAGTGGTCAGAAATGGCCTCAGATTGCACCACAGTGCGTCTAGAATCCAAAAATTTTCGGGACCCTTAAGTGGGCCCCAAACTCCACGCCGTTTAGGGCTTTGCGCTTGCATTACTTCTGATCAAGGTATGTCCCCCCCCCCCTACTTTTGAGAAGCGATTGACGCCCTTGTGTGGCCTTGTGGTCTAAAGCATTGAATTGGTGGTCTGCGGGTAATTCTACAGGTTGTGGGTTCGAGTCCAGCCTGCGGCTATGGTGTGTGTGCCCTTGGGCAAGGCACTTTGTCACTCATTGCTTCTCTCCACCCAGGAGTAGATGGGTACCTGTGAGGGCACAGATGGTTATTGTGGTTGATATTACATGTAGCTGCTTTGCGCCAAAACGGCAGCATCAAGCTGTATACTCCCCAGGGAGCCAATTATGGTACCGTATTTGGAATGTTTCATTGGCTCAATGAGTAGGGTAACAATGATGTAGATTTATTATTTTATATCTCTGATTCCCCAACTGTTTGCTTGCACATGTTTACGCTGCAATCATGGCAATAGTCTCCCCACAGGCATGACCAGGCAGGGTTGGATCGAGGGGGGGGGGGGGGGGCTGAGGAGGGGGGGGGGTTAAGGAGTCTATTATGCCCCTTCTGTTAATATTTGTTATACAGAAAGTAAACTTGGAAAATCATATTATACATGTACATTATAACAACCTGACTACTCCACGGGGACAGAAGCCCTAAAAAAGGTCAGACCCAACTTTTCCATAAAAACCTGGATCTTCCTCTGTAGTGTAGGGTGGCCTGTTACATACTTGTAGTAACCCCAACTGTACAATGTAGCGTCATCTAAACTTTAGATGTCTATAAACATCAGCTGTGTCCCAACTATAATTGGGGCCATCGCTATAGTTGGGGCTTAACAGGCCTACCCCCAGTACTCATTTGGTAAAATCTACCTCCATGGTAAAATCAATCACTTTAATACATTGCACATCAGTATACAAATGTATCACAAACCCATTGCCTTTATACATTGTACATGTACATGCAATTTATTATTCAAATTTGTTTTAGATTTTTGAAGTGAAAATTAAAGATCTTACACATGTTACAATGGTGTACACATGTACCTTTAAAAAAAGGGGGGGGGGCAGAGGTGATATTGAGCGCATGATTGGAAGTGCAATAACCTTTTTTTATGACAATTTCGTGTTAAAAAAAACCTACTTCTGTTGTGGACTTGCCCGGCACACATTCCTAAAATTTTTCCTTGAAATGGATGCATGCACGATTGCCCCACTGTACAATCATTGATCTGTCCTGCCTGTACTGTACAGATGGCCCCCACCGTGCCTAGGCAGCCCTGGTGAACAGAGACACATCTTTTCGAGGTTCCAGGGAAATAATAGGTCGTTGTGTAACAGTCTACTAAGCCGATCAATAGGACAGAGGGGTTTTTGTGCGTGTTGTTCACTTCATTATTGAACTGCATGTGTAAAAAAAAAAAAGTATGCCTGAGTTATTGAACAGTGAAAACCAATAGAAAACCAATTGCCATGTATGGGACACATGTCAATGCATGTACACACAAAGTGATAGTCTGAGCTCTTTCTAAGTTGTAGTTTTGTGTCACCAACTTCCTGAATACTGTACTGAAGTTTCTCAGCTACATGTTCTGAATTGTAATATACATGTAGCATCTGGTTGTAGTCCTTACTAGCGCTGTATTTCCCGAATAAATCTGCGTCAGTTTCAGCATGGAGGAAAGAAAACATGGTTTTAGGCATACCGGTACATGAGCTTGTTTGCAAGATGATTGGCAATTTAGTGCAAGTGTACACATAGTGCCATCATATTTCGCAGGATGACTTTGCATGGATTGTTTAGTATACGCATGGCGGAAATTATGAAGTTAGACTTGATCAGTGATAAAGATGGATTCTCCGCCCTGGAAGACAGAAAGTGAGTACCCACCTCTCTAAAATCATTTAGCTTTAAGACACTTGAGTCTGGTTGCCAGACCAAAAGATTCTGATTATTCTGACAAATCTTAGGTCAGGTACCGGTAGGCCAACCTCGTTTCCATGGGTACGATCTTGCTGCGCCATGTTGTTTCCCATCATGCCTTGCACGATCTTAACCCCTGGAATTGTCTCTTTTAAATGTGTCAAAAAGTGGCACATGTAAATTAGGACTGCAGTCAATGTGTCTAACGCGCGGCGCCATGTTTGAAATGTTAAAAAAATTTTTTTAAGATCAATCTTTTCAGACAAGGTTTCGACTTTTATTAAATGTACGTACCTCTTTCGTCCGTTTACAACCGAAGATACAGGTTTTTTGGTGCGAAAAAAAAAGGCTACCGGGTACCATAATCTATATCGTACAGGCATCGCGCAGTTTTGAAAAAAAAAGTTCTGTATGTGACATGACGTGCATATCTAAGCATGCGAGCACTTTATGGGCTCCGTGCACTGACGAAAGAGGGCGCCCTTTTACCTAGCAACGACGTCCCATGGGCGGGACATTTCGCTGGGTGACGCGCACTGTTCCTTATGTGTGACCCACGTACACCAGGGGATTTGTACTATGTACACGCAGTGGCCGCGCTTCGCAGCAAATGAATTGCAGTCGGGCAAGATGGCGTCAGTCGGTCACCCTCAACTCTTCTTCTTCTTCTTCTTCCTAATACAAGTGCAGACTTCATGGCTGAAGATAATCGCACTGCCAGAAACACCTTGGGCGAACCCCTTCTCTTAGCGATAAGTGTACTGGGTTCTTTAACGTGCATTAGACATTATACAACACACGGGACCTACGGCTTCACGTCCCATCCGAAGGACGAAGCAATAATGGTTAAGTGCCTTGCTTAAGGGCACAAGTGTCCGCGCCTGGGCTCGAACCCACGTCACTGTTGCCTCTGAAACACCAGAACATGAGTCCGGTGTTCTTAACCGCTAGGCCATGACACTAGCGGTTACTCTCTTTGCCGGTGAGGGGGTACTTGTGAACGGAGCGGATAGGGTGTATACATGTAGTCTTTGAAATGCGCACGCAGTACGCTCTGAATAGCCAGTCAGCGTCGTTTAAGTGTTCATCACAGCCAGGGGTTAGTGAAGGTAAGCACACGTGCCCATGGAGTCGAGGCTGCCGGTAGGCACGAGCCACGATGGCACGACACCACAACGGGCAGGAATATGCCAAAATGCTGGATGTTTCCTGAGAGATGTCAGCCCAGTTACCGGTATTTGCAGGTGTAAAATGTTTTTTATTAACCACCGAAATATCTGTCATGCTTGTCATAAGTCTGAAAGAAAAATTGAGTTACTCAAAACTTGCATATAATAACAGTGTCAATGCAAGGGGGATTGCTCAATACATGTCTAGAACCACTATGGAAACATACATTCTGTGCCTGAAACATACATTTCTTTTGACTGAAAGTTGTCCTTTCAGATTCATGCATGCAAACTAGTCCGAGTTACTAGGACTCTACGGATCGCTGTTTAACATTCGGCCCGACCATGTCCAAATGTTAAAAAAGCTATCTGTAGAGTCCTACATGTAGTTACTCGGACTACATGTTTTTTTTCTCAAAATCAATCAAGTGACTGTTTTCAACAGTTAAGAATTCCAAGCCTGCATAAAGCAGGACTGACTGGCTAGGACTAACTTGAAGCAGCTATGCTTTGACTCCGGGTGAGTGATAAAACAGCTGTGAGCACAACTTGCCTGCTTTGTCTGTTGACCCAGTTTGACTAGACACAGTTGTGCTTATTTTCCCTTTAAAGAGGAGAATTCACAACAGCCACAGTGGAACCACAGTGTTCACTGGGCCGTTGCAGTGCACGTGAACCAGTCATCATGCGTGCACCGAGTTGTCTAGTGACGTCACACCTTTTCCAGCGAATAAGTCTGTTTTGGAACGGACCAAAAAGTGAACCAAACACACATTGTGAATTGTAAGGGCTGCATTGATCTGGAAAATCCACAGGTACACTACATGTGGTATTGTGATCGTCGACAATGAAAGAGGGATTCTTAGCTTCGAGTTTGCAGAGGCCCTTATTGAGGCCAGCGATCGTGCGTGGGTTTTCGGGTGTGCATTTATCGGAATAAATCGCAGCTTTAGAGTGGTCTGCACAATCTGTGTTGTGACTGACTGTGGTTTCTGACGGCACTACATACATGTGCGCACTATGCATGCACGTGGATCATGCATGTCGAAATGTTATCTGTACGGCAAAGGACTGGCTTACGATCACTATGATCATTGGGACGTTGTCAGGTAAAAAGTAAAAAGCCAATCGTCATGATGATTAAAGATATAGTCCATCATTTGTAATTTGTGCATTTTGTTCGTTTGAAGTAACAAAAGTGTTCAAAATCTAATGAAGGATACTGAACAACTAACCTGATGAAGTTTCAGCTTAGCTTCAGCTGTAAATCCCGAGAAAAACAGCATTCTAGGATCTCAATTTCAAATCAAAAGTTGCTGAATCATGTTTTGAATTGTTTTGAATTGCAGCTATACACAATGTCGCGCACTGATCCGACGAATTATAGCAACAGCGCGCGCCTGTGCGTCGTGTCAATGCTTGCGCGCGCTGCGCCGAATAACAAAACGAACTACTAATTAAAATTTTCCTACGGTGCGTCTTAAGACGCACCGTTGGAAAGGCCTTCTTTCGTTGATTACTTCAAAATGATAGCTTGCCAGAAAGATTAATTTCACAGGGAGTTGAGTCCCCTAATTACTACATGTATCTTTCAACCAAGTATGGTTTTCAACAATAATACGCCAATTACTTTTTCGGATGGCTGCAAATGATGGACTATAGTTTTAAAGTGACATTGATCTATATCTAGACACAGTGACTTATGCCCCTCTCTACAAGCATGTATCAAAAGTATGCACAATACACACATGTATTCGTCATCATGGATCAGCCATATTTTTCAATGAGTTGGCTCATACCACCTGTAACTGCCGGTACACTCAACCAAAAAAGAAAGTCCCCCTTAATACTTTTTTGTCTAACTCAAGAACTACTGGGCACATCTTGGTCAAATTACGACTGATCAGCACAGAAATTCCTTAGCAATCCAGCCATACTCTTTGTTTGGCCCAAAACACTGATAATGTGTAGAAAATTATGCAATTTATGAGAAATTGTACCGGAAAAAAGTTGCACTTTTGTATACGTGCAAGGTGAGTGTGAACCACAACATGCACGTATACAAAAGTGCAACTGTTTTCAGTATCATTGCACAAATTCGTACACATTTTCACTGTTTTGGGCCAAATAAAGAGTATGGCTGGATTGCTAAGGAATTTCTGTACTGATTAGTCGTTATTTGAGCGAGAGGCGCTCAGTAGTTTTTGAGTTGGACAAAAAGTATTGGAAGGGGGGACTTTGTTTTGTGGTTGAGTGTATATGCACAGCAACATGTATCTATCATTTAATATGTATGATCATTTTATTAGCATGGTGAAGGTAGCAGAAAAGTGAACTGTAATCACGACTTTCGTGAAGAATATTTCTTCGATTTGATAACGAAGTTCCAGTTTCAAAAGAGTTTATTTCAGGCTACTGGCAATCCAATCATCTACAAATAGTTTGTCCAGAAAGAAGAGAAGAATATAAGAGAAAAACTAAAAAATGTCTTGAAAAAAACCATCATGTTACAAACCTGCATAATTAATTACCATAATTATGAAATCTTTGGAATTATAAAAGTTCCAGTTCTAAACAGTGCATTTTGGGTTAATGACATAATTAAGTAATCTGCAATAGTCTTTCAGCTTCACATTTGTGGAATCGAAAGGAAGTTCAGTGATGCCTTAAAAAAAAACAATTTGCCAGCATAAAACATTGCATAATATGGCCAAAGCTTTAAGTTTTGCATTTATTTCGTACTTCATACATATGTTTATACCATGAAACCCTTAAAATTATGAAACTTTTGGCATCAAAATACTTCATGTTAGGTTAATGACGTAATTCGGTCATTTTACAAAGAGTTCTTCGAGCTCTGCATTTTAGAAAAATAATGCCTTAAAATAATGCCTGTTTTGTTGTATTATTACATAATTATTTCCCAGAATTATAAAATCTTTGGAATTCAAGTTTTAGACAGTTTGTTTAATTGGGATGAACGACATAATTAGGTAATCTTTCAGCATCACATGGACAATTTCAGTGATACATTGGAAAATGCTGTGTTAGCATACAACACTGAATATGGCATAATTTCCTACTTACATGTAGTTACAATGTAATTACCAAAACAATGACAAACAGACTTTCAATATGATTTTTTTTGCCTCAAAGACTATTTAATGACATACCAGTACATGTTATTCAGTCATTTACATTTATGGAAAATTGGTAATAGTTGGGTATGACCTATGGATTTAAATCAGTTATGCCTCAAAACCATTGCACATAAGTATACAGTCAAAGCATTGTTTTTGCATTATTACCGTTATTATGAAATCCCTTTGACTATGAGCCTACAATTCGTCGGTCGCACCACGAACCGGCGTATCTCGATTTTTTTGCCAAATTGAGTTTTTGTCATTAACGTTATTATTTCATCAAAGTGCTCATTCTCAGAAAGTTTTATTCCAATCTGAGGTCTAATTAACTGAGAACGCTAATTAGATTGTGCGGCGTATCTCTAAAAAATGAAAAATGCTGCACCACGAAGTGGCGTATCCCGATACGCCACTTTACACGCTTATTCCCATAGTGCTATGACGTCACAAAAGAGCGTCGACATGAAAAATTGGAATTTAGCGTTTCACGAACCGACGTATCTCCGTGTCTGGCAGACGGCCACTATTACGCGCGTTGTATGACATACGATAAACATGAGAAAAATCATTTTCACGAAGTGACGAATAACTTTGGAACTGAATTTCTCAAAAACTAAGCAACTCAGATGCACACGGATTGCATACAATAAAGTTCAATCTATAATTTACTAGCAAAACAAAACAGCTTGAATTCTTACACAGGGAGTATATGGAATGAGCCTACAAAATAATGACCAACTTTAAATCGGTTTTTCTCGAAACACAAAAAAATGCGATACGTCGGTTCGTGGTGCAACCGACGAATTGTTTACAGTTATTTATCATTAATTATTCTAAGTGGGTGACAATCTGCGTTAAAATCGGAGGGGCCATTCCTGAGATCTTTATGGATTGCGCCATTGGTTGTCAGAGGCCCCTAAAACGGACTTTTGGGGGGGATTTTTGGACGAAAATTTTGCCTAAACGTGCAACATGAAAGCTTGGCAACTGAAAGAATTGAATTCAGCACCCTCAAATTGACACAGAGCAAGCATTTTTATGTAGCCACCAAAAGCTTTGAACGGACTTCATTTTCTAGGCGAGATAAGATTTCTGGCCCACTGTCTAATAAAGAATTCCGTATTGTGAGGATATGTAATGTATCGTGGCATTCTTGTACATGTAAATGGTTATCAATACATCAATAAATTGTTACACATCTACACATGTAACAGTACATGTACATGTGCCAGTATGTATGTTCCTTTCTTGCCATTAACTTTGTTGGGGAAAATGGTGCCAATTCACAAGCTGCTTGAGTTGATACTTTATCCGCGACTATATTCCACTAACCCGAACTGCCCTGAATCCTCCAAAATCCTTTTTGCAAATTGGAGGAATTTGCAGGATTGAGGTTACATGGCCAAAGTGCGTTGCTGATTTCGGAGTATGCACTGTGTCAAGGTCTTGGGCCGGACCTTGTGTTGTTTATGCTCAGCCGTGCATAAATTTAGTCCTTGATTATACTTGACATCCTCCGCACTGCTCCAGGATGTCACTGCCTCTGCCTCAGCCTATTGACAGTCATAGCCGGAGGATTTCGCAGGATTCAGGCAGTGGTCACCCCTCCATATTCAAGAAACAACGGAGGAATTTGCAGGATTGAGGCTATATGCTATTTTTCCATGAGGCCAATTGGAGGATTTTGCAGGATTGAGGCTACATCCTAGCAAAAAGGCCTAGGGAGTTAGGGCTAAAGGTTACACTGAACTGTACTGAATTGACTTTTGTTTATGTGTAAGAAAAGGTGGACACTTTTTGTCATGGTCTCCTTGGATTCCTTGTTTTTCCTTTACAAAATGAATGACAAAGAATAAGCAATAACATCTTAGAAAAATGAACTGGCAACTTCTGGTGTACTGAGAAACTTCCAGTGAAAATGTGTGGAAATATATATTGGTATGAAATTCACGACACTCTGAATTAAAAAAAAATTTATTAGGTAGAACATCTGTCTTGATTTGCATCGTATATTTTGGATAGGCCCTATATGCTTAAAATTCTTTTGCGTTTATTATGTGGTATAATTTAAGCTACAGTTAAAGGTTGGGTAGATCATTTGTCGTTTGTGCAATTTTTTTTTTGCAACAAAAGTGCTCAAAATCTAAAGACGGGTGCTTAACAAGTAAACTGAAGAAGTTTTCTTAAATGCTGTCTATTCCAAGAAAACAATATTCCAGGATGTCAGTTTCAAATCAAAAGTTGCGTGAAATTTACAAAATGAGTCACTTGACGCATCTTTGGAAATGGCCTTCTTTTATTGTTTTCTTGAAAATGACAACATGCCAGAAAGAATAATTGCACAGGTAGTTTATTGCCATTACTATCTTTAAACCAAGTAAGCTTTTCAAAAATAATTTTGTCAGTTACTTTTTGGAAAGCTGCAAATGATCTACAATACTGTACCTTTAAAGGTAATGTGCAACATTTGCAAACATCAAAAAACATAACTACTACATTATTATGAAATCCTTTACTTGATACTGTAATTGAATTAAAGTCTTAATCTCATAAGCATCCTGTGAAATCATGGCAGTCATTTTCAAGGAAAAATTGAATATTTGTCACAATTTCCAATGATGGTCGGCCGAAGGTACCGGTATACATGTAGACCTACATGTACTTAGGCTGTACATCGGAACCGGGTACCGGAGTACCCGACCGTTGATGTCAGGAACCGGTTCCAGATTATGAGATCGGTACCCGTAACCAACTTCACAAATTACTGAATAACTTCTCAGACAATGAAAGAGAAAGGTTTCGAATGTCATCGGTGGGAAAATTGTACCCCTAGACGTACATGTCCAAAAATTTGATTTCAAGAATCGCTGTCATAGTTGTCTATTAAATATCACCAGCGATAAAACCTCAGTTTAAAAGTTAAAAATATTCAACAAAGTCCCTCTGAAGGCCCGTCTTTTAAAAAAAGTTGATTTTATAAATCATATTGTTTGCCTAACCAGGGCTGTTAATAAAGATATGAAGATAAATATATCTTTATATATGATGAAGTCACACACTCCATATGCCAATTGAATTACAATGAACCAGGGCAGATGGCATGAACCGTACTTTGTACATGTCATCTTGGTGTCTGTTAGCATAATAAATGCCCCATGCTTCATTAACCTTGGAACTTAATATTGAAAGCTACCATACTGTAAAGAAAAATTGTTTGAGACAAACCTTTTTTCAGATGCCACTTGCACTCGTGAACACAATTGATACAAAAAAGGGTCTTTGAACCATAGAGTTTTACAATTAAAAGCCAATTGTAAAGTCCACTACCCTACTATGCTTGATAACAGTACAGTTTTGTAGCACTTTCGACTTGTGCATGTTGCTGTCGAAAGTGGTGTAAAAAGGTGATTGCCGTCGATAGGGTTTATGGGCTTGGATTGGGCCGTTGATGAAGGGCAGCTTACAGGCTTACAGCGACCCAATGGACTTCATTGGAGATGACCATTTACTCTCCTTAATTTATGGACAACGTGATGATTTCCACTATAAACATGATGAAAGGTAAACCTTGTTTTGAACTTCTGACTTTCTGTGAAGGAAGAACATGTACGTGTACATGTACATATGGGCACTTGTGGTCTAGCGGTAGAGCACAGGATGCATGATCGTGAGGTTGTGGGTTTGAGCCCCGCCATGGCCATGCGTGTTGTGCCCTTGAGTAAGGCGCTTTCAGTGCATGATATACATGTACTCATTGTGTGTCTCAGGAACAGCGGTGATGAATCACCAATTATGCAAAAAAAAGTGGTTTCTTCAACGTCGGCAAAAGGCGAACACTTTATGAATGAAATCACAACTAGCCCCCAAACAGCTCGAATTTATGGGGTCGCAAAAGTGGACCCCGAAATTCGTTCTGGCAAGCATAATACAGGAATAACACAAAAACACCCAGTTTTGAAAGGATACGGTAGTTGTGTGCAGTGGCATAGCCACCGGGGGGGGGGGGGGGGGGGGGCGACCTCCCCCCCATGAAACCTTGTCGCCCCCCAGTCGCCCCCCACTGAGATTTTGAGTTTCTAAAAAAATTATCATTGATCTACATGACGCCATGGGCGTCAATCCTGGGGGGACGGGGGACTGGTCCTTCCCCCCCCCCCCCCCCCCCCACTTTTTGAAGGGTGGGGGACACAATATCAAATGTCCCAGATTTTTTGAACTCATGTCTCATTTACAGGGCCCTATTATGTACTACAATGTATCTTTTGCTTAGCAAATATTGGTTAAAGTGGTCAGAAATTGCCTCAGATAGCACCACAGAGCATTTAGAATCCAAAATTGTTCAGGGCCCTTAAGCGGGCCCTGAACCCCACGCCTATAGCTCAGAATTCTGGTAGCTGATTCAATGACTCCAACCTCGAAAACAATGTTCAACAATGCCTTTAGCTGAGAAAACTTCGAAAATTATGTTTAAATTATTATCTTTTGTGCTAAGATAATTATTGGTTAAAGTGGTAAGAAATTGCCTCAGATCACACCACAGAGCATCGAGAATCCAATTTTTTCCGGGGCCCTTAAGGCAGATGACATGTACCGTACATTGTACATGTCATCTTGGTGTCTGTTAGCATGATAAAGCATCAGTGCCCCATTGAACTTTACATTGAAAGCTACCATAGTATAAAGAAAAAATGATTGAGAGACACCTTTTTTAGATGCCACCTGCACTCGTCAACACAATACAAAAAAAGGTCTTTGAACCATAGAGTTTTACAAATAAAAGCAGGTCAGCTTGTTGGCTTTACTACCCAAAGTCCACTACCCTATTGTGCTTAATAGCAGTACAGTTGTGTAGCACTTTGGACTTGTACATGTTGCTGTCGAAAGTGGGTAAAAATGTGATTGCCGTCGATAGGGTTTATGGGCTTGGATTGGGCCGTTGATGAAGGGCAGCTTACAGGCTTACAGCGACCCAATGGACTTTGTTGGAGATGCCCATTTACTCTCCTTATTTTATGGACAACTTGATGATTTCCAATATAAACATGATAAAAGGTAAACCTTGTTTTGAACTTCTTACTTTCTGTAAAGGAAGAACATGTACTTGTACATGTACATATGGGCACGTGTGGTCTATCGGTAGGGCACAGGATGCATGATCGTGAGGTTGTGGGTTCGAGCCCCGCCGTGGCCATGCGTGTTGTGCCCTTGAGTAAGGCGCTTTACCTCAATTACTCCTCTCAACCCAGGTGTTCAATGGGTACCGGTGTCACATGAAAATCCGACTCCTATGAAAATCGGACCCCTATTTCCCTATTATTGGTTGATCCCTCGCACGTGACAGGTCACTCGCCCGAAACGATCCTAAAAATAGCATAGTATCGTACTCACGCGTGCGCAGTACTACCAATGAGTCCACATTTCATGGAGTCGGATATTCACGCTACACCGGCATTATTCAATGCTGGAAAGGTAACAAACTTGTTTGTTTTTTGGGGTCTGGTACCGTAAATGGATAATTCCATTGCTTCCACTTCTTTATTTAGAATTTGCCGTTTAAAAGTTTGATTTGCATCTTCTTGTGTACACACAAACACTAAATCAGAAATCAGGCTCTCATTCAGCTATGGTACACATGTAATTCAAATACCCCGGTACAATAACCATCTCTGACTCACAGGTTCCCTGTTTTACTCCTGGTTGGAGAGAAGTACATGTATTTATACTGACAAAGTATCATGCCCAAGGACACACACACCACAACCCCAGGCTGGACTCCAACCCACAACCTGCAGAATTTGTGACGCTCCAGATCACGAGGCCACGGCACTCCACATATTAACCCTAACCTCCCCAAATCTTGTCGAGGATGCGCTGTCTTGGGACGGACCCTGTGTTGTTTATGCTCAGCCGTGCATAAATTTAGGCCTACAATGTAGAGTTTATTATAAGATGGAATTTTGCGTCGGGGTGATATAAATCAGATAAGGTGTTTTTTTTTTTTGGTTTTTTTTTTGCCCTTCACCGACGTTTAAACTCTGTATACTCAGTGTGTTACCTCCCGAGTGAAAGTTGGAAAAAATCACTCGGGTGGGACTGGAACCCATGACCTCCTGCTTTCTAGTGCAGATGTCTTACCACTCGAGCTAACGGGATCTGTTGGCCGGTTCGAATCTGATGTACGTAGCACTGGCAGCGGGTACCGCACAAACTATTATAAGACGGAATTTTACGTCGGGGTGATATAAATCAAATACGGTGGTCGAGTGGTAAGACATCTGCTCTAGAAAGCAGGAGGTTGTGGGTTCGAGTCCCACCCCAGTTATTTTTTCCAACTTTCACTCGGGAGGTCACACACTGTGTATACAGTGTTTAAACGTCGGTGAAGGACAAAAAAACCCCAAAAAAACCCCCAAACCATTATTTGATTTAATTTAGAGTTTACTTGAAATCCTCCACACCGCTCCAGGATGTCACAGGCTCTGTCTCAACATATTGACAGCGATTGCCGGAGGATTATGCACAATTGAGGCAGTGGTCACCCCTCCAAGGAACACATTCAAGATGTAACAGAGATTTTTGGAGGATTGAGGCTGTATTCAATTTTTCCAGGATTTTGCAGGATTGAGGTTGCATCCTAGCAAGAATGACTATAAGTTATAAGTTATAGAGTTATAACATACTGTGGGTGTAATGTGTGTTGAAATTTCGTGCAAGTGTCAATTTTTTTTCTCCTTTGGTTTTCTTTCAGGGGCATGGAGGCCATTCCGGGGAATGTTAGCCTGATCAAGGACAAGCAGAACCTGGTTGGTATCAGCATAGGGGGTGGTGCCCCGCTATGCCCCTGTCTCTACATTGTTCAGGTTAGTACCCTCCACAATATAACATTTTTATTATGTTGTTCTGGGGATATCAGATTAAAAGTCTGTGTCTGTTTAAGAACATAACATAGGGCTTTTCCGCTTATTTTATGAGTTACATAATATTTTGTTATGGATGTGTAGTCGTGTACATGTAAATGATCAATTTCATGTACCATCAGAGTTCAAAGCGCAATTTATGTCAGTTTGATAGTGGTAAAAAAAATATTATAAATATTTTTAAAAATCATGTGATGACGTCATCATGACATCATTTCAATTTTTGCATACTAGTAACATTATTTACCTACCCACCAAGTTTCCTGATGATCAGACCTACCTTTATATGTGTTTTTAACAAAACTAAAAGGGATAGAACAAAAAGAAGAAGAACAAGAACAAGAACAAGAAAAGTTTATACCTCTGGTTCTTTTCAGAACCATTCTCTTAGTTGAGAAATTATTCGCACATTCGCACATGGTGTTTCTGCAAACCTTTCATTATTTAGTATCTCCAACATGCAAAGCCTCAAATCTTACTTAAGAACAAGAAGAAGAAGAAGAAGAAAGAACAAAGAAAAAAAATCAGAACTAAAACAAAGGCTTTTCAGCAAAGTTTGCGGAAAAGCCCAACATTCTTGACCTTCAGAACCACCAAATGGAAAATACTTTCAAAAGTTTCACAAGTTATAAACGAGAAGTCCAGAAAATTGAATAGGAAATATACTCTTTCAAGTGGGAAATAACAGTTCATATTTCAAACCATTTCGAAAAATTGTTTTTGAAATCTACGGGAAACTATTTTCTGGTTTGTAACTCTGGGATATTTGAACAGAGATTAAAATGGATGCAATAATTTTTGCTGGGCGTAGAGGGCTGGCCTAGTGTCCTCTTTGTGCTGACTGACTCCCCGACTGACTGACTCCCCGTCACTTGTCGTGACTTAGAGTAGTTGTAGACTGGTAACAAGAGCCAGGCAGTGCTATTGTATAGGATTACCCTGAAGCACCAATGAGTGAGCTAAAGCTGGTCCATAGTGTAGAACAGACTAGTACTGGGACTCAAATCCGAATTGTTGGTGATCCGGTTTTGATTCTACTATTTAGAATTTTGAAACTGAATATCCGAAACAAAACAAAAAAAAGTGGGGACTTCCTTTTTCACGATATCGGCACAGGAAGAAAATAATCAAGTTGTTTATTTTAATTCTAGAAAACCATATGTTTGTCGATTTTAACTGTCCCAAAACAGCTCCAGAGGATTTTGAAACCTCCAATTTGTCCCATCACTAGAACAGATGCATGAAAACAATTCAATTCAATAGAATTTACGCACTCTTGGTCCAGCTTTTCTAGGCTTGCCTCGTTTGTCTTACTCAGAATTTACTTTCAAAATCAAAACCATTACAGAAATCGTTTCTTCAAAATGTACACGGTAGGCTAAATAGTTCTTATTTGATGATAGAAAAGCTCGGGGAAACGTTTTTGTTTCTAAAACCTGCCCATTGCCTCATTTGTACAGAAATTATAATGGATGAAATATTTGCATAATATTGGATGGCTTTGAGGTGGATACAAGAATATATTGCACGAGCTATTCGACTTGTGCAATATTATCATAGCAAGTGCAATATATTCTTGTATCCAGCGAAAAAAAGCCATCCAGTATTATTATTATTATAATTATATCAGGCTGACTTGATCCGCAAGAAATACAATTCAAGACACTGTCCTCATTTCGTCTTTTTCGTCAACTATTTTAAGCTGCCACTGTAATATTGTTGACAACAGTGCGCGTATACCTGGCCTTCTGCGCGCTGCATGTGGCCGCTGCATGTGCGCAGCGTGTTCCGTGTTCGACGGTACGCGCGCGCTACGCTCGGTTGAGTGGTTGACAACTGTGACTTTCTATGCTCTTGATCGTGCGGGAACCAGCGAAAATGCCCGGATGACTGCAGTCAAGCAGGTACTTAATTATGGCAGTCATCTGGGTACTTTTTATGAAAGCGTACAATAAGCTGATTTACTTTTACTGCTGGAAGCCTGATGTAAATAATAATAGATAATATTTCCTTGATCTAAAGGGTCAGCCTTTTGCCCCCTTATTGACTGAATGCCCTAAACTAAGACTTTCAGGTCCAGCTAAACTAGGCCAGCATGGTCTTGTAACTGTAATGATTAAGGGAATAAATGTGTGCTCCGGAGGTTTTTATCACTCTGTTTAAGACCACTTAGAGTCTGGGTGCTGATAATTACCCGAGCCGGAGGCGAGGGTAATTATCAGCACCCAGACTCAAAGTGGTCTTAAACAGAGTGATAAATACCGACGGAGCACATATTTATTCCCATTCATAAATACCTTTTCAGTAAAAAAAAAATCATATAATTCGTTCAAAACATCCCGATTTTGTTCAACAAATTCACTCTATGCTTTTTGAAACATCCCTCTTGCAAAATAATGGAGTGTTCAGCCAAGAGTAAGATGTAAACAACCCTTTTATGGAGATTGACGCACGCGTAGCATGTTCTGCGCGATGTCGCGCAGAACGCACCTGGCGCGTTGCGTTTTGAATTTAGAACTATAAAATTCTGACTCCCTGGTGGTGTTGCGCATGCCTACATGAGGATTGTGAACGTTCAACCAATGAAACGATAAGAGGCACTGTATTTTTAGGAGTCCACATTTTATTGTGACACTGGAAAAGTGTTTAAGACCAGCTAGCCATGTCTTTATCATCCGTTTAAGACCGGCCACGTGACGGGCTCTCGACCAATAGGAATGCGTAAACTGTCTTAGGTATTTATGAATATTGATTAAATGGATTTCTTGTTCCCGATTTGACTGTAGGTGTTTGATAATACCCCAGCATCTAAGGACGGCACGCTGGCGTCAGGAGACGAGATTGTGGGAGTCAATGGAAAGTCGGTTAAAGGGAGGACAAAAGTGGAGGTGGCTCGGATGATACAGGCCATCAAGGTGAGCAGGAATTCAAACAAGTGCTTGAGAAACTGTCAGTGCAGATGGAGAGGTACTGGTGAGGGTCTCTGTGCCTTTTGCTTAGCCAGAATACAACAACATTCTGTGGCCTATTCGGTTCGTTAGTAAAAACGTCATACAGGCACGTGCACCACTTATTACTAGCGCCCATTGGATAAGCACTCAAGTTGCGTTAACTTCCGGTTGCAATGGTTCCAATGCTACTTAATGGCCAGTGGGCGTGGTTTAGAATGAACTGACGTCACACTAACGAACTGGATTAACGAGTATCTATTGGAGGGCAAGTCTGGTGCCAGCAGCCGCGTTAATTCCAGCTCCAATAGCGTATATTAAAATTGCTGCAGTTAACAGGGGTGTGAAATCTCAGCTTTTAATAAAGCTGATTTCAGCTTTTTTTGTTTTGGCTTTCAGCTTTTTTCCCTCACATGCTGTGTACAAAAGTATAGGAGATTTCCAAAGTTCACCTTTTTTACACCTTTTTCAGCTGTTTTCAGCTATTTTTATCAGTGGTCACTCACAGGGTGTGAGTTAAAAAGCTCGTAGTTTATCTTGGGTGCATGCTGGTGGTCCGCTGCAAGGCGCGCCACTGCCCGCCTGGCCTTCCTCTCGGTCTCCGAGAGAGTGCCGAGCGCAGCTGAAACGTTTACTTTGACAAAAAAATTGGAGTGTTCAAAGCAGGCCGACCGCCTGGACAGCAGAGCGTGGAATAATGGTATATGACCTCGGTTCTATTGCGTTGGTTTTCGGAACTCGAGGTAATGATTAAGAAGGACTGATGGGGGCATTCCTACTGCGGTGTGAGAGGTGAAATTCTTGGATCGTCGCAAGACGACCGACTGTGAAAGCATTTGCCAAGAATGTTTTCATGAAACTTTGAACACAATTCAACACTTTGAGCTTGGTCTTGCATAAATCCACATGCATGCACTATGAATTGTATTCAATCGATTGAAATCCATCAAGTACAGAGATGCCAACCATTACTCTTTTGGAGTAATTGTTAGGATTTTGAGGCATGTTACTACTCTTGAAAATTCCAGCTGTCCTATATGCCAACATTGTGGTTACTCTGAAGAGTACTGTGGTTACTCTTAAACTTGACTGTTGTCCGATGTATTTACATTAGCATTACTCTTTGCAGGAAGAATCATTACTAATTTGTAGTCTGTAAACTTGGCATCTCTGCAAGTATGATTTCAAGTGTGTATGTGGCTTTCCTACCGGGTATGACGTGGCAGGGTCCATTTTACCTATGTTGCTGCTCTGGCACAACCAATGTACCCTAATCAGGGGTGTAGCATAGCGAGACTGATATGAATTGGGGGGGGGGGGGACCACAACAAATTTGCCAACAGACCCTGGACACCATCTAACTAATGGAGGCACTATTCAAGCAAAGCAAATGATCTTTGACACTGTCGGACAATGGGTGGCGCTGTTCGTTATGGCATATTTGCTAACACATACGATTTATGCCGACAAACACTTAATTGGGGGTGGGAAACACCCCCCCCCCCGACCCTTCCATTAGCAATGCCCATGGGACATGTCCTTGTTCAGTGTTTTGATTTGGTGGGTTATATGCCGACTGAAGCTTTAAATGCAGACAGAGAGAAATTATTGGGAGGGGGTACACTACAGCGCAAGGCGTTGACACAGTGCATTCTACAAAATCAGTGAATGGACACTTAATAAACAGGCATTCAGCCTAAATCCTCCAAAATCCTCCCAAAACACCTGATGGATTTAGGAGATTTGAGGTCTTTGAGGAGGGTTAGGGTTAATAATGTATGTAACACTACTTATATTGTTAATTTTTTGTCTCCCCGTCACTCTTATTGCAGTCGGAGGTGATCATGAACTACAACAAGTTGCACGCCGACCCCAAGCAGGGCAAGTCCCTGGACATCGTCTTGAAGAAGGCCAAGCATCGCATGGTAGAGAACATGAGCTCCTCCACTGCAGATGCCCTGGGTCTCAGTCGGGCCATCTTGTGCAATGGTCAGCAGCTTTCCCAATTTCAATCTTTTATTGTTGGGCTAACCGTTTCTTGAAACCTGTGAACCAGGTCTGCAGAAATAAAAAAATGTTACTTGTTGTAAAGTACTTGTACTCGTATTAACCCTAACCTCCCAAATCCTCCAAAATCCTTTTTGCAGAATGGAAGATTTTGTAGGATTGAGGCTTTATGGCAAAAACGTGTGGCTGATTTTGCAGGATGCACTGTGTCAAGGTCTTGGGCCAGACCTTGTGTTGTTAATGTTCAGCCGTGCCTAAATTTAGGCCTAGATTATACTTGAAATCCTCTGCACTGCTCCAGGATGTCACTGGCTCTGCCTCAACATGTTGACAGTGCATGATTGCTGGAGGATTTTGCATTCAAGAAATAATGGATGATTTTGGAGGATTGAAGACGTGTGCAATTTTTACGTGGAGGAAGTTGGAGGACTTTGCAGGATTGAGGCTGCATACCGTACTAGCACAAATGCCGAGGGAGTTAAGGTTAATGGCTATATATATTTGTTTCTGAGTTTGATAATGATTGTTCGTCAAGCAGTCATAGTGTGTTTGAAATTTTGAATTCGAGAGATACTTTCTTAGAAACAGTGAAAAATCATGCAAATTTGTTTGTGTATTGCCCTTGCTGCAGATGTGTTAATTAAGAAGATGGACGAGCTTCAGGGGACAGCGGTGATGTACAAGGGCCTGATGGAACATGCCAAGAAGATGCTGAAAGCATTCTATGACCTCTCCCAGACACACAAAGGTATGTAAAAATATGTGATGGGGAATAATCGTCCCCGGCCCCCACCCCCACCCCCCACCCCCCCCCCCCCCCAAAAAAAATTAATTAAATCACAATATTACTTGTTTTCCAAGGTAATTTCCAAGGTTTGCTAATACACAGCTTGGAATTCAGATATTGTTTTCCCCTTCTGAAATAATGTTGAAGTCGCACGTTTTGAACAATTGAAAAAGTGAACAAACTCACTAAGGAAAACAACAAAGAGGCACTGAATTGATTAACAAGATAATTTCTTTTTTACATTAAGGTACTGAAATGCAACAAGGGCAGTTTAACAGTAAAGGTTGAACAAAATGTCATTAAAAATTTTTGAGTTTATTATGAAATCTCCTCTGAGGTTTTTTAATGCATGTAAAAATAGTGTTCAGCAAAGGGCATTTTTTTTTAGCTTGTTATAACGGAAACTTTTCTTATGGTCTCTTCTGATTTTCCCTTTTTTTTTTACACTTTGCATTTTTTTTACCTAAACCTATCAAAACAAATTTGTAGATTGCTGCAATAGTTGGGGGGGGGGGGGGGGGGGAGTTGTTGAAAAAATTGTGTAGTTTTTCTTTTCTTTTCTTGGGAAATTATGAAGGTATTTCCAATTTTTTATTTTTCAACCTTTCCCGTAAAACTGCCCCTAAGTCTATTCAACCAAATTGTGCATAACATGTTTGAAAACAGAGGACAAAGCTTTTAATCCAATACTCATCATGTTTTTCTTCTTTTGGAATCTTTTTTTCCCACTCATGTAGCTTTTGGCGAGATCTTTGGTGTCATTGGTGCCAGGGAGCCCCAGCCAAAGGCTAGCGAGGCATTCACAGTGTTTGCAGACGCTCACAGGAACATGGAGAAGTTTGGCATCCGTCTCCTTAGAACAGTCAAGCCTGTAAGTTTTCTACGAGACTTGGTCATATTTTTTTTTTCAGATAAGAATATTTTTGGGCATATTGAACACTTTTTTTTCTTCAGAGAAGTACTATACATGTACATGTATATCATTTTTGTACAGCAAAACACATATATGCACACAGATTAATTAAAAAAACAAAAAAACAATTACATTATTTTGAAAAAATTCTGACCATTTTAATGGTACACATTAACCCTAACTCCCTAGCATGATTTACTAGGAACCATACCCATCCTGGCAAATTCCAACACCATATGGGAAACTGCACACACATTTCTGACTTTGATTCTGGAGGTGTGCCAACCCAATGTAAAAGACTGTCAGTTTAGGGGTGCTGTACCCATCCCGACAGATTCCAACAAAACATGCCGTTGGGGTTTGATGGGTTGAGTTTTGTTAGTGTTAATATTCTTAATTCTGCATACTGTTTTTAAGAAAAAAACATTACTTCTACACTCTTTATATGATGTATTTTTTTCCATATTTGTAGATATAATTTTTAAGCACAACACATTATGATATGTGACCCACTCCAGAAAAAAGGGGTTATAAGTCGTAAATAATAAATTGAAAGTTATATACATGACTGGAAAGCCCTCAATTTAAGCTTTCATTTGGTATACGACACATCTCTGTAGCCCTTCTCGTTGTGGAGATATGACAAATTTGCATATTAATTAGTTCCATGGAGTTCAAATTACACAACTGAGAAAACAGGCTTTGAAATAGCTGGCTCTGTTGTATATTTGGGCAAGAAGAACTCACTTTTAATATCTTAGCAACAAACATGTTCCTGTTTTACTATCACTTTCAAACTTCGGATATAGTGATTCTACAATGATTATTTTCAATGATTTTTGGAAAAAAAAGAGATTTTTTGAAACCAGATTACTATCTTTTGGCTAATTTGCATATTGATTAAAATTATAGTTTTTTTTGTAAAATGAAGAGCAAAATGCACACAAAATAAGGTAATTTTTTCCCTTTATTCATCGAAATCAACATTTCTGTGAATGAATCCTTAAACTTTAGGTATCAAAGACGTCAGTTAAGACAAAAAAAGGAATTTGGATTTTGATGGAAAATTCCACCCTCTCAACGTTCAGCAGGGTATTACACGTAAAGGGCAAGGCATAACGCGAGTTAGGCCAAAAAAAATAATAAGTCGGTCTCTGGTCAGCGCGCGCGTCGATTTTAATCATGCGCGTCGATCTTTTTTTTTCCAAAATGTTCCGCGGTAGCTCCAACAGCGCCCTCTATTTCCGCACCTCCTCAATTTTTTTTTACCAAAGAGCACCAAGGAATGGGAAATTGCACCAAGGCAAATGATCGAAAGCACCAAGGCAAATTATGGAGGACACCAATGTACATGAGGACACCAAAAAAGCAAAATAGTACCCACCTTGTCTGTACAATCCAAGCTTGAAGAAGAAAAAAAAAAGCAAAAAAAAAAAAGAAGCCGCGTGGCCGCGTCAATTCCAGGACTTTGGTCTGACCAGAGACCGAATATGTTTTTTTTTTGGCCTTATATCACCTTTTCCTGGAGCAGGTCTGATATTAACTCCTTTTGTTCTGAATGTACTTGACTTTTCTAGATGCTGACCGATTTGGGTACCTTTCTCACCAAAGCCATTCCAGATACCCGCCTTACCATCAAGAAATACGCAGATGCCAAGTTTGAGTATTTGGTAAGTTTGTGTGTGTGTGTGTGTTAGATCATTGTATACACCATGGACACAAAATACTACAAGGCAAGTGTAGTAAAACTGGTCCTAGATGCCAAACAATTCTATTCGGAACGGCTGTTGACTGGAAGTGTTTAGTTGTGGTCTACAGAATGGGATGTAACATGGTAATCCTATACAATAGCACTGCCCGACTCACAAGCAGTCAGTCAGCCAGTCAGTCAATTAAATACAAAGAGGACAATAAGGCCACAAAAAAAAGTCTGCGGTTTCTGGTATGGAGCTTGCCCCAAAAGTGGTGCAGTGATGCGTTTTTTTTTCTTTTCCCCTACTTTGTTTTTCTTAAAATGTTGGCTGATGTTGCAGATGACGCTTTGATCCCCTTAAAACTCTCAAAAATATCCTTCAGAGTGGAGCTTGAGGTGACCTCAGTAAGGCCATAAGGCTTGAGAGTTCTGCACCCACTTACAATCTCCACCGACACGGACATTCTTCGGGAAATTTGGATAGTCAAGACGAAAATCGGAGAAAACAGTAGTAACGTTAGAACATACAGCAACATCGACATTGTGCATGAGCTGCCACGCTGGTCATTAGTCTGCTGCCTTCATATTGCGCTCATTAAAAACCGTTTACAGGTTCCAGATACATGTTTACAGGTTCCAAAATAATGTAGGAAAATGGACTCAATGTGTGAACAAAAGAAAGCTTTAAAGGCAGACTGGACCATTTGTCCTTCGTTCATTTTTTTTTCATTTGAAGCAACGAAAGTTCTGAAAATCGAAAGACGGATGTTTAACAACTAACCTGATGAACTTTAACCTCTGTGAAAGCTGTGTATTTCGAGAAAACACAATATTCTGGATCTTGATTTCAGTTCAAAAGTTGCCATGTCATATTTTGAATTGCGCCCTCTCGTGACGCAATCCCAAAATCAGCATTAGGGACGTGATTTTCATGTAGCCGATTGTAGCTGAGGGATATGTCACACACCGAATCATGTCAACGCTTGCACCCATTCACGGATTCGCTCAATTTACAAACCAACCACAAATGGAAATTTCCCAAAATGTGTCACTTGACATATCTTTGGAAATGACCTTCTTTTGTTGTTGTTTTCTTCAAAATGACAGCACGACAGAAGTAATAATTTCACAGAGAGTTTTAATAGTGTCATTACTATCTTTAAACCAAGTAACCTTTAAAGAATAATTTGGTTGGTTACTTTTTTAATAAGTTAATTTTTTAATGGTCCACTCCACCTTCAAATAACGAGAGCAAATAAAGGACACTGTTGGTTTCTGCACACTGTTTAGACCATTTATATAATTATTAACGTACATACCAGTGTCCACGAGGCAAGATAGTGTCCAATGGTTCTTCCTTCGTGGCGTTCTTCATCCTTTAAACTGTAGAGGGTGTACTTGAACATGGAATCATTGTCAATCAATAGAACAATAGAACAAAGTTTAGAACATCTTTGAATGGGTTGAAAGTATTTTTTTCATTGAATAGAATGTGTGTATTCACCCTGATTTTTATGGTGTGTTGTTCCCCTTTCCAGTCCTATTGCTTGAAAGTAAAAGAGATGGATGATGAGGAATATGCTTATGCTACATTGGGGGAACCACTCTACAGAGTTGAAACGGGCAACTATGAATACAGGTAAATCAATACGTCTAAGTTCAATTCACTAATAAAGATTTTTAGCTGCGGGTTAGCAGCTCAACGAATCATTATGTATCTCCGTCAGTTAGTTAGTAACAAATGTAGATTTGCTAGTAACAAATGTTGCCATTGTCTATTGCTCCTACATATTTTGACCGATTTCAACCAAACTTTGTCAAAAGTATCAGTAGCCCAGCCCCAACATATCACATGACCAAACTGGGGTCAAAGGTCATCATGGGGTCACTGGGATCAAAAATCTCTAATTTAATAAATGAGACTATTGTAAGTCAGCTGTTTTAGTAAGAGATTTAAACGATTTTGGTTACAATCAGTTTTGTGAAGTACAGCGCAATAAGTTCATTATTCATTTATTGGATTCTGGTCACAATCTTTTAAAGACTGGTATTGAAAGATTTACTCCTATCTAATAACCTTTAAAAAAAAAGGACTAAGAAATGCCCATATTAGTCAGCTGGGATAGATTCAAACCCAGGCTGTACTTACAAAAGAGGCATTGAAAAATAGTACGTAAATATTATAATACTTCCATTTTAAGCAGACTTTACTGCCTTTGAAGCTTTACCTTTGTCAATAAATCTTTCTCTTGCTCTTTTATAAAGGTTAATTTTGAGGTGTCGTCAGCTAGCACGAGCCAAATTTGCCAAGCTGCGGTCTGACGTCATGGTAAAATTGGAGCTGCTGGACCAAAAACACGGTAAGGCATGACAGTGACCCTTGGCCTTTGAACCTCAGGACCTAGCCGAGGTCATCTTTACGTGCAATTACACATGAGCAATATCATTTCCATTATGGGATTATTTCTGGAGTAACTTGGAAATTAGAGAGGTCGTCACTGTTACGGGGTTCTTACCTATGATTGAGGCTTGGAAAGATGACACATGTGCAGACAGGATTCTGACCAACAACTGTGTATTCTAGAACAGTCGATAACTGCATGACTGGCCTTTCATAAGACAAATTCAAGAGGGCGCTATACAGTTTTAGTGGTAATGAGTTACTCCTATATCCCAGACAATCACGAGATTTGTCCGGTAAACAATTTTTTTAATAAGAAACCTGCTGGTAAATTGCGGATCCTGTATTGAAAGCGGTCTTCACTGGCTTAAACTCCAGGTCTTTGGATACATCGGTAAAGTTGACTTTGGGTTTTCGTTAAGAGCTGATGTCCTTAAGCAAGAGACTTGACTGCAATGACATTTCTTGTAAATGAAGGAAGTTGGAAGGAGATGGCATTTGGAAGTCGACACTACCCAGGGCCCTTAAATAACTGCCAAGACGGTGTTAGTTTCGACATTGGGTTTTGCCCTTCCCCGATTAGTTCTCAATTAATCCCAACTCCCTAGGCATTTTTGCTAGGATGCAACCTCAATCCTGCAAAATCCTCCAACTGCCTCCTTGTAAAAATTGCATACAGCCTCAATCCTGCAAACTCCTCCGTTATTTCTTGAATGTGGTCCTTGGTAGGGGTGGCCACTGCCTCAATCCTGCAAAATCCTCCGGCAATCACTGTCAATATGTTGAGGCAGAGCCAGTGACATCCTGGAACAGTGCGGAGGATTTCAAGTATAATGTAGGCCTCAATTTAGGCACGGCTGAGCATAAACAACACAAGGTCTGGCCCAAGACCTTGACGCAGTTCATCCTCCAAAATTGGCCACAACTTTTTGCCATATAGCCTCAGCCCTGCAATATCGTACATTTTGCAAAGAAGATTTTGGAGGATTTGGGAAGGTTAGGGTTAATCAATGTGTTGTAAGTGCTGTCCGAGGGGCTTGAGAGAACATGTTCACAAGCTTCCTCAAGCTTACTCAAGTCCGACTTGGGCTCACAACCTCCTGCTAAACTAGCACTGAGGTCATACCACTCACCCACCGAGCTTGCTGGGGTCAGCTGGCCGGTTTAATCTTGTGTAAGTTTTTTGGAGGTTTTGAGAAATTTCTAGGGGGAAAAAACAACCTTATTTCCATCTGATGATTTATACTTATACCAATTTACTTTTTTTTTCCAGTGCAAGACATAGTCTTCCAGCTGCAAAGGCTTGTCTCGGCCATGGCCAACTATCTGCAAGACTGCCATCAACAGATGAAGGAAGCCGAGATATTCCCCATTGAGGTGGATCTGTTGCGCACCACCATCAATTACGACTCCGCTAACCGGTTTGACGACGATGAAGATGACGATGCGGCGGGAGAAGAAGTGGATGCAGTGGTGGAGGCGGAGGAGGAGCTCATCTCACCGGCTACATGAACAAATAGATGCAGTGTTGCCATCACAAGCCCATCACAAGTCCATCACAGCTCCATCACAAGCCCATCGCAAGCCCATCACAAGTCCATCACAAGTCCATCACAAGCCCATCACAAGTCTATCACAAGTCTATCACAAGTCCATCACAAATCCATCACAAGTCCATCACAAGTCCACATCAAGTCCATCACAAGTCCATCACAAGTCCATCACAAGCCCATCACAAGTCCATCACAAGTCCATCACAAGCCCATCACAAGCCCATCACAAGTCCATCACAAGTCCACCACAAGTCCACCACAAGTCCATCACAAGTCCATCACAAGTCCATCACAAGTCCATCACAAGCCCATCACAAGCCCATCACAAGCCCATCACAAGTCCATCACAAGTCCATCGCAAGTCCATCACAAGTCCATCACAAGTCCATCACAAGTCCATCACAAGTCCATCACAAGTCCACCACAAGTCCATCACAAGCCCAGTCACAAGTTATTGGCAAGTCAATTCACAGGTCCGGCTACAACTAACAGTAGATGAACAACAAAGAGTTGGCCCTAGTTAGAGTTAATTTGAAAAGTTTATGACTTCTATTGGGACTGGATGACTTGTGATTGAGTTGTAATTGACTTGTGATCGGCTTCTGTGGACTTGAAGATTTATGTCAAAAATGTCAAAGCCTCAGGTATGCAGCTCTGAAGGTTACATCCTGAAAGAAGGATGTCAACTTTCTTAGATTGTAGACAGAAGATGAAAGCATCTGATACACTTTTCACTCCTCATTGTTCTTCATGCCATTACATTAATAAAAAAAAAAACAGCTCAGGCCAAAAAAAGTCTCCGGTTTCTGGTATGGAGCTTGCCCCAAAGTGTAGGGCCAATGATTTTCAGCGATCGCGGAAAACGGACGGAATTCGCGGAATCTGCTCCTCGAAACGGAAAACGGAATTTGAATCTGAACAAAATTACTTCTGCAATTTCATTGATAAAAAACCACAATTTCATAAAATGTATCAAATACAAAACGAATTGTTGATGATTGATTGAACAGACAAGCCATATAACAAATGAGCGGTGTTTATATCACGATGTTGGTGGGACAAAAACGTTCAAGATCAGAGCGATAAATGTTACGAGATCATTACCGTAGTACGCGTGGTCATGGGAGTGACAGTGTGCGGTGATGCGGCTTTTTAAGAATTTTTTTTTACTTTTTTTTCCCTTCAAATGTCGGCTGATGACTGCAAATAGTGCCCGACTAAATTGAGTACAAAATGTATTGGAGCCCAGAGAGGCCACATAAAGCTTATACTCGTTCGTAACCCCATCGAAAAACACGTTAAAATTGTGCAGCAGCAGGATTCCAGTCAAACCAGTGAGTTGGGTGGTTTTGAGACATCATCTTACATTGAAAAAAAAAACCAACTTTTCAATTTTGCCGACGCGCATGGCTACGGCGACGTGCGGGCATACTAGAAACCGGAGACTTTTTTTTTTGGCCTAAAGTACCTTTTTTATAAATTTATTTCATTTTGAAGTGTCGTTCAACTTTCGGGGGAATTTGGTGTTAACTTTGGGATGCATCACAAACTTTTGTTTGCAAAAAGAAAAAGGGGAAAAAAGGTAATGGTACCATTTCAAAATGTGGGAGACATGTAATGAGGCTTGTAGCTGTCAGCTTTGCATATAGCTGAATGCCAGTTTGCACTCTGCAAATGTAACGCAACATTTGCAAATTTGTAGTAGGGCTGTGCATCGGAACCGGGTACCCGAGTACCCGACCACTGATGTCAGGAATCGGTTCCAGATTAAGGGATCAGGTACCCCTAGGCTTTACAAATTACTTTATAGTAACTTCTCAGACAATGAAAAAGAACGGTTTCGAATGTCATTTGTGGGGAATTTTCAAAATAAAAACCAGGCTACTTTGGAAAACAAAAAATTAGTTTATGATGCCTTCAAACGTTGCACTTTACACTGTAAAGATATGCTCACTGTACACACTTGTATCTTGCTGCATTGATGCACCTTCATGATCAAACTGAACAGCAACTTCCAAGATTTGAATTTTGGGGCTGGATTACTTAACGGGTATCCGGGTTACTTAACGGGTATCCGGGTTACTTAACGGGTATCCGGGTTACTTAACGGGTATTCGGGTACCCATGTTTTTTTTCGATCGGGTACCCGGTTTCCGTACTACCCGTAAATGCACACCCCTAGTTTATAACTCAAGACAGTTTGTGCTGCAAATTTGAAAAAGTTGAACATATTTTGCCTACAATGAATTTTACCACAAGTGATTTTTGTCCTCAAACTTGGTCATTTAAAATCAATGTCAGAGGGAAAATACAACATTTGCAAACATCAAAAAATAAATCTACCAAATTATTAGGAAATATCTTGCTGGACTGTTAGTGAATGACAGTGTAAAGCATCCTGTAAAATCATGGCACCTGGTGTACTGTCACACTGGTCGGCTGACCAGCGTTGGAAAAACCTGGCTTTTTTTCAAATACTTGCCCCAATTGACCATATTTAGTTTTAAGTCTGCATTTGTTTGCAATCGATTACACAACTGTGAATGGGTACAAGCCAGCCAGACTGGTTCCCTGACCTTATAATTCCCCAACGTCTATATATTGCTCAGTTTCATCTTAAATGGAGTCAGGGAACCAGACTACAGGAAAATGATTGTTTTTGTTGGTTTTTATAGCATCTACGAACCCAAAACGTCAAAAAAGTCAGTGTAACAATATTTGCTATAAAATACTAACCTCCCAAATCAATCCATTTCTGAAAATTACAACAAAAGCAAATGATGTATATTCCCTTTAACCCTAACCTTCCCAAATCCATCAAAATCCATCCCCACTTCGGGTGAATTTTGGCATACAAGCCATCTGTACAAAGTCCATCAAAGTCCATCAAAATGGCAGTGGTGGTCTTGTGGTGGATTTCAGCAGATTTGGTCCTGAAGCATTATGTGAAGCAGGGTCAGTGATGGATTTTTGTGGACTTCGTACAGTTCTTAGTAAAAGACAGTTAGGGAGTTCGGGTTAATACTGCGCTTATTTATCATTGTGTTGTCTTGTCCATGAACAGTTTTCATTTGTAAATAAGATATTTATTATGAAAAAAAAATGTTACAAAGACACGGTATTGCATTGCCATGTATTCAAATAATAGTTTTGTCGCAAGAAGAGATGAAATATATCCTCACCTTGATATTCTAGTACGAGTTGAACAATACGAACTAATTCTTATTTGAAATTCAATTTTATCGAAAGGACGGAATTAAGTTGCCATTAAGAACTCCTGCACAACAAGAATTGTAGTTTATTGAAGTTGAGTAACATCAGTTTTTGTGTTTTTGAAATTGTACTTGGTAATTTGACTTTATTGAAAGGAAGGATTTAATTTGCGATTAAGAACTTATGCACAACAAGAATTGTAGTACTATTGAAGCCGAGTAACATCAGTTTTTGTGTTTTTTGAAATGGTACTTTGTAGGAATATCACATTTAGATCAACTCACAATACTTTTGCTTAAAATTGATTAGAATTAGATATGCACGGAATAGATTTTAACACAAATGGGAGCGGGTGTACTGATGAAAATGTGGTAAACTAGCAAATGACAAAGGTAAATAATCAGTGTTCTTTATTGTATTCATGTGTAAATCATTCCATTTGGAATTTTTGGATTTGGATTTGTGTTATATAAATATATATCATATGTTATTTATTGAGAAAATAAAATGTCAGTACTCTAAAAAAAGAAAAGAAAAACAGTTTTGAATGTCTAACTTTCTTGAATGTAGATAGATCAAGATAGATCTACGAACAGAACGTATGTTGCTTTAAATTGGATTCGGCGATGAAAACAAGTGTTCTTTTGGGTTTGATGACATGTACTTTGAGTAACTTTTGGTCTGTTGATGTCTTTGCCCAACATTTCTCTCCCATTCAGAGAGTCGTAATAAGACCCCCCCCCCCCCCCAAAAAAAAACCTCTTTGATTTCGGGAGCATAATAAATCAGGTATCCCTAGACAATTTCAAAATTTAAATGTGTTGGTTCTTTTTTTAAGAAAGAAAAATGAGTGTTATAGCCGGGAATCGAACCTCGGTCGCCGGCTTGGGAATCCAGTGCCGTACCACTCAAGCAAAACCCATCCTTATTTAATTCGATGTTGTGCATAATGATAACTGTAAGAGATAGGCTTCTGCAGCTTTACACGTTGCCCATATGTACGCTTAGACGTAACATACAGTCTGATTACGTTAACACGAGTTTGTTTCAGAGATTTCAGTAAATAAAAACTGATTCACTTGATCAGAATTTGATTGCAAAAGGGTAGAGGGTGTAAACTGAATTATAATCGTGAAAGTCTACGCACTCAACAGGTTCAATACGTGTTTTCTACACGAAACACACGTGTTCAGCGGATGCAGGGAAGGCCATTTCTTTTGTTAATTTCTTTTGTTGAATCTGGCGTTAACAATAAAATGTTTCCATTGAGGCGAAAGGATTAAACGCCGCGATCTTTTTTCACCCTTGAGTGCCTCTGAATGGGGAATATTGAAGCGGAAAATCACGAAACACAGCACTTAGACAACACTTTATGCCACATAATGTTACTTTTTGAAGAGGAAATTACATACTGAATCCAACTGTAGTTTCAAAATGCAAAAATTCGCCGTATTTAAAAAGTCGAGGAAAGTTTTTTGGAAAAATTTTGCCCAAACTTTCCTCATTTCAACGTAGGTGGCGCTATATATATTTCATTCTCGCATTTGCCGTTGGTTAGCGCCATGGCGCTATATATGATTTTATTTCTCAGTGCGTGCTAGCCGCCTGATCTTATTTCCAAGCATATTTTATAATGAAAACTTAAGAATAAGTTGAATGGGTCTTCAACTAAAACAATAGCATGAGGTCAGCGAGAAAATGCGATCCGAATAGAAGTCAACTTTAACGGAACAAAACAGGCGCGTCATACAAAGGCTTATTTATAATTTAGCCAATTGGGCTAGGGGCGACCAATAACGGTCGCCCCTACAGGAAATTCCGCTAGAGGCGACCACTATTGTCGCCCCTAGTGGTATAACGCTTGTACCGCTGGGGGGCGCCCTTTGTCGCCTCTAGCGGTATATATTAACGCGCGTACCGCTGGGGGCGACCACTATTGTCGCCCCTAGCGGTATACCGCTGGGGGCGACCGATATTGTCGCCCCCAGAGGAACTTCCGCTAGGGGCGACCTTTCTTGTCGCCCCTAGCGGTATATATTAACGCGCGTACCGCTGGGGGCGACCACTATTGTCGCCCCTAGCGGTATAACGCTTGTACCGCTGGGGGCGTCCCTTGTCGCCTCTAGCAGTATATATTAACGCGCGTAACGCAGGGGGCGACCATTATCGTCGCCCCTAGCGGTATACCGCTGGGGGCGACCGATATTGATCGCCCCCAGGGGAACTTCCGCTAGGGGTGACCTTTCTTGTCGCCCCTAGCGGTATACATTAACGCGCGTACCGCTGGGGGCGACCACTATTGTCGCCCTAGCGGTATAACGCTTGTACCGCTGGGGGCGACCGTTATTGTCAAAGGGGAGGCGGGTTTTTTTTCTGTTGGGAACAAAGGGGGAGGGAACAAAGGGGGAGGGGGGATAAGGAACTGAAGATATTAATTCATAATTTAATGCAATATAATAATATATATGCCTGGGGAAAACAAATAATCAGTGGTACTTATTGTTATTTTGAAGGGGGCTACATACCATGCCAATACAACAAATGATAAACATCCCCCGCCATGAGCATGTCCATCAGCCACTATTATAATTACAGACAAGGACAGCCAATTTTTTGTTTGCCCCAGGCATATATTGTCATATTGTATTAAAATATGAATTAATGTCTGGGGCTTAACACCGCCTCTGCCCCCCCCCCCCCCCCCCAAAGAAGTGTCCCGCCTCCGATCCCTTGTGGCCGGCCGGTCGATCGTACTAGTGCATGCAGTATGTGAAATAAATTTTAAATAGCGCCACCTACGTTAGAAAGAGGAAAGTTTGGGTCAAATTTTTCCAAAAAATTTACCTCGACTTTTTAAATACGGCGAATTTTTGCATTTTGAAACTATGGTTGTTTTCAGTATGTAATTTCCTCTTCAAAAAGTATCATTATGTGGGATAAAACGCTGCCTAAGTGCTGTATTTTGTGATTTTCCGCTTCAATATTCCCCATTCAGAGGCACTCAAGGGTGAAAAAAGATCGCGGCGTTTAATCCTTTCGCCTCAATGGAAACATTTTATTGTTAACGCCAGATTCAACAAAAGAAATTAACAAAAGAAATGGCCTTCCCTGCATCCGCTGAACACGTGTGTTTCGTGTAGAAAACACGTATTGAACCTGTTGAGTGCGTAGACTTTCACGATTATAATTCAGTTTACACCCTCTACTTATTTGCAATCAAATTCTGATCAAGTGAATCAGTTTTTATTGACTGGAACGTCGGAATCAAACTCGTGTTAACGTTATCAGACTGTACGTTACGTCTAAGCGTACATATGGGCAACGTGTAAAGCTACATAAGCCTATATCTTACACGGTTATAGTTATGCCCAACACCGTATTGAATAAGGGTGGTTTTGCTTGAGTGGTACAGCACTGGATTCCCAACCCGGCGACCGAGGTTCGATTCCCAGCTATGACACTTTTTTTTGTAAAAAAAAACCCATACATTTGGAATTTTCTAAAGATGCCTGATTTTGTTTGCTCCCGAAATCAAAGAGTTTCTTTGGGGGGGGGGGGGGGGTCTTTTCGACACTCTTAATGAGTGAGAAATGTTGGGCAAAGACATCATTTTAATATTAAACAGGAGACCAAAAATTACTCAAAGTACATTTGAAATGTTTCTCAATGCATAATTTATTATTTACATAAACGACAGATACTTTACAGACACTGAGCAGTAAATAATCCTCCTAATGCAAACAAAACAAAACTTACGCATATTTCACAAAAATGCAAGCAATACATTAACATATTCATCCATTCATTTGCTTATTTTGGGTAGACATGATACAGAATACGTTAGATATGTCATCAGGAGATATGTCATCAAACTCAAAAGAAAATTTGTCATTGCCGTATCAAATTTAAAGCAACATACATTCTGTTCGTGGACATAATTATTCACTTTTTGTTTGCAACCAAAGGTTATAGCGACCTCTGTCGGTCAGACAAAAATCCAATTATTCCAACACAAAAGTCATGATTCACATTTTATCAAGTCATTACCTTTTCAACTAACATACACATTAAACAAACACGACCATAACGACAACCATGCTGCTTCTTAATAGTATGATAGAATTCCAGATGAATATAAGTCACAGATATCCTTGCAATTAATAGCTACATTAATGGCCTAAACAACTGAGGTAAAATACTAAACAATGCAGCGAGTACAAAATACTTGCAGACTACCATGTAATTTATACATTAGTTTTACATTCTTCTCGTAACTTTGACATTAATGGTGATAAATACTTTAAAGAGGTTTTTGCAGCGGTCATTATTTTCGACCAAAAAGCCACACAATCTGCATCGACCAAGGACAACAGCTGAAATTGCACCGTATCGAACAAGTATCAAAACATTGACAAATTTCAAATTCTGAAGTCAAATTTTTTCCATTTTTGTTCAGTCACAATTTTCAGAATTAGTAAAATGCATCTCTTATTACATCTGATTTGTCTTGTGGAAGGTGACAATTGTTCTTGATTCTGGTTTATTAACATTACGTACTTTAGTCAATCATAAGTCATTCAAAAGTTAGTGTCTAAATAACGTGACAAGATAATGAAATGAACTGTGACGGAGACATTCTTTTGTCACCAGTTTTCCATCCCCCTAGGACGTAGCACGTCGCGACGCACGACGGCAGGGGCGACGTTCAGCAGACGGATCCGTGGAGGGTTCGGGTGTAAAAGGAAAAAAGTCAACTCTGTCAAAAAAAAAAAAATCCATAGAAATTCATGAGAAAAACTGAGGTGAACCCACCCCCCCCCCCCCGCTCTGACACCCACATTTTGTTTTTGGTAATTATTATGTTCGCCTAGCCTTTGCACAAAATACGGTACACTACACGTCTAGTACACCCATAACCGTCCTTGCTCTATGGCACACCATAATGCAGCGTTTCCAGCGCACTAAATCAGGCAAAATGGAGGTTCCTTTCGGAATGAATGTGCTGGCTGAGGAGTTCGTACGTCAGCGCCAACACAGTGCATTTTCTATGGCAAAGTGTCTGTCCCCACTTTCCACGACACGCGCCTGGAGAAACGCATTCATAACCACTTTCCTGCAAACGCGTACGTGCAGAAACAAGTGATCACAACTGTGCCACGAAAGTAGCCGTTTCTGCGTCTCCACAGCGCAGCACGGCGAAGCACACACGGCTCCTTCCGCTGCACATTTCCAATGAGAGTGTGTGTTTCAGGACAGACACACGGAAATCGACCTTATGGGGACCGTTTGTACAGCTAGAAATCGTGCACGCAGTATGTACAGTTTCCACACACTGAATCAGTCAAAACAGTGTTTCCCGCCGGGGACGAATTTACCGGGCTGGAGTCGCTCGTTTACTGCCGCGTACAGTGCTTTCTTTATGGCAAAGTTGTCTGTCCCCACATTGTGGGACAAACCCGTGGTGAAACGGGCTTATGGCCATTTTCCAACTAGGTTCCTGCGTGCCAATTTGACGGCATACACTGTACACACACTTTGTATAACCTGCCTTATGGAGACCGTTTGTAACAATCATAATTATTTATTCCACACGCACTATATGAATACAGTTTGCGGCACAAAAATTGTCATTTATGCGTTTTCAAATGTCCACAACACACACTTCGCATGCTGTACATTTCTATACAATTGGCGGAATATACACACTTTGTATATAACCAGCCTTATGGGGACCGTTTGTAGCAATCATAATACCACACGCAGTATATGAACAGTGTGCGGGACAAAAATGGTCATTTATGCGTTTTCATATGTCGCATACACACACTTCGCATGCAGTACATTGTCTATGAGAATGGCGAAACACATACACTTTGTATATAACCAGCCTTATGGGGACCGTTTGTAGCAATCATTATCCCACACGCAGTATATGAATAGTGTGCGGGACAAAAATAGTCATTTATGCGTTTTCATATGTCGAGCACCAATCCCATAAATACAGCATGCTAAGTGTGTGCGAAACACACACTTTGTATATAACCAGCCTTATGGGGACCGTTTGTAGCAATCATAATTCCACACGCAGTATACGAATAGTGTGTGGGACAAAAATGCTCATTTATGCGTTTTCAAATGTCAAATACACACACGTCGCATGCTGTACACTGTCTATGAGAATGGCGGAACACATACTTTGTATATTATCAGCCTTATGGAGACCGTTTGTAACAATCATAATTCCACACGCAGTATATGAATAGTGTGCGGCACAAAAATGGTCATTTATACGTTTTCATATGTCGCGGACACACACTTCGCATGCTTACATTGTCTATGGGATTGGTGAGACACACACTCTTTGTATATAACCAGCCTTATGAGGACCGTTCGTAACAATCATATTTCCACACGCAGTATATGAAAAGTGTGCGGGACAAAAATGGTCATTTATGCGTTTTCATATATCGCGCACACACGCTTCGCATGCTGTACATTGTCTATGAGAATGGCGGAACACATACTTTGTATATTATCAGCTTTATGGAGACCATTTCTAACGTCCTCGATGCCACACGTGCATGTACGAATCACGCCGCAGGCAAAAGCTTATTTGCAAGGGACACATTTTCACTTGTTAAAACGGCTCAATGAGGTCCCGTACACGCATTGTCTATGGGGAAACTATCGGCGACTTATGTCGCCCGGCACCCCAGTTACGAGGGTTCTCATGTATTTGATTCACACGCGAGATCGAGAGTAAATCTGGTCGAGAATATGATCCGAATCTACGGTTCGTGCTTTACAGTACGATTTAGCTTATTTGTTGTTCAAGGACTAGAACAAAAAGCAGTCTAGTCGCAGGGCGTACCTGTACCTTGAGGCAAAAGATAACCTAAAAAGTACTGAACAGTTAAAAGAACTAAACAACCCTTTTAACGGTTGAAAATAAAAGGTATTTGAGTTTACTGGAAAAATAGCAATCTAAAAACATAGATTAATTCTTTTTCGAGCTGAAATTTAAAAACCGTACTAAGGAGTGTTGGGTTTGGAAAACACAAAGTCAAAATCATTTTAGTTATGGAACCAACGAAATTGGAAACGGGCATCCTATTAACGGTCAGTTATTCGTTGCCCGGTTGAAGCAAACAGAACTAGTATCTGCTAATTGGATGTAAAATAAACCAAGTTCTCTAAGAGAAGAAGTATTTTTTTATAGAACACTGTTTTTCGAGAACTGTACAATCTTCAAGATGGAGCATTGAACTTGCAAAATACACACCAACTCTTTAATTTTCCAATACACAATAATTCCATTATTCCCGTGTGAAAGTTGATGTCATTAAAAAAAGTATGATCATTGGGATTACAAAATATATATATATCAAAGATCATTACGATTACAAAATATATATCAACTGCTTATTTTTCCGATATTACTCAATCATCTGTGCTACAAGTACTTTTTATCACTTAAGTAAAAAATATTTCCATTTCATTTCAGTTGCAAATTATACATAAAGTTCTTCATGAATTGCACTTTGTGTATCATTTCTTGGGCAGCAGTTATAATAATCATTATGCTCGCAGAAATATACATAAACAGTTTTTTCCTGATTAATTCCATTATATGTACTATATGTACTTTTGTATCACTTAAAATACTTCAATTTCATATCAGTTGCAAAATTTACATCAATTCTTTTTGCATAAATTGATCTACATGTATACTTTCTGCTTTTGAACCGTTCAAAATCAAGCTGTTTGTCAACAACATTATGTATACTTAATATTGATACCTTCCAAGACAAGATGCAACAAGTTTAACAATACTTGCACTTTTTCATCATCCATATATACATATTGATAAAATGTCTAAGAAAGTTTTTAGGTATTTCATACGCATTTACTTTGGGCAACGATAAAAGCATAAAATGTGTATTTTTTTTTTAACTTATATTATTGATATTCTGACTTCTGCATATACATTGAAATTAGCTTTTTCAAATGTCTGCCTTGGATTCAGCCTAGTGCTGACACAAGCTACTTGAAAACTGTTCAAAATAATGGAATATATTTCCCAAATAACTAAATAAAAATTGGATTGCTCATAAGTACAGTAATATTCAAACATATAAACTGAAAGCTGCTTCACCAAAAAAACACCAAGACTATTCTAAGTAAGAACCAAACATATTCATATATTCTGATATTCAAATATATAAATTGCAAGAAGCTTTTTCAAGACGGTTCTTAGTAGGAACTTACGTCATTCCAAAACTGCCAATACAGAACACCAGCCGATAAAACTATGTTTTTGTCAATATTAAATATATGTACCGAAACACACTGAGAAAGAAATCTACGCTCATGTTCACTGGCATATCACATAAGCTACATAATATTTTATAGTCAGAAATACTTTTACAAAGTAGGTTTTTTTTTCCAAAACAGGTTATGCTAGTTTAGTTTCTCTTACTTACAGTAAAGTTCCAGTCGAAAGACAATGCACAATGGCAATTCACAACTCTTTCTATCCAATAATGGCAACTTGACAACTCTTTCTTTTCAAATTGAACCCCAGTAAGTTGGGTAAAGTGTCATGCCTAGGGACACAGGCACATATCTTTGTGCATCCAAACCTGCTCTGACAATACAGTACTGTACATGTAACCAATGTGAAACACTTCAAATTGGACTCCAGTGAGTTGGGTAAAGTGTCATGCCTAGGGACACAGGCACATATCTTTGTGCATCCAAACCTGCTCTGACAATACAGGACTGTACATGTACCTAGTGCGAAACACTTCAAATTGGACTCCAGTGAGTTGGGTAAAGTGTCATGCCTAGGGACACAGGCACATATCTTTGTGCGTCCAAACCTGCTCTGACAATACAGGACTCACTGTACATGAAACCAGTGCGAAAATGAAAAACTCTTGTCAGAATGGGGCAAAATGGCAGTGTTCATAATAGGGCGACATGTTATGTGTGGCTCTAATAAGGTGTGTCACCCTATTAGAGCAGATTTAATAACAAACTGTCACCCTATTCGAGCTGTTAGTAATATATTACTACTACTAATAATAATGTGTTGCTTATATAGCGCTTTATACCAAAGTCTTGAAGCTCTCTTCAATCATTTCCCCGTTCATCAGGCCATGAGACCAATTTTTGCAGCAGCTCGAGATCAGCACAATCTGGTCACTACCCTCACAGGCACCCATTTATTCTCCTGGGTGGAGAGAGGCGATTGTAGTAAAGTGTCTTGCCCGAGAACACAAGTACCAGGTTCCATGAGTTGGACACAGTAATCACTGCACCAAGGCACTCCACATATACGTTGGTCTATCAAAATCCTAGTAGAAGTGTACACCTATGCCACCACAACGTGCGGGTCTGCGTTGTTCCATGCTACTTGATGATGCCGCTGATAAGGCTGGTCATCGTCACGTTGCATCTTGGCAAACTCAATGAAAACCTGGGAAATGAACAAAATAAGAGAATCTGCTTGACAACCCGGGCCGGGATATTTGCTGAAAATCGTAAAGGGTACAATTTTCCAGCCAACTTCTGATACAAATACAAATGATCTGTAAGAGTAATTCGTCGGATGCCTGGAAGAAGGTCATAAGGGCGAAAAATGGGTCAAAAGGCCAAATTCGGATTTTTCAGGTAATTGATAGAGCTTGGAAGTATCTTTCTTTTGATATACATATTGTCTCAAGGGGCTACGTCATTCTGTCCTAATTAACAGTAAACAAAAGACGAAAGGAGGTGTTTCATTACTTGTGCCCTGCTGCTGCAGTTGGTGACCACGGACTCTGAGGCAGTTTTGCCCTGAGATTTTTGCCCGGATGGATCTTGCAGGCTTGTAATATTTCACAAATATGTTGCTGTATGTATGTTGCTGCGTTTCTAGCCAAAATAACCCTAAAAGGGTAAGGTTCAATGAATTAGACATACACAGTGGAATGTCGCTATACCGAACATTCGGCTATAACAAACATCGTCCTTGGCTCCCGACTTTTGTGTACAAAACAAACCTAACATTGTTGTTGAAAACCTTCAACAGAAGAGTGACAAGTGGCTATTATTTCCCCAAGGCATAGAAAGAGAAAGCCACCACATCGATGTAGGTAGTAAACTCAAAACTGTGTAATTACATAATTCAATAGTCGGCACGTGTTCGAAGTCGTCTTTCAGTAACTACCAGGGCGTGCAGGGTGAAGTTATGAAGGGCGCTATTTATTGAAAAGTGAGTACCAGAGCACCTGCAACTTAAAGGGAATATACATCATTTGCTTTTGCTGTAATTTTCAGAAATGGATGGAATTGGGGGGTTTGAAATATATAGCAAATATAGTTACACTGACCTTTTTGAGGTTTTGGGTTCGAAAACGCTATAAAAACCAAGAAAAACAATCATTTTCCTGTAGTCTGGTTCCCTGACTCCATATAAGAAGAAACAGAGCAGTTTACATACATTGGGGAATTGTAAGGTCAGGGAACCAGTCTAGCTGGCTCGTACCCGTTCATAGGTTTGTAATCGATTGCAAACAAGTGCGATGGTCAATTGTGGCCAGTATTTGAAAAAAAGCCAGTTTTTTCCAACGCTGATCGGTCGATCAGCGTTGGAAATTGATACAAAAATACCACTTTTCTTGAAAATGACAGTATACCAGGTGCCATGATTTTACAGGATGCTTTACACTGTCATTCACTAACAGTCCAGCAAGGTATTTCAAAATGATTTGGTAGTTTTATTTTTTGATGTTTGCAAATGTTGTATTTTCCCTTTAAAATCGCTATACCGAAGGATCACTATTATGAACATTTTCTGTGGATCCCGCGATGTTCGTTATAGCGGCGTTCCCCTGTAGTAGAGTAGACATATTGTACCGGAGGAAATGTTAACAACAAATTTTACCCTACCTGTTCTAGGGTGGCTTGGCTGAAGCTGTATTCCTCAATGTTTAACGTCTCTTTGCCTGAAACGAACCCAATCAAAAATGATTCTTTATGCACATTTTTCAATCAAAGCTGAGGTCAAAGGTTACAAGACAGATCTGTATCTGTCTTCTCCCAACCTCGTCCCCAGGGGTGTCGAGCAGTATGCGCCCACCACTACCTGCTCTCTCATCCTGGTATTGGATCATTATTTTGCATGTCCAAAATGTTCAGGACATGTATGCAAATTAGGAATAGTCTGGCGCCTGCCTGTGCTTTACGTTAGTATTTATTTTGTATGCAGTCTCTGGGGTAAAAACAATCAATTTATCACGGCGTGAGTTACGTAAACAAAAAAAATTTCTCCAAAATTTAAATGTTGCAATCTTCTCCAGCCATTATGCAGTATCACATTCATATTAATATGAGCAAATTGGAAAGGAAAGGAGTATTTTGGGGAAGGTGTGGACGTAATAATTAAAATGAACGTGAAATCACGTAATGCATGTTGGAAATAACACCAAGTACACGATACATTATCCATTACTTGCCAATTGCGGTATCAAATCAGGAAGAAAGTTTCCTATCCAGGGCTTACTATTGGAAACAAGGTTAAAAATAAAGTAAGTACTGGGGACGAGGTTGGTCTTCTCTCACCTCCCCCTAACATACCTTTATGCGACTTAGCCAAGCAAGGCTTAGGTCAAAAGAAAGGCCTGTATCAATCTCCCCGCCTCTCTTTCCTAGTTATCTAAGCCCCGCCCACAATGATGCACCTACCTTCTTCCAAGGCAGCGAAGACCCTCGCCAGCGATCCGACATCCTCTTTGGGAATCTTGTAAGTCACCCGCTCCCCGAAGCTCTCAACTGACTCCGCCGAGGGAAACACATGGTGGATTTTGTCGTCCAATGCCTGCATCTTCTGCTCCAGCAGCCGTGTGGCTTCCCCCGTGGTGTGGTCCATGGAGTAGTAGGCCTCTCCAGGGTTGAGCTTGGCTTCTAGCAGGTAGCCGCCTCCGTACTTGCCCTTAAGATGCTGGGTCGTACCCAAGCACCTGACAAAAGACCAAGGAAGCTCGGTCATTCTCGGCAAATTGAGGAGCTAATTATTCCTTGTATTGCCCTAAACCGCCCTGCCTTTTAATCTCTCCCCGTACTGCGAAAAACCGCCCCAGCATTGTTTGCTTTTATCAGGATTCATCTAGAAATTAAAGTGTCCGTGAAATGAATTATTCTGAGGAACACATTTTGCGCAACTTTCTACTCCTCTTAAATGTATGAAAACTATTTGACATCCCCTTTTTGGTTAATTTTATTCAAAGATGCACTTCTTTAAACATGAACAATTTTCCATGCTTTTCTGGACAACTGAGGGCGTTGTTGCTGTGATGCCATATCAGGAAGACACTGTTCAGTTTAGGGGTTTTCTGTTCACTTGTGAACCAAAAAAATCTGCTCGTTGAAAACAATTGTGAGAAAAATTTGCTCATTGGCTTTACTGCCGTATTTCAACAAATCACCAAAGAAAAGAAAATGCACAACAGCAAAATATCCAAATTTCTGGCAACTTTTGGTGCTGAAATAGCTGTAACACAGGTTTGTGCCTGAACCGACATCACACTTTTTCTCATGAATATGGAAATTTGCATTAGCATAAAAACCAAAAAGGCACCAAAATACCCTTGAAAATGGCAAGACGAAAGTAAGGTTGAATGGGACACAAAGGTGCATTTTCAAGGACAGCATTAAAAAAAATTACATTGCATGAGCCTTTTAGTACAATGTGATACAATGTAGTAATATGTAGTAAGGGTCACATGACCTGGGCGTTCCAAGAGGTGCATTTTCAGACTGATATGAGGAAATGTGCAAAAAACTGGAATCCTAACTTATCGTATTGTTGAGATATGGTGACCATGAAATTGCCTCATTAAATATTCATGACGTCATAACATAAGTACAATAAACTGCACAGTAATAATAATGCAATTTAGTAAACTTTGAATATTGTTTCTAATACTATAAGGTATAAACCCCATCAGCTTCATAATTAATGAGATATGACCATTAGGGTCTAGGGTCTTGTAGAATAAAAACGTGTACAAAGTCTATAGGAAAAGTGGAAAAAGAAAAAAGAAAAGAAAAACAAATTAACAAAAACAATAGCTGTTCCCCATTTCGATTGGGAACACTAGATAAGTTGAACGTCCCTCATCCTGATAAAGGGTTGAGAACACAGAACTATTTTTTCCCGAATGCTACTCACATTAACCTGCCAGAGATCATAATGCCAACACGGGAGCACACGGCGTCTGCCTCCTCCATGTAATGTGTCGTCAGGACAGCTCCTCTGTCGTCACGGAAACTCGCAATGATGGTGTTCCTGCAAAAAAATAAAACCAAAGATAAACAACATTTTATTCACTGTATCAATTTCCCGAGCAAAACTGCCTAGGAGAACCATTCATATTGTGATTTACTTGAAATTCATTGAAATGTTTTCCCCTTTAAAAAAATATACCAAAAGTACGTACACAAGATCATTTGCAATTCGGTCGATTCACAATGCAGTGCGCCACCAAGAGTTTGCCACGGAGAGTTAATTTTTCCCAGTGCATTGTGGGAGATGGTCGACAAAGTCGCAGCGCGGGACATTTGAAATTGTTAGTTTTTCCGGTCAGGTGGTTTCGTAAGCGTATGATTCGAGGATCTGTTTGCCCATTTCTTTTCTTGTTATCAATATGGTGTTTTTTGTAAGGCCGCAGAACGCTATGCCCCAATCTATGACATATTAGCTCAAGTTGTCTACCGACACTCATTCAAAAGAGCCATGTTTTGTCGACCGTAAACTTGAAAAATGGACTCTCCGTTGCAAACTCTTGGTGGCGCATTGCATTGTGAATCGCCCGAATTGTGCAGTTGTTTGTTTGAAGCGACAAAACTGCAAAAAAAATATTTTAAGTAGGGTCCAATGACAATTAACCTGTTCAAGTTTCAGCTCAGTGGATACTGTACATCTTGAGAAAACATGCAAAACCTATGCACAATTTGTTGGTCTCGTTAGCAGGTATGGGTGCTAGCGTTTCCAATTTAAAAAAAAAAGCTGTTTCAAATTTGGAATCAGATTCTCTTGTGTACAATCCTTAAACCCGCACTCCGGTTGTAATTCTCAGACAGACAATTTGTGCATGTGACATTGAGGTCACAGTATGCAACAAATATCGTCAAATCTTTTTAAAAGTGTGTCAGCGGGCACACTTTTTTTAAAGCCACCTTCCAATAGTTGATTTCTCCAAATCAGGGGTAGATAACTTCTTAGCAAACAAAATTCATTCAAAACTATAACAAGTGATTTTGACAGCATCTGAATATCTGAGCCGACTTACCAGACAAAACGTTTGGAGGTAGGATCCATTCCGGTCGACGGCTCATCCAGAAAGACAATCTTTGGCCTGCCCAGCATGCTGATAGCAAAACATAGCTGCAAGATGGAAGAAAAAACAGAATCGTTACAGGGCCCATGCAATTTTTGTAATGCAATCCTTGAAAATGCACCTCTGTGTCCCATTTAATCTCATTTTCATTTTTTGAGTCGCCATTTTCAAGGGTAATTGGTGCCTTTTTGTTTCAGTTCTAATGCAAATTTCCAAATTCTTGAGCAAAAGTGTGACGTCATTTCAGCAGAGTTGCTGACTCGAGTCATGTGACTTGGACTTGAGTCGGACTCGAGTCGCTATTTTTGTGACTTGTGACTTGACTTGTAAATACCAGCTTTGACTTGTGACTTGACTTGGACTTGCAAACAATGACTTGTGACTTGACTTGGGATTGCAAAAAATTACTTGTTACCAACCCAAGTCAGACGCTACTTGAGCCACCAATACACTTTAATTAAGCTATTATACTTTTAATCAGCTTTTTCATTCCATAAAATAGACCTCAGTGACTGAATCCAGTAAAATGAATAGTTCCCACTAGTTTCAAAAGTTTTCAATAAGACTGTCACAACAAACTACAGTTTTCAATGACCAATTGTCTCTTGCTTAATGTATTGGTTGAACAAACTTTGAAAGGAACCTGTCATAAAAAGAAAGCAGGCCTTTGTCAATTGCATGTAAACTACCGGATAGCCTAACCCATTGGTAGGCGTTTAGTATACATGAAAAATGAACAATAAAGTGTTAATATACTACATGTAATCGAGTGAGGAAGTCTTTTTCAAGGTCATCTCAACATTTATTTCTACAATGTAAAGTATATTTATTAAAGTATACAAAGGGCTAATATCCGACAGACATGTGATAAACTACAAGAATAGTAATTGCAACACATTGAAAAAGGGGAATTAAGGAGGCATGTTCAAAATAACTCGTAAGTTCACGCCAGGTTAATTCTTTAGCTTATTACAGCTGGACAAAATAATGTGCAACTTGACGTGTTCTTGGACAAAGATACTTGTGACTTGACTTGTTTTTAGACCAAATGACTTGTGACTTGACTTGTGACTGGACCTAATGACTTGTGACTTGACTTGTGACTGGACCTAATGACTTGTGACTTGACTTGGACTTGCAAAAAAAGACTTGTGACTTGACTTGGACTTGTAAAAAATGACTTGCTACCACCTCTGCATTTCAGGCAGAAACCTCTGTGTTAACATTTATTTCAGCACCACAAAAGTTGCCAGAATTTTGGATGTTTTGCTGTTGTAAACTGTCTTTTGTACGGAGATTTGCTGCTGCGTCAGTACATGGCAGTAAGCCAATGAGTGAAATTTGTGTGTTGGTTCAAGTGTTTGAGCATTCCAAAAGGAATATCAACTTTCAAATTTTTCTTTGACAAACTCCTCAATTTCCTAGCTAGGCATCATACCTTTCTCTAGTCTGAATATCACCCGTTCTCCGAGAAGCCCTTTCTCCAAAAGAACATCTCATATATCAAGGAATGCAAATTTTTGCGACACCGCGCACCAGCCAATCGGAGTTGACTTTACAAAATCACGATGTCATGTCATTCCCAAATCTGGACTAAATGTTTGATTGGTCAATTCGGATGCAGTGTTTTTGCAATACAACAACGGCGCCAGGCCGGGCATCGAGATCTATTTGGCTCTAAGGTTGGCGCGTATTGCTTAACATAATACAGAGCGCGTGACTGAAGCCAAAAGAATAATGGATGTTGTGTCTGGGTTTTATTTTTGGATGTCTATGACGCGACGACGGGTATAGAACGCGTCCGCTGATTGGTCAGAATCTCGAGGTGACAATGCAGTCTTTTTGCATAATTAATTGCCGAATCTGCCTACATATCATAGACCCAGGCTTTAGCCAGGGTCTTTTACATAGACTAACCTTTCTCTTGGTGCCCCCTGACAGCTCTGAAGGTTTCTTGCTTGCATGCTGCGTGATGTTCAGGGCATCCATGAAACTTTGGGTACAAAAAGAGTATTCCATCATTTCAATTTCATTCTCAAAACAGCAAATACAATGAAACATAACACAAGCCAGATGATAATGACAGAGAAAGAATTATATCCGATAGAATCCGATAAAACAAATTGACCATGTAGATTTCATCATTCAAACATCATGATGGCAACTGGAGCTGAATTAAAATTTAACTGTTCACCAAAGTACATGGTTTTTGGCATTCAATATAACCAACATTTGTCTAGGTACAAAAGTGACCCAGAAACCAAACGGTAAAGTGGTCATGAAAGTAAATGCTTTATTGACACATTTTCACTAAAATCACCTTATCTCTAACATTCCTGGTAGGGTAAAATATTGTATCTGCTGAATTCACAGGCAAATTTTGAAGTAAAAAAAAATACTTGGCATGAATCTTACTTGGGAATATCTGACAAACGAGGGCGCTTTTGCTATGATGCCATTTCAGGAAGACACTGTTCACTTCAGGGGTTTTCTGTTCAGGTGCATTTTCAAGTTTTGCTTTTTCAACTTTTTCAAACCTGCGTCGTCTGACACAAATAACGGCCAGCTCTGAATAAAATGTTAAGCCCCTGTCACACTTTTGCGTATCCCAATTCCTTATGAGTTCCTTATCAAAATTTTTCAATACGCAGCCGTACGATCAAAAACGTCGAAATTTTTTGATTACTTTGACTTATGTGCGACGCACATCTAGCGAACAAGTAACGAATTCAGCGCATCCACTGCGTATCTGTGCATTTCTCATAAGTTACGAATAAGTACAATGCGCTGCCCGCTCGCAGGACGAGCGGTACTAATTCGTGCAATACGTCGGCATTCGATAGGAGTTCGTTCAGCGTGCGTTGTATCTGCGCATAGTATATAGGAGGTCAGTGTATTACCGCGTATGAACAGCTTGTCCCCCATGAACACATAGCGTACTCGTACCGCGCTCGACCGATGTGTTGCGTATTTATAACTCATGACCTGCGTAACAGCGTACGCAGCGTAGTTTTGTGCATGCCCAAAACTATCCAGCGTACTGGGCCATACCGTGTGTATGCCTGCGTACATAAAACTTACACAAAACGATAGAGATGCATATGAGGTGCGTATTGTGCGTACGACTGCCTATGAAAAAAATGTCAATGCGCAACTCATAAGGAATTAGGATACGCAGAAGTGTGACAGGGCCCTTACAAAATGGCACCCTCTAGAATTCATGCACCCTGCGAATGTGAGGCTACTCACTGCTGAGCTACGGTCTCGACGTCGGTAGGGTGAATGCCCTTAATCAACCCATAGGCCTCCAGGTGTTCCTGCATTGTCACATGGGAGTACAGCGGATCGTGTTGAGGGCAGTAGCCCATGACTTGGAAGGCTTCGCTCAGAGAGGAGGTGATGTCATAGCCGGCAATTTGGACCTGAACAGGGGGGACAGGACATGACACTAAACAGTCAATTTGATAAATAACAAGCTCGATATGATCTCGGAATTAGCTGCGGACTCCCAACGAATTTGTGTTGCACTTAGCGTGCGGAATGTTTACGGTCGTTGTCTACATAACAAAAAGTTTGGGGCCCAAACGCGCAAAAGATCAATGTGTGTGATACAGCTCCACAGCTTGCCCAATTGACCTTGCGATTTGCATAGCACATGCAACACGCTGGCCATGTGCACTCACACAACTGACCTCTGCAAGAAAACCAGTCATGAAAAATGATCAGCAGTTTCTTAACCAATGAAATCGAGCCTTATATGAATGAAAAGAGAACTTCATCTTTTTTACAAAACCGCTACCCCCAGTGTGTTCTGACATTGGGATCTCGAGATATGTTGAGATAAACAACCAAAGGTCTGTCACGAACGGTCATTTTCTGTTCCGCTCCATAGGCAATAGCCTCATACCCCACATTTTCAAGAAAAAAATGATCAGTAGTTTTTCTTTTCATTGGCCCGCTGAGCAGGGGTAATAATAATGTACCGTGCCTCGACAGCTTGTTTGGTTGATATGTGCACTTTTAAAAATCCAGTTTTTATTAGTATTAGTATTAAAAGATGAGACAGGGAAAAGGAAGGACGTTTACTTGACGCCGTGCTGTTCCCAAAATATTTCATCAAACACCGACCTGTCCTTTGGTAGCTTCAGTATCTGCTGTGATGACGTTCATGGAAGTGGTTTTACCAGCTCCGTTGGGTCCCAGTAGGCCGAACACTTCCCCTTCATTCACGCTCAGTGACAGGTTACGGACGGCCAACTTGTTGCTGTGTTGCTTCCGGCAGCAGCCCTTGGACCGATCAAACTCTTTGCGGATGCCTGATGCTGCCACGACACATTTCTGAGCAATTGGAGGCAAATTCAGAAGGGGGAAAAAAAAAGGAGAAACATAACACCTTTGTATATGTATAATGTGCCTTTGTGTCACATCACTATAGGCTAATAGCCACGGGCGTCGCCAGGATTTTTTCTAGAAGGGAGAAATTCACCAGAAGCGAAGGGACGTTCACTCTGGCTAGTCAAAACAATGGCAGGGAAAACTGCACAGACTCAGATACATCTTGGAGAGATACACGCTCGGCGGTTGCCGCAATTATTAAAATCATAGGCAATTAGGGACAGAATAACGAGTATAATTTTTGTCAATAACACAATCCCCATAGTCACACAGGAAAAAGACACACATTTGAAACCAAAGACATCGTGGAATAACAGGTATTGCATGCCGCAATCTGTGGAGCACGGACCTCACAAGGTGACACCGTTCACTTTACATGGAATTTCATGGGCTTATGTTTTTCACTGAATTTTTCGGGAGCCGGTTCCGATTCTGTTTAGGGCCCGTGACCATTCAGCCCCGGTATGAAAAGGGCCCCCCGGTTAGCTCGTCCCCTCCCAAGAAGTCCTCTCGTACCGTCCCAGTTACCGGCCCAGGAGCTGGTCCTGTTGCTAATCAGGAACTCCTCTATCCTGGGGTCTATTGTTTGCAAGCATTGACACATGTAATATATCCCAGAAGAAACCCGCTTGTGGTTTTCATCTCTCATCGCGAAACAATAGAACACTTTCGTCGGCACAGATCAAAACCCCTGCCATGCGGTTTCGCACACAATGGGACCGTAAATTACCAAGGCATTATGGAAGGATTTTATCTTTAATCCGGTAAGTCTGCTATTGTTCTGCTCTGGACGTTCTCTGCAGGGCAATAAATTGATGCGCCTGACTGACTTCAAAACTTCTGGTCAGACAGGACCATGTACCGGACGAGACTGGGCTGAAGACCGGACTGGCTTTGGACCGGACGGGTACCCGGGGGCCCTTTTCATACCAGGGCTGAATGGCCACAGTCCCTTAGAGAACCGGAACCTGCTCCGGAAATGCTGGAACCGCCCAACGCTAAGTCAAACACCACTGAAGGACTGACCTCAGTATTAAGGCCTTGGTCAAAGATTGCTTGGACTTTCTCCCTCTCTTCCTTGACATCGGGGTCCTCGTTCTCAATGATGTCTCTGTTGAAGGCCCCGCCTTGCCTCTTTCTACGGTATAGAGAAAAGTTTGATAACAGAACAGACTAGACAAGCCTACAGGGTGACCCCAAAAAAATGCAACCCCAAAACATTTGCCTCTTTAAAAAAAAAAGGGATCGGTGGATTTTTATGGTTTTGGTATCAGCTGACAGCTTTTTCTTTTAAATACTGAAAAAAAAAATCATGAAAATAGCACTTTGGGTTGCTGAGAAAATGCCAATTATGTAAAAGTAGTTATTTTTCATCCTGTACACAAAAAAATTACCACAGTAAAGGATTTTCACCGTATTTATTTGAGCATTTCCTAATCCTTACAAACAACATGGCACATAATGAGACAAGAGTGCAAATGAATTTGAAGGAAATACCTTTTAATTTCTACCTGAACAGGTATCTCATCCTTTTTAGTCCAAGTTTAAACCCTTTCAGCACCATGAATATTTCAAAATACTAAAGAAATTGCACAAATGAAGGATAATTGCACAGTTGGCTTACAGTAAAATGTTTCACTGTTTGGAAGTTGTTTTGCTTTGGCAGAGGTTTGCGCCCTCTTGAGTGCTTTCTAGTATTCAAATTAGCATAATATCACCATTCTTGCGATTTTCACTGAGCTTTTTTTCACCATGCATGGTTAAAGGGCTATACTTTACTATTTATGTAATTTTATGTAAATTTTTATGTTTTTTTATGTGAAAAAAATTGAAATAAGTTAACTCTAGGTGAAAATTGCTGTCAAAAGTGGATTTCCTTTATTTTGAACCAGCCTGTGTTGTGAATGGCTCCCTGATTGACCAGGAAGCATGGGCGTCAATCCTGGGGGGGACAGGGGGACATGTCCCCCCCCCCACTTTTTGAAGGGTGGGGGACACAATATCAAATGTCCCCCCCCCCCCAGATTTTGAACTCGTGTCTCATTTACAGGGCCCTATTATGTACTTCAATGTATCTATTGCTTAAAAAATATTGGTTAAAGTGGTCAGAAATTGCCTCAGATAGCACCACAGAGCATTTAGAATCCAAATTTTTTCGGGGCCCTTAAGTGGGCCCAGAACCCCACGCATGTAGCTTAGAATTCTGGTAGCCAATTCAATGACTCCAACCTCGAAAACGATGTTCAAATAATTATTTTTGCTACGAAAATATTAGTTAAAGCATGGAGAAAAGTGGTAAGAAATTGCTTCAGATCACACCACAGAGCATCTAGAATCAAATTTTTTTCGGGGCCCTTAAGCGGGCCCCGAACCCCACGCCGTAAGGGCTTCGAGCTTCGCATCAGTTCTGATCAAGGTATGTCCCCCCACTTTTGAGAAGCGATTGACGCCCCTGCCAGGAAGTACTCAAGGATCTACCTGCACTTCCATTCCTCCAACAGTGAACCTCCGGTTGAGCGGATCTCCAGGACGTACAGCAAGAAGGTGAACAGTACGAGCTCACCCACGACCTGCAATACATAAACCTGATCGTCAAACGGTCTTCATCCAAAAACAATTGCTCAGTCAGCAATTTTGTTTAGACCTTCTAAAGAATCTCTTAATGGGGCAGATAGGGGACGTTTTTGGGGGGAATAATGCCTTTGATGATACAAGCATGGCATTTGGCACACAGTCAGAGTATATGTCTTACAAATGATATATATGGCTAAAGGGCCATCGCAGATTTGTCCTTTGAAAAAAGATAGGTAGACTAAACCTAATAATCGTAGTGCTTATATAGCGCTTTTCATCGTATCAACAATCTCAAAGCACTTTACAATTATTACCCCGTTCATAAGGCCATGGGACGCGGCAGCTGATATCAGCGCTCAATCGGTCCTCGACTAAGGTACCCATCTATACTCCAAGGTGGAGGGAGGCAAATGTAGTAGCATCTTTCCCCAAAATGGCCGCCCGACCCTTTTTCCAAAAAGACAGGCTGGGCTATTTTTCAAGATGGCCGCAAGTTGGTTTTTTTTAAATGGCGGCCACTTGAACTCAGGAAATGACATACCAGCTTTATATGGACTACATGCAACAGACAAAGAGGCCAACATGATGTCAATGTTTAAAATTTATCCTTTTTTTTCCAGTTTTTTTCTTTTCAATTAAAAAAAAAGAAGGAGGCGGCCTCCAAAAGGGAAGCACGCTTAAAGCAAAAAAAAAAGTCTCCGGTTTCTGGTATGGAGCTTGCCCAAAAAGTGGTGCGGCGACGCGGCTTTTTTTTTTTTTTACCTGATTTTTTTGCTTCAAATGTCGGCTGATGACTGCAAATGGTGCCCGACTAAACTTAGTGCAAATATATGGGAGTCCAGAGAGGCCACATAAAGCTTATTCTCGACCATAACCCAATCTAAAAACACGTTAAAATTGTGCAGCAGCAGGATTCCAGTCAAACCAGTGAGTTTGGCGGTTTTGAGACATCATCTTTCATTGGAAAAAAACTTTTTCATTTTGCTGACGCGCATGGCTACGGCGACGCGCGCGCATACCAGAAACCGGAGACTTTTTGTTTTGGCCTAACATGTTTTTGTTTTTTTAATTTTGCCTTAAGGCTGGCACCAACCCAGAAATTAGTCTGAGTATCACCCATTATCCACAGAGCCAAATCCTGGAGAACGTCTGACATCTCCCGACATGCAAATTTATGCAAGCCACGCGCCAGCCAATCGGAGTCGACTTTACTCAATCGTGACGTCATTTCCTTCCCAAATCAGGAATAAATGGTTTGATTGGTCAATTCGAATGCAGTGCTTTGTAATACCACAACAACCGGCCCCATATCGTGTAACATGATACAGAGCGCGTGACACGTTTTTTTTTTAAATCCATTGTCTATGTGACGCGCAACGGGTGAATGACCCGATATAGAAAGCGCCCGCTGATTGGTCAAAATCTGGGAGGTCAAGAGGCGGGGTCTTGCCTAATTAATCAGCAAATCTGTTCACGCGAAATAGACCACAGTATTCCCCGTGGTCTATTACATACACTACCCAGAAATTAGAGTCTGGGCAAATGTTATGGCCACAGACAGCGATTTCTTTGTGTATTAAAGTGGAACACACTGAGAATGACAAACGTGCTACTCACACAGAGAATGGTTGGCAGAATTTTTTGATTAAAGTCAAGATAGTAACCGAAGGTGAGCTGATCCAATTGTTTGTTGAACTTCGCACCATCATAGATCTAAGTTGATTAAAAACAAAACAAAAAACCATAGATTATTCTTAGAAAACTGGTAGATCAAGGATACTTGTTTAATACCAGCCAAGCACATATTCATACCCATTCGTAAATAGTGTTCGTTCAAGAAGTCAAAACAATTCAAAAATTATAAATTTCCAATGATTTTGTTCAACCATTTTACTGCATGTTTTATGAAACACCCCTCTAGCTATGGTTATGGTATGTGCCTCTGGCGAGTAGTACTAAAAATCTCCTTATATGGAGATTGGAGAACTTAGCGGTGCCAGTGTGTAGTATTGCGCATACCTACATGAAGATAATAATGGAGAGTGAGTGGTCACGTGTAATCGGGTTCAACCAATAAAAGGGTCAAAGGGACCATTTAGCTAAACACCCCTCTAGCTATGGTTATGGTACGTGTATGTGCCTCTTGCGAGTAGTACTAAAAATCTCCTTATATGGAGATTAGAGAACTTAGCGGTGCCAGTGTGTAGTATTGCGCATACCTACATGAAGATAATATGGAGAGTGAGTGGTCACTTGTGATCGGGTTCAACCAATAAAAGGGTCAAAGGGACCCTTTAGCTAAACACCCCTCTAGCTATGGTTATGGTATGTGCCTCTTGCGAGTAGTACTAAATATCTCCTTATATGGAGATTGGAGAACTTAGCGGTGCCAGTGTGTAGTATTGCGCATACCTACATGAAGATAATATGGAGAGTGAGTGGTCACGTGTGATCGGGTTCAACCAATAAAAGGGTCAAAGGGACCCTTTAGCTAAACACCCCTCTAGCTATGGTTATGGTATGTGCCTCTTGCGAGTAGTACTAAAAATCTCCTTTTATGGAGATTGGAGAACTTAGCAGTGCCAGTGTGTAGTATTGCGCATACCTACATGAAGATAATATGGAGAGTGAGTGGTCACTTGTGATCGGGTTCAACCAATAAAAGGGTCAAAGGGACCCGAGTCCAAATTCATTGGACACTGGGAAAAAAAAGTATTTCAAACCAGTTGGTGTTTTGCCAACCGTTTAAAACCATCCACGTGACGGGCTCTCGACCAATAGGAATGGGTAAACTGTCCTCGGTATTTATGAATGGCAGTTTAAAGTGACCCAGTAAAGCTCGCAGGCATCAAAAGGGCTCAATGCAGTGACTCATTTCATTTCTAGTAAGTTACGATCTTTTTGGCTTTAGGCATGATATCACAAAACAACTGTTGACTGCTGTGATGTGGGATATGACGTTTTTAACCCCCTCGTGGCAAGGGCGGATCCAGGGGGGGGGGGGCCAAAGGGGGCCATGGCCCCCCCCCCAAAAAAAAACCGAAACCAATTTTTTTTAATTTTTATTTATGTGACATCGCAATAAAGGCAGGCAATGAGTACACCACCTTCTTTTCCTCAAAAAAACATTAGTTAAAGTGGTCAGAAATTGCCTCAGATCGCACCACAGAGCATCTAGAATCAAAATTTGACCCACTTTTTTGGGGGACCAAAATTTTTTTTGGCCCCCCAAAAAATTGTGTTCTGGATCCGCCCTTGCCTCGGGGCGTAAAGCACCCTCAGCCTTGGGTGTTAAAAAACCTGCCATATCCCACATCACAGCAGTCATCAACTGTTAAAGGTACAGTCCATAATTTGCAGCTATCCAAAAAGTAACTGAAGTAATTATTGTTGAAAAGCATACTTGGTTTAAAGACAGTAATGGGACTAAACTCCCTGTGAAATTATTCTTTCTGGCAAGCTGTCGTTTTGAAGAAATCAATGAAAGAAGGCCTTACCAACAATGCCTCTAGAGACGCATTGTTGGACATTTCCTTGAGTAGTTTGTTTCTTTTTTCGACGACACACACACGCGCACGGTCGCTATAATTTGTCAGCTGAGTGCGCGACATCGCGCAGCTGCAATCAACTCAGTGAGAACGTGTCTCGGACGCTGAAATTCTGGCCCAATTCAAAACATGTCTCAGCAACATTTGATTTGAAATCGAGATACTAGAATATTGTTATCTCGGAATATACAGCATATACTGAGCTGAAACTTCATCAGGTTAGTTGTTCAGCACCCTTCTTTAGATTTTGAACACTTTTGTTGCTTCGAACGAACATAATGCACAAATTACAAATGATGGACGCTACCTTTAAATCAACAAATATTTATAATCAGTAAATTTTTGTTTTCCCAGCCTCTCTCACCTGATTGAAGTAATACATCTCACCAAAGATAATGTAGGGTGGCCACAGGACGCACATTACGTAATGCATAATCATGGCAACAGCCTGGGAGTTTGTGGCATCAAATATCAGTACGATAGTCATCAGAATGACGGGTAACTGCAAGTGTAATGGAGAAACAAACAACCGGTAGCATGGGACTTATATCTAGCCAAGGCGTTCCAGAATATTATCCCCGTTCATCAGGCCATGAGACCACTTTCTTGCAGAAGCTTGAGGTCAGCGTGATGAAGCTTCTATCCTCACAGATACCCGTTGATATTGGAGAGAGAGTCAATTGCAGTAAAGTGTCTTGCCCAAGAACCCAAGCAGCATGTTTCCTGTCAGGGTTCAAACTGGAGTTGAAGTCGAGTATTTTCCAAGTACTTTAGCTGTTTGTTGTGAACAATGCATGAGAAACATTGACAGTAGACAGCAAATGAAGTCAGTGTTACAGAAAAATAAACTAAGGTATTTGAATACATGAAAATACATTTAGCGTGTTCAATTACTTTCCGCGTTCACTCATGCAAGCGCGACTGCGTTCGATTAAACTCTCAACTGACGTCTCGCGCTTACTTGAGCCTGGCCCAAGCAACTGACCTGCCGAGCCAGTTACTTGGGTATTAAAGTATCCCATAAAAAATAAGACTGTGCTAAAACATGGCTCCCATCCCTTACAGAAATGCTTGCAAGCTTGCATCAAGCTAGCAGCAAGCTTGCAAGCAAGCTAGCAGCAAGCTTGCAGCCAAGCTTGCAAGCTCGCGGCAAGCTTGCAAGCTTGCAAACTTGCGGCAAACTTGCAGCAAGCTTGCAGGCAAGCTCACCGGAAAGTTTGCGGGTAATATGTGCGGCAATGCGCCAGCGGTGGGCCAGCGTTGGGAAGTTCAAAAACAACTCTAGACGATGGGTGGATATTGAGACATTGTGTTAACAGTGTGTCTGAAGCAGCATGGCTTCAGTCAAGCATGTCACCTTCAATATAATTATTTAAAACCAAGTAAGATTTGAGGCTTTGCATGGTGGAGATACTAAAAAATTAAAGGTTTGCGGAAACACCATGTGCGAATAATTTCTCAACTAAGAGAATGGTTCTGAAAAGAACCAGAGGTATAAACTGGACGTTTCGGTCAGTGTGCTCTGACCGTCTTCAGGAGAGTGCCTAAACTCTAAGAAAGTGAATACTTAGCAAAAGGCGAAATCAATGAAGTGTGAAGTTGCATCCTGTGAGGATGCCAAGTAGACGGGATCCTAGAGCAAGCTTGGTGCCCACTGAAGTGGAACAGTAGGGTTGCAGTCTCAGTAGAGGGAGGACCTAGAGTATAGGAGACCCATCAGTCTAAGGTGGTAGCTGAGGACCTAGGGTATAGGAGACCCATCAGTCTGGAGAAGTGGGAGCCAGATGTCGTTGAGGTGAAACCCGATGTCTTGCGGAACTGTGTTGTGCTTGCGGATCTCAATGGCTTCCCGTATGCGTCTTGGATGCCAGAACTGGATCGGTGCGATGAGTTCGGCCGCATCCCAATCAACTTTGTGGTCGTTGATGTGGGAATGTTTGACAATGGCCGATTTGTCAAAAACCGACTTTATACCTCTGGTTCTTTTCAGAACCGTTCTCTAAGTTGAGAAATTATTCCCACATGGTGTTTCCGCAAACCCTTTCATTATTTAGTATCTCCGCCATGCAAAGCCTCAAATCTTACTTATCACAAAATACTCGGCCTCATATCAGTTGCCGAAACACAAATTTTAACTGCTATTCTCTTTGTGCAACTTTGTACCGGCGCAGTACGCAGTGTGCAGCTGGCAGTTTTGAATATCCGAATATTTGGTCAAATGCAGTTTTGAGTAATCGAATACTAAAAACTCGGAAATGGACAGCCCTATTCATTTGAAAATTGATGCTACAGCGAGAATCTTCCTCATTATTTTATGAGTGCTGATGGTTTAAAAACAATCAAGTAGGAAAGAATGCAGTATCTAGACGCCACTTCAGCGATTGTGTTTCCTTAAAAAAATTGGAAATGTTTCTCAGTCCCAGATTCATGTCTTTTCAACATTTTTTGCAATGACTCCCCTTTATGGAGACGGCATATGAAGAAAAAAGTGGCGTCAGGTTGCAACATTCTTTCCATATAAAAAGTACAATCATCCTTTTAGTGTGAGTTGTAATTTATTTATTTTTTATTTTATTTTGTTTTGCTTTTCCTAGCATGGTGGTAAAGAAGAGCGCTCACATTGACAAAATCACGGAGCTGGTGACAACCCACGTCCCGGAGAGTGTCGTCTCCCGCAGTCACGGCATGGAACTGGCCTACACCCTACCAATACAGGATGCTAACAAGTTCCCAGGTACAAACAAATCCCTCGAAATTATTCGCAAATGGTGTTTGCGCAAACCTTTCATTATTTAAAACCAATTCACTTTAAAAATGGGCCCCGATATTTAACGTTTGTTATTCATTACGACCACGTTTGTCACTCGTATGTCGTCGAGTGACCCGAGATCGTTCATTTACTCTCATGTATTGCACATGTACAACTTTCCCCGATTTAGAGGCACAAGAAAGCGCGGGGAGAGTAATCGAACACGCTAATTTTACTAAAAATTTTGGAATAGCAGTACTCGAAAAGTACTCAATAATGGTCTATTTTTCTGAATTTACATATGTACTTACGAATATGTAAAAAAACTGAGCCATCGACTGGGTCGTCTTGAACTCCCTGAAGAGAAAGCTGAGACAGAAGCAGAAAAGGACCTCCAAGGGAATGTAGAAGATTATGAAGACGATGAGGCAGACGATTGCCCCTGCTGTGGTGAACGCGGAGCCACCCACTGCGAAGCCTGTGGCCAGATTGACGACGATACCAACGGCAGCAATCAGATACAGCTGGCTGCCGTCTATCAGCAGGTGGGAGGCCCAGTAATGGGTCATTTTGACCCCCGAGACGCGTAGCTGGGTGCGTATCTTCTCCTGTTTTGTTTTTGCAGATACAACAGAGATAAACTTTGTTTATACTCAAACTTTTTTGGCAACAGCTCTCATTGGTTTTAAACACATTTTCTAATCGAGGTCGTCCTCGAGTTGGTTCCTGTCCTCAATTCATCAATGATGTTGCACGTGTGTGTCCTCGATTTACACCATAAACAAACGCGGACACAGACTCTTGTTTTACTATACTCCCGAGGACAATGCTTTGTGTTTACCTTTGTCCCTGTAATATAACACTCTCCCATAGACTAAGCACACAAACCTACTACAGAGGACCATTTTGAACACAGAGGACCATTTTGAGACCCAACTCCCAAGGACTGAAAGGATCTGTTGTTCTCCCTTTGTGTGTCTGTCCTCGGGGGTTATGTAGAACAAGTACAGACAGACACACGGCCACATAGGTTTGTCTATGGTGTAAATTGAGGATTTTCTATTGTTCCTCTTCCCTTTTCCTTTGTTTATACTTGCAACAGCTCTCATTGATTGCATACACGTTTTCCAACCAAAGAGTCCTCGATTCGGTTTCTGTCCTCGATTTATCTATGATGTTGCACGTGTGGGTCCTCGATTTACACCATAAACACGAAACACAAAGACAAACAGAAGGAAATGAATACACCTGCGAAATCCCCCTTTCTTGGCTTAAAGCTATAGTCCATCATTTGCAGCCATCTGAAAAGTAACTGGCGTAATTGTTGTTGAAAAACAAACTTGGTTGAAAGATAGTAAGGGGACTAAACTCCCTGTGAAATTATTCTTTCTGGGAAGCTGTCATTTTGAAGTAATCAACAAAAGAAGGCATTTCCAACGGTGATTCTTAAGAAGCACCGTAGGAAAATTTAAATTAGTAGTTCGTTTTGTTATTCAGCGCAGCGCGCACAAGGTTTGGAACGACGCACACGCGCGCGCGGTTGTTATAATTCGTCGGATCAGTGCGCTACGTCGCGTATAGCTGCAATTCAAAACAATTCAAAACATGATTCAGTAACTTTTGATTTGAAATTGAGATCTTAGAATGCTGTTTTTCTCGGAATATACAGCTGAAGCTTAGCTGAAACTTCATCAGGTTAGTTGCTCAGTATCCTTCATTAGATTTTGAACTCTTTTGTTGCTTCAAACGAACAAAATGCACAAATTACAAATGATGGACTATAGCTTTAAAAGCCAGGGGGATAAAAAGAGGTTTTTATTCCTCACATACCTGTCTTAGTTTCACAACCTCAGTGATAAATCCTATGGGGAGCAGGCTGACGGATAAAGCCACTAGCAAAACCAAGAGGAAGGTGTAACTGATCGTCGCTCCGAAAATCTGCCTAGGAAAGGGCTTGCTGGCGATGATCACATCGTTCAAATCCTTGCCTGGCGCCTGCAGGCGGGCGATGGCGTTGTTCAGCAACCCTAAGATGACGGGGATAGAGTGCTGGGCTGTGCTGTTATACAGTGCCAGGAACTCTGGTGCATTGCCCTGGGGGTGGTTCAAACCGGCATTGAGCAAAGTCAATTTGAATAATCTACATACATTTGAATATATGATTACATTTGAAACTTCAAATTTCCATTGATTTTTCTATTCAACCCAAGTCAATTCTAATACCATGAATACATTTGAATATTATGAAAGTTTGAAAATTCACATGTCAGTGCATTTTTCATTCAATAGGAGTGAATTTGAAACATTTGAAATGTTTGAATATGTGAATTTTAAATTTTGATCAAATGTTGAAGTTTTTGACGTAGTTCAGTTAGGCCAAAAAAAAAAAGTCTCCCGTTTCTGGTATGGAGCTTGCCCAAAAAGTGGTGCGGCGATGCGGCTTTTTTTTTTTTTTTACCTGTGTTTTTTTGCTTCAAATGTCGGCGGATGACTGCGAAATGGTGCCCGACTAAACTTAGTGCAAATATATGGGAGTCCAGAGAGGCCACATAAAGCTTATTCTCGATCATAACCCCATCTAACAACACGTTAAAATTGTGCAGCAGCAGGATTCCAGTCAAACCAGTGAGTTTGGTGGTTTTGAGACATCATCTTTCAGTGAAAAAAAACCTTTTTCATTTTGCCGACACGCATGGCTACGGCGACGCACGCGCATACCAGATACCGGATACTTATTTTTTTTGGCCTTATCAAAGGTTACATCGCAGTGATTCAATTTATTTCTCACACAGTACGTTACAACCATTTATCTATCTGAGTTATTGGCACAATATAACAAAGCAATTGTTGACTGCAGTGATGTAGGATATGTCGTTTCTAACCTCCTCAGGGCGCATACATGCAGAACCCTCAGCTTCGCCTCTTGTGTTATGCGCCCCTCGGGTGTTCAAAACGTAATATCCCACATCACAGCAGTCAACAAGCTCAGGGTGAGTCCAAAAAAAAGAAACCCAAATGTCGGGACCATTGTTTTAGTGAAGTTCTGCATGTAGCACTTTCAAAATCTAGGATATGAAAACCCAATTCATAAGCTTTCTTTTAGTACAAGAATCATTCAAATCACTCATGTACTTTTCAAGTTACGAAATTTTAAACACAACAACCATTTCAATGTTCTGTCCACGGATCACAGAAAAGCTGTGCGTTCTTTTAGCACAACGAAAACAATTCACACACATCCCTACGTGATTTGTTTTCCTTTTGCTGAAGAATACTTAGCATTTTGTGATCTGTGGACAGAACTGTAAAACGGTGGTTGTGTTTAACATTCCGTAACTTGAAAAGTACATGAGTGATTTGAATGATTCTTGTACTGAAAGAAAGCTTATGAATTGGGCTTTTATATCCTAGATTTTGAAAGTGCTACATGTAGAACTTCAGTAAAACAATGGTCCCGACATTTGGGTTTCGTTATTTTTTTTTACTCACCCTGTATTGTTAAATAGCTAATGAGCTGTGGGTTTCTTTTTCAAAAAATTCCCTCAATCTTTGTAATACCTACCCAAAACCAAAAGATAGCTGAAAAAGTGAATGCCTTCTTACAGCCATAATAATCCAATAGTTTTACCGCTAATAAATAAATCACAGTTATGGAGATGCCTATCTAGATGTAACGATAGTAGTGCATATACTTTATGTACTTACAGTTGTACCCAAGTCATTTGCCACAGTAGCCATGCTACGCGGAGCTTTTGAATTCACTAGACTCATATCGGTGATTTCGTCACTGATCAATTTCATGCGTTCAAATTCCTTCTTGAGAAGCTCGATGTCTGCAGAGGAGATGGTAGCATTTTTAGATTACCGGTTGTACTTATCCATATTCATCTTATTTTTTAGTTAATTATTACTCTTTAAATGGCAATGCTACTGTTGAAACTTTTCAATGAACATTGCTGTATAACGATTAATCTTTCTGATTGTTAAATTTGTGCTCTACACTTAAAGGCACAGTCCATCATTTGTAATGTGTGCATTTTGTTCATTTGAAGCAGCAAACGTGCTCAAAATCTAAAGGGTGCTGAACAACTAACCTGATGAAGTTTCAGCTCAGCTTCAGCTGTTTATTTCGAGAAAAAACAACATTCTAAGATCTCGATTCAGCTGAATCATGTTTTGAATTGGGCCTGAATTCAGCGTCCGAGACACGTAGTCACTGAGCCTATTGCAGCTACGCCATGTCGCGCACTGAACCGACGAATAACAGCAACGCTTGCCTGCGCTTCGCCGAATAAAAAAAATTGATTTACTAAAGAAATTGCCAAGGATGCGTCTCCTATTAATGCTCATTAAGGAGAACAATTGTCCGACACGTTTGAAGTGTGGATTCGTAACACCTTACTAAAGATTCGTAATTCCGAATCCAGGCTTTGTGACCAGTGTCACAGATTTGTAGTTCCGAATCCACACTTTTAGCAATAGTGTGACGTCATAGCAATGGTTTAATCGTTCCGAATCCACACTACTTGACCAGAGCAACAGATTCAAAGTTCCCAATCCACACTTTTAACAATACTGTGACGTCATAGCAATTATTTAAAGATATAGTCCATCATTTGTAATTTGTGCATTTTGTTCGTTTGAAGCAACAAAAGTGTTCAAAATCTAATGAAGGATACTGAACAACTAACCTGATGAAGTTTCAGCTCAGCTTCAGCTGTATATTCCGAGAAAAACAGCATTCTAGGATCTCAATTTCAAATCAAAAGTTGCTGAATCATGTTTTGAATTGGGCCTGAATTCAGCGTCCGAGACGCGTTCTCACTGAGCCGACTGCAGCTATACGCGATGTCGCGCACTGATCCGATGAATTATAGCAACCGCGCGCGTGTGTGCGTCTTGCCAGTGCGTGTGTACGTCTTGCCAGTGCTTGCGCACGCTTCGCCGAATAACAAAACGAACTATTAATTTAAATTTTCCTACGGTGCGTCTTAAGAGGCACCGTTGGAAAGGCCTTCTTTCGTTGATTACTTCAAAATGACAGCTTGCCAGAAAGAATAATTTCACAGGGAGTTTAGTCCCCTTACTATCTTTCAACCAAGTATGTTTTTCAACAATAATTACGCCAGTTACTTTTCGGATGGCTGCAAATGATGGACTATAGCTTTAAGGTATGGAAACTACTACATTTTTTTTTGAGGGGGGGGAGGCTTTTTGCCTTACCCTGACCACTAGTCAAGTTGTTCTGGTACAGCAACTTAGTCAGACCACTCAGCGGCGATGAGGCAGTTGTTTTCAGGTACAGTGTGGGGTCAAGGGCCAGTTCCGGCTGGTCTTTGTTTATACCGTCATCAGGTTGCACCACGCCGGTCACAATGGCACACGCTACCAGGAGGACGATGGGAAAGAGCAGACGGAATATGTACGTCTGCAAGATGAAATAAGAACAACTTAAAGTACTTTCTGTCCCTTTAAAAAAACCTGTGACGTACGACTGCAATGTTTCATGACATTAACGACACTTTTTTGTGTAAAAAATACCGAAAAACTTACTTCAATGACTCATATTATAACTATTTTTATAGTTGTAGGCTGTCAGCTTCGGTCCAAAAATTGGGCCACCAGTATCAAATGATCGAAAGGAGCAATGCTCATAGCGATTTTTGGCAAGGTATGCACATCTAGAGTTGGAAAATGGGTGATTGCTTTGCAGTGTGAGCGGTGGCAGTTTTTTGGGTGTTATCACTTTTAATTTGGCCGCCAATATGCTTGTTACTGGATCAATTATAATGGTCGCCATTTGGTATAATGGTCGCCATTAGGCCGCCATTTAAAAAAAAAAAGTGATAGCACTCAAAAGGCTGCCCCTGCTGCAATGCTATCACATATTTTCAGGGGTGCATACCTTGCCAAAAATCACAATGAGCATTATTCCCCTCATTTGGTACAGACCAAACCCCCAGGATGATGGCCTATTGGTAAAATCATGCTTTTTCAAAATTTTACATTTTTTTTCTGAATAAATTGTTAAGGAATATGATGCCCTGTATTAAACAAATACATGTAAGCTTACTTGTTTGCATTTGCAGGCTTTTATACAGCTTTAACCCTAAAAGGGCCGGGTTATTTTGACCATCTCTCAGCCGGGGGGGGGGAGGGGGGGCGTAAGATCTCGGCCATCGAGTGACGAAAAATTTTGAAACTCAGTACATGCATAGAGCAACTCTTCATGAACATACCCAAGAAATTTCATGACCATAGGTCAAAGGGTTTTGGAATTATGGCCAATTAATTATTCATATGTATGAATGGCAATTCTGCTCTGTGTACACGGCGGAAAATTTTTCGCCGCGCGACAACCCCTCGTCCGATTTTTTTATTTTTAGTTTCAAAAGATGTGTAAATTATGCCTAGATTCTTAACTACAAAAGCCGTCAGGAGCATCTGCTACAAGCCCATTTTGATGACGTTACAAAAGTACAATCAAACAACTGTTTTGTGCCATATACTTCTACATGGGCACAGTGAATTATTTCACACATTTCGATCTACAATTCAATCGTCAATTGAAACCATTTAGGCACGTCTGGTTTCAAAGATTTAACAAAAGAGACCCCTCCCCCCACTCCACGAATACAATTTCTTTTAGCTACTGCTTTCACAATTAAATCACAAGTCAATTCACAAGTCAACGATGAGAAAGGAAAGCCTTTGTCACCGTTTGATTGGGAATTGAGTTGGGACTAGACGACTTACAACTGACTTGTGATTGACTTGCGATGGACTTCACAAGCAGCTGGACTACAACACTGCGATTTCCACAGATTGTAACGTTTCAACTCACTCTGGGGTTGCGCAGCATCTGCAGGAACTCCAGTTTACACAACGCCCTGATCTGGTACTTGCCGGGCTGTAACGGCTTGGTGATCAAATGCTCCACATTCAGGGCCATCGACTGGTCTCCCATCGACTTGTAGTTTCTACTGCGTCCTGGGTTAATCGGTGCAATGTCTGGGTTTTTTTTTTATAAACGGGGAGATGAACAGAAGGTCAAAGTTCAAACCTGCAAAGGTGAAAACTTTGTGTGCACACAGATGGTGGGTTCGCATACAGTAGTGCTGGAATTTACTACCTTACGGAGACATGCACACAATAGGGAACAAAAGATTGTATACGTCTCCACAGGACAATTTCTATAGATGAATACGTCTCCACAAGATTTTCACGAAATAGATATATGGATTTTACTCAAAAACTAGGAATTTCCAAGGTAGGTTGATCTGTCGCAAATGGAAGAGTTTTAGAAAAGGGATATTTAGTCCAAATTTCAGCCCAGGAAATTAATTCTGGTTAAAATAAGAGCATTTTGAAACTTCAATTTCAAACTCGAAAACTTTACTACACGAGAACAAAAAAATGTCTCCACAGGAATACAAATTCCAGTATGTGTGACCTTGCTACATTGAATACAATGGGGACAACAATGAGGTCGCCTTTTTCCGTGGTCGATCCCTATGTTTTGTAAATCTTAAAAAAGGTCAATTTTTGTGCATTTTTTTAAATGGCCTCAAATGACCCCTAGATGATCTTTGACCTCCAATTTCGAAAGACTTGATATGACCTCCCACCCAAGGATCACTCCATCCAAGTTACATTAAAATCCATCAAATTCTGTAGACAACGAAACATTTGCAACATAATTGAACAATGACCTCTAATGACTCCTACGTGACCTTTGACCTCAGTAATCCGATGAAGAATTGTGTCTTCCCTCCCGGGGAATACGGGGATACGGACGCTATCACGGAAAAGGACTTGTAGGGTAGGAGCATTGTTGTCCTTTTACCCCTTTTTCTAAATATTTCACTTGTGGGATACAAGTGGTCCTGGTCAGTACAGTCAAACGGGGATACGGCCGTCCGTTTCAGCAGATGGGAGTTCCAGGGTACTTGCATTGTTGTCCTTTTATCCCTTTTTCAAAAGTTTTCACTTGTGGGGTACCGTTTTCTAAAGATTTTACTTGTGGGGTACCATTCGCTTTGTACGAGTACCCCACAAGTGGCTGAAAACGGTACCCCACAAGTGAAATCTGTAGAAAAACGGTACCCCACAAGTGAAATCTGTAGAAAAACGGTACCCCACAAGTGCAATCTTTAGAAAAACGGTACCCCACAAGTGAAATCTGTAGAAAAACGGTAACCCACAAGTGCAATCTGTAGAAAAACGGTACCCCACAAGTGAAATCTTTAGAAAAACGGTACCCTACAAGTGAAATCTTTAGAAAAACAGTATCCCACAAGTGAAATCTGTAGAAAAACGGTACCCCACAAGTGAAATCTGTAGAAAAACAGAACCCCACAAGTGAAATCTTTAGAAAAACAGTACCCCACAAGTGAAATCTGTAGAAAAAACGGTACCCCACAAGTGCAATCTGTAGAAAAACGGTACCCCACAAGTGAAATCTGTAGAAAAACGGTACCCCACAAGTGCAATCTGTAGAAAAACGGTACCCCACAAGTGAAATCTGTAGAAAAACGGTACCCCACAAGTGAAATCTGTAGAAAAACGGTACCCCACAAGTGCAATCTGTAGAAAAACGGTACCCCACAAGTGAAATCTTTAGAAAAACGGTACCCCACAAGTGCAATCTTTAGAAAAACGGTACCCCACAAATGAAATCTGTAGAAAAACGGTACCCCACAAGTGAAATCTGTAGAAAAACGGTACCCCACAAGTGAAATCTGTAGAAAAACGGTACCCCACAAGTGAAATCTGTAGAAAAACGGTACCCCACAAGTGCAATCTTTAGAAAAACGGTACCCCACAAGTGCAATCTGTAGAAAAACGGTACCCCACAAGTGCAATCTGTAGAAAAACGGTATCCCACAAGTGCAATCTGTAGAAAAACGGTACCCCACAAGTGCGATCTTTAGAAAAACAGTACCCCACAAGTGAAATCTTTAGAAACTCGGTACCCCACAAGTGAAATCTTTAGAAAAACGGTACCCCACAAGTGAAATCTTTAGAAAAACGGTACCCCACAAGTGCAATCTGTAGAAAAACGGTACCCCACAAGTGCAATCTGTAGAAAAACAGTACCCCAAAAGTGCAATCTTTAGAAACTCGGTACCCCACAAGTGAAATCTTTAGAAAAACGGTACCCCACAAGTGCAATCTTTAGAAAAACGGTACCCTACAAGTGAAATCTGTAGAAAAACAGTACCCCACAAGTGCAATCTGTAGAAAAACGGTACCCCACAAGTGCAATCTGTAGAAAAACGGTACCCCACAAGTGCAATCTGTAGAAAAACGGTACCCCACAAGTGCAATCTGTAGAAAAACAGTACCCCACAAGTGAAATCTGTAGAAAAACGGTACCCCACAAGTGCAATCTTTAGAAAAACAGTACCCCACAAGTGCAATCTTTAGAAAAACAGTACCCCACAAGTGCAATCTGTAGAAAAATGGTACCCTACAAGTGCAATCTGTAGAAAAACGGTACCCCACAAGTGAAATCTGTAGAAAAACGGTACCCCACAAGTGAAATCTTTAGAAAAACAGTACCCTACTAGTGAAATCTTTAGAAAAAACGGTACCCTACAAGTGAAATCTTTTTAAAAAAAGGTACCCCACAAGTGAAATCTGTAGAAAAACGGTACCCCACAAGTTAAATCTGTAAAATGGTACCCCACAAGTGAAATCTTTAGAAAAACAGTACCCTACTAGTGAAATCTTTAAGAAAAACGGTACCCCACAAGTGAAATCTTTAGAAAAAGGGATAAAAGGACAAAAATGCAAGTACCCCAGAACTCCCATCTGCTGAAACGTCTGGTTGTACGGGGATACAAAATTTCGGACTGGTAAGTGTCCCCCAAAACTTTGTTTCGGCGACACAAAAACAAATTGTGCACCAAGCTTCCAATGGCATATTTTATGGGTTGTTTGTTTGCCCTACTTTACCTGACGTCTGGACAATATCTGCTTCCTCGATCGGCTCATCCTCTTCATTCTCCTCGTCGCTGATGTTCAGAAAGACTTCCTCCAGCGACGTCATGGAAACCCCGTATGACTTGATGCCCAGTTGCTTGGCAACCGTGCCGCCTTGCATGCCAGCATCAGACTCAAGGGCTTGGAAGAGATCTGTGTGTCACAGAGTGTCAATATTTTCAGATTTCATTTTTACTTTCTTTTTAATAATTCCACTTTAACGGAGAATGTACAACATTTGCTTCTGCTGTAATTTTCAGAAATTCATGGATTTTGGGGTAAATAGTTATAGCAAATATTGTATACACTGACCTGTTCAAAGTTTTGTGTTCATAGATGCTGGAAAAACCCAAGAAAGAAATGCTGTTCTTGTAGTCTGGTTCCCTGACCCTACTTCAGACAAAACGGGGCAATTTTATGTCGGGGAATTGTCTCAGGTCAAGGAACCAGACTAGCTGGCTTCGCGGATGTGTAACTGATTGCAAACAAAATGTGAACTAACTAAATTTGGTAAACCGGGGGCAGTATTTAGAAAAAGCATTTTTTTTTTCCAACGATGGCGTTGGAAATCGATACAAAAATTCCACATTTCTTGGAAATGACAGCACACCAAGTGCCATGATTTTACAGGATGCTTTAGACTGTCATTCACTAACAGTCCAGTAAGGTATTTCATAATACTTTGGTAGTTTTTTTTTTTTGATGTTTGCAAATGTTGCATATTCCCTTTCAAACTTTAAATACTACTGGGATTTTTTTTACAAAAGAATACACTTAATTATAATTATTAGTTTTTCGAGGGATTTGTTTGTACCTGGGAACTTGTTAGCATCCTGTATTGGTAGGGTATAGGCCAGTTCCATGCCGTGACTGCGGGAGACGACACTCTCCGGGACGTGGGTTGTCACCAGCTCCGTGATTTTGTCAATGTGAGCGCTCTTCTTTACCACCATGCTAGGAAAAGCAAAACAAAATAAAATAAAAAATAAATCAATTACAACTCACACTAAAAGGATGACTGTACTTTTTATATGGAAAGAATGTTGCAACCTGACGCCACTTTTTTCTTCATATGTCGTCTCCTTAAAGGTTAGTCATTGCAAAAATGTTGAAAAGACATGAATCTGGGACTGAGAAACATTTCCAATTTTGTTAGGAAACACAATCGCTGAAGTGGCGTCTGGATACTGCATTCTTTCCTACTTTATTGTTTTTAAACCATCAGCACTCATAAAATAATGAGGAAGATTCTCGCTGTAGCATCAATTTTCAAATGAATAGGGCTGTCCATTTCCGATTTTTTAGTATTCGATTACTCAAAACTGCATTGGAACAAATATTCGGCGTGCTGCGCCAGTACAAAGTTGCACAAAGAGAATAGCAGTTAAAATTTGTGTGTTTCGGCAACTGATATGAGGCCGAGTATTTTGTGATAAGTAAGATTTGAGGCTTTGCATGGTGGAGATACTAAATAATGAAAGGTTTGCGGAAACACCATGTGGGAATAATTTCTCAACTAAGAGAATGGTTTTGAAAAGAACCAGAGGTATAAACTAGACGTTCCGGTCAGTATGCTCTGACCATCTTCAGGAGAGTGCCTAAACTCTAAGAAAGTAAACACTTAAGTAGCAAAAGTGAATTCTCTTAGTTGAGAAATTATTCGCACATATTGTTTCCGCAAACCTTTCATTATTTATTTTGTGATAACTATAACCGTAAAGGGCTTTAACCAGGAGCCAATTTCATAGAGCTGCTTAAAGCACAAAATTTGCTTAAGCACAAAAACGTCTTTCTTAATAAAATCAGGTTACCGGCCAAAACTCCATGCGATTGTTATGCTAAGTAAACAACAGCTAAATACCAGTCACAAGCAATGTACATCACATGGAGTTTTGGCCGGAAACCTAATTTTACTAAGCAATGTTTTTTCGTGCTTAAGCAAATTTTCTGCTTAAGCAGCTTTATGAAATTGGGCCCTGCTAAAAGGATGTGATCAATGAACCGCCAGTCTTGAAGGAGGAGATGGGGCGGGGCTTGAAGGAGGAGGAGGGGAGGGGGACAGACTATAAAGAGTTTCAAGGAGGGGGGGGGGGGGATTTCAATGAGGATGCTTTAAGGAGGACGAGGACTTCAAGGGGCGGAGTGCCTTCAACTTAGTCAGGAAGTAGTAGCATTGATGGAAAAGACTCACCCAAGGTGGTATCCGATGCCAAATCTGTTTTTCAGGAAGAGGGAGGACCCATAGCAACGGAGACGCCCCAATGACATCATGGCCTTACGATCTGCAAATCAAAGGCAGAAGAAACTATGAAAACAGTACCGGGTAAAAGCTTTGGCCTTTACGGGCATTTGTGTTCTAAATACTTCTGACTACTACAGTCATCAACCCATTAGTGCCTGTTCCGGCCCTAAGTGCCCTGCTGGTTACTGCTTAAACCGCCTCAAACTGCCCAAGCACTCTATAGACCTTTATCATGCTGCCACCATTTCAGTCAAGTTCCCTGTATCCAATAACAGTACTGAATGATAATGCTTTGTATGCAAAAAGGAACCAGACTATTTTTCCTTCAATATGGTCGCAACATGATAATGGTCTACAGACCTTCTTCACAAGAAGCCATTTTTATCGCATTCCCTGATTTTTTTTTTTACACGTAAGGGATTTTGACGTGCGATAATGCCATGCGTTTTTATAAATATATATATGCACAAACAATGAGCACGTTTACGTTTACGTGACAAAGTCTTGCGACATATTGCGCGATTTGTTAAAATCAAATTTCGATTTGATCTTATGATCGCTCGACAAAAAAAAAACATTGCTTACGTATGTCACATGTGCCTGAACTGATTGGTTGTACAGAATGGACGAAAAAAAATCACTACCGAGGTGCAGAAATATCGTGAATTGTACAACACAGCTAACAAAGACTACAAAGACATCGAAAGAATGGACAGCGTATGGGAGGCATTTGCCACGTTACGATATCCTTGAGCCCTAATTAAAAATATCGCGCAACATATGGCGTATTTGTTCGTTCACACACGCGCGTGTGCGAAATTGCCGCGCGACAATATCACGCAACATATGGCGTATTTGTTCGTCCACACACGCGCGTGTGCAAAATTGCTGCGCGACAATATCGCACAACATATGGCGTATTTGTTCGTTCACACACGCGCGTGTGCGAAATTGCCGCGCGACAATATCGCGCAACATATGGCGCATTTGTTCGTTCACACACGCGCGTGTGCGAAATTGCCGCGCGACAATTACGCGCAACATATGGCGTATTTGTTCGTTCACACACGCGCGTGTGCGAAATTGCCGCGCGACAATATCGCGCAACATATGGCGTATTTGTTCGTCCACACACGCGCGTGTGCAAAATTGCTGCGCGACAATATCGCGCAACATATGGCGTATTTGTTCGTTCACACACGCGCGTGTGCGAAATTGCCGCGCGACAATATCGCGCAACATATGGCGTATTTGTTCGTTCACACACGGGCGTGTGCGAAATTGCTGCGCGACATAGCCGTTGCGACAAAATCAAGTATGTGTTAACAGGACTTGTAAACTGTAGAGGATGGTGCCAGACTAGGTATGCGTTCCAGGCCTCACTTTCATATTTATTTTTAAATGTGGCTTACAACCTTAGCATATTATTAACCACAAATTTTAAATTATTCATCAGAGCAGACTGGTATTAATTTGTAATTTACTTTATTTTACTACTTTCATTGAAAATTTGCAAGTTCCAAAAATGAAACTTTTACCTCGCTTTCAATGTAATATGGCCGACTCGTACGTAAATAAAGCCTATAGACCATTATCATGTTGCAGCCATCTTGGTTTTTTTTGCCCATTCAAATCAACGTAACCAAAGGAATTCAACAAGGAGTAAATACAGTGAGGTACATTGTAATACAAAAGCTAATTGGTTAAGGCCCTGTCACACTGTCTGCGATCTTATATGCGCTCTCACTGTGTTCTTGAAAAATAGCTGGGGCACAACAACAACTACTAGATCGCAGCGACAATTACATAGGTCGCCAGATGGGCACCAGAGAGGCTTAATGGTCTCCGATGAGCCCAAAGGTCTTTGAACATGCTCAAAACAATCGCAATTACCTCTGCGCTCTGGCCAGGGCGCCGTAATGACGCAACTCGGGCGCTGTGCGAACGTGAATCGTGCGACATTGAAGTGGCATTGAGGCAGCCTAGGCGCAAGACAGTCGATGTAGTCTCCATGAGAAAGTAACTCGACTGCGATGAACTTGTAGAATAATTTTGAAACTGGACTGTGTATTGACCGTTTTGTCTTGGTATTTATACAGCGCAAGTGACGTCACATGACATATTTTGGTCGAATAGAGAGCGCGACGCGAGCTACTAGGACGTATCAACAGCGAGCAGAGCGTAGTGTGAGCGCAGTGACAGCGCAGCGGCAGCGACCAGATTGAGTAATTGAGCTTGACAGGGGCGCATTGAGAGCGAGTTGAGCGCATCGTAAGCGTGGGAAGAGCACAGTATGAGCATTGCTGGAGCTTCTTTGAGACAGAAAGTTGTCATTTTCTTGCGTCCGCGCTGCGATTGTTAAATTTATAAAATATTTTGGTGGCCGTAAGGTCCCCTATGAGATCGCATATAATGTGACAGGCCCTAAAAGGTAGACTAACTCAAACCACGCCCCTCAAGCTCAATAAACGAATGACTGTGACCTCTGACCTGCCAAGATGTCCGCCTCGTCCATGAAGTGTGTGGTGAGCACCATGATCCGTCCCTGTCGCTGGCTTTTCAAGAGATTCCACAGCTGCCGGCGAGAGTACGGGTCCATGCCGCTACTCGGCTCGTCAAGAAACAGAATCTAGGGATGAAGATATATCCACATGCACAATACTATATTATACAAATAATGAATGTTTGTGAGTGCAATGGTCAGAATAATTTCATGAGGTGACAGATGAAATGTTCCATTCCACGAGGAGAAGCCATTTATCTGTCACCGAATGAAATTATTCTTTCTATTGCACGAACGTGAAACACTCATTATTTGTTTTATATAACACCTGAATAAATCCTCGTCATCTGATTGGTTGACTTTTAATAGCCAATTTATTCAAGTTAAAAATTGTTACAAGTTTGACAAGTTCAGAGTTATCATATTTAATTTATGCAAACTGTTCAACAGGTTGAGAACTATCATATTCAATTTATCTCAATTTAAAACTTTTCCATAAGTTAAGAACTTAAACAGTTCAAAAAGTCCAGAACTTTTATTGCCAATTTAAACACCACAGCGCCACCTTCGGCAACATGTGCAGTGACAGTGCAATGGTACTTCTAATCACAGTGCAATAGTACTTCCATTGCACTGTGCGCTGTGCGCCACGCGCGCGCCGTGCATTGGTGCCAATAATTCAATGACATGTGATCAACGATCCACCAATCAGATGACGGGGATTTATTCAGGTGTTGTATAAAAAAAGATGACAAGAGCGTATTACCAATGAACAGGTAACCACAGTGGACCGGTGGCAACAATAAAGGGTGAGTAAAAAAAAACACCTGAATGTCGGGACTATTGTTTTAGTGAAGTTCTGCATGTAGCACCTTCAAAATCTAGGATATGAAAGCCCAATGCAAAAGCTTTCTTTTAGGACAAGAATCATTCAAATCACTCATGTACTTTTCAAGTTACGGAATTTTAAACACAACCGCCGTTTTAAAGTTCTGTCCACGGATCACAACAAGGGAAGTGTTCTTTCAGCAAAAACAAAAAACAAATCACATAGGGATGTGTGTGAATTGTTTTCGCTTTGCTCAAAGAACGCGCACCTTTTTTTGTGATCCGTGGACAGCATTTCAATAACTTGAAAAGTACATGAGTGATTTGAAAGATTATTATACTAAAAGAAAGCTTATGAATGAGGCTTTTATATCCTAGATTTTGAAGGTGCTACTTGCAGGACTTCACTAAAACAATGGTCCCGACTTTTGGGTTTAGTTTTTTTGGACTCACCCTGTACTATTTAAAAAGATAAGAGGGATGAACAGGTAGCGACAGTGGACAGATGGCAAAAAAATAGACAAGTTAAATTAAGAGTTTCCGCAACAACGCGTATGCCTATGATCAATGTTGCATCATGTTTACTTGTGAGAATGTCACATACAACTGCTGGCTTGATACATCAATGCCAAATGAGTAATTATGTCATTCCTTGTAGCAATGCCAATGCCAAATGAGTAATTATGTCATTCCTTGTAGCATGAAGAAAATGGAGGACTCTCTTCATTTCTCACAAATGCAAAATGTTAAAAGATGGATTAAAAAAGTGTTGTCGGAACTAACTAATTATTCCAATAGGTTTCTTTCGTTCACCTTGGGGTCACCGATGAGTGCGATTCCAACGCAGAGTTTGTGTTTCTGTCCCCTGCTGAGATCCTTAGACTTGGTGTCGGCCGACTCGTCAAGCATGGTGAGTTTTAAGATTTTATCCACCTTGTGAGAAAAGGAAAGGTTTAATAAAAATGCAAACTTAAAAAAAAACACCAATAAATCATCACACTGTACACATCCTATTTTGTTTCGGTCCTAAATATAGCCAGTCTAATTCCCTAGTGAACGCAGTCAAGCCAACGTGGCAGTATGAGCTCCGTGCAACCAAAAGAGGGCGCCCTTTTACCTAGCAACGACGTCCCATGGGCGGTACATTTCGCTGGTTGACACGCACCGTTCCTTGTGTGTGACGCGCGTACACCAGGGGATTTGTTTTATGTACACGCAGTGGCCGCGCACCCCCCAACTGTACTTCCTTTGCCGGTGAGGGGGTACTTGTGAACGGAGCGGATATATCACTATTGACAAGATGAATCAAATCAAATCTTGGGAACTTTGGCACTTGGACCCAAGAATTTCCGAGCACACGTCACAAAAGTGCATTAGCTTGACTATAGCACACATGAGGTGTGCTTAGCTATTGCTTGGATCCAAGTGCCAAACTTCCCAAGGCAGGATTTGACTCATCTTGTCGAGAGTGGCGTGTCTGGACTTGTCAGGAAACAGAAGCATTAGGTAAACCCAATTTGAGTCTTAGGCCATGGGCTATTTAACAATTGTTGACTGCTGTGATGTGGGATATGACCTTTTTAACACCCGAGGGGCACATAGCACCCGAGGCGGTAAGGTGAACCCAATTCGAGTCTTGGACCATGGGCTATTTAACAATTGTTGACTGCTGTGATGTGGGATATGACCTTTTTAACACCCGAGGGGCACATAGCACCCGAGGCGGTAAGGTGAACCCAATTCGAGTCTTGGACCATGGGCTATTTAACAATTGTTGACTGCTGTGATGTGGGATATGACCTTTTTAACACCCGAGGGGCGCATAGCACCCGAGGCGGTTAGGTGAACCCAATTCAAGTCTTGGACCATGGGCTATTTAACAATTGTTGACTGCTGTGATGTGGGATATGACGTTTTTAACACCCGAGGGGCGCATAACATTCGCCCTGGGTGCTATGGGCCCCGAGGGGGTTAAAAACAACATATCCCACATCACAGCAGTCAACACTTGTTTTATTATATCGTGCCAATAAGTCGAACGGATAAATGGTTGTAACTTACTGTAAGAGAAATCAGTTAAATCACTGCAATATAACCTTTGATAACTGAAAGTTTTGATGTCCTGCCAGACACGAGACTTAGCGGTTGACATTGCACGGGGCTAGCGCCCTCGCAGATCTACGCATGCAATGAACGCAGTGCGATATCACTGATATGTGTGACATGCGTTTTTATAGACAGCCAGGCAACTGGGAATTTAGAAAAAAATGAGGAAATTCCGAACCACACAAGACTTTGGACAGTGTTTTTTTAATTTGTAATGGCATTCACGAGAAGTAAAAACGAGGAAATCAGCGGATCCGAGGAAAAGTTGCATGCCTGTATAGACCAGACATGTGGCCGTTCTAGATCAACGGAATCACAGTACCCAAGCACACGATAAAAATAACAAGAATTAGAATATCCTTGAACAGTGTAATCAGTAAAAAGCTGTAGATGCTTCTCACCTGCATATCAATTTCCTGTGAAGGTACTCCCTTCAGTCCAGCGTACACTTTGAGGTGTTCGCGCGGAGACAGAACATCAAACAGCGTGTTGTCCTGGGAACACACCCCCATCATGGACCTGATCTTCTGCATCTGGATGGGATCCCGGATGCTGTAGCCACAGATGGTGGCCTGGCCGCTGTCGGCCGTTATCAGGCCAGTCAGGGTGTTGATCAGGGTGGTCTTACCGGCCCCGTTGTGGCCCAGCAGGCAGGTGATCTGGCCCTCGTAGATGTCCAGGCTCATTCCTTTTTAACAACACACAGGAGGATTGAAACACAAAGAAAGTTGGAATATTTGGATTTGGAACACTTGGACAGTTGGAACACTTGGAAAGTTGAAACACAAAGAAAGTTGGAACACTTGGAAAATTGGAACACTTGGACAGTTGGAACACTTGGAAAGTTGAAACACAAAGAAAGTTGGAACACTTGGAAAATTGGAACACTTGGACAGTTGGAACACTTGGAAAGTTAAAACACAAAGAAAGTTGGAACACTTGGAAAATTGAAACACAAAGAAAGTTGGAACACTTGGAAAGTTGAAACACAAAGAAAGTTGAAACACTTGGAAAGTTGAAACACTTGGAAAGTTGGAACACTTGGACAATTTAAAGGTGATCTGGCCCTCGTAGATGTCCAGGCTCATTCCTTTTTAATGACACACAGGAGGATTGACTTATTTTTGCTGGTCCCAGAGTGCAAGCCTAGGGTCCTCAGCCATTTGTGAGTCGGGCAGTGCTATTGTATAGGATTACCCCGCAATGCAAATGAATGGGCTGAATCTTTTGTAGAGCAGATACTTGGGAAAACTTCCAGTGAATACAAATCCTGAATCAATTTCAGGCAATTCACAATGCAGTGCACCGCCAAGAGTTTGCCATGGAGAGTCCATTTTATTCAAATTTACAGTCGACAAAACATGGCCATTTAAATGAGCGTCAGGACACAAGTTGAGCTAATTTGTTATAGATTGAGGCATAGCGTTCTGCCGCTTTAAAAAAAAAAATTGAAAAAAAGAAAAGAAAAGGGCAAACAGATCTATACTGGAATCATATGCTAATACGAAACTACTGACTGGAAAACTAACAATTCCAAATGTCCCGCGCTGGGAATTTGTCGACCATCTCCCACAATTCACTGGGAAAAATTGACTCTCCATGGCAAGCTCTTGGTGGCCCACTGCATGTGAATCGCCCAAATTTAATAGTATTTTGTGTGCTCTGGGACCAGCTCTGCTAGGCTTGACTCATTTCTTTTATCGAGGCCAGTTTCGGGAAAATGGCAGCAAAAGCCCAAACGACTACCATTACAGTTCATGGGCATTTGGTACTAGATCCATTTTAATGGCTTCATTACCCAACACTTTGTGATTTCTGCGCCAAGATAAGCTCAACCAAAAAAGCAAGTCCCCCCTTCCAATACTTTTTTGTCTAACACAAAAACTACTGAACATACTTCGCTCAAATAACGACTAATCAATACAGAAATTCCTTAGCAAGCAAGCCATACGTGTACGAAATTATGCCATTTACGACAAACGATACCGAAAACAGTTGCTCTTTTGTATACAAAAAGTAAACGAAAGTGCAACTTTTTTTCCGGTAGCATTTGTCATAAATTGCATAATTTTGCACACCATCTCACTGTTTTGGGCCAAACAAAGAGTATGGCTTGATTGCTAAGGATTTTCTGTACTGATCAGTCGTAATTTGAGCAAGATGGGCGCAGTAATTTTTAAGTTCGACAAAACAGTATTACTAGGCAGAGATGCCACAGGGTCTGCTTGATAAAAAAAAAAACGGAACTGGGTCTGCTTGAAAAAACTGGAACTTGAAAAAAACGGAACTTTATTTTTTGTGAAAAAGCCACTCCGACACAAAGTCCCCGTTGTCATCTTTCTCTTGTAGCCAAGTCCAGTTCCATTTATTTTTCATTTTTTATTCTATGGCCTTTAAGCTGTCGGTTCATTCAATCACTGTGAATGTTTCCATATTCCTTTTATTTATTCTGCCTACCTGTATTTTCAACGTAGTATTCAACACAAAACATACACGATTCCAACACTGTCGATGTACATGACCTTTGCACTACGCGATGCGCGCAACGAAAGCACGGTTGGTACCTGGCGTGTTTTACATTCGCAAACCACCGACAGCTGAAATGATGAGACTCGATTTCCAGGCTGAATGCTACGTGTGCTTAGCCCACAACATGCCCGCACGCGGTGAAGCACGCGCGAGGCGCCGTTGTATATGCGTGCGAGTACGTTGGCCCCCTGTATCGCATGCAGGCTCAGCAACAACAAAGACTTGTTTTTAAGACTACTTCAACGAACAACGTTGTGCCTTGTGTGTGCCTAAATGTACTAAACTCGAGAGCGCCCAAGAGATAAAAATCACCGCATTTCAACAATTTTTCTTCTCTTTTTCCAGTTTATTTTGACGGCCGAAAAAGATTCCGGCTAAAACCGGAAAAGTGGCATCTCTGATTAGGGGGGACTTTCTTTTTTGGTTGAGTGTATCTCTTGATAGAAATGATCCATAGTCAACTGCCACTGAGTATACAGTGGATCGTACAAATACTTTTTAAATGACCCTTGCAAATCAGTATTTGTAGTGTTTGGCTGTACCTCAGAAGTTGGCTGGAAAATGTTGCCTTTTGCAAAAAACAAATAATTTCCGCAAAGCAAATTCCCGGCGCGAAGTGGTTCAACAGTGTGTACATGTACTGTTCTTGCAATAAACAAGCCATCCGCACCACCATCGGTAATTATTTGCTTGCTTTGTTTGCAATTTGTTTGTTTGATTCATACTTGCGCCCACTTCATCGCATATCTTTGCCAAATCTGAACAAAATGTTCATCAGAACCCGTACCTCTGACAGCAAGAATATCGGGGTTGTTTTGTCCGTTTCCTTTGTACGTCTTGGACAAATTGCGAATCCTGCAAGAAAATTAATTAAAAAATGTTAAAAATAATTTACTGCAGAGGATTATTACCAAAGGTCGTCAAGGAAACTGCTTGACATTCAGTTAAGATGCAACGGCGAGGTAAACAGTCACATGAAAAAATAAATCTCAAATCTTGGAAAATTGGAATATTTGGATTTGGAACACTTGGACAGTTGGAACACTTGGAAAGTTGAAACACAAAGAAAGTTGGAACACTTGGAAAGTTGAAACACGTGGAAAATTGAAACACTTGGATAATTGGAACACTTGGATAAATGGAACACTTGGATAATTGGAACACTTGGAAAGTTGAAACACTTGGAAAATTGAAACACTTGGAAAATTGAAACACTTGGAAAATTGAAACACTTGGATAATTGGAACACTTGGACAGTTGGAACACTTGGACAGTTGAAACACAAAGAAAATTGAAACACTTGGAAAATTGAAACACTTGGAAAAGTGAAACACTTGGATAATTGGAACACTTGGACAGTTGGAACACTTGGAAAGTTGAAACACAAAGAAAATTGAAACACTTGGAAAATTGAAACACTTGGACAGTTGGAACACTTGGAAAGTTGAAACACAAAGAAAATTGAAACACTTGGAAAATTGAAACACTTGGATAATTGAAACACTTGGAAAATTGAAACACTTGGAAAGTTGAAACACAAAGAAAGTTGGAACACGTGGAAAAATGAAACACTTGGAAAATTGAAACACTTGGATAATTGGAACTTTCAAAGTTGGAACACTTGGAATGCTGGAAAACTGCAAAATACAGTTACTGCAAACCAGTGTGTACAAATGCACCGCAGCTCACTTATTCAAACCTTCAAATAACCGAACTTGCTCTGAACCTCAAAATAAATTCTCAAACAATTTTTTTTTTAATTTAAAGCCAAAGGCACTTCAGTCTAGAACTTGAAGATTTTAAGATACTAAAGGCACTTCAGTCTAGAACTTGAAGATTTTAAGATACTAAAAGACTTTTTGTTCATTGTTCCGGTGGATCTATTTTGTTTTGTTTAACTATACTTTTTGTTCACGTGGGTACATTTCAAGGGTGGATCCATGGGGGTGCTTACCGGCCACCCTATCTTGCTGATTAATTTCAATTATTTAAATAATTGGGGGAAAAAGCCAGATTTCCTTTAGTTTTATAATATCGGAGTCTTATACAGCGCACGTATCTACCAACAATTAGGTACTCAAGGCGCTGGAAATTATGCCAATTATTAAAGAAAAGGCAAACAAAGTTTATGAGAAATATGAGACCCATTATGTAGCACCTTGTAATGGTTTACAAGGTGCTGCGGCGCATTATTGCAGCCACTGCCAGAAACACCGGGGCAAACCTATTATCTTAGCAATAAGTGTTACTGAGTTCTTTAACGTGCATTACACAACACACGGGACCTGCAGCTTTACGTCCCATCCGAAGGACGAAGCAAGTATGGTAAAGTGCCTTGCTCAAGAGCACAAGCACCAATTTCCCACGGTCAGGATTCGAAACCCATGTACCAGGGCACACGAGTTGAACACCGTCAACTTTCCCAACCCAACCATTTTTACCTAACGCCAGCTTTTGCCCTCAGCACGGCAGAGACCTGTTCCACATCGTCTTGATCGTTGAGTTGCATAGTCTCCAGATCGCTGAGACTGTCCACCAAGTTTCCCACTGAGCTCTTGCGCCAATACGATGGCATGAAGCAGAACCAAGGGACCTTGTTCTGACCGTAGTTCCCTGTCATCATAGAAAGCCAACAAAACAAACATTTTACCCAGGCATTTCTTAAAGGGAATATACATCATTTGCTTTTGCTGTAATTTTCAGAAATGGATGGAATTGGAAATATATAGCAAATGTAGTTACACTGACTTTTTTGAGGTTTTGGGTTCGAAAATGCTATAAAAACCAAGAAAAACAATCATTTTCCTGTAGTCTGGTTCCCTGACTCCATATGAGAAGAAACAGAGCAGTTTACATACATTGGGGAATTGTAAGGTCAGGGAACCAGTCTAGCTGGCTCGTACCCGTTCATAGGTTTGTAATCGATTGCAAACAAGTGCGATGGTCAATTGGGGCCAGTATTTGAAAAAAGCCAGTTTTTTTCCCAACGCTGATCGGCCGATCAGCGTTGGAAATTCATACAAAAATACCACTTTTCTTGAAAATGACAGCATACCAGGTGCCATGATTTTACAGGATGCTTTACACTGTCATTCACTAACAGTCCAGCAAGGTATTTCAAAATGATTTGGTAGTTTTATTTTTTGATGTTTGCAAATGTTGTATTTTCCCTTTAACAACCCTAACCCTGCTGAATCCAACAGGAACCAACTATATCATATACCCAATGGAGCCTGTTGGAATGAGCAGTTAACCCACACGTTCCTGATTGCAATATGTTCGATTCAGCTGGCAACTGAACTGCATTATAACGCCAGGTTGGACTCTGTTGGATCCAGCAGACAACTGAAAAATAAGGCACCGTAGGATTCTGTTGGATTTAGCGGGGAAGTCCTGAGGAACTACAAGGGGGTTAGCTAATTCTCCAAAACTAATGGTGGGATTAAAATCCGGGTTTTTTTCTTTTCTAAATTTGGTTTGAATTCCATTACTCGATTTCAATGTTGGAAACCGGATAGTTGAAACCAACCATGAAAAAAATGTTAAAGGCAAATTAGGAACACTTTAAAAAAAAAACACCAGTTTTCTCCAACGCCGGTCGGCCGACCAGCATTGGAAAAATACAGCTTTTCTTGAAAATGTCAGCACAACCAGGAGCCACAATTTTACAGGATGCTTGAGACTGTCATTCCCTAACAATCCAGTAAGATATTACGTGATAATGTGGTCCTTTCGTTTTTTGATGTTTGCAAATTTTGTATCGTCCCTTTAAGCCTTCCATTTTTTGTGACACAGGCTAAAGAAAACAAGTGGAACATCCTCCAATTTGCTCCATAGTTGTGACTGCATTCACTTGCTAGTGGTCTTCTTGGTATATGAATAGCCTGCCCATTCCACTTATCAGAGAGTTTCAATTTCAACCGACATGACCTTTGACCCGGACCCCTCCATCGAGATACCAAACCGGCTTACTGACAATGTCATTTAAAGGGAAAATACAACATTTGCAAACATCAAAAAATAAAACTACCAAATCATTTTGAAATACCTTGCTGGACTGTTAGTGAATGACAGTGTAAAGCATCCTGTAAAATCATGGCACCTGGTATACTGTCATTTTCAAGAAAAGTGGTATTTTTGTATCAATTTCCAACGCTGGTCGGCTGACCAGCGTTGGAAAAAACTGGCTTCTTTTCAAATACTGGCCCCAATTGCCCATCGCACTTGTTTGCCATCGATTACACACCTATGAACGGGTACAAGCCAGCTAGACTGGTTCCCTGACCTTACAATTCCCCAATGTATGTAAACTGCTCTGTTTCTTCTTATATGGAGTCAGGGAACCAGACTACAGGAAAATGATTGTTTTCTTGGTTTTTATAGCATTTTCGAACCCAAAACCTCAAAAAAGTCAGTTTAACTATATTTGCTATATATTTCCAACCCACCAATTCCATCCATTTCTGAAAATTACAGCAAAAGCAAATGATGTTTGTTCCCTTTAATGGGTGCGTTTGTTTAGCTCACCCAGGTCAACACGGCCGATGGGTCAGCCACGACAGCCGGGCTAATCGAATGCTCATCCGCCTGCCATCACGATCCTCACGTGACGCCCTTAATAGCCGTGGCCATAGCCACTGACAAAACGCCCGTTTCGGATTGGGTGTTAGTTTGAGATTGACTGCTTTTATAGTCAATTGCAAAACTCTAAAAAGTTGGGCTGAAATCATAGCCTCAACAGTCGCAATGAACTCAATAAATGATTATCTTTAGACTTCAAATAAAGTCAACTTTTAAGTCCACTTGAGATTTCCGCTGTCCGGCTGCCATATTTGTCCGTTTCTTGGAATGAACAACGCATGCGTGAGTAGCGTGAGGTACTTCCACCTGTGACTCTGCTCCACGAGCAGGGTCTGTGGTGGCTGACCCGGGTGAGTCCCGAGAATGACGTTAGAGCTAATGACGGCACAGGGCTAACCCGTGTTGACCCGGGTGAGCTAAACGAACACACCCTTAATACATCCCCTATGGATTTCCCCCTTCAGGTTTAGTTTTCATTGTACTGCACACAAACTGAAAGACAGCAGGTCTGGTACCTGGAATGACGTTGTCAAAGTAGACGGCCAGCAGTAGGTAAAGTACAGAGTCGATTAGAAGCATGACCATGTAGGGCGGGAAACCATCTATGACAATATTATTAAATTGGGCCCCTACTTGGACCTCCTCCAAGGACAAAGCCTAAAACAAAAAAAGGAAGAAAAAAATTGGTGTAAAATCATCTGCAAACAATAAATCTTTGAAACAGGAGGTTCGGTAACTTTGGCCAAGCACTCATTGATACTCTCCGCGATGGTAGCTGGCTGATAACATCAACGCTAAGCATGCGCTAGTGCTATGCAATGTACGAAGCGCGAACAGCGACCTTACGCGTCTGCGGCTACAATCTGCAAATCGACTGGGGCAGCTAGCGGACGCCTTGGAAAAAGGGATCGCATTGGGATATGATTTTCTTTATGCTGTCGCTAGATTTCCAGCAATGACTTCGCATGTGAATTCAGATGCGATTATTATGCGGTGGTAGATTATTCTGTACTTGGTCTTGGACGCTCTTATTTTTACACGGATAGAGAGCTGGATCGTGTCGCTACATTCTTAAACCAGTCCGCAGACCAAATATAACTGGATATAAATCCAGCGACAGTATAAAGAAAAAGATAAGCCAAGGCAAACCGTTGTCCAGAGGCGTTTGTTCTTCCCAAGCTGACTATTGTATTGTTCGCGTTTCATACAGTTAGTTAGTGTTGTAATAAACATGGACATTGTCTATTGCTCCTACAAATTTTGACCGATTTCAACCAAACTTTGTCAAAAGTATCAGTAGCCCAGCCCAACATGTCACATGATCAAACTCGGGTCAAAGGTCATCATGGGGTCACTGGGGTAAAAAATCTGGGGTTTTTTTTTTACTCAAAACACTACTTTCAGAAATTACATGGTACAATCACGTGACTCGTGCATGAACAAGAATTTGTTGGCCCGCAGCTTCCGAGATATTTCCGATCAAGCTCAGGGGTGCGATTGGGGGATATGAAAAATCCACAAAATAATCGGCAGAGGCTATGAAGGTCGCTGAATGTCAAAGCGCAACGAAGGGTCCAAAGTATATGTTTAAATTTGTATTTGCCAAAAAGCACCCCTTAAAATACCACTTCTTTTGTTGTATATAAAATTTTATAGGTAAAAAAACCTCAGGAATTCCAAATTTCAAATGATATTCTTTAAAAATCGGGGAAAAATCCGGAAAAAATTTCATCAAATCCAGAGATATCCTGACCAACAAAATCCTGAAATCTGGAAAAATCCTGACCAACACAATCCTGAAATCTGGAAAAATCCTGACCAACACAATCCTGAAATCTGGAAAAATCCTGACCAACACAATCCTGAAATCTGGAAAAATCCTGACCAACAAAATCCTGAAATCTGGAAAAATTCTGAAATCTGGAAAAATTCCTGACCAACAAAATCCTGAAATCTGGAAAAATCCTGACCAACACAATCCTGAAATCTGGAAAAATCCTGACCAACAAAATCCTGAATCTGGAAAAATCCTGACCAACAAAATCCTGAAATCTGGAAAAATCCTGACCGACAAAATCCTGAAATCTGGAAAAATTCCTGACCAACAAAATCCTGAAATCTGGAAAAATCCTGACGAACAAAATCCTGACATCTGGAAAAATCCTGACCAACAAAATCCTGAAATCTGGAAAAATCCTGACCAACAAAATCCTGAAAACTGGAAAAATCCTGAGTTCAGGAAAAATCCAGACAAAAAGTTCCTGAAATTAGGAAAAATCCTAAGGAATCTCACCCCTGTTGTTTATTGTTATCGGGCCCCTACCTGATCCATTGCGAGAGCAAATGCCACAGGTGAGAAGAACGAAACAAGCCACTTGACGACGGTAGCGATTTCAAAGAGGCCAAACGGGATGTAGATCAATCCAAGAATCAAGATGACCACCGTAGCGGCCGCTCCTGCCACTAAGGACCTGCTGAAGAACGGTGTCAGCATGAAGGAAAAACTGACCACTATTTCCAAAGGAAAATCAAAACAAAACCAAAAAACAGGCAGAATTAGGAACTGGATTAGAAAACCATGGTCCTTCATTTGGGGTTGTGCTAAGGACCCCTCTCAATTCCTATCCAGTACACGTTCTGGACAAGTTGCGGACATTGTATCGGGCATGATGTTGCAGGATTCTGAACAACTGCCCCGCAATCTTCCCGCAATGAAGTTATCAGCATTGGTGAGTCAAGCAGTTGCTAATGAAAATTAAATCCAGTGTCTCTTACTGTTTCATTGGTTGAGCGCTCACAATCCTCACATAGGCATGCGCAATACTACTAGTGAGTCAGTATTTTGTTGTCCTAAACTCAGAACACAATGCCCCAGGTGCATTCTGCGCGACATCGTGCAGAACGCGCAACCCCTGCACCAATCTTCATAAAAGGAGTTGTTTACATCTTACTCGCGAGCTGGACACTCCATTATTTAGCAAGAGGGGTGTTTTTAAAAACATAAACTTGTAGAACAAAATCGTTTTTTTTTGACCGAAAAGTTTTGATTTTTTTGACCAAAAAGGTATTTATGAATGGGAATAAATATGTGTTTGGTTGGTATTAATCACTCTTTTTAAGACCCTTTAGAAAGGAGTCCTCTCGGTTCGGGTAATTATCAGCACCCAGACTCATAGCGGTCTTAAAGGGAATAAACATCATTTGCTTTTGCTGTGATTTTCAGAAATGGATGGAATTGGGGGGCTGGAAATATATAGCAAATATAGTTACACTGACTTTTTTGAGGTTTTGGGTTCGAAAATGCTATAAAAACCAAGAAAAACAATCATTTTCCTGTAGACTGGTTCCCTGACTCCATATAAGAAGAAACAGAGCAGTTTACATACATTGGGGAATTGTAAGGTCAGGGAACCAGTCTAGCTGGCTTGTACCCGTTCATAGGTGTGTAATCGATTGCAAACAAGTGCGATGGTCAATTGGGGCCAGTATTTGAAAAAAAGCCAGTTTTTTCCAATGCTGGTCGGCTGACCAGCGTTGGAAATTGATACAAAAATACCACTTTTCTTGAAAATGACAGTATACCAGGTGCCATGATTTTACAGGATGCTTTACACTGTCATTCACTAACAGTCCAGCAAGGTATTTCAAAATGATTTGGTAGTATTATTTTTTGATGTTTGCAAATGTTGTATTTTCCCTTTAAACAGAGTGATTAAAACCTCCCAAGCACACATTTATTCCCTTATTAAACAGCAAAGGCACAGGCACTAAGAAATAAACAATTGGTAATTATAATGATGTCGGCAAAGGGTAAATCCAAAATAACATAATTATTGGTGTTATGGCCATAAAAAAAGAAATGTCCAAAAAGGCTTTGATAAACTTTGAACTCACGTGACATTCCGTAGAAAAAAAGGGTAAGGAAAATGACGCCGAAGTTCGACTTGCGGAAGGTGCCAATGAGAGGGCCAAACAATACAGTGACGACAAGAGATAAAACGAACAGGATGACAATGTAGATTATAAACCAGGCAAGCCTGAAGGCAAGAGGAAATAAGAATGAAATATAAGATTTGAGGCTTTGCATGGTGGGGTATCGGTATCGTTTCGGTTTTGCGGTAACACCATGTGGTAATAACTACTGCTTAGAAGATATTAGTTCTGAGAAGAACTTGTCCTGCTTATTATCAACTTGCTAAGTAGTTTTTTTGTTCTGTTTAGAACAGTCCTGCTGTGAGTTCTAAAAGAACTTGTCTTTGGTCTCAACGTTTCGACTAGCCTGCTCTAGTCATCGTCAGGAGACTGAATGAAATAGCAAAGACGGCTAATGCACTAGAATTATCTTACGTTCCAACTGTAGTTAGGACTGCCCACATTGTAGTATACAAATATAACATGGTTTGAGGGTGGATAGTCAATATTATAACACCTCACCCAAAGATTCTGTGTCTTGATTGGCCGAGAGTGAGTCACATGGTACTTTCTTTTTTTGGTATCTTTCTGTGCCTGGCCAAAAGTACTATACCCGTAGCAACCAAAGTACTATACCATTAGCAACCAAAGTACTATACCCATGGCGCGGTATTTGTGTGCAAATGCATGCTGCTGTGCGCCTTGAGCATTGCGCGTACTGTACACAAGAGAGTGCGCCACAGAGATGGGTTCAAACATTTCGTGAAGGGGTGGTTTGGAAGAGAGAATTAGGTTTCCCACCCATTTTGTAATTTGAAATAGAAGTTTATTTTAACTGTAATCAGATTTAAACAATTAAAAATATTAAAAACCAAGCAGAATCTGTGGGTGAAGTGTTATAAAACAAATATTAAATGCTTTATCTTGTGGTGAAGTAAAACCATAACTAGCCTCCCTCGGTGAATCCATTAAGCATTCTAATTTTTTTTTTTTTTTTTTTTTTTCTTTCTGGTAATGAAACCAAGGATCCCTCAACAGTGCCCTAAGCACTGTAGCCCGAAAGCCTGAAGAAACCTGTAGAGAGAAGACAATGAGAAGAAATTACAGTTTTAGAGGTGGGAGGAAAAGCCCAGAGGAATATTCTGAGGAAAACCCACGAAATCAGGTAGGAACTGAAAACCCAATCCACATATTGGCCCGGGTGGGATTCGAACCCGGGTCACAGCGGTGGAAGGCAAGGAAAGTACCGCTACGCCAACCTGACTCCCCATATTTCTCGGGAAAAAAGAATGTCCATGGATCACCTCGGGAGGCTAGTTTTACTACACCACTCGATGCATCCCATATTTGTATATAAGCTCCCCAAGGAAATGGAAGTGGACAAACTAGTTGCCAAGGCGAAGCTGAGGGAACTAGTTTGTCAACTTCCAATACCAAGGGATCTAGTTCTGCCCATGCTGCCTGTTTGCAGTTTCCGTAACTCCACATATCTGATTGTATTTTGATCACATAATAGTCCGCCCAGAAAAACACCCAATAATACCGAACACCGCCATATTTTTGGGGCGGTATACCGCGGACTCCCAAAATCCAATACCACACATGCCTTAAAAGACTCCAGAGTCTCCAGAACCGGGCAGCTCGCCTAATCAACAGGACTAACCGAAGACAGGATTCCACCCCTTTGCTGCAGTCACTACACTGGTTACCCATCTCCAAACGAATTCGTTACAAGTTATTACTTTTGGTATACAAATCATTTCACAACCAGTCACTAGAATATATGCAGTCCTGCATTTTGCCTCATGTTCCCCCCAGACCAAACCTCCGTTCTAGTTCTAATCCTTTTCGCCTGACTTCCCCTCGTACTCACAACAAAGCTGGTGACAGAACCTTCACAGTTAGTGCAGCGAAGGAGTGGAATAGTCTGCCCTTTTCCATTCAAAATGCCAAATCTCTCGAGCAATTCAAGAAGCTGATCAAGACCAATTTATTCCACCAATAATCAATTCATTGTCTATGCTACCTGTTTTTATTATTTAACTTAATTTATTTATTTAATTTAATTGTTCATTATTTGTAAGCGCTGTGATTTAGTTTACTAATAAGAGCGTTCTTAAATGCCGATTATTATTATTATTATGTCTAGCTTTTTACAACTCACCAGAAGGCAGCATTGGACATTCCCATCATCAGCATGGTCTCCTTAATCTTCTTCTCCTTCTCGTACACGAGGTTGGTCAGCAGCACGGCCACAAAAATGCCGTACAGTAAGACAAAGAAGATCACAATAATGATCCTCATGGGGTCATCACCGGAACTGGACGTGCTCGCACCGACGGGCAGCATTCGCACGGAAAAGTCGGGCAGATCGAGGGGCCCGCTTGCCAGTTGCTGAAACATAATAAAAAAAGATTGTGTGAATAGCCACAGAACTTTCTCCTATTTTAACACAACTTTGCGCAGTAAGGAAACCTTCACATGATTTATGAGATGAATTTTTACATGAACCCAGTAATTAGAATTAACGCGGTGGTTGATTGACAACAAAATTAATTAGTAAAGATATGTGTCTCCATGTGAAAACGAAAATTCAAGTTTCCTAAATTTTGGCCCTTTCTGCTCAATGTGTTTTTCCATGTGGAAGGCGTGCGCATGTGTACGTGCGCGCAGCTGAGAATGTAACAAAGATATGTGGCTCTTCGTGAACCGTAAAGGAGAAAATTTTGCAACCTGACGCCACTTTTTTCTTCATATATCATCTCAATAAATGTCATTCATTGCAAATATGATGATAAGACATGAATCTGGGACTGAGAGATATTTCCAATTTTGTTAGGAAATACTTAGAAAATTGTCTTGACTCTCCATAGACTTTGTACACAATCGCGGAAGTGGCGTCAGGTTGCAACATTTTTTCCAACAAAAATCTCAGTTGACCTACATGTACTTTTATGCCTTTCTGTGCAATAGGTTTTGTACGCATTCAAGGGGCCAAAAAGTTTGTGTCTCTTCATGAAAACGCAAAATTCAATTATCAAGATATTTGACCCATGCATCATTAATGTAATTTGGAAATTAATGCTGTTTTGCTTACAGAAACATGTCAAAATGGTTTAGTACAATGTTTTAAAGCAAAATAGCGACAAAAAAAAATCAAAAATCTAAAAAATGATAATTTTTGACATATGTAGTTTCTTCCTGAAAATGGTGACGATGTACATGTATGTATGCGTTCCACACTGACAGTTAGCACTCATATAACCGACATACAGATCCTTGTCATTTGATTGGTGGAATTCACATCACGTGACATTCGTTATTACTCCCATTCATGAATGGCAAATACTATTGAACAGTTAGGATCATTCTTGTTCCAAGACGCGGTATTTGTGTGCGCTGGTGTGCGCGTTCAGCGTTGCGCGTAGCGCGTATTGTTCCAAAGAGCCAGCGCTACAGAGTGGGGTTCAAACATTTTCGTGAAGGGGTGGTTTGGAAGAGAGAAATACAGTTCCCATCAACTTTGTAGTGAACTAAAAGTTCAAATATATCAAATGACAAGGATCTACATGTATATGTAAGTTATATAAAACAAATATTGAGTGGCTTTAAATTGTGAAATGGGAGGAACATTATCGCTCGGTAAAATCTGGACTTTTCCAGTTCACTCGGCTCCAGATTTTACGTTGCGATAATATTCCTCCCATTTCACTCTGAGCCACTCAATATTTGTATAATGTATCAGTGTTGTGTATGTGCGTAGTGGATGGCATGTTCCACACGACATCACAAGACCACACAGAATATCCCGTACCACAACGGTTCCCGTGTGAAACCTCTACTATCAGACTTACCGAATGAATGGCATTTTGCAGAACAGTCTGAAGGGCTGCAAATCCAGTAAACAGGTATCTATTTGTTCCGCACAGAGCAAGTCCAGGATTCTTTGCATTTCTAGACCGACACCTTGCTGTTAACAGACCAAAAAAAATACTGCAAGTGAAACTTGTGCAATCCCCCTTGCATGCTGGCAGATTTTATAGGTTATGAGGAGAGTCACTTCTACGCAGTATGCCCAAGGCATCCTCGGACGGCAAAGAACTCTCCACTAGTCTCCTACCTATCTACGACGACCTATCTACTATTATTATTAAGCCGTAGATTTATTCGAGACATACGCATATATAGTTTGTATATTACAGCAAGAAAAGAGAACAGACTGTTTTATACAACACCTGAATAAATCCCCGTCACCTGATTGGTGGATCGTTGATCACATGTTATTGAATTATTTGTCCTAACGCACGGCGCGCGCAAGGCACAGTGCAATGGAAGTTCTATTGCAAGGTGAATAGAACTTCCATTACACGGTTTCAGTGCTGCCAGTGGTGGCGCTGTGACACGAATCTATTTCACAAAATGCGGACGCTACGCGAGACTAAAACACTGTTTGTTCTCTTAACAGAAGATGAAAGATCAGAACTTGTAGGTCAGCTGCTAACACAAAGAAGCAAATAAAATATGCTGCCAAACAACTAGTAAAAAAAAAGAAAGAAGTAAAAAAGAAAACTAGATCTCAGTCTTTTTTCCTGATACATTTGCAATATATTTTGTCTTCTTATACGTTTCCAGCAACGCGGGTGCATGCAAGTTGAAAATCTGGTACAATGGATGACGGCTCTTTTGGACACAAAAGTATCAGCAAATGAGGCAAGAAATGGAAGAATCAATCTTTCATTTTGGCCTTCTGAGCTTTCTCCATCCTTTTTCAAAAAGCCTGAAAGAAAAGAGTTTTTGAATCTCTGGCAGGAGCTTCTACATGTAAAAAGTGGTTATTTATCGCAAAGTGGTTATTTATCGCATATTTACATGAGGCGATGAACCGGGAATCGGCATCAGTATCTGGCACATCAAATTTTGGCATGCGTATGGCGACTTTCAAGTCGGTAGGGTACTCCCCGCTGAAAACGATACCGATCGTGAAGAGGTCTTGGTACGAATTGTTGTAGGCGGTCACCATGTCCTCCTCGTTGTCGAAGGCCAGGAACTCGGGGGGCGCGTCGCTGCCGAAGGATGCGTTGACGGCCAGCATGACTGGCCAGGTTTGGGTCGTGTTGGGAGTGAACGCCCACGCCTTGCTGGCGTCCGGCAGGAAAGAATCGTTGCCGTTGGGCTGCAGCAGCTTGTAACTGTGAAACGCACCGTAGCCCAGGGGATCATAGCGCTCCGTGTTTAAGTTGCTGCCCATGTAGCCAATCAGGATGACAAACAGCAACGGAAACAGCAGCTCCTGGTAAGATTGAAAACAAACCCATAAATTGTATCTGCAAACCAAAGTGTTTGATTCCAAGCTTTAAAATGGTATACAAATAATGGTGGTACGTGTTTCTACGCCGACGCTATAATAGGGCCTCACAAAAAAAAGAAGTTGCAGGGATTTTGGGGCGCGCTGAATACAAAGTTTTGTAAATTCACTGTCCATTGAGCTGAGCTGGCACTGTCGCTATCTTCCTTTCTGTCATGTGTTTTGTCGTCATTGCCGTCATTTTAACCCACACTGTGTGTCATAAAAAAAGAGGAAATTCAAAAATTCAGAAGACTTTGTACAGTGTTTTTCTATTTTGAATGGCTGAAGTGGGAATAAAAAAAAAAGAGGAAATCAGCTGATCCGAGGAAAAGTTGCATACCTGTGTGTGTAAATCCACTAAACTTTCTGTCCAAAACATTCCTGTTGCTTTTCAACATCACCAGCTACTTTTGTGAGTGCAATTAGATAAAAAATGAATTTTGTCGTCTTATACAAGCAGGCATGCAACTGGGAATTTAGAAAAAAACAAGGAAATTCTAAACCACACAAGACTTTGTGCAGTGCTTTTCAATGTGTAATGGCATATTTATGAGAAGTAAAATACGAGGAAATCAGCGGATCCGAGGAAAAGTTGCATGCCTGATACAAAGATAACCCACTAACAAAGGGATATTATGAACAATCTATGAACTTTATGACCATAATTATGGTTAAAATCATAAACTGTGGGTTGTAAGCTTTCCATTGATATCTTGGATGCACACATCTGGTCATGCATCACCGAGTTTCATTGTTTTGAAAATGGTATGTAAAATAATGTTGGACAAAGTTTTATGTCTGGCTGTGTTCACAATGTTTCTTCAAAAGTGCGTTTGCAGGTTACCTTTTTTTTTAGGGGGGACACAATGCATAGGATAGGGGTCCTGAAGTACACATTACCAAAATTCTTACCTGGTACAACTGTTTCTTGTTTCTTCTTTTCAGCAGCAGGTTTCGGTGAATAAGATACCGAAGCTGCTGCCCAAAGTCTGCCATAATGCTGAATGCAACTGCTCAACTCCAGTAGCAAAGTCTTGGTGTGTCTCTACTGTAAATATGTTCAAATTAAGTCCAAAGTTATTGAAACCAGTCGTTTGAAAGAGTTGTTCTTCCACACTCCACAGTAATTCACTGGTGCCATTTTATAACTGTACGGGAGATTGTGTAGTTATGGGCCCTCTTTTTTTGGTCCATGAAGTGTTTTTATTATTCCAAAAATGCCTTCTGCGCAAAACAACCCTTCCTATCTATTACTCACTCTGGTGCCCGAAACGCCTTTCTACGGTGTGAAGATGTATAGATCTACAAGAGGGCGCTTGTTTCATCAATGAAAATGTTTTTAGCTGAGGTGTCATTTTGGGAAAAAAATGTTGCAACCTGACGTCACTTCAGCGGTTGTGTACTATAAGTCTATGGAGAGTCAGGAACCTTTTCTAAGTATTTTCTAACAGAATTGGAAATTGTTTCTTTAGCACTGAACGACCTTCACTAAGATGATAAATGAAGAAAAAAAAGTGGCGTCAGGTTGCAACATTTTTTTCAGCTGCATTTTCAGTGATGCAATGCTCACAACAGCAACTTACAATGTACTTAGCGACGCAAGTTTCGAGGAACTTTGAGGAAACTGTAGCGAGTAAGAAGCTTGGAAATTGCACATTTAATGCACACTCATTTTGTTTAACTTTAAGCACTATAAAGCAGCACAGTATAAGATGTTTTGGGGCTCTCATCATGCTCATAGTTATACTGAATAAAGTCATACACAGTAATCAGTATTGAGAGTCCCAAATTTTCGAAAAGGTAAGAAAAACTGATCAAAATTACAAAAACCGAAAAAAGGTGTCAATTCTTTTAGGCCTAATCCTAATTTAATAGGTAGTGGATATTTTGCCGGAGGTAATGACGGCAAACTAACGATTACTAAAGGTTTGCCGGCGGCAATCCATATCAACAGAGGGCGCTGTACTCTTTAAAATAGGGCTGAATTATAAGATGTATTAAATTCCCACCAAAAGTTGTGCAGCACGTTTGGTGTAATGGTTAAGCAAAGGCTCTAGTAAGCGGGATGACTCGCGTTCGATTCCGACCGCACCACATTTAAAAATTTTTTTTCTCATCCCCAAATAAATAAGAATATTCTTCTTTTATTATTTTAACATGTCTCAAACATTTTTTGCAGAGTATTACATTTTCTTTTTCAGATTTGTGGCTCTGGAGGATTTTTTTTTAAAAGGGAAATAAAGTCCGAAATTATAAAATGGTCTGAATCCCATCTTGTGAATACGAGGTTACAACGATAATTTTGGCATGGAGCCAGACTAAAACTTGACACCGGAAAATGTTTAAGTACAAAAAACCAGTAACTGCGCATGTTCAGTGCATATCCGGCAAACTAACGTTTACTAAAGGTTTGCCGTCTCCGGCAAAATATACACTGCCAATTTAATAAGGGAATAAATGTGTGCTCGAGAGGTTTTTATTACTCTGTTTAAGACCGCTTAGAGTCTGGATGCTGATTATCAGCACCCAAAGTCAAAAAAGGTAATTATTTTTGACTTTAATTTGATCAAAACAAAACAGGGGCCCTACACTTCAAGCTTCACGATCGCCAACATTCATGACATTATGGCAATGTCAGTCTACTTGTCCGGAAATTGGCACTTCGAATTCGTAGCCCTAAAAAGTCCAAGCAGAAAAGAGAATGTGCATAAAAAGAGTCAACTTACTTGATACATTGTATGCACCAAATGTACACAGGAGTCTAAACCAAATCCATAATTTTGACCTCAAAAACGACGCAAACATCTTGAACTTGAAGTCTCGAATCTCTTCAAAAACAGCGCGATGTGTCATAAGCAACGCCCTCAAGAGTTCTCTCCCATAGAAATTATGTCGTAATATTTTTCGCACTGAGTGATAGTGCCGCCTATTCGAACGCTTTCATCATTGCAAGCGCAAGCGATCGATCGTCCACGCAAGGTTCGAGTGTTATAATAGGGTACCACCGTATGGTGATTGATATTGTCGCATTAATATTAACATAATTGCAGGGATGAAAATAGCAAAAACACGGTGCTTTTGTGTCTATAGATCTAGTAATGACAATGACGAAGACGAGAAAGGACGGGAACATGAACAAGTAACGTTACAATTAAAAAAGAATATTTGGTCCGGTGTGTAAAAACTTATCTGATTTATATCCAAGGTCTGATATAAGGCCAAAAAAATATAAGTCGGTCTCTGGTCAGCGCGCGCGTCGATTTAAATCATGCGCGTCAATCTTTTGTTTTTCCAAAATGTTCCGCGGTAGCTCCAACAGCGCCCTCTATTGCCGCACCTCCTCAATTTTTTTTTACCAAAGAGCACCAAGGAATGGGAAATTGCATCAAGGCAAATGATTGAGAGCACCAAGGCAAATTATGGAGGACACCAATGTACATGAGGACACGAAAAAAGCAAAATAGTACCCCACCTTGTCTGTACAATCAAGGTTGAAGAAAAAAAAAAGCCGCGTCGCCGCGTCAATTCCGGAAGAGAGACCGAATATATATATTTTTTGGCCTTATATCTAAATGCAAATTTTATGCGACCCCGCGCGCCAGCCAATCGAATTCGAGGTTAGAAATTGTGGCATCATTTCGATCAGAAATGTGGACTAATTAAGCTGTTGATTGGTCAATTTGGCGTACATGTTTTTGTAATCCTACAACGGGTCGCCAAAGACCCGATACAAGGCGCCCGCTGAATGGTCAGAATTTCGAGGTCAAGTCCACACGCAGTTTTGTTTTGCTCGCATTTGTGCAAGGGTGAGTCGACCAAAAAATCAAGGGTACGAACCTACCATTGTAGCGGGTTCAAAGTGATGCTGCACTTATTTTATTCAATCTTCGGTGACTGAGACAGGTTCCGAGTGCATGATGACGGTCACTGAATCCTTTCGCAAAGTCCCAATTTCGTCAATGATCCACTGATTAATTCGAGACGCGGTACAATATATAATAGGATGCAATATATAATTAGGATCGACTGTTTGTAAGTTATGTCCTTGACAAAGGCTATCAGTTACATGCACACAAAGCACACGCAAGGGTCGTTGAGGCTAACGGCATCGTACAACTAGTGTGTCGCGGCGCGCGCTGTGTGCGGTAGCGGGAACAAGCCTTAGTCAAGGGCTATAAGTTATGTTGAGTGGATCCAGGCCAGGGATGCCCCTATTTTATAGAAGGCCTAGCCGAGATCACGAGTTAGACCGCTTGAGAAGCAACGCCCTACCAGTTTAAACAATGCACTGCATTCCCGCACCATATTATCACGGCACTGGCTGGTGATTGGTTGAGTCACATATAACGTCACTGATGACGTTGACAGTTGGGTCTGAGGGTTTTACGCAAACCACTAAGTCATAGGATGGGAGGTCCAATATAAAGTCAGTATCCACAATGATATTATTGACATCCGATTCAACAATGATCAAGATCGTAAAGCTGGAGCGCATAGTTCATCTTTTTGTTTACGATTGAACTTGGGTCACGCCCACTTGGCCCACAAATCCTCAACTACGCAAAACACGTGAGCGCAGATGCCCCACTTTACATGACCGCTGTTGTCAATTTGTAACCATCTACATGAACGTTGTTGTGTACACACACTCTTAGCAAACATTGACTGATTCGCGATAAGGTTGCATGAACTTGTTAAATAGCCGCAGGGATATAATCTGGTGTCTGGGTGAGCTAGGTGGGGACCATTCGCAGCTAGCTAGCGATCGAAGCGCTAAGTTGCGAAGGAAACAATATTGACTGCAATAACTTCATTAAACAATTGTTTCTACGGGGCCGTATTATAAGTCCGACGCCTCATAGGCCCGACGCCTCATAAGTCTGAAATTTCGTCGGACCTTTATGAGGCGGAATTTATGCCTCATAAGTCCGACGCCTCAAAAGTCCGAAATTTCAGACTTATGAGGCGTCGGACTTATATGAGGGGAAATAAATAAATTCTATGCCTCATGAGTCCGACGCCTCATAAGTCCGACGCCTAATTAGTCCGAAACTTCGGACTTAGGCCTATAAGGCGTCGGACTCTCGAGCGGACCCCGTTGCTACAAATTTGCTTCACATAGGCCTAACAACAAATTCAGACGACAAGTTCTTACAACCCTATAGGGACACTACATGAGCTTCGTACTTGCAAATAATTTGAAATTAAACATCTTTATTGCACTTCATTCTTCATTTTTCAAAAAATGTCATTCCTTACTCGAGAAACTACCTGTTAATTGGTTTAGTCAAAATATTAAGTACAGATTTTTCGGTTCATTTCACACTTGTATCAAATTTAAATTAATTGAAAAACTACTTTAGTTTCGTTCCACAACATGATCGGGCTTCATTGCTAATTTGCTACTACAGTTTCAGTTATTAATACATTTCACGTTGGTGCAGTGCAGCCTAGTAATTATTTAGCATTGTCAAGCGTCCTAGTTTTGACAAAGTCGCCTCATGCGGAGATTGGCGTTGAGTGGAAACGATTATTGTTGTCACTCGTTTTAGTGCTCTTTTCACACATGATCGCGCAGTGCTGTGAATTCCTGCGGCATGGCGAAGTTAGGTTTAAATGGTAAAAGCAAAGGCATGTTGAAGCTGTTCAATTTTCGTGTCTGTTTCCATGAACCTTGCAATAAATGATTTTTTTCCCCAAACGCGATATACGCCATTTTGTTTCCTTGAATCCTTGCTCTCTCCTGGCCGCCCAAAAGCAATTTTCGACGGATGTTATAAACTCAACTTAAAATGAAGTTTATAGAAACAGCTGTTATACTGTTTTTATTCTTTAAAGTGTCATAACCGTGCACAAGTTCAAGTCCAACCTTTTTCAAATGGATTCATCGTGTTCTGGGAAAAAAAATCTTCACATTTATTCCAAAAACGAACCAAAAATTATTTCGTGTGCCCTGTATAGGCCTGTTTAGAGGAATATTCTATTACTACCTTTATACCCTTTGTAAAAGGGGTTCATTGTGGGTTGTTTTTGCGCCTCCTAATTGTACGCACGTAAGGTCCGCCTATGAAGCCCGGGAAGGGACAGGGTGGAATTTTTTTTTGGAGTTTACTAATTCGTTCGCACGAATTACTAATTCGTTCGCACGAATTACTAATTCGTTCGCACGAATTACTAATTCGTGGGAACGAATTAGTAATTCGTTCGCACGAATTAGTATTTCGTGGGAACGAATTACTAATTCGTGCGAACGAATTACCAATTCGTTCCCACGAATTACTAATTCGTGGGAACGAATTAGCAAACTCCAGTAATTCGTTCGCACGAATTACCAATTCGTTCGCACGAATGACTCCAGTAATTCGTGCGAACGAAATAGGAATTCGTGCGAATGAAATAGCAATTCGTGCGAACGAATTAGTAATTCGTGCGAACGAATTAGGAAATTCCAAAAAAAAAATCCACCCTGTCCCTTCCCGGGCTTCATATCCGCCTTATTATTGTCGGGTTGTAAAGTTATTCCAAACTTGCAAAGTAATTTCTCCCCTATAAACTGAACGCGGTCGGATTTGTGTGTTCGATGCACATCTACGTGAAAACCTTTGTATTGCTCGGTAAAAGAAATTCTATATTTCGGGGTAAAACTGGGGGGGGGGGGGGGGACACTAGAAAAACATTTTTTTTTATCGCCATCAAATTGATGTTCCATAGTTTTTCAGTGTATTTCAGACCCAATTTACAATATGAGAATAAAATCTGGTCGGGGAAGTTTAATTACTGGACTTTATTCATCATTTTTACATTTGTAGACACAAGCTCATTAATAGTCAAATATCAATAGTGAATGAATATCGGGGCTGCCATTTTTTTTTTTTTTTTTGTAATCTATAGATCGAAAAGAAGAAGTCTCAAAATGTCTGGACCACAACACTGCAAGTACCGCACTGTAAACAGGTCCCTCGCATAAAGTTCTAGTGTACTTACCAGTGTAGCAGTCTTAAACAATGATGCGGTGTTTCTTCTCCGATGATGAGGATGGTTGTGTGTGGTGGTCAAGCTGTTGCTTTGCTAAGCCACTATATTGTCATGTGTGATGAACCTCTGGGTAGGATGATGTCACTGTAAATGATGTAGCTGATCCAGGGATGCTGCGCCTTTTATAGAAGCTCGCAATTATAGATCACGAGGAACACAGACCATAATTGAGTAGCGAAAAAAGAAGACGCCCACGTGATCACGTTGCAGCACTGATCACTGATTGGTTTAGTACACTGACGCCGAGTATTACGTCATGTTGGGCAGGACGGACACTCACGAACATGAGTTCAAACAGTCGAGGAGGCGATTGTATGAAATAACGCATCTGGGTGGCCCTGTGACGAATTGAATAAAAACAATTACTCGTATTGCAGTCAGACATTCCGCGACCGAATTGTCAAGTTCGAGATTCAATGTCAACGATTATTACTATTATTGGGTCCAAGGGTACTAACTGGATCGCCAAAACTCCCGCGAACAGCCCGGTACCGCCTGACAATTGGTCCGAACAATTCAGTTATGACTCACCCGCACGTGAGTGTAGCTGACCCACTTTTTGAACTTGGTGTTTACGTCGTGCAATATATAAACAGAACGCTTAGGGTAGACTTGCCAAGTTGCCTTATGGCTTTAAACTGGGAATGGGAGGGGCAACAGCCCTGGGCACGATTGTAAGGGAAGGGCGTGACACAAGCCCGCCCCCACCACCACCCCACACCCCACAAATATCTAACGGTCCTTACAAAAAAAAATGTTGCGATTTTACTTTGCGGTCGACTTTTCTTGAGATCTTGTTTGTATCATTGGGCCGTAAATCCCGGCCTGGGTGATGGGGGTATATATCCCTTCGCTCGTACCCCCCGCCGACAACGAATCACCAAAGAAAAAACCAAAAGAAAATCTACAACAGCAACGGTATCCTAAATTTTGGCAACTTTTTTGCACTGAAATAGTTGTAACATTGAGATTTCTGCCTGAAATGACATCACAATTTTGCTCATGAATATGGAAATTCGCATTAGCATAAAAACCAAAAAGGCAAAATGAAAATTGTAAATGAGGTTAAATTAAACACAACAGTGCATTTTCAAGGATCGTATTTAAAGAAAATTACATTACACGGGCCCTTTAAAAAAAAAAAAAATTGTAAACACAAAGAGGACGTTTTTCCGGTTGTCTTTCTATTGCCTCTGCTGTTCCTTCCAAATTTTCTAGTTCCCTACAGTGCATTATATTTTATACAGTTATCAGCACGGCTCCTTCAATACTGGTCAAATATTAACATCTTAGGCCTAGGCTATAGGAAGACCGAAATGACAGATTATATTTTGTGCTGCTTGTTTAATGCTCATAGTGCTCACAGCGTTATTGACAATGGGCTTCCGTTCTTCTCAGTGAAGACGTCGTGAAACTGATGAGTTTTGGGTGCATGGCTTTTTTAACCTTACAATGTCATGTACTTACTCATGTTTTGTTATTCTTAAAGCGACGTGTTTTATTGCCGTTCGTTTCTCATGTGCGTGTCATGAAGACTCAAGCACAGGTAGCCCCAAATATAAATCCTGTAGATTTTATGTCTGTCTGTACAGTTTTCCAAACTTTTTTTGGTCTCGTAAATGTAAAAGACATGCCCTCTTAATTTTTTAAAAACAACTTTGGAATAATGGAAGTCTTCAGTGTGTCAAACAGTTTCGTATATGCATGATTTTGTTGACCAGGTTTTGGGGAGGGGGCAGCCCATAATCTAGCAGACGCCAAATAAACAAAGCTTACTCTTTGGTATTATTATCATAATTATTTTTTATTATTTACTCTCCGAGAGATGGGGGTGCATGGCTCGTTAATTATGTCACTGATGTCAAATTAATATAAAAAGGGCGTTAAAACAACAAGCCTATACAGGTGTTAAACACTGAAGAATATGACGATGAACAAAATATAATTGACCAGCAATATATCGTAGACAATAAATAAACCAGTGCAGAAAAAAATTGTGTAAACCTTATTAACTTATTTATCATCAGGTAGGCCTAGTTTACAGCACAGACACGGATATTGTCTACGGTTCAAAGTCTAGGACAATGTGGATTGTTACCGAGTCGATTATTAGCACAGTTCTGTCAATTTAGAGTTACTAAATTCAGCAGGGAAAACGGGTACCAGCAACTCTCCTATGGCCACGCACGGAATAACGGAGTGGAACCCTGCAGCAAACAAAAAAACGGATGGTGTCGTGAAATTTGGCGGGAAAAATACATCATCTATCAAAAAGCTAATATACGGTTACAACGTAACGAAAGCATCAATCGATTCTTCCGGATACTGTTAAAAACACAGAAAGTTTTGTTCCCATGATGCAGCGTTATCGGTGCCACAGTATACCGCTTCACACTCGCATTCGAATTTTCATCCGTGCTCTGTTCGCATGTTTCGAATTATGACAAAGAACTTCATTTTTTTATCGAAAATAGAAAGCAGTTACTACCATACTCTTTTTGGTCTTCCAAAAATAATTTTACCATTATTATGAAGATTGATACATGTATAATGCTGTTGAGCGGGACGCTAAATAATCAAACTTTAGAAGTTATTTTAACTGTTAACTTTTTTGACCTTTTTATTCTTTGAGAAAGTTCTTTTGACTACAACAATTATAGGACACAAAATTAACTTTTTCAAATCTCATTTTATAGTCTTGCCCCTTCCAGTGTCATGAACCAAGTTTTGAGGGGGAAAAATGCGCATTCCCCCGGGCCAAACAGCTACGGACCTTTATCATGCTGCCACCATATTGGTCATGATCCCTGTATCCAATAACAGTACTGAATGATGATTTTTGTGTGTGTGAAAAAGGAACCAGACTATCTTTCTGTCTAGCCTCACCTTGGTTACCTTGATTTGGATGGGGAAAAAATCATGATGTCCGCAACATGATAATGGTCTATAGGGGGCCTAGCTCTTCAGGTCCTAGTACTGGTTTCAGCTCACTGCCTACCGGTCTAAATTGCGTATCCTAGAGTCACCAGATCAAACTTTTTTTGAAAATAGAAAATATTAAAAGAAAAAACTAGAAGTAGGCCTACGCCCCTTGATTAAAGCACAATCCAGCTGACGTACGACCGCACAGGTAATTAACTTCAGGATACAGTGAATCCATCAGATTTACGAGTATTTGATGTAATGTCGAAGTTTCCTTAAAAAGTACGTACGATTACTATAGGCTTATACTTTTCCTTCGATTTTGCGCTGGTCGTCCATTTTTAAAACGAGGAGTATAATTCGGCATTGGCTGACTGGAGCGAGTCTATTATAGGTGTAGGATATTTTAGGGGTGCAGACCAGTAAATCGGTCCGAAATTGCCTGCGCCGGCCAAATCTTCGGTATTTGAGCATGCTGTGGGCCATGAACTTGAGGGATTGTAAAAAATATGGGTGGAAGCCGTGCACAGGACTGGGAGCTTGCAGTTCTGTGTAATTTTGATGTAATTTGGACCCTAAAAGCGCTCTATTTTGCAATGGAGTGTAGGCATCGTTTTTCAAAATGGCGATGGGCTTCAGGACTATTTTTAGGGGTGATCATCTTCAGATGGAAATTTTTCCTAAAAGTCATCAGTTGACCCCCCGAAAATTGAAAAGAACATGAAAGATGATGAAATAAGCTTTAATTTGATGTGTGTCTCGAACACCTTGGAGAGTTGTGAGTATTTTTCCCGAATTTTTGAAGTGGGAGCATTTACCATTGGGGTCTATGGAAGTTTATTTACTGGTCTGCTACCTTAGTCATCACATGACAGTGACGATGATAGCCGAGCTCTTTAGGCGTACCTTGTACTACGTACCACCCCAATACTACCGGAATCACAGTGGACACGACCTTGGCCGAACGCATTCACGCATTATGGATCGCCCTTATGATAATACAAAATAATGGCAATTCAATAGATTTCCGCACAACAATGCAGCGTGCGCGCCAATGTCATCGTACTTTGTGCAGACTATCTGTTTGAAATAGCGCCCTCAATACAATTTATCCAGCTGATCAGTCGGAGTGCAATTTTTCTCTCTAACTATAGGTACCGTTCTCTAACTGTAAGGATCGAGTTACAAAACTGCAGGATTGGAACCCCTTTTATGGAAATTGCTCCTGACAAGGTTTACAGGTACGCAGGATTAAGGGTGTATAAAGGGGAAATTTAGACAAGAAAATAAACGGACAAAACAAGTAAAATAGATTATGTATCAGTGCTGTGATGAACAACTACTGTCTAGAAGCCAAACTATTACCCGAGGGAGACTGGGTAAATATCTTACATGATTGGGCCAATAAATATCATGATAAGCACGCGGCAGGAAGCGGCTTTGCTCTGCATAACAAGAACTGACTAAGAATACAAAAGGGGGTTGTACTAACTTGAGCTGTCAAGAGGCGGCGACTGCAGGTAGTTTGCAATTTTTTTCGGCATGATTTTCCTATTTTGACACGGGGGGGGGGGGGTAGATCCCCTTAGCTAATTAGTGTGCATGACATGCATGCCGAGGCCGAGGCTGCAAACATTTCACAGATGACACAAGTTGGGTGATTTAGTTGTTTTTTTCCCGAGAAAAAAGCAACCACAAAACAACGCATCACCCGACGCCCGACAGACCCACTACATAATCACACTCCACACATTTGTGATAGCGCCCTCAAGTGCATATCCTACCGATCTGTGGGGAGCAATTTTGTTGGAAACTGAGGGCGCCAAATATATAATATATATCAAATAATTATACATGTAGTACACACCTTGGATGACAGCCATGGAATCTCTTTAGAATGTGCAAATGGGTCTGGTGCTTAAAAAGTTGAGTGCGCAGAGAACATTCAAGTCACCGTCACCAGTGTACCCAGGGATGCACTGCCCCATTGAAAACAGTGTAAAATCAACCAAGTTCAGGGCCAAATAAGTTGCAAGCCGACATCACTGGGGTTTCTCAAACAAAAAAAATAAAATTATTGTCTTGTCCATCCTCTTTCAATTTCTTTTCATTTTTTGGTGGGTTATCCAATTAAATTTATAAATATTCACACCAAAACAAACTCACCTCCCGAAAAGCTGATACTTCCCAAGCCTTCGTGCAGTCATTTTACAAATGGCATCCATTTTTCAACCGTACTTTTATCAAGTCTGCCCTCAGATGGAAGCCTAAAAAACAGGGAGTTGATTTTCGGTTAATAAGGGCTATCCGATTTACATCTTACCATACAGGTGTATTCAATTTGGGGGAGGGGGCTTCCTCCAGCGTCATTTGGCTTATTTTTTGTTTAGGAAGTGAGTACCAGAATTTTATGACAGGTACCATACCCCTCCCTTCCCCCCCCCCCCCCCCCCAGGATACTTCCCCCCCCCCCCCCCCCGGAAATCACTCCTTTGTCCCTCCTTAAATTCTGGGGTGCACAGTTCTAATTAAAGTGAGAATTTCGACGCGAGTCATTAGCATGAAAAGTACATACACAACTTAATTCTTTTAAAAGGGTGGGATCGTGTAAAATCATAATTGGAAACAAATCCCTATAATTCACCACACACTGCAGTTCTTTCTTGTACAACGATTTTATTACAATTTGTTTATGCTTGTCGGCAAAAATATTAAAAATGACATTTTTTTAAAACGTGTTACCACATTGCTGTCGTGTTGAGTTTGAAAACATAAGAACAAAACAAACAAAATAAAAAAAGGACAATTATATCACTGGAATTTTACGTCACAGTCACATTGGCTTATACGTATTTTGTCAATAATGAATCATGTATATTTCCACTGATCTGTCCATTCAGTTACAAACAGTTACGTCACTCATGGCACCATAAAATTGTCTCAAATACTGCACATCCTGAGCCACACATGATCACTGAAAGCTGACGATCATGAAAATTTGTGCTTTCAGAATTTGAAATCTAGATTGGTATTCGCTTGGTATTCGCAATGGAAGCTTCTTACCTGGTTAATAACCAGAAAAATTGGATTCTGCATCTCTAGATGTCTAGTTATCCTGCACTTACATTTGCGGAAAGTTTGTCCAAAAATGACTGCAGTATATTTCTCTAGATCAAGGGTCATGTTCTTTGCCCTTTTAATTTTTCCTAGTTATTAACCAGGTAAGTAGCCTCCATAGCGAATATCAAGTGATAAAAAAGTAGAGTTAGAAGTTCAGGAAACATAACTTACTTTAGCACGCAGTGGTGTGTGGCTCGCAATACGGAGAAACTCCAGTATTTGAGACACGTTTATGGGACTATGTCATTCAAAGAGCACCATTTATTAAGCAAATCGAGTCCCCGCCTCAACCCTTACAGTGTTTTTGGAGATTACCGACACAAAATCAGTCCAAAAACATTAATTACGCACATTTAAGCAATGATCATTTGACAAAACGCGGAAATACGATGAATGCAGTCACTTTGTAGACGGAAGCCATGTTTGTTTGGAGTCCTGACGGCATGCCATTGCCAGATCTCCAACTCCAAGCGATATCACAGGTACCAGACTAATATGGCGGAACACTGTAGGCCAATAATGTTTTTTTTTTGGGGGGGGGGTCTTTAGGTTAGGGTGGCAAAACTGTCGAAAAAGGCATAAATGCTATAATATCTAAGATTGGTATACAAATATAGTTGCACGTTCAACTGAGTGTAAATTGATTTGGACGTGTTAAGGATTCCAACGACCGTGGGCGTCAATCACAGTTATTTATATCACTTTAGGATATAGGCCCATGCTGGTCTTTTCCGAAAGGTGACAAATTAAAAGTTAAATTATCATGCAAAATAATTAATTTACCATTTTGCTTAAGTGTAAAGAGATTTTCGGTCAGCAGCACAGTCACACTCACACACGATGAATAATCATAACATTTAATTAGCACAACCTGAATATTCATGTGAGGTCAGGCACGTAACACAAAGCGCGCATTTCATTGGTCAGAGAGTGTGGATGGAAAGATCTCGCGAAGCTTTGTTTTAAGCACATCATATCACCAGTAATATACGTGTAAGTAGAGCACACAATGTGAACTGACTGATTTTATTTTACCAGCACAGAAATTTAGTTGTTATTTCCGGACATATCCGAAGCAATAATGACATACCGTAAGTATTACGACTCCATAGTTTAGAACAAATACAATCGCTTCAACCAAGAAGGCCCATTAACCAAATTGTACAAAATTAAACCATTTTTTGATAAGAATTATAGTATAACAAAAAATTTGTCTGAACAATAACACCAGTCAACCCTTCTGCGCCTGTGCATGACACGTGCCCACAGAATGTACGTGCATTGGACGAGGCAGTAAGCTGCCCACAATGCTTTGGGCGCCTATGATTCCTTCACAAAATTTTGTGCAAGAAATCAGCCCTTCCAACAGCGCCCTGTTTGCAACAAACGCCATTATTATAAAATCGAATCCAAACAATACAAAACTAATACACCTGCGGCAACCAACTTGTGGCACAAAAAAATCTCTGTCATCGTTCAAAGTCGCGTCACAGTCATTACTGTATCGCCTTGAATTGGTATCTTAATTACATCCTTTTGTTCGCTCAATATACAGATATTTCCGTCTTTGGTCCGAACGCGCTATAGATCAATCCGACAGTGTCGTCCGTCCGTTTTCCGGCGCGGTGCATGCGGACAGCTGCCTGCCGCCGAGGTGCAGGTGAATCGCAACCCGTCACGTACACTTGTCCACCAAATCGTAGGCACATCACGTCTATCCTGTGTGAAGTGTAAGGTCACTGTACAGTGTTGTCGGGGTCAGCTTTCCGGGGGAATCGATGGTTCGGTGCGACGTGAGAGGCGTTTTGGGAAGCAGAGAAGCGTTTTCAAGCGACAGACAATGCGGCCGGCTATACTCTTTTACTCCTTTGCTCTTTTACTGAATCCATTCTACAAAGTTCAGCTTGAACCCTCACAAAAACTCTATACCTGTTTCGTCTGCTTAATGGTAATTTGAGTTAGTCTGAACTGTCATCATTTACAGTCAGATTTCACCCGGAATCCAGGTCAAATTGACCTGACATTTGTGAGGGTCAAAAGTGTCATTTTGACACTTTTCTGGGTCAAAAGTGTCATTTTGACACTTTTCTGGGTCAAAAGTGTCATTTTGACACTTTTCTGGGTCAAAATGACACTTTTACCGAGATATCCTGATACACATGACCAGGAAGATTTGGACTCAGATAGGTGTCATTTTGATCCGTAAAAGTGTCATCTGACACTGAAAAGTAGTCAAATCTGAGCTGGTGTAGCGTGAATATCCAACTCCATGAAATGTGGACTCATTGGTAGTATTACGCATGCGTAAGTACGAGAATATGTTATTTTTAGGATCACATACGGGAGAGTGACCTGTCACGTGCGAGGGATTAACCAATAATAGGGAAAAGGGGTCCGATTTTCATAGGAATCGGATTTTCATATGACATCGGGACTCAGTGTACCAGAGTGCTTGAAAAACTGTTGGTGTATACTGGTATTAGCCACGTCGCCCGATGGTGTCAATGTCACGTCCTAAAAAGGTGTCTTCAATCGTCTAGCGTCACTTTCGTTTTCTTAACTTCTCAAATGGTCATTCACTGGACAACAATAAGGCTTTGGTTAAAATGAATAAAACGTGTCAAGTTTACAAAGCAGGTTTTTTTTCTTATAGTACAAAACATGTTCACTTCTCTGATAGTTCAGTTCAGACGCGTGATCTCAAAATGTCCATTCATTATCACTGTATACAGCAGGCGATCTTGCGTAGTTTCTTTTGGATACTGCTCCTGTCATCGTCGTCGTCATCGTCGTCTTCATCCTGACTGTTACGATGTACCTTGGAGCGCAACTGGAGCAGGTCACTCCGGACGCTGGGTCGCCTGGCGTTAGGTGACACCATACCGCAGGCCTCGCTGAGGCGCCTCCGCAGGGCCAGCTTGCCGTTGCTGCTGGGCTTGAGGGCCGGGCTGCTGCTGGCGCTGATCTTACGGTGCAGGGACGGACTCATCTCGCTCGGCATCTTGGCGTTCTCAAACAGCGCCTTGAACAACACGTCGATGTTGTGGCACCTCTTGGCCGAAGTCTCTACGAAGGTGCACTTCTTGGAGGACTCGAAGGCCCGACGGGCGTCCTCAGCGTTCACTTGCCGGCTGCCCTCCCGATCGCACTTGTTGCCCGCGATCACCATGGGAACGGACTTGGCGCCGTTGCCGCACTTGGTCTCCAGGATTTGTTTGCGCAGGCGCTGTACCTCGCCGAATGAGTCCTTGTTGTCGATGCTGAAAACGAGGATGAAAACATCTCCTGGAAAGAGTTAAGAGAAAACACGACAGAATGAATAGAAAGAAAATAGTCTTCCACTTGACATCGCTTTACCAAAGGACATTAACAAATATTGTCTGCAGGACAAGAGCGAGTTGCACTGAATGTCATTACTGAGACCTCAAGATTTGGAATGGTATTTGAAATTGTAGACTGTCCAAAACTTAGCACACGCGTGCACCCTTACTACTAAGACAGACAGAATGAACACAGTAAGATATATCTGCAGAAAGATCTTTGGCTATAGGGCCATCGCAGATTGTGTCCTTTAAATACAATACAGGTAAAATAACAAGCAATTTTCAAAATTTTCAAAATGGCTGCCATTGCTTGTTATTCTACCTTTTTTTTTCAAACGGGGATAGCCAAATATCTTTCTCATGTCATACTTTGACTGTGCGCCAAATGCCATGTTTGTGTCATCAAAAGCACAATCCCATCACCTATCTGCCTTACTATACGTTACTACAATTTCGTCGCAACTTGCAAAGAAAAAAAAACGTGGTTTTCTCATACGAACTCATGGGACAGTGATAGTTCACGTGACATTGTTACAGTCCATACAAGGTTTAAAAAGAAAAGGGAGAGAGAGACTAAACATAGAACTCCGAATTCCATACGACATCGGAATCACAAAACCACAGACTCATATATTTCGTGAATAAAAACAAAACAAAAACCGAATAAAACATCTGAAAGCCTACATAACACATGTAACAACTCACACACTAACGGACATATGTATCGGCAATAACATTTCAACAAACAATCTTTAAAATACAATTATTCAGTACGTAGCTTTGTACAAATATTTTGTCAGAGACGACACATCATTTTCCAGAGGCCTGCGGTGCAAAATCTCCCTACAGATATCACGCGGATGAAAAAATACTAAGCCGATTTGGAGCCTGTAATATTCAACTTCACACACAGAAAAACGTGTGCTGTGTCATTTGGCTGATTGTGCCTCTAGGCCAACACGGCGATACTTCACACTTCGCGACCCGGCCATATTATTCATCACGCTCAATCTATCAACACATGCATATCGGTTTCCATTGCTATAGAGAGTTCTGGCAAATAAAATACAAACCACAAACTTAATTTGAAAGTTGGATTTGGGAAGAAGCGATTTGAGTGGCACCTTTACATCCTCAGGTGATCTTAGGCAGATTTGGAGCGATGATGGAGATCGTCTCGATCCGAGTGGGAAAACTAGTCGGTCATATAATAGTCTAAGACGAGATGAGCAGTCCTTTTATCAAAACAGAAATGGGTTTCGGGAAGATTTCCAAATCTCAAATGCATGTTGGAAATCAGCCTTTGCTGATTTTCTAAGAAAAAATATCGGGACTATTTTAAATCAGAATCTGTAAGTTTAGTCAAATTTATAAGGATTTGAAATAGGGTGGGTATTGGTAGGCCCTAATGTTTTTTTTATTAATATATTTCCATTTTATGTTGCTTGATGATAAAAAATATTACCTGTAATTTTGTTAGATCATTTTGATTACAAGAAAGAAAATTTGAAGATATTTTCAGGCATTATGATTCTCCCAAATATGATAGAGACATAATAATAAACTAGAAAGCACCCAGAGAGCGCAAACCTCCGCCTAGGCTAAACAATTCCCGCCATATTGCCAGTACAGCTGAAAGAAATACTCGCATAAATGGAGAAGAATCCTTAAAAGAAATTCCTGGATCCAGACCCAGATCCGGAGCACTTCCAAAATCTAATCGATTTGTACTTGTACGAAGGACCACCCCTAAATTGTTTTCATGCAAATCTGTCCATAACTTGTTTGAGCTACCTTGTTAAACAGACAAGCCAACCAACCAACCAACCAACCAAACAAACAAACATGAAAATCCGATGAAAAACATATTACCTCCTTTGCAGAGGTAATTAAGATAATATCAGTGGTGAAACAGTGCATAACATGAACACGTTTTTTCCCCAAGAACACGCCAACATTTTGAAATTGTTTGTGCGCTTTTTCATATTATAATTCGCTGAATTTCCCCCAGCCCAAATTCAACAACAGAAATAAACAGTCCTGTATCCTCGAGTCAAGATCGAAAAGGTTTTCGAGCGGTTCACCAATATTTTATTAAAGTATCAGATTTCTGTCACGTCCCTTAAGAAAATCCATCAATTCCCCTCTGACAATAGCGAGCGGGAAGGAAACAAAAATGTGACTTCCCGTAACCACGAGAGGTTTCCAGTAAATACGCGCTGCTTTCAACGAACCAGTTCGAAAACCTCTCAATAGGGGTATTAAGTGGTTCGGCCTCTTGGGGGCAGCACACACAGAAAACAGCACTTTGGTGTCGGGTTGCCCGGTGCCTCGAACTCTGCGTAAAGTACGCCGGCCGCCAGGTTTCAGAAGAAAGAACAACGACCTTTTCAAAGTGAAGAGGAAATATTCGACATTGTTGGGGAAGATGATTGATACTGTAAAACGAGCCGATACGGGGAAATTCTATGGCAGTGTGATCTATGTGTATTGGGAATTACTACGGAAGCCGGCATTTGACTTTCATCATCATAGAGACCCGGGCTTAATTGTTCCACGTGACCCGGAAGTAACTGCTCGCGCAGCCGATAACTTTGGTTTTAAGTTCCAATAGACAGACTTCGCAGTTATTAGTTTTGGATAATCAGCTTATAAAGAGTCAAGAATCATGCTCAAAATATTACCATCAACGATTATGCATTGCTTTTGGTGAGTTAATTCACATAGGGCTAACACTGATTTAATTCATGCGCTTTTATCGGTTTGGTAACGCACGGGTCAGCAACCAATCATATTGGCTTCACTTAATTTGTACACGAGCCAACTAGTCAATTAAAATGGACCAAGCAATAACACATCAATATTGCGAATGAGAGTTTCTAGTCCTTAATCCGCAATCAGTAGGCCTACATAGCCGTTGGAAATTGCGCAAACATACGGAGACATGCAGCTCCATTCAATTTTGCAGATAATACATTAAAAATTGCTTCACTTTCCGGTGATTTGTCAAGGGACAGGCCGCCGACAAGACTTGAATATATATCTTCTAAAAAGACGGGGTTTTTTTCTCAAGGTTGTTTCCGAATCTCATCGGAAGTGCGCAGTCATCTGCGAATCTTAATCAGGTATAGACCGAGTCGAGATATCTTTGCTGCATGCGCGGAAGTAATTGAATTGTACTTTGAACGTTACCATCAACGTGGACATTTTTTTTCATTCACTCGCTTTCGCAACGAGAAATCCTTTTACTGAATGAGTTATGAGATAATTTCTTATTGGCGTGCTGTGTCGTTTGAAGTTTACGTACAATATTGGACCAATATGGTTCGACTGATGCAGCGAAAATCCGCGTCCTTCAACTTAAAGGGGAAGATACTCAGATTGGACAAACAGTTGTGACTGTTCAAATAATTTGGATTAATTTTAAATAACACTTAAGATGCGGTCTCGGACACATCAATAATAGCAGGTTCAGGTACCTGACAAGCATGTACCTTATAACAAGGCATAAAGGTGTCAAAATTGAACCGATTTCGGCGGCTGACAATAGTCCACATTCCTCACCAGAAAGTGCTCACAAGCGGCGAAAAATTGCAGTTTTAGTTTCAAAAAGTATAAAACAACAACTTAAACATCAAAGAAAACAAATAAGAATGTCATATAATTTTTTCCTCAGCATTAACTTGGATTACAAAATCTGCAGACTTATAAGAAAAGGCATCTTAAAAGACGGAATTTACACCAGACGTCTTTTCTTTAGAAAGGAAATGGCGGCCCTCGTTGATTGGGGAAGTGTGGTCTACTGTGCCCAGTGTCTACTGAGTTAGTGACTCAGGATCAGTGGGCAAAGCCAGCTGCTGGCCATATGTTGTGTCCTTGGGCAAGCCACTTCATTCTGACTTGCCTCTCTCCACCCAGGAGTATAAATGGGTGCCGGAATTAGCTGGGGAGCAACCTGCGATGGACCAGCATCCCGTCCAGGGGGAATAGAACTATTCTCTTTCGTTTGTTCGTTTATTTCATGCTACTGAAAGCGGAGATAAACGCCGGCAAGATGGGCCGCATTGGCTCGTGACAGACTTTACTTTTTACTCGTCGATTGGGGATCACAGGACTAGACTTAATATCAATCTGCAGGTCGCAGACATATCCCCCGGATGCTCAACGCCACGTACAATAACGAATACACATCGCGTCAAACGACACTTCTTGCATACCGGTCACGTTCGTGAAAATAATGTTTTCAATCCCCGGGGCCCCATTTTCAACTTGGCTACATTCTCAGTCAAGCCGACTGCGGTTGATTAACTATTCATACAAGCCTTAAGCCATCTCGCATTCTGATTGGCGCCAAGGCGAAGGAGACGACGCTTTAAGTGGTCAGCAACTGCATGCACCGCAGATGAAACAACCTCAACCATCTTCCGGAATTAAAAACCAAGCTAGCTTTCTTGATTCTTATACACCGTCGACTGAACTCGAGTGACCCTTCGAGAAAGCGACAGTGTTGACCTTGCTCGCTTTTCCGCCCATTTGCTGCTAGTCATGCATGCGTGCACGATCGTTTTTTCGCGATACCGAAGCGTACATTTACCATACAGTTACAACCGGAACTTCTTTGAATACAGCCTGAAAGTATGTCAATTTGTCTTTGAGCTTCTGGACACCTCCGCGACCTTTCTATGGGCATTTACACGGGGTTGCCCTTTCTCTTGCTATATAATTTCTGACATAATGATTTCTAACCGTAATCACCCCCGAGAAATATTTATGTTGAAATTTTATCTTGGCATTTCACAAGACAAATGAGATATAATGGGTAAAAACGAATTTTACTTACGACTTTACACATCCGGATTTTCGTACCTAAGTCTCCTTGTTCGAACACGTTTGTTTTCACATCGTGTACTTACGTGAGAACGAAAATTATAACCGGACGCCAAGATTTACCTACCTACATCCGATGGATTATAGATTTAGTCGGGTTTGCGTGAAACAGTTCTTATCAATCTACAGTTTTAGATTTGTAAATGAGAATCAGTCCTTCAAGTTTATTAAAAAATATTGTGTGTCCCAAAAGACATTCGTCTTCTATTTAAGTTTCGGTTTTTACTCAATTACCACCACAAAATTATTTCACAAATTTTCATCTCTGTACAAAAGCTCCGAGTTCCACTAGGCCTACTCCACATGCATTTTAGATTTTTGGAAGTGAGAGGTCAACTTTTGGCAGGATATTTTTTCTCTTTCACGTCATGCGATTTTTCAGTTTCCATAAATTGAAATGCTAGTAAAAATTTTACGAAGGCCTTTTCCGAGGATGATTTCCTAAGAAATCAATGTAACAAAAATCATTTAAAAAAAAACTCGGACTTTTACACATTGTCTTATTCGAGGGTAGACAGTGTCCCGCCCCCACTTTTGAAGTCCAAATGACAATGGGGTCCGGGAACCAGACTAATTCGAGTGGTCCGGAAGCGCGCCACCAGGAGTCAACTTTCAGGCTCTATTCCATGGTAGATTTTTGCTAGTCTAAAGAGAGAGTCCAGCAAATGTTGCTAGATAAGTCCTCTTTGTGCTTGACTGATTGAATAAAATTGTGTGCGTTCTTGGATCAGTTTCACTAGGATTGACTTGTTTTGTTTTACATGTATTCTGATGTGTAGTTCATATATGGAAACAATGCTGGGTCGATATCGAGTGACAATCAAACTGACCTGATGTAAGCTTAAACAGCAATCCCTGTTACAAAGCTTCGCTACAGACTTTATGCGTTAAAGGGAATATACATCACTTGCCTTTGCTGTAATTTTCAGAAATGGTTCGGATGGATTTAGGGGTTAGTATTTTACAGCAAAAATTGCCACACTGATGCTGGGGAAAAACAGAAAACAATTATTGCTGTTCTTTTAGTCTGGTTCCCTAACCCCACTTCAGATGAAACGGAGCAATTTATAGAAGTCGGGGAATTGTAAGGTCAGGAAACCAGTCTTGCTGGCTTGCACCCGTTTACCGATGTGTAACCGATTGCAAATAAACTAAATATGGTAAATTGGGGGCAGTATTTGAAGAACAAAAACCAGGGTTTTTTTTCCAACGAGTGGTCGGCCGACCATCGTTGGAAATTGATACAAATATTCAACTTTTCTTGAAAATGATAGCACACCAGATGCTCCGATTTTACAGGTTGTTGGAATTATTCTTCACTATAACGGTCAAGTTATGTATTTCACAATGTTTTGGTAGTTTTGTTTTTTGATGTGTACAAATGTTGTATATTGCCTTTAAGGCTGAGTTAGAGGGTTGTGGTTTTGTTTTAATTGGATGATGGAATGAGTGAACCTCAAAATATCAAAGAACACACTCTACGATGTCTGCAACGCGTACCGGTACGTCTAACGGTCTGAACAACGAATATAAAATACTCAAAAATTTGACTCATTCAAATACTTTCAAGTAATGTGCTCCCAAATTGAGCCATTTTGTTAAAACTTGACCAACACTATGCAGTGACTTTCATAATTACCATCCACATATAATACGATATATTATTCTCTCCATTAATTCCAGTACTCAGATACTATCATATACCCGCTAAACTAACAATATCGATGGCTTTCTGGTTCTAATGATATGCTGTGTGTCTACGTGCTTGCGTCCGCACAGACCAGCACGCGCACGGACGAGTCTAATATGGACTTATCGATTTCGAGCCATTGATCGTGTGGTTTAATACCGTGGCTTAACCAACGGAACACGATCCATCCTTGCAGCCTATCGTGATAAATAGACCTCCAAGTAGCGAGCCATAATCTACAGCCTTGAATGATTTTGTTTTGCGGTAAACATAAATTAATTGAGACTTTTTTTGAAATGCAACAAGAAAGAACGTATTTTGCAACAAATACCACTCATTAAGACTGTTTACCGTGTGGCAACCCGTAAATGCAGTTCTGCTGCCAATGCCTAATTTTTAATTCAAAAATGATACATGTAGTTTCACAATATGCTTTCTCCTTAGTATATATATGTAATATCAATTAATCGATACTAGAATAAGGTATATTTATCAAAACACGAAAACAAAGGTGTTCAATTCAATTCAATGCAACATTTATTTCCAAATCATCCAAACACTGTAATAATTACATGAAGAAAATACATATTATGCATTAGCTCAAATCTAGCGCACTACTTATGGTTTCAAAATAATTGGAGGGCAGGAATCAAGTGAAGAGCCAATTGTTTGCCTTGAAGAGGGGACGGGTCAATAACTAGAAATAGATCATGGAGAACACGTACATATAGCTTTCATATATCTACTCTATACTATTTGTTTAGTAACTGATCCTACTTTGTCCATTACATAGTTTGCCGTTCCCGTGTCATTAACAGAGAATTGCTACAACGGTCACGCAGCGTTGCAAGACAAATTTGCTTTGTTCCCGCCAATCCATATTCCAATCGGGGCATCGTGCCGTGCTCGAAGGTCGATAGTAGGACCGATATATCACCCCAAGAGAATTGTATACATATTCACGGGCCACTACAACGGGCACATAAACTTTATCGGGCGCTGTAGGCCTGTTTACTTTTGAGGATGTAGTACGCGAGACGTCACGAGGCGAACTGGGATTTAATGGATACTTTAGTGGAGAAAGAGGATGCAATAGAAGATATATTGACCCGAGTTTGGTCAGGAAGTCCCCTTAGCTTTCTGTTTGTTTTGCTTGGACCTTGATTTCGTCCATCCATTAATGTAGGGGCCTACGCTGAGTGACAAATACACTGAATTTTATTTGGCAGGCGGTATATGTAATAGGTAATTGTAAAGATACCAATATCAATGGGTTTGGTACGGAAAAGCCACAAATAGACTGCCTTCTGAAAATTAATGGGCTTGTAACTTGGACTACTCAGCCTTCGTGATTCACCCAGTGTTTATCTTGCTGAAATGTTCCGTTTGCGAATGGGGGAGAATTGGGAACTGGACGATTTTTGGTTTACACGCGCTGCTCCGTTCGTGAGTTTTCGGTCAAAATGGCGGCGCATAACGGCTTCCACTTTCTACCACACACAGTCATCACCGCAGCTACATCGCGTCGTTTCTCGAATCTATGAGTCATTATCGCGGACCACAAAAGGGATGCATCGGCAGTTGTTATGAATACCACGTTGGCTTGGCAACGGGCAGCCAGCGATATTTTTTGAAGGAAAGCACCGGAGGCACTCTTCTTGTGCGCGAACTCTATAGTTTTCTCTCATCTTTTCGGTCCTTTTGTTTCTCGTCCCTGAGAAAAATGAGCTCTTCTCCGTGGCTCCAAACGAGGAAGGGAAACGGCACTCGATTGCACGATGGGCCGTTTATGCCGTAAAACTTAAACTGCAAATATCAGCCTCTTAAATGGTGATCGTTTCGGCGCCAAAATCGCTCTGGAAAAGCTAGCCTCCATCCCTCAATAATTTCTGACACACAGATGCATACACCTGCACGAAATTGTTCATTGTGAGTGACATGTCGGGGTTTCTTTTTGGTGCAGAGGTTTACGAGCTTCTCAGCTCGTAAAACGGCATCATATAGTGGATACAAAGAGCAGAATCGTTGCAGAGATTTAAGGTGGTAAATATCGTCGGAGGTTGTACGGAGGTGCTGTTGATCAAGGTCTTCGTGTGATTGAAAAAGTGCCACGGCATTGGCATGGTGCCAAACCACTTAATCGAAAAACTGTCTACCAAAATATTGATGTTGTTAAAAGGACGCAAAAATATATCCCGTTTTGGGGATAAATTTGCCATAACCGGTAAATGCTTTGAGAATTATAACAACACGTGATGTTCAGCACTGTTGGCGTCGAAAACATTCATTTTAATAATTGATATAATTCGGTCAACTTGATTATTCACACAATAGCTGTTCAAAAACTATTAGCTGGATCAAACAAAACCGAAAGCAGCTATTTACCGACAAGACTATAGTTCGATATCAAGCCAACTTTACAGGTGTTTCTTTCAGATTTCAAAACATCTATGTACTCTTCTGATGGTGTGGCACAGCTGTTGTCCATATGGTATTTATTAATTTAAAACAACACTGAAATGTATGGGGGAGATCTGGGGGGGGGGAATCCGTGAAATTGTTTGACCGCCGATAAACTTGAGTTTAAATTGACCACTATACTTACAGTGAAAATAAACTGCAGTTCAGGTTGCATTTTTGGTTTAACAAAGATGTTTGTCCAGTGTATACCGACTGAATTATTCGAATTGCCCATCGGTGTTCTCTTTCCAGATGGTACTTTATACTCTCTTGCATTTCAGAAAAGTATGAATTAAAATTTTAGATTAGAACTTGTGTAACAAGTATTATTGGCTGCCCAGATGTTGATCACCCAAATCGAATATTCCACACCATAAGTTGGAATGTAGCGTGTATTGGCCGAAGCACACGCTGAGTTTCATCATGCCCATGCTGGAAGCGCTCATTGACTATTCAAGATCGAAGACTGTTATACGGACGAAATCGAGCTGAAAATAGAACCGCGCACGGACCGATTTTCGGGTCAATATTTGTAAGTTCTTTTCGGTGTGGTCTGTCGCCTACAGTGACAGTCGAGCACTCGGCTAGAATACGAAATTAATATCACTGCAGCCTGATGTGGCGAAATAATTTCCAGAGATAGGCTATTTACCAGGTTTTCAAAGCGGAGGCTTCGCAAGTACCCTCGGGCCTTGGCGACGGCTTAGAGTTTTCATTGGGCAAAATCCAACGCGCCCGCGTGAGCTCGACGCATGCGCACTCTGCACAGGCAATGTAGGAATTTATTATAACAAAATCATGGCTATGTAACCAGTGAATGGTGTACCTTTCTCACGTAAGATTTTGTGAAAGAAATGAACCGTCATCAACAATCCTAATTAGGGCGGTGGCTAAACGAACAAAAGCGGATGCAGCTTGTGAATTTGTGGGTAAAAATCGAAGGTTGTTGAAAAGTGTTTTCCGCTTTAACCCCAACTATAGCAATGGTCCTAACTATAGTCGAGACACGCACAACTATAGTGGGGGGGGGGGGGGGGGTCCAAACTATAGTTGGGGTCCCCCGGCTATATAGTCAGGACGATGCTTTAGTTTGCGCAGAACACCGCCACCAAGAGTTCAAGTTACCCGTGCCGATTTAACTTCAAACCAGGTAAAAAAATAATCAGTACCCGGCTATAACAGACTTCCCCTGTTAATTTTTTTTAATAACATCACACAGTGAATGACCTTTGATGTAAAATCTGCAGAATGTATTGTGGGCGTACTGTTTCACAGACTGGCACCCCGCGGGGAAAATAAGGTGAACTGAATTATCTATTGGAGTTATCCCCGAGGACACAAATGGGTTAATTGTCAGTCAAGGTGCCAGACCATGCATGATGGATATGGAGCCGAAGATGTCTGGCTAACATCAGCTCGACGTTCAGCAATGGCCACGAATGACGCCTGATACACTGCATATTTTGCTACGGATTGGTTTTGTTTGTATGTTATGAAGCTGGGATATCGATATTTGACCAATTTGAACGGTGGACAATTTTCAGAGTGCAAAAGGCACCAGCTAGGCCTGGGAACCAGCTAAAAGACTGTCGCCAATGCCATACTGCTAATGTATAAAAAAAAAAAACATTCAGTGCCATGTTCTCCACCAGTTGTCTGCGCAATGGGCTGTATCATTCTGCTTGCCAGTGGGTCAGTGCAAATTAGATCATCCATTATTCATCTCTATAGTCAGATTTCAGGGATCTCTGAGTTCATTACGGAACAAAACCGGTAAGCTTCTGAAGAAGCCGGATCCCATTAAGTATGCAGCGCGCTCTCATTCATGTTTCAACGCGGACTGTAAGTCGTCAAGCGTCGCCGTCCGATCGACCACGCGGTGTAATGTAATAAAGGGCGCTGGTCGATTCTCCTGGCTGTCATTTCGCGCCAATTTATCTGCCAGAAATAGTTACCTTCACAGGTTCACGTGTTTTTTTGACAGGCAATAAATAAAGTAGTGCACGTGACATCGCCAAGAATTGTGTCTGGATTCTGAAGAACAACTTATGTATGATAGAAAGCCTTTAAAGGAGGGACGGCTTACCGTCATATTTTGTCTTAAATATAATCGAAGGTTCTCCAGAGTAGCAGGAAGTACACTTTCGAAAAACCTGGGTCGGATTCGACCACAATCCGGTCAAATTTGACCGACACTGCTCCGGGTCAAAATGACAATTCTCTGAGTCACTGCAGCTGGGTCATGCTGACCAGGAAAAGTATTTTTAATTGGATCATCGAGTAAGGTTTCCTTTTTACATTTAAGACAAAAAAAAAACATTTTGAACCAGAATAATTTTAGGTCGAATTTGACCTGGATACCGGGTCAAAAATGACCCAGGACTTTTAAAAGTGTATATAAAGAATCTATGAAAATTGCTAGCTTTTAGCCAAAGTGAAGTCTCAACCGCCAACGCATCAATGATGTCATTTAAACGAGTTCACGGAAGTTCATCTCATTGTACGGTCGGAAAATGTTAGTGCAATGTTAATGTAAACCAATTAAGTGAAGGCGGACGCCATTTTGATACAAGTAGTTCCTTGTCTCCATGACAACGCACCTCAGGCATGTAATCCTGTTGTTGTGGCGCTATACAGGGTGCAAATGGTGCAACCATGCCTGCGGCGAATCAGATGGACTCTCGACTTCTCTGAATGCGTGCAGCAACGCTCGAGACCTCGTTAAAATTAGGCCAGGCCGCCCGCCCGTTATAACCGTTGCAACTGCCTGGAGCCGGGGCGGAAGTTCAGCCCGGAATGGAATTACCCGCGCGGAATTTTATTCTGCGGGTAATTAGAATATTAATTTAATTTGCTGCTGTTGTTGGTCTGTAACCACAAGGCCGGCCGCCATTTTGGCGGGGCAGGCTCGTCCACTGAACCTTTAATTTGCATCCAAATGTCACGTTCACCGAGTTCCGTTTACACAATAATATCAAATTCTGTCATTATTTCGGTACCAATAGCAACAATAATAAAGAAATAAGGGATGATCAGATAACATTATACATCTCTCAAACCGTACTTTGATCACTGATTATCTCCAGAAAACGACAAACACATCCATTATACATGTGTAATGTCATGTGCGTTTACTGTTGTTATATCGCCTCTTTTCTCGGTGCCAACTTGAAAGTTGAAGAGTGCACAGTTTTATTGACGGCAAAATAAAAAATCATACTTCAAAGAACGAAATGAAAGATTGATCATTGTTTGTTAAATAAAATGATGTGACGAATGAACGAACAAACAAGCAAACAAACACCCCAACAAACACCCCAACCACACAACAAACAAACGATCAAAAAAGCTAATACAACATCTCGTCAATGACAGCGTAAAAATTGTATGAGTGGATTAAGCTTGTTCAACTACACTCGCCATGCGTTTAATCTTCCACAACGGCTGATGAAAACATCTTTCAGCAATCTCGAATTTCGGCCAATCTTACAGAGTCGCCTCTGCTTTCACAGATCAATGAGCGGGGCCCTCGGTTAATGAAATACACGCTCCACGGCCCTCCCCTTGTGCCATCACAAATCAACGCCTAGTCCTCCCCGGACAAAAAATAAAACAAACTCTCTCCCCCTCGCGGCTGCTTTCATTTTCTTTTCTGCCCCAGTGCGGTTCGGAAATCCCGTGTGAATTCTTGTCGATATCAAAGTGAACGTAGATGCAAAACACCATCTTCTATTCCTACCAGAAAAAAAGGCCTATGGAAATTTGGAGAGTTTTCATTCACACTTTGCCATTACTTTCACCATCCTCACATCCATAAATCACCACAACGACACCGTCAGCACTCTTACCACAACCGCACCACTACGACCTCCATACCAACCATCAATGCATGTGAATACAATTCAACGTTATTCGGTACAATCAAACTTTATTTAAAACAAGGTTTGAAACATTCCAGCCTGTGGGTTATACTGTCTGTATAAGCAGAGCAATACAAGTCTGGCAATACAATACATTCAAAACCAGACCAAACAAAAATCCGTTTGAAAATTAAAAACGAGACTTTATCTGGTGTTCAGGGGTAAATCCAAGTCGTGCGAATAACCGATAGCGTCTGCAACGTTATGAATAATGAGAAGAGAACTGCGCAGTAGTGAAGAACAGATAGCTTGCATGCCCCATCTTTATCAAACAGTTAACAAACCATCAGTAATTTGCGCTTCAACGTTAGTCGAAAGTGAGGCGTCTTGAACGAAGCTGTTAATCTGCAAATGTATAAATGCATACAAGTCTGGTTGGCAAAGTGGTGGTTTCTCAACTCTTGGGTCCCGGTTTGACTCTCATTTAGACAATAATGTTGATTGAGATTTGCCTACCAATTTCCCCATGTAAATCGTTCGGACTCCCACTTCTGAAACGGAACACTTTCATTGGTTTCTCCGTCTCCATTTGTCAGGCTTTCGAGAAACAATACACGCGCGCATTAGGACCCCGAACTCTCATGATTACCAACAAGACTCCCAATGAAATACAAGGATACCCTTATCTGTCTGATCAGCCCAACGCACGTCTCATTATAAAAAATGAATTGCAAATCGAAATCATGTGTGTGCGATGAAGCAAAATGATTCGGGGTTCGTGCAAGAGCGGCGAGTTTCACGATTCTAAGATCGTCATGGAAACGTGGAGAGACAACCGGACTGCTTGACTGACTCACGCGCGCTATTAAATACGTGCCCGTCGTGATGCCTAAACCGGTAGTGGTGTCTACCCTGTAACCAAATGACAAAACTCGTGCACATGAGCGTCCTCGCGCACTTGCCTACTGCGATGATGCACCCGGATGTAAGCCTATATTTTACAGTAGTTACACTTGGTAAATACAGTTTTGCATACACTTGGAAGGGAATATCACAAGAAGCCAAATTCAATTTTCAATTGTATATTCACTACAGAAAATGAATAGGTAGCAATACAAATCTGTACTTTAAGCATCATTAACAATATCTCCACCAATGAAAACATCTTAGAGTGGAAACAAAAGATTATACTGGACGTTCCTAGTGGCAAAATACCTATTACCTTCCCACAAGTGAACCGATCAGCGTTCGATTTTTATACCTACGAGACATTTTAAGTGTTGGAAAAAAGCAAAGTCAAATAGACTATCAAGTGAAATAGAAACACCCACCTGTTAAAATGGACAACTTCTTGATCGCTGGAAATGGATTGTTCCCGGAAGTGTCCAGAATGTCCAGTTGGTACACGTGCCCTTTGATTTTGTAGATTTTCCTATGGAAGTCCTCGATGGTGGGCGTGTACTGGTCCTCAAACTTGCCGTTTAGGAATCGGCTGACGATGGCCGTCTTGCCCACCTTGGGCGAGCCGACTACCACCAGGCGGTAACAGTTCTCCTGTGGGGGGGCTGAGACCTCCGAGTCCGGGGTGGAAGCCTTGGACGCCATCGCCATGGCGTTGGCTGGCATTGGCGTTCCCCTCCACGAAGGGGGACAGCGTCTGGACAAGAAATGACTTCAGAGTCTCACTGGCTACAACTCGGTTGACTGTTCCGTTTCTGCGATAGCCCTAATAAGAGTTTATCACGTATGCAGAGCACACAGACCCGGCAACGATCTGGAATTAATCCAAGAACGACCTGAAATCAAGACGGCGTCCACTGGTGTAGATTAACACCACGCCGGGCTCTTCTGGCCGGAGGAACGACAGGGTCTAGGTGATGAGAATGTGATTCCGACACGGAGATGCCTCACCAAGACCGCTCGGATGAAGTGTCTGATGATAAACAACAGCCGACAGGTCACAACAAGGCGTGGGTAGATGCCCAAAATTGGAAATAAGGACGAAACTGGTCCGAAAAGTACACAAAGCCAAAGGAGTTTGGTAGATACGTAGGCGGCGATGGTCCAACTTTTAAACCAAATTTAATCTTGAAAAGACAATGGCTCTCCCCTTCTAGCCAGAATGAATACAGAAATTTTGATGACAACAGTCTGTTCATACAATCGTATATCAGTAGCCCGCCAATTAACCAAAGAGAAACGATGCGCCGTCGGTTGAGAGAAATTATCAAGGTAATGATGTATGCCGAGCCAAACTACGGCTTTCAAAGGAAAAATTATTTTCCAGCTAGCGTCGGTGACTCACCGCGCACGCGACTGTATTAGAATTCCTCCCGGCAGTAACAGGATCCCGCGTGCTAGCGAATACAACACGCAGCTCTGTGTGCTTCTCCAATCCCATTGGTTCGCGGGAGGCACCACTTTGGTCACCGCAGAGGAGAGGGCGCCCTTGCCCCCGATAGCAATCTGCGTGGATGAACTCGGTGGTACGGTGCGACCATTGCACGCGCATCCCCATACAGCAAACAGACACACAGGCACGACCTCCTTTTGTAAGGCACGTATACTGGCCGTCGATTTTCAATTACCCTCTCCGCTGCTCCGCTGATAAATTAAACGCTCTCAATATTCCGCGTATGCTGTAAGCTCCCCAGAACCAAGAGGTTTTAGCCGATCCCCACAGAATTAGCGAAGGATTTTTACTGAGAACAACTCTGAGTGTTTAGAAGGTTCTCGACTCAGCAAAACTGAGCACGGAAATTAAGAGGCAAAGCTCAGCCAGTCTTGCCAGTTTATCCAAAATCATTTCTGCCATTGACGTTAACGAACTTTCAACGAGAAGCGTGACTTGCATCATGCCACGAGGCACTATCGTGAGCATACTAGATCAGTGTGCTCCGACTCGGTTTGTGTAGACATGATGAACTGAGCGGTCGATCGGGCGCTTTAGCATTAAGTACGTAGCTAACACAACTAACAGACGAAAAGCACCATGAATGATGGATTGCGCTCGGAATGTGAGCAGACGTGATCGAGGTCTTTCATTATCCGACGAGCAATGTTCGGTAATGGGAAAGCGGGCACCAGTCTAGCCCGGCCCTTGAATGTTCCCCGCTATAATGTATATTTGTATACGCCCACTCCAAGTTCAATGCAAAAAGGTAATGCGGGGTGAAGCAAGCTGCTATATAGAGAAGTGTCGCTGTTCCAAGACGGTTAAATTCAAACCGCAGATATGTCATTAAACAACATATTTCTTCCTAAACGAGGTGCAACGATGCATACCAAACACACACATAAGAGGACAACCGCCACACACACTATAGACGAATCAGGGCACGTGATTCCGTAACATTTACGAGGCCCCCTTCAATGGAGAAGCCATTATACACGCTATTGTACAAGCAACTGCCCTGGACGGATTATCCGAACAATAGCTAGCGCAATGCTTTCGCCCAGTGGCGTAAATCCGTGTCGGCGAGTGGGGATGGGAGCATACCGTAAAATCCTAAAATACCCGGCAGTGAAAAATCGAAAAGGCGGGGGTGGGGATGGGATGGGACACCACGTAATAATAGGGGGCGCTTTTCATGATACAATTGCACATATACAAACTTGCCGCTTACGTCCATGAACCTTACATCAAAACGGTGCATTCAAAACTTTTGTACTGTTTGTTCTCCGTTGTTCAAAACTATTTAGCACTTTGGACCGCAGGAAAATTACAAGATTACCTAAAAATCGGTATTTTGGGTTTCTTACCACAACAATCTTGGGGGGGGGGGGGGAGAGATGATCCAGTGGCCCATGCCCCAGGCCAATAGGCGTGTGTGTGTGTGTGTGGGGGGGGGGGGGGGGGGGGGGGGGCGAGGAGGGACACCCCGCAATAATAGGGGGCGCTTTTCATGACAATTGTACATGTTGTACAAACTTGCGCGCTTACATCCTTTATTGCATCAAAACGGTGCATGTAAAGCTTTTGTACCGTTTGTTCTCCGTTGTTCAAAATTATTTAATAAATTTGGACTGTATAGGAAAATTACAAGTTAACCTCAAATCGGCATTTTGGTGTTTCTCACCACAAAAATGGGGGGGGGGGGGAGATGCTTCAGTGGCCCATCCCCCTGGTCAAAAAGTGTGTGGGGATATTCTCCCCATCCCCTGCGTGATTTTATGCCCTTGCTTTCGCCAGTGAAGGTGGCTTCCGTGTTGCAAGTGATAACATGCCCGGAGAGGTCTGTATACGAGTCTTTGTGGAGGGACAAAATAAAAGAGTGCTTGGATTTTGTGTAAACAAGAGTGGTTAAAAAGACGGGCCGTGTGTTTGTTTTATTATGTCTCTCGCTAAACATCGAAGTGCCACGGAACCAAAACAGTCCTGTTCAACCTGCAGATGCAGACAACATTTTTGGAAACCAACGCGCCTGAAACCGTTATGTTGCACGTCATACGTCAGTGCATGGTGCCGCCACTATGAGGTATCCTCCTCTTCAGTTGTCTGGGCTCCGTGCGCGTTTTTTTTTTTAACTCACCCTAGTCCAGTGCGAATAACAGAACCTGTATACAAACTTCCTGCTTATAACAGTTCAGTAAATTGCTACCAATCAGGCAGACATAATTTCCCGAAAGAACGTTTGGGAGGAATATTGTGATTAAAAATTCCGCCGCTGTTGTACGGCGGAAGTGGCGTCTCGGCGCGCCCGCGGATCGGAACGGAACTCTCGGAAGGCTGGCCGGCAAGCAAGACAATGGGGGAGGAAAACAGCAGCAACATCCCGGAGGAAAGAAGATGGGACCACCAAGGATGATAAACTCTTCCCCACGACGGGAAAGACGATTAGATAACGCTCGGAGGAACTTAAATGGCGAGCGAATAGTGGGAGCGATCAAGGAAAGATTAAAACTAGACAAGGCACTGAAGCGTAAGAAAACTCATCCTAGAGCACGGAAAAAAAAAATCAATTTAGTTGATTCAGATTGGCTATTGACATGGAAGTATTTTCACGCATCTGGTCTACACAATGGGCCAGAGTTAGCTTTTTCATTGGCGTTACGGGGTAATCCTATACAATAGCACTGCCCAGTCAGTGAGTCAGTCAGTCATTGAGTGAGTGGGCTGAGTGGCGTATTGGGTGAAACACTCTGGGGCACTTGGGGTGCACACATTTTTCAAGGGGGCACTGAAAGTAATTGAACTGCGGCTTGCCCTTTTCGTTTTTGGACCGATAAAGCATGTAGCCCTATATGGATGTATATGGACGTAAATGCTATAGCTGATATACTTTTTGAAACGCAAAACCAGGGAATTTACGCTCCCGTTGTTACCAAATCTTACCAATAATTTTTTTAAAAACTGGATTTTTCTGTTGTGCTTTCTGGAAAAAGTAGAAACAAACTCATCCAGGTCCATTGCCTTGGCTCTTTATTAGGGTTGAAAATGTTCCTGCAAAACTAACTCATTCGTAAAATGCCTGGAAATCATCTTGGTACATGGATAATAATATAATGCGAACAGGCCTATGACCAGTTGCGTCAGGCTGGTGAGGGCCAGCGACGGTCCCCTCTGTATAGCTTAGTCAAATTATTGACTCAATGGATTTGTTCATTCTATACTAGAAGGGCTTTATCAACCTAAAGAAGACCGTATTTCTCTGAATCGTACTAAAATGACACTTTTTTTTTATTTGAACACAACTTGCTGTACAAACCCGATTTGCTTTGTGTTTAATGGTTGGTGTCCTACGAATCATGGAGCATGGTTTCACGCAGTCACGGTGCTTCGCGGTACCCCTTTTCCGATTTTGAGTTTGATTTTCATTTGATTTTTATCCAAATTGTCGTTTTACTTAACAGTTAAACCTCAAAATTGCAACACCCTGCCCCGGGTAGCTACGACATCTGTTGGCTTTGGATGTCTCTAAACCATGGAGCTAATTAACGTCAGTTTCGTCATGACAGTGGGTTTTGTTCTCAATACTTGGAGCAGGGCCAATAACTTGCAAACTATAGCACATCCGACTCCGTCACCCAAGAATGAATGTACAAATTATAAACAGCTACAAAAAATTATGAAGAACATACTCACGGGGAAGAAATTTCTTGCGAATACCTCAGCTCAGTAGTATGGCATTTCACTGTTTCAAAACTTGCAATACCATCAACTTCTAGCTCTACTTACGGCGAGCTGTGTTCGATGTGTTCGTGAAATTCAAAGTGCATGCACTCGACATTGTAGTGCACAACCATTCGTAGTTATTGCGGACGTAGTTTGCCTAATAACTTTGGCATGACAAAAGTGTAAATAAATGACGCACGCATACGTTATACAAGTTGATACATTACTTGCCATTGTGTACACCAGTCAAAGCGTACATTTCGACGGCGCGGTGTAAAAACGGTTTTACGAATTCCTCAAATAGATCCTAAGTCATGATTATCTGTTTTTTTTCTAAGTGAAACCGATAAAAACAGTTATAATGTATCTGCATGCCACCGTGACTTTTTTCTTCGGAGGAAGGGGGAGCTAAAGGAAAGGGAGTGACTGGCGGATAATGAAGAGAAGAGATTAATCACTAATCGGATAAGGGAGATTTATTGTCAGTATGGCAATCTGTCACGTATACCTGTCTGGCGCTAATACATTAAGCTGTTAATTGGCTTAGCTCCTGAGAGGCTATTCCAGACCATCCTCGAAAATCTCTCAAACAATCACTTTCACAGTCGTCTACGAATTCCAATTCTTACAACAGTCTTACATTTCTGTCGTAAATAATGTTATCGCGCAGAGTTCGCGGTCACGTGGGATAGTATCAATTTCGCGTGTTATCTGAAAAACAGTCTTCAAACGAAGAGCCGAGAAGATTGCACTGCAACAGCCGTCGGGTGGGCAAGGGATTAGAGATGACGCGAGTGATAATCTCACCCAATTGGATTATCTCGTTGAAGTTAATAGTCTAGAGGTGGGAGTCATTGACTGGCTGTTCCCAATAAGAAACAGAACGGCCTTCTCTCGCGTTTGAAGTCGGATATTGAAATTCAGAGAAAAGAGAATTTACAATGAAATAGGTATCTTCGTTGATGAGAAAGATGGGCTCTGCGATAAATGCCATCTTACAATGCAGGGTGGGTGATATAATTATATCACGTACAAGCATCCTAGAGAGGGTGCAGCCTGTTTTTGATAACTGGCCAATTTTATTTTCGTCCATAAGCATATTTTTCTGAGCAAGTGACTCACCACTGATGAAAGAAGCAACAGTCTCACAGTTTCTATGTGCACAAGGAAGGTTTTGTTGTTTAACATGTACTCGCGATTGCTCAACGGGAGAGTGAGTGAACGAACAGGGGCTCTAGCAACCCCCCCCCCCCTCCCAAAAAAGCGAATGTTTTCTGGCGCAGACTTTTCTTTTTACGTTATGAAAAAAGGTATACAGTACAAATCTCGCTCTAATTTTTTGGCAAATATACCCGTAGGTCCCATATAAATAACCATCAACAGTTAACGATTGGTCTACCTACTCCCAGGTACCGTCTATTTTTCTTTCACGCTTTCTCTTACTGGCAACGCAGTAGAGCCTATAGATTGTCGAAATGAAGAGATTTATAAGATAGGAGCAAACGGAAGGCAATACGCGCGGAAGGAAAAGAATTCGCTTCCCCGTCCTGGTAACTCGAGAACCACGGCCTGGCCTCATCTCCAATCTCGCCTGGCCTATATCCATGTCTTTGCGGATAAACGGATACGAGCCTCGATCAATCCATAGTCCGAGATGCCCGATAATAGTCCCACCATCGAGCAGTCAGGATTTCGGAGAAAAAGCCGGCGGTAAGAAGCAGACGGTGTCACGGGCTCAGCTTACCCTCGTGATGGAATTACCGCATAACAAACACACAGGCGCATGGTGTGTTTTCCTAAGGGTGCACACCGGTAAATCCATTCGCCAAGCTCATGAATAAAAGTTATACCCTCAAAATATTCTATATTAGAGAGTTCTGAGCGCCGTAAAATTGAGGAATTGAAGAGATATGGTAATGAACCGCTGGCCCGGACTCGGGGCTTCCAATTCTGAGCATTTTGGATGCTATTGGGCTCGAAAGTGGCGCTATTTTGCCATGTTGTGGAGGGACCGTTTTTCAAGATGGCTACTTTTCCGCTTTGGGGAAAATAGGGGTCGTCTTCTTTGGGTGAGAATATCTCGACAAGTCAATGGTCAACCCACCAAAAAAATGAAAAGAAAACGAAAGATGACATGTTGATCATCATTTTCCTGTGCAGCTTGAATACCTGTGAGAGTTCTGAGTATATTAAAAAGAATTTTGAAGTATGGGCATTTAGCACTAGTGTCTATGGGAATTTATTTGCACTGTTGCATCCCTAAGAAGGCGCAGGCGCACGCATGCGCGCTCGCGCAAAGGGAACTCTCATCCCGGAGACGATGGTCAAACTGGCATTCCCACGAGCATGTCGTGGCAAGATCAATATACTTGGAGGAATAGTGGACCGCGAGTGTGACTGCATCGGACTGGGGCAGACGGGCCAGAATTGCCCCACGGGTTGAGACGGCTGTTTGACGGTCGAAGATGAATATCGCCGACACCATCTTGTGATAGTACAAACAACCACCGGGTGTTGAAAAAAAATGCGATTATTTTCAGGATAACAATCTTTTCAGTTAGATAGAATTTCACAATGAGACGTATTTTGAAATGACATCAGCTTGAGAATTACTTTATCACAAAGACTTTGGAATCACGTCTTTCCATCAATAATTCAATGAAAAACAAAATGATCCCGTATTACAAAATAATCGTTGTTAATGTAATATAATATATTTCAAGCACTGGAAGTACTAGGCTTGCCCGGTAGTGCAGTATCCAACAGTCTCAGTTCGGGACAGTACCGGGGGAGTCAGTCAGCCAGTCAGTGATTCAGCCAGTTGGTGATTTAGTCAGTCAGAGGACTATTGGCTGGCCCTTCAGATCCGGCAAAACGACGTAATATCTGTGGAGAACAAGTGAAAACTTTAAAGTTAAAGGCCTCATGATCATTACCATTTAGTACAAAAGTAACATACCGAATTATTATCAAAAGGCTTACTTGGAGTAAAGATCATACTGGTATAAACACCCCGTGAAATTGTTTCGTCTGGCTTGCTGTCATTTAGAAGAAATCAAGAAATGTAGGCGATTTCCAACGATCAGTCCATTGACCGACTTTTGGAAATAAAGACTTAATAGACAAAATCGTGTTTCGTGTTCAAAAGGTTGTGCATGGTTTTCAATTGTTTTTTTTCTTTCGAAAAGTGTACTGGGCTGAACCGCTGAAGCTTCGACAGGGAGTTAGCTTTTGAACATTCTTGTTTAGATTTTGAGTGGTATTATTAGGCCTACATTGGCAACGAACAAAAAATGCATGAAAAGCAAATGATCCTATATGCCTTTAGGTTGATTTTAGAATCTAAGAAGGTACTCCGAGAAGGTGTCAAGAACTAACAAGTTTAAACGTCGAAGTAGGTGTAACATCAAGGTTCAACGGCATCAGCTTTGCGAACTTACAGGTAAGCAACTAATACACGAAGAAACATAAACCATAATGCAATGAAGGGATGGGCTCGAACCATCTATGCCCCAAAGTCCTTAAAGTTATTAACGGACACCATTATTCTGTAAAACAAAAAGTGTTTTGCCGATTCAAAGGACAACAGTAGGCCTACAATGAGTGTATTAAAAAACAATCTAAATTTCAGCCCAGTAGATGTCATACTTTTTAAGAAAACTGTGAAAACACATCTTCATTTTCCTCGAAGCAAAGAATATGATTCCGTTGAAAGTACGATGGTTTGGTCCTATAACCATCTCAAGGAAATGATGGTTAATTCCTCTTTCCTCGAAAATGACAGCATACTTGGCACAATGATTTCACAGGATACTTGATCCTACTATTTACTTACAATCAAGTAGCATATTTCATGATGTTTTGACAGTCTATAGACTATGTACCTTTAACAAGTTTCCCGGTTTCACTCTCCGAAAACCCGCGGCGAATGCCCGCTCGCTGCAAAATATCACCGAGCCCATCATCCGGGGGCAACATCGATATAGCTTTCCATCTGATGGAGAATTAAACTGACTGGCTGTCGCTGCCGGCAGCCAAACAGAGAAAAGACATTACAGGAGGGGGATTAGCCGGCCGGTGTTGAAAACTTCGCGGGAAAGACACGGACTTACCGGGTCAGGGTGACAGAATTGACCGAAATAGCCCCGGAGAGGCAGCTGATATTACGGCCGGCAAACTGATGTTGACTCGCTACGGCTATGTTTTCCAACATTGATACTAAATTATATACCGTTCCTGGACAAGAAAATGGTTGCAACAAGTTACAAATTTGTTACAGTTTTGTGTTGTTATACGCACCATAATAACTCCGGCAACAAAGTGTTTATCAATTGGAAAAGTTAACCCAAACCGTCTCGTCTAGTTCAGCCAAAATAGCCAAAATAAAATGCAGCCAGATATCAGGCAAATTGTAACACGTCAGAAAGTCAGAAAGATGGCAAAAAGCGGCTATAGAAGACATATTGACCCGGAAACCTAGGCAAATGTGTCATTTTGACTCAGGAAAGCGTCAATTTTGACCCTGAAAAGATTTAGTGGCTTTTTTAGAGTACCAGCCAGACAGCATGCAGGCACTCAACCTGCCAACCGAAACGTCATTTTAAACGGGGTCTACCCGATGTTCCCCAATACCGATGTTCCCAATACCGATGTTCCCCGAAATCCTTAGGATTAAGGTTAGGGTTATAGGGATTAGGGTAAGGATTTCGGGGAACATCGGTATTGGGGAACATAGGTATGCACCCATTTTAAACCATGCAGCCAAAAATGGCACCAATACAACGAATCAAAAATCAGTAAGATTTGAGGCTTTGCATGGTGGAGATACTAAATAATGAAAGGTTTGCGGAAACAGTTGTTAATCACTTGCACACCAGCTGATTCACCTCGTACTATGGCCAAGTTCGCGCAAGGACTATAGTTGACCAATGGTTAACTAACGTTTGCCCGAACTCTGTCTAGTCAACGGTGGTTGACTACGCTAGTCGACTATTTGGAACCAGCCTACTGGGGTTGGTTGCTTCGCTGGTAACCAATAACCGCGCCCATTCATAACGCTAGCAGAGAACCAGGATCCAGAAGTTTTGCGATGACATTTTGACCAGCGTTTGACTGGAGACGTTCGCACGTTGCTATTAGTGCGCAGGCGTAAGGTACGTCACAAATCAACCACTAGTCGACTAATGGTCCTTGCCCGAACTTGGCCTCAAATGACAGCCAATCTGCACACAGGCGAACTGTCCCGTCGTTACACGTGTGGTATATCGGTTGGTGTAGTCGAGTCGGTCCAGTCAAGGGCGGATCCAGGGGGGGGGGCCAAAGGGGGCCATGCCCCCCCCCCCCCAAAAAAAAAGAAACCGATTTTTTTTTTTTTATGTGACATCGCAATAAAGGCAGGCAATGAGTACACCACCATCTTTTCCTCAAAAAAACATTGGTTAAAGTGGTCAGAAATTGCCTCAGATCGCACCACAGAGCATCTAGAATCCAAAAAATTTTCGGGGCCCTTAAGCGGGCCCCGATCCCCACGCCGGAATTTTTTTGACCCACTTTTTTGGGGGACCAAATTTTTTTTGGGCCCCCCCCCCCAAAAAAAATTGTGTTCTGGATCCGCCCTTGGGTCCAGTTTGTTGGTTTTGGTCCTTTGGTTCGGCCTATTTGGTTGGTCGGTTCGGTTTGTTGGTTCGGTAGGCTTGGCCGGTTCGGTTTGTAGGTTCGGTAGGGTTAGTCGGTTCGGTTTGTCGGTTGTTCGTTATGATCGTAGAACCTACATTATGTTTGTCACCTGGTAGAGTTGTAATCGAGTCAAACACAAGTCAATCACAAATCCAGCCGACGCTTTCTCAGTCAATGTTGTGTCCGTCGTTTAATACTTTTATGGGAAATGTGCGCACCGGACACAAAACTGACTGGAACGCAAATTATGGGATTTCGGCCTACATCAAAAGCCAGGCCACAACAAACGGGAAATGAGCAACGACAAAAGAATGCCGTCTCTTATTAACTTGGAGTCAAGATAATTTGTGGTGACTTGTGTTGATTACAAAACTAGTGGGATGTTTAGCCGGTACATAATTAAGCCGGTTGGTTGGTCCACCTTTAGTCCAGTCAATCAAGTAGCCAGCGGTCAAACGGGTAATAAACGACTTGCTGTCCATAGACCAATCAGTGAGCACAGTAGTCTGGCCATTCTAACTGCAATACAAATTACAATACAGAACACTACGATGGCGATAATGAAAATCCATTTTCCCCCCAACGCATTATTGATGTATGCGACGGTCAGTCGTTAATAAGACTCCATCTGGAACGTACAGCGATCCCTATAATAATTACATCACAGTCAACACACAAAAAAAACGATGGCCAATTGATTGTATTAGTCTGTCAGTAAAATGTCAACAACCAATAAAATATAAAGAGTCGTGTCTGTCGTCTTTGTCAACATCCCCCCTACCGGCATCGAAGGTTTAGCAGGAAAGAAAAGCTTCCTTGAAATTAATTAAGATACCTCATTAATTGAATAATAGGCTGGTTGGATGATGCCCAGACTGTACTGCCAGCTGCGTGCTGTGGGGTGAGTGGCTGTATAGAATACATGCATGAGAGTCCTGGTGATTTAAAGGAGCAACATCATCGCACGATGGTGCTGAACACTGTTTTCATAACCATGAACCACACATTTTAAAAGGGGAAACCTTATCATGGTCCTCAATATTGAAGGATGGTAGCAGTTTTGCTGAAGTATGAAAGGGGAAACCTCATAGTTTTAATAACATGTGTTCATAATATGTAAACCAATTTCATAACATGTAAACCAATTTTCGTAACAACAAACCTCAAAAATGATAAATGTGGACACCCTATGGTATTTGGAACCTAACATCGAAGAGAACAAACTTACTGCGTGCTTAAAGGGGCAGCCCATATTGAAATAACTCGCCTATAAAAGCCTTTGAAAAAAATAACACTCTTACTAAAAAATTAGCTTAGACATTCTACTATAATGTATTGCATGGTTGCAACCTGGGCGATTTTTGTTGATAGCATGAGGTTTTCCTGAACCTCATGCGAGGAAGGTCAACTGATGAGGTAGCCTGAAGCATGTATTTTCACAATAATGAGAGTTTTGTGCACTCTGTGTGAACCTCAATTTGTTGGAAATTACAAGTGCCAAAAGACGGGTGACTGTGAGTTTTAATATAGGTTCACATAAGAGTCGAGGTTCGCCATACTTACTGATTAAGTTGAAACAAAGCGATAAAAACCTCACGCCGCAAGAGGCTTTTTGCATGTCCAAGGACTGGACATGTAAGGTTGTGATTAAATGGCGTTTAGGGTTACATCACTACAGGTTTTCCCGGCTATTCTAAAACGTTTTTCATTCCAATTCACCAATTCCAATAATTCACATATTTTTTTCCAAGAAGAATTTCACACGCTTTTAGTGAAATCAATTTAGTCATTTATCATTCAATTTCAAAGCTTGGTCAACCTATTTAGTCAAGAATATTCGTCAATGCAGATTGAATTCGTCTCAGCTATTGCCGGGCGACAGCATTCAGAGACCGAATTCGTCTCATATCAATCAATTTAAAACTTGTGTTAGGTGAATTAGTCTGGTGTGAGGTAAAGCATTTTCCTTGTGTCGTCGAACACAATTTGGCACATTCGTTTGCGCCCGCATGATGTTGTCACGGACTGCAAGTAGATGTACTTAACTCAGACAGCAGTTACCGAAAGAAATGTGTCTATCATGTTACTATTAAAGACGGAAATTGAAAAAAAACTACGATGACAATCAGTTGTGCCCAAAATTGAGTCTAGCAATATATTTTATGTCACTAGGCCTATAACTGTTTTTCGCTCCTTACTTTTTTCCATTCACCACGCACAGAACACATGTGTATGTTCATGTACATGTAGAAGACCGACAGCTGAGGCGTACTATGAATATTCATATTCTCAAGATTCTTAACCAAACGGAGACTGCTCTGTCCAAATTTGGTAGCAATTACCATACGTTGAGTACAAAGCGGAGAGAACTAGTTTATTCAAGCCGGTAATGCTACGCACACGCATATTGGGACCGGGGATGCACAAACCGTCCCCGCATGTAAGTGCCACATACAGCGTATACCACATGTACCGTGGGGTATATCATTATAATTATGCGGTATCTGTACATCGAGCGCGGTGCGCGGTGCGTAGTCCAAGTATCACCCGTTATCCACGGAGCAAAGTCCTGTATAACGTCTGATATGTCTAGACATGCAGATATGCCAGCCAATCGGAGTTGACTTTACTTAATGGTGAGTCATTTCATTCCTAAATCAGGACTAAATGGTTTGATTGGTTAATTCGAATGCAGTGTTTTGTAATACAACAACAGCTGGGCGCGATATCGCGTAACATGATACAGAGCGCGTGATACATTTTCTGTTGGTATCCATCGTCTATGACACGCAAGGGGGGAATGACCCGATATAGAAAGCGCCTACTGATTGGTCAAAATCTAGGAGGTCAAGAGGCGGGGTCTTGCCTAATTACTCAGCGAATCTGTTCAGGCATAATAGATCATGGCTTTCGCCTTGGTCTAATTACATAGACTACGCGGTGAACGAACCCGGCCAATTTAGTACGAGTGGATTTCAAGTTTATGAATACACAAAAGGTCTACTCGATCCCTGTACAGTTGCACTGAACAAAAGCATACACTTAAAAAAAATGTGTTGCAGTACATGTAATGCAATACAACCCCCATGGCCTGTAGCAGCTCATATCACAAGGCAGGAACGTGACTGCCTAGACAGGTTTATTATCAAGGGTATAATTAAAACGTCGTTAACAACACTGATGGGAGGAAAGGGGAATGGCCGGCGGGACGATTAGCAGATTCAAGGAAACAATTAGCTACAAAGCAAACATGAAGACATTGATGAGCCGCATACCTGGAATTGAATTAACCTTCATTAATAATTCGCAGAAAGGTATGAGCTGCAACACGTATCAGGAAGGGTATAAGTTAGGGTGTAGGCATGTCGTGGAAAATATTAATTGAATAAGGGGGACACATGATTGTAAACATGATTATTAGACCAAAATTCCTGGAAAAGGTTACACAGGACTTCAAAGGGTCAAAGTGAGGTGACAAGGGGGTGAAGTGTAATAGGTACTTCTTGCATTGAATGTAAACACGACGTTTACATGCAAACACGCTTTGTTTATATGTACCGGTATCCTTTCTTATGGGAGCTTGGTAGCTCTCGTCTCACCTGGGTCCCACAGGGAATACGCACAAACAAAGCGTGACGTCAGTGTGTCTCAGGTTTATTTAAAGTATGCTGATACATTTTTGAGCATGGTCTACAAGTACAGTTTTATTTTAAATGTCATTTAGTTGGCATTCAGATTTTAAAAGGATATGGGTCAGAAGCCGTGGGTTTATAAAAAAGAAGAAGCGGTTTGGTATTAAACCCACATGGGTGCTAGTCAGCCCTGAACCTAATCTACAGGTGGATTTTCAATTTCTTTTAAAGTAGCTGCGATAGTGTAGAGTACTTTCCATTAATATAAAATATGACTGATTTGATGGTCTCAGTAGTATAGGAATAAGGATCCTCCCAGCTATGTGGTAATCTGGCCTGTTACCATGGCTAGGCTTGACCTCCAAGATCCTTAATCCCACAATATCCTCCACACCTGGTGGGTTTTGAAGGATCTATGTGGGCAATAGGTTTACTGATAAAAGGACACCACAGGGGATAACAGTTTCTTATCATAGAGTCAGCATTGACTTGTCTTTTCTGCATTTGATTACACAGACCACAGACCGACCATACACACATGTATACACAGCAAACCCTCAGGTGTATTTCATCATTGAGTTTGATGAGATAGTTGTTGCTAGTAAAGCACATGCCAGATTTTGCTGGTCTCAGAGGGCCAACCTATACAATGTACATGTTTTACCCTCTTTGTACCTAGTATCTCACTAACTGACTGACTGGCGCACTTTCACTTGTGAGTCGGGCAGTGCTATTGTGTATGTAGGATTACCCTGTCAAAACCACTGAATGGGCTAAATCTGGCCCATTGTGTAGGCCAGATGTATAAAAAGACCTCCAGTGAATAGCCATTTTGAGTCAACTGAATGTATTGTGTGACCTGGGGCCATTTTCATGGAGCCTAAGCACAAAAAAGGCTAAGCGCAAAAAAGTCTGGCTTAGTAAAAGCAGGTTACAAGCCAAAACTCCAGCTGAATACCAGTCACAAGCAATATGCATCACATGGACATTTGGTTGGTAATCCTGTTTTTACCAAGGAAGACTTTTCATGCTAAGCAATAGTAACATCTGGAGCAGGCTGTACTCAACTTGCCTTGCCTCGTTACCTTCACGAAACCGTTAAAATGCATCACACAGCTATACCTGCAGAATGGAATACATGAAGAAACGACAACCAATCCCTGAAGACCACTTGCTAGAAAATTTCCGTATGAAATCAATTTATTCAACCACATTACGGTATTCACTTTGTTGCACCAATTCATCAACCAAACTACGAGACAAAACATACGGGTATTACACATGACTCTAAGTACTGATCCATTTCAAATGCAAACAAATGGCAACATTTGTGTTGACTGTGGCAACTGGCAATGACACTCGGTTCGAGCAATTGAAAAAAACCTATACAGAATGTTTTCCCAATACACATACAAATGAGAGATGTGTTCTTGACAAATTGCGGCTGGCTCCTAGAACACATAGCAACCTATACTTCAGGCAGTATCAAATGAACTTATAACCTTTCTTTCGCTGAGAGGCTGTAATGCCAATTCCAAATTCCACTGCAACTATAGTATCACAGCAACAGCTTTCAACATACCTCCCCTTTTTAATACATGTACCAGAAAAAAACTAGAATCAAAAGCCATTTTTTTTTGCAAGTCAAGATGTTTTTCAGGAAGGCATAGCAACAGCACTCGGGGGCAAGTGACTATCCGGCATTAGGATTCTTGACAAATTCACCTGCTCCAAAGAACTAAAGCGCTACATGTAATTCAACCTCTCTTGTATGATCGCTAGTAACTCTTATTAAAGGTATACGTGACATTTTTTTTGTTCTTTTGAAGCAGCAAAATTGCTCAAAATCTCAAGAACAGTGCATTTATAACAACTAACTTGTAGAAGTTTCGGCTCAGTGGGTACATTTTGAGGAAACAAATGCTCAATTGTTTGGTCTCGTAACTGGATTCTATTGCAGAAAGAATGTTGCAACCTGACGCCACTTTTTTTCTTCATATATCATCTCAATGAAGGTCATTCATTGCAAAAATGATGGTAAGACATGAATCTGGGACTGAAAAAAATTTCCAATCTTAGCAGCATGGATACTGATATTGGACTCTGTCATATTGATATAGAAATAATAGTTACCTTTGCTACGTCATGCTTAACAAAATCAGACTCTGAAAGGTAACTTTTATTTCTATTTCCAATCTTGTAAGGAAATACTTGGGAAAATGTTCTTGACTTTCCATGGACTTTGTACACATTTGCGGAAGTGGTGTCAGGTTGCAACATTCTTTTCTCTATTGCTACCCCACGCATAAAGATATGCCCATGGGCACACTTTTTTTAAAACTAGCATCAATTCTTGAAACCATTTCAGTTGGAATAATTTCACAGGGTATTTGGTACCAGTCCTATCTTCACTTTGAGTACCTTGAAGATTTTTAAATAGGTAGATATACCTGTATACTTGTGGGATAATTGCAAATGTTCCTATGTGCCTTTAACTTTAATGTGGTGATGCGAAAACAATATGCAGTCCAAACTACCATACAAAGTATTAACAAGGTGTCTCCTTTGTTTCAAAATGGTTCATTTGCTCCAGAGAGTGGTCTTGGATGTATATGACTGCAACAAATTTATGCATGTTTGTATTTTGCAATAATTTGATATTGAAATAATAATAATAACAATAATTAATTTTTATATAGCGCATTACATACCAAATCTCATGCGCTTTACAAAGAAATTACTACAATACGAAATGTTGCAAAATACAAACAAACACATGCATAAATTATTTAACGAATAAAATCCTGAATACATTCTAATTTTCTTGAATTTTATGCATCATTTTCAGTTAGTCAAAAATCTATGTATTACAAAAGTGCAACACGAATACTCCTAATCAAGTTGGTGTCAACAAACTTTAGCACTAAAGATTCAGGTTAAATTATAAAATAAATTAAAATATAAATAAAAACATTAAAATTGCCCATTCGATTGTGATTTGAATTGGACAACAATCAGCTGTTAAAATTATACAAACAAATTAAATTCTATTAGTGTACAGAAATGTCCTTCCCTCTATTTGGACAAATGTAGATTTAACATTTCAAAATATATTAAATTAAATATTAGAGAATTGTCATCTTGTTTAGTTTACCAGAATTAACTGTCTAAATCATTTTTACATGACGAAACGGCATCTTCAACTTTCAAAACCTGCAAACGTTAATAATTTGAGTTTGAATTGGTTGACCTCCGATGGCCAAAGATGATCTTTTGTGAACAATAAAGCTATTGATGTCTTGTAGAAACAGGCCCTGTGTCTGAGTCAGAGTAACTGTTCCCAATGATAGCATCACCTTTCGTGAACAAAACAACACAACAATGATGCGGTCAGCTCCCCCATAGGTCTCCCGTGCTAAAGGTATCAAATACCGCACGCACGAGGCGGGTGGCTGGATGACATTTTTGTGTGTCCCAAAAAGAAACCTTCTAAAAAAGTAAAATCTCACCGCCACAACAAAAATATCTCAGCTATGGAATTCAGAAATGAAAGTTTGGCCCAGCTGACATTTGCTGTTGTATTTTTAAGCCCCTTGATTTATTCTTATCTCCAATTTGGCCCTAAACAGATTTTTTTTTGGAAACCTGTTTTTTTTTCTTCTTCAGTTTTGGTCTCTCTGCTGGTTAGAATAGTTTCATCATGGACTGCTATCCCTGCCGAAACTAATTTAAGCACTCTACAGAAATAGCAATTATTTTGGAAGCAGGTCATACTAATTGATGACTAAATATGGATCTCTTCATCAAAATGCCTTTATTTAGATCTCATTATAAAAAAAACCCAATACAATGGCAAAATATTATTGGTGTATCAAAATAAGAGGTTATCTTAGTTATCTTAATATCAACACAAAGAGGTTATCTTAATTCATTATTCATTCCTATTTGTCCTGACTGGTCCTTTAAAATAAAAAAAACCTGAAAGTGTGTCAATAAGATTATCTCTTTCTCAAATAACTCAATATGCACAGGTGTACACGACACAAAAATGACGAAATGACGAATTTTGTAAGTTAACTGTTCTTTTTTTCCTTATAGTGGAGACTAGTCACAGGTAAACATAGATGTTTGTAAGGGTTTTACGGCTTCTACAGGAGAACATTTTGGTATGTGTGAGGGGAATTCATCACCATTTTTCCCAAGAACAAGCCCACACGTCTGTTAAAGGGATTGTTAATAGGGAGTGACAGTCTAAAGCATCCTGTAAAATCGTGGCTCCTGGTGTGCTGACATTTTCAAGAAAAATGGTATTTTTCCAATGCTGGTCGGCCAACCAGCATTGGAGAAAATGGCTTTTTTTTTCAAAAACTGCTCCTAATTTTTCATAATTAGTTATTCCGCGTTTTCTTTGCAATTGATTACACAACTGTGAAGGGGTACAAGCCTGCTAGACTGATTCTCTGACCTTACAATTCCCCAAAGTCTATAAATTCTCCGTTTCATCGTAAGTGGGGTCATGGAACCAGACTACAAGAACATGAATGGTTTTCTTGGTTTTTCTGGCATCTACAAGCCCAAAACGTGAAACAAGTCATTTTAACAATATTTGCTATAACATACTAATCCTCCAAATCCATTTATTTCTGAAAATTGCAGCGAAAGCAAATGTTGTACATTCCCTTTAATTAAGGACTGCAGTTTTGTGCTGGAAGTGTGGATAAGCACAGAAAGGATCTGCTTGGAAAAGACGCGCCTCCTGTTGTCTGAGCAGTCACAGAAAGTCAAAAGAAATCAATCCCCTTCCATGCGGAGCTTTTTACACAGGCTAGTCACCAACAATCAGATCATATTTCACGCAACCACTGTGACTAGTCAACATCAGTCAACAGACAAAAGCAGACAAGTGGTAGGTACAGATCAACTTGTCTGAAATTTATCCTGGAAACTTAATGAGATCACTCCCCTATAAATGGGTCAATCCATATATTTGGGGTCAAATTTGTGGTTTGTTCCAGTTAGGCCAAAAAACAAAAGTCTCCGGTTTCTGGTATGCGCGCGCGTCGCCGTAGCCATGCGCGTCGGCAAAATGAAAACGTTTTTTTTTCAATGAAAGATGATGTCTCAAAACCGCCAAACTCACTGGTTTGACTGGAATCCTGCTGCTGCACAATTTTCACGTGTTTTTAGATTGGGTTATGGTCGAGAATAAGCTTTATGTGGCCTCTCTGGACTCCCATATATTTGCACTAAGTTTAGTCGGGCACCATTTGCAGTCATCAGCCGACATTTGAAGCAAAAAAGTCAGGTAAAAAAAAAAAAAAAAGCCGCGTCGCCGCACCACTTTTTGGGCAAGCTCCATACCAGAAACCGGGGACTTTTTTTTTTTGGCCTTATATAGGGTGAAAGATTTTGTATATTCAGGACACATTCATGCCTTCTATCTCCAAGAGCAATTATGTGTAAAAACAAAGCACATGCCAAACAAACAAAAAATAGGTCTACTAGGTCCTCCCTCTACTGAGACTGCCACCCTACTGTTCCACCTCAGTGGGCAGTAAGCTTGCTCTAGGATCCCAGCTACTTGGCATCCACACAGGGTGCAACTTCACACTTCATCGCTTTCGCCTCTGCTACATAAGTGTTTTCCTTCTTAGAGTTTAGGCATTCTCCCGAAGACGGTCAGAGCATACTGACCGGAACGTCAAGTTTATACCTCTGGTTCTTTTCAGAAACATTCTCTTAGTTGAGAAATTATTCGCACATGGTGTTTCCCCAAACCTTTCAGTATTCATTATTTAAATAGTTTGAAGTAAATTCTAATGATACTTGCATGGCAAATTACACAGGCAAAAATAACACAGGTCAGTTGTAACACGGACACAAAAATGTCACACTTTTTGGACCCCAAGTTTATGGAATGACCCAAATACACATTGTAAATTTTGCGAGTCCATTTTTAACACAAGGTTAACAATCTGGCAATAGTACCAGTGGCGAAATTACAGGAAGGGGAGGGGTAGGGTTAGGGGGTCTAACCCTCCCCCCTCCTCAGCCACCAAAAAAAGGAAGAAAATCATACAGAAGAAAGTAGCAGCTAACACCCACCTACCCCACCCCCTTAGCCAAAGCTTGATCCACCCCAGAATACAATAATGTGGCTAAAATTTAAGCCTCAACCCAATCAAATCTGGGTTTCTCACATCTTTATTGTCTAGGTAAGGGTTTGTTAAATATCAAACAAGGTCTTCGAGTTTTGTCGTTACAAATGGAGACTTTGACATCAATTTCCACCAATACACATAACAATATACATGTACATGTATATTAATATAACATTAATATACATTATACATGTATATTCACTGTGTTTATAAATTAATATAAATTAATACAATTTAACAAAACATGACTGATCCAAGGGTGCACCACAGAAAATTGCACAAAATTTGGTAAGCACACTTGAGGACAAGACTACAATTTGTGCATTTTACTGAACCTCAAATCTGTCACAATTACACAGATTATTTTTTTAATATAATTTTCATTTCAATAAAATTTTCCAGTCAACAAAAAATATTTCCCCTTAGGCTTACATATTTAATTCTATGCTTTTTCTGTTGGCATAAATAATTAAGTACTGATTTCACAGAATACGTGGATAAAAAAACGGAATGTTTATATGTCATAAAACCATCAGTGCTTTTCTCCAAACATCTATAATTACTGAAAATTTGTAATAAAAAGCCGTATCCTCTCTGAGTGATCCCCGTTTGCTATTTGCCAGGTCCGTATTGTGACTTTGGGCGTGATCCCTGGCTGCATGGAATACATGGGTTTATGGCTTCTGACTAGCGCCCCTTGAACAAAGATATTGACAAACTGGGGAACCGCCAACATAGGGCTGGATAGCTCAGTTGGTAGAGCACCGGAACGGTAATCAGGAGGTCACACGTTCAAACCCCGCTCCAGTCAATTTCTTTGTTCAACTTCTCAACAACCAAACAAAAAGCCCCTTCAATTATTAATTAAACTATCTGGCATTAAACAGAAAACATAACAAACAAAATACCACAGTGCAAACATAATTTCTATTTTGTGCCGTGAGTTCGAAGGTGATATCTAGATAAATAGTGAGAATGATAGTGCTTAGGCCTAACATAAAAAACTTATCTGAACGACAAATAGAGATATTTGTACATTTAAAATATATACAAGTCTCATTTCATTTCAAACAGTTTCTACCAGAAAATATACAATTTATATACACCTGTACGTTACAGTGAGGTCCAAGTAGAAAATATTATTTTCCACCAAATATATTCTCTAAATTATATTACTTTTGGGTACCAAAAAGTTAATTTAAAGTAATTTCAAGGATTGCAATTTTTTATTGGTATTCTCAATTCCCATCTGAAAATTGGTTTACATAGCACTCGGTCATCGAACCTTATATTTTCTACAGTACTGTGGTGAAGTCATTTACAAGAATACATTAAAGCTAAGAAGAAGTGCTCTTACCAACAGCCAGCCAATAGAATCCTGTGTACTTCAGCAAGACGGGAAGAACTGTTTAGTAGCTGGCATGTGATTGGTCAGACAAACCATGTAGTCCTTCCAAAACCCTGAGAAATGCTGGTCAAAATCTGTTTACTCTGCAAACAACCAAAAAAATATAAACAAAATTTTATAAATTTTCACCAATTTCTAAAATTTTCGCAAGTCTGGAGATCTGCAAAAAACACTGTTCTCTTTAAATGAAATCAGCAAAATAAAACTGTAAACTAGCAGTTTATTGACGGGCAGGGTTTAAACCAAAGCCCGAGTCCATTAAAATTCTTTTGACCATTTCCACAAGGTTTTGCACATTGAGGTTGGGTTAACTGTATACAGCTGTAGGTGTACATGATTTTCTTTTTAAGCCTGGGACTGGGTTGCAATGTAAATGGGTTATTTTAGAGGTTACACACATATGTTCCGACACCCATTATGTTCCGACATCCCTATGTTCTGAGGGGACGTCTCTATAGTCCGACGTCCCATTGGTCCGACGTCCCATTGGTCCGACGTCCCATTGGCCTGAAGTCCCATTGGTCCAATGGCCCATATTTCTGTACGTTCCATTGGTATAAACATGCCATTGGTCCGCAGTCCCATTGGTCCGTCGTCCCATTGGTCCCCAGTCCCATTGGTCTGCAGTCCCATTGGTCCGAAGTCCCTTTGGTCCGAAGTCCCATTGGTCTGACGCCTCATAGGATTAGAGTTAGGGTTAGGGTTAGGGTCAGACAACCTGAACCAGTGGAACTACACAGTATTATGTTTCGTCAGACTGGACCAATGGGACTTAGGACCAATGGGACGTCGGACCAATGGGACTTTGGACCAATGGGACGTCGGACCAATGGGACTTCGGACCAATGGGACGTTGGACCAATGGTACTTCGGACTATCGAGACGTAACCATGTTCTGACTGCTCATATTCCTATCCCTATCCCTAACCAGTCATCGGAACATAGGGGTGTCGGAACATAGGGGTGTCAGAACATAGGGGTGTCAGAACATAGAGCAGTCACCATTCTATACATAAAGGTCCAAAGTATGACATTTTTCCTGTTCTGTCAACTTTGTCATTTACCTAATTTACACTAATTTTTATTTGTTAAGTAGGTCTCTTGCTTCACATAATCACTCTTGGAGGAAGAACACATTAGTGAGTGCATCAGGAATTACAAAAATCATAATGTCAGATGTACCGGTAACAAGGACAGGGGAAAAAAAAGTGAACCTCAAATTTATAGAAAGACCCACATCAAAAAAATCAAATGCTCTGATAATACAGGTGAAATATAAATTCAGCGACAGCGACACAGTAAACAGAATTTACTGTTCAGTTTGAGTCAGAAAGTCCAAGTTCTAGTCCGTTCCCACAGTTTAAAAAAGTCGGAGTCTTTTTTTCCCCAAGAAGTCTGTTTCCAAAAAAACCTACACTGATGTATGCATTGTCAGTGGCTTAAGGGACAAATATGCAAAGGATTGATAGAAGCGTCCTTGATATTCATGGTTTTTCGATAATCTAAACACTGTTGCGATTCCTAGTGGAATTTGGGGCCTTTCCAGAATCAGCACAGGCTTAACTGTACCCTTTTCTCAAAAAAAAGGGGGGGGGGGGTACTGGGAAAAACACCCTGCAACGCATGTGATGTGGTCAAAGACCTTTATTAGTTGGCTGGTGTCTGGCTGTAAAGTAACACGTATAAAGTTCACAATAGGTGAATACCAGAACAACAACGGACATACATTAATCCTCCAACTATGAAAACATGCATTCTGAGCATATTACCTGGGTTAATATTGGTCAAGACCCCCATTCAGTGGTCTGTTAAAAGTATGCCAGTGGGAGTGGAAGGAAATTTTGACCGTTTGTGACCTTTTAAATAGCAGCAGGGTTAAAAACAAATTATGCCTGTTGGGGGAATAGAGATCTCTCCCATTTTCAGAGGCAATTTGCAAAGTCTTAAAGGCATTTCGTGACTCAATCAACTACATTTGTAAGACAGACATTGAGAAATCAAATTGAGGAATTTCAAATTTGCACTGATCAGTAATGTAATCTTAATGCAAAAAGAGGCTGCAAAAGTCGTTCTGAGATTGACTGTCATTTGCAAGAGACTTTTTTTGTAACGGAAATACTGTTTTAATAAAGTCCTAAAGACCACTTTTACCTGACAATGGGTATTTTGTTTGCGTTAAATATTGTATGTTACAGTGTTGGAGCAAAGGCTTTGACCCTCAAGGCCAAGGCCAAGGCCAAGGCTTTGACCCTCAAGGCCAAGGCCAAGGCCAAGGCTTTGACCCTCAAGCCTCGAGGCCAAGGCCAAGGCTTAACCCTCAAGGGCAAGGCCAAGGCCCTGTTTTTTTAAATGACCACTGATATAGAACTAATTATAGTCACATGAGTGACACATCATCACACAAGGGCGGATCCAGAACACAATTTTGGGGGGAGGGCAAAGAACTTTTGGTCCCCCCCCCCAAAAAAAAAGTGGGTCAAAAAATTACGGCTTGGGCTTCGGGGCCCGCTTAAGGGCCCCGAAAAAAATTTTGGATTTGAGATGGTCTGTGGTGCGATTTGAGGCAATTTCTGACCATTTTAACTGATGTTTTTTTAGGAAAAGATGGTGGTGTACTCATTGCCTGCCTTTATTACAACGTCACATAAAAAAAAATGGTTTCGTTTTTTTTGGGGGGGGGGGGGCATGGGCCTTTTGGCCCCCCTGGATCCGCCCTTATCATCACGAATTGCTCGTTACGAAGAACAACATTTCTTTAATTGCAATCAACATGCTCGCATAGGCCTACACTGTTTTATGACTGCACTGTATCTATTAAAGTATAAGTTCAGGTCTTCAATATGGTTTAACTAAAACAAAATAATGATTTACTTCTATATTGACGCACAATTCTCCCAAGAGTAGCAAAAGGGGGATCCAAGAAACTGGTTTGGGAAATTTTTATTTGCTGGCCAAACATGGTCAGAAATATCAGCATTATCTAAAACAGATACATGCAAATCTTTAGCACTTATCAGGGAGACATATACAACCAATCAGATCTATTCCATAGTTATATGCAATTAAAGTGATCATCTCATTAGCCCCACAAGTGTACAGAATATTTTTGCAGCAAATCTACTACAATGGTAACAAAATGTGATGCTACAAAAGTGGAAGTGTGCCCAACACACAAATCTATAGGGTGCTTCCCTCCTCCATGGTAATACGATCAAAATGGTAACAGCAAAATTTCGAACAGATTTATCTGGAAAATGCAAAAATCTATGGGCCTTGAAGAGCCTTGACTCAAAATTGCAAGGCTCTGAACCCTCAAGGCCAAGGCCAAGGCCAAGGCTTTTGCCCTCAAGCCTCGAGGCCAAGGCCAAGGCCCTAAAATCCAGCCTTAAGGCAGCCTTAAGGCCAAGGCCCAGCATCAAGGCACTACATCACTGGTATGTTATTTCCACTGATTGGGTAGGCCTATAATATAGTAAGCTAAAAACAGTTAGTCTAATGTTAATCTTTTAATTATATTTTGTGGACCTCTCTCACTTTATTGATTCAAAAGAGTTTTTAGCACTAAAAAAAAACTCAGGTATGTTGGGCAGAAAAGAGCCTCGGTTTATGCATACAGTGATGGATATTATGGGCCGCTCCAGTGTTTTGCAGTAAGCACTGTATGACTGTCTAGGGACTTTACCCAGCTAAAAATAAGATGTCGACAAGAACGTTACAGTCGACTGAAAAGTTACCGTTGACAAAAAAGTTACCGTCGACAAAAAAAGTGGCATCTGACAATAAAAACCCAACTTTACAATTACAATGACACCACAGCCATGTGCGCACGTGCATAGTTTTTCTTTTTGAATATTCAAACCGACAAAAAGCTATTCAAGTATTCGGCTGAGGATCAAATATTCGAATATCCAGTATATTCGGGACAGCCCTACAAGCTTCATTAAAGATATAGTCCATCATTTGTAATTTGTGCAATTTGTTCGATTGAAGCAACAAAAGTGTTCAAATCTAATGAAGGATACTGAACAACTACCCTGATGAAGTTTCAGCTCAGCTTCAGCTGTACATTCCGAGAAAAACAGCATTCTAGGATCTCAATTTCAAATCAAAAGTTGCTGAATCATGTTTTGAATTGTTTGAATTGCAGCTATACGCAATGTCGCGCACTGATCCGACAAATTATAGCAACCCCGCGCGCCTGTGCGTCGTGCCAATGCTTGCGCGTGCTGCTCCAAATAACAAAACGAACTACTATTTTAAATTTTCCTACAGTGCGTCTTAAGACGCACCGTTGGAAAGGCCTTCTTTCGTTGATTACTTCAAAATGACAGCTTGCCAGAAAGATTACTTTCACAGGGAGTTTAGTCCACTTACTATCTTTCAACCAAGTATGGTTTTCAACAATAATACGCCAGTAACTTTTTCGGATGGCTGCAAATGATGGACTATAGCTTTAAAGGGAAGATACAACATTTGCAAACATCACAAAACGAAATGATCAAATTATCACGAAATACCTTACTGGATTGTTAGGGAATGACAGTCTAAAGAATCCTGTAAAATCGTGGCTCCTGGTGTGCTGACATTTTCGGGAAAAATTGTATTCTCCCAACGCTGGTCAGCTGACCAGCGTTGGAGAAAACTGTTTTTTTTTCCTTCAAAAACTGCTCCTAATTTTGCATAGTTAGTTATTCCGCATTTTCTTTGCAATTGATTACACACCTGTGAAGGGGTACAAGCCTGCTGGACTGATTCTCTGACTTTACAATTCCCCCTCTATAAATTGCTCCGTTTCATCTTTAGTGGGGTCAGGGAACCAGACTATAATGATTGGTTTTCTTGGTTTTTCCAGCATCTACATGTACAAGCCCAAAAAGTGAAATAAGTCATTTTAACAATATTTCCTATGTTACTGATCCTCCAAATTCATTTATTTCTGAAAATTGCAGCAAAAGCAAATGTTGTACATTCCCTTTAAGCAATGTTAGCATAGCCTTACATACATGTATATTCCTGAACCCACATGTATCAAAATTAAGCAAACCAGGGTTTGAATTGTGGTACGTACGGAAGAATTAGGGTAAAATGTAATAAAAACAGACATCAATGCAGCAATAAACAAACAAAACAAGTTAATTCAACTGTATAGACGAAACACATGTCTAAATCATTCCCCGGTATGAATTAAATCAACTTTACTTTTTTCCAGCCGTGCATTTTCCCTTCCAATTGACCTCGCATCCCATGACAAAGCACAAGTCTAAAATGCCTAGTTAGCCGGCAAGATTGCAAATCTTGAAGTGCTCTCTATGGACATGCACAGCATACACACCCTGGGGTCAATTCTAGAAACCTGGCTATCGAAAGACTTGGAAACGTTGAGTGCAGCCAGTCCCAAAGTGATCGTTACCGAGTTACAAAGCGTGACTCGATCACTGAGTAGTGTTTTGTTTGGAGACCGAACGAGCAGTCATTGAAAGAGCCAAGTTAGTTACAGGTTTTCATTTTTTCTTCTTTTTTGAATGGGAGTAAGGGAATACAGTGTGTGGCTTGATACTACAAGTTTAACCAAATCCATGAAGACGTTTTCTCTTCAATTTTGTAAAAAAAAAAAAAAAAAATTAATAAACATGACCTGATCTGACAAAACACAAAGTAAGTTGAGTCACAAGAAAATTTGAGTTATAACCCAAAAAAGTCAATTTTGCTGTAATTTTGTGGATGATTAAAGTATCCATTTTTTTCTAGAATGAAAACAGAAATTTGTCTGGAAGTCAACAGCTTAATGCTGCATGCTGTCCCTACTCATTAAAGGCATACAGGATCATTTGGATTTATCCCAAACGTTTTTTTTTAGAAAGCTTAGGCCTACTTGAATTAAAGATCATACTCGTGAGAGTATTCCGTCTGGCTTGTTAGTTATTTTAGAAGATATCAAGAAAGGTACATTATTTGCAACGATCAGTCGTTTTGACTGATTTTTGATATTGATAACTAAAAAGTGCTATGGATGAAATTGTGATTTGGATCAAAACATTGTGCATAGTATTTCACTGTTTTCGTCCATTCATATCAGTAATTTGGAACTAGCTGATGATGGTCAAGTTTGATGCCATGTTTTTGTAATACACGAACTGGTTAGACCTACCGAAGACCTGATATAGAAGGCGACCGCTGAATGGTCAGAATCCCAAGGTCAAGATGCAGTCTTGTTTTTGCAAATAATAGCCAGATCTGCTCACACATCATAGACCCTTGGATATTCCATATTCTACTGGTTCTATAAGGATCTGGAACCAAACGTGCCCTAGCTATATTGTGTAAGCAAAGAAAAAGACATGTGGCTAATGGAGGGTAGTACCCAAAGATTTCTAGATGTAATCTTTGAAAATCAATGGAAAATCAACTGTTAGAGATCTGATTGTACTTTTTATATGAATTGATAGAATAATCCAGGGTCTACATTTTGTTACATTGCTGTAAAATCACGTGACCTTTCCTTCCGGTCCAAACCGAAGTACCTTACAATTTGAAATTGGCAAAAGATGTGAACTTGCTTTCAACGATGCTAGTCTCTGGCTTGGTTGTACTTTACAAAATCATTTTACCGACGACATCATAAAATGCTAAAGCGCCCTTTAACGGCAGTTTGAAAATTGTGAGTTGATGCGTGTGGCGAAGTTTGCTGAAATCTCTTTATAATTGATGTGCATAATCAGCTTCATGCTAAGGACACGTTGATAGGGGGGGGGGGGGGTGTTTTTGACGTCACCAGATGGAAAGTAACAATGAAAAGACCTTTAAACCCTAAAATATTGCTGAAAAATCAAACTCGAGAGACATAATCCAGATTTTTGCTCCAAATAGCACAGTGCACATAGCTCTCGAGCTTTCTTTTAATGACGTCACGACAACGTAATCAAATATGACAAGCAACCAAAGATTTCTAGATTTAATCTTTTATAATCAACCTTCTTTTTGTCATCAAACCGAACATAGCCCAACACCGTGTGCTTGTTCCTACAAACTCTAGTTGTTCTTTATGTCAGGTTGACTTGATCTGCAAGAAAGAATTATAAGGACACTGTCCTTATTTCTCAAATTTCGTTGAATATTCTTCGGTTACCGAAGCAAATTTCACGCCACTCAAAGCTGCCATTGTGGTTGTTGACAACAGTGCGCATACTCTGCTGCGCGCTGTGTCCGCGTGCGGCGGTGCCGCGCTCTACACTCTGTTGACTGGTTAACAACTGTGAGTTTTTATGCTCTTGATTGTGCAGGAACCAACAAAATTTGTTAAATGCCCTGATGAGGACAATATGGAAAGTAATATTGTCCTTATTCAGGTACTTTTAGTAACATAATATTTCAGTCGTCCAGGTACTTTTTACGAAAGCATATGATACGCTTTATTTTTACCTCAGGATGATATATAAAACTCATTATACAAGCTTACATAAGAATAAATTAATGATCACAATCCTTATCCACATATTTTCTGACTTCTTGAAATTCTCTAAAAATGAAGCCAATACTTGAAATAATGTGCTTCTGGTGATTAATTAAGGCTGTGTATAGAACCCAGAAAGAATAAAATACACTATGGCTGTGCATTTATAAATAATGTAGTATTCGGTTTTCTAATATGGACTAATTGGAATATTGGAATATTCTTTTTTTGAAATGTACTGTTCAAGTTAAACATGTAAAAAAAAAAAAAAAAAAAAAAAGAAAGAAGAGTCCATCACAAGCCAATGTGGCCCATCAGGCCAGCATTTATATGTATCTCCGGTTTCAGTAGCATGAAACGACTGAGAATATTTCTATTTCCCTTTGAATGGGATGCTAGTCCACCGCAAGTTACACCCCAACTTATGCCGGTGCCCATGTATACTCATGGGTGGAGAGAGGCAAGCGGGGTGAAGTGGCTTGCCCAGTGACACAACATATCCTTACTGTTTTCACGAAGGGACGGGCATGTCAAAATGACAATTTTTTCGATTTCAAGTTTTTTCGCTATTTGCTTTAAAACATGGTACTTAAGCATTCTGACATGTTTCTGTAAGCCAAACATCATTAATTCCTGAATACCATTAATAACATCAGGGGCAGGCATCTCGATAATTGCATTTTGTGATTTCATGAACATGCCTCACATGCACCCGTGAACACGTACAAAACATATTGCACGGAAAGGCGGTAAGGGAAGGTCAACGGAGATTTTCGTTTTCACGAAGGGACGGCATCTTTGTTACATTCTCAGCTGCGCGCGCATAATCGAACATGCACGCCCTTCCCTATGGAAAAGCACATTAAACACGAAGGGCGTAAATGTGCAACAGTTGGATTTTCGTTTTCCCGAAGGGATGGGCATCTGTACTAATTAATTTTGGCTCATTAACCACTGTATTAATTATAATTACTGGGCTCAAATTAAAGTTTACCTATCAAAGAATAACGTTAAGGTTTCCTTATTGCATAAAGTTGTTGCAAAGAAGTATTTTTTGCTGTTTTGAAAATGGAGAAACTTCTCTTGCGATTATCTCGAAAACGTTTTTATTCAAAATCCAAATGCCAGTCCCTTTGTGACACCGGTGACGATATGATCAGCAGCTGGATTCAAACCCCTGACCCTCTGATCAAGAGTCAGGGACCCTAACCACTAGGCCACACTCCCCACAAGTTAAACAAATACACCAGCCAAAACTGGCCCCTGATCGGGATCTGCGCGCACCTGCACTTCTTGAAATTGACCTAAAGCAGAATTTATGATATTTGACCGATTAAGAAATTTGATTTAATATTCGTCATGGAAGCTCTCAAATTATGCGTGAAATTCACTTTTAACACAAATGTGGCAACTGACAAAAACAAAAAAGCCACACAACTTTTTATGTTTTTCATCGCCTCCTCCAGACTGCTCACATTTTTTTGGATATTTGAAGAAGAAAAACGATGTTTGAATATTCGAAGCTAGCTTATCCAGCACAGCGCCATACTATACCCATAAGAATAAGTTACTGATTTCAACATTTATCCACATTTTTAGAGGTAACTAGGATCACTCTTTTCATTCATTCATTCCTTTTAAAATGTTTTTAAAGCAGCACAATTGCTGGCAAAATATTAAAAAGAAGGAAACATGACCAGTAACTTGTTGAAGGTTCAGCTCAGTCGATACTATACACGTTGAGAAAAACAAGAGAAAACATGTGCACTATTTTTAGGGGTCTCGTAACTGGATTCCGTTGCTAGCACATGCAGACACACGCATGTTTACGTTACATACCAAGTGTGGACATTCACTTGGTTTCGTGTAGTTAAGAAAAACCTCAGGGAAAAAATCATTTTACTCTCACTGTGAAAACACTTTCAATCCAATTTTTTTTCCATGATTCCCTAAAGCGTTTCTCTTCATTTTGCCACAGATAAACCTAACCCAAAAATGCCTCTAAACCTGTTTTCCAGAAAGAGGGAAACACTGTGTGGACTTGCCCACGTCCACACAACGTCGCTGCTACCTCAGTGGTTTATGTGGACCTCTTTTGTTCGGAAGTCCACACAGTGAATGTAATGCCTACCCGTCTTTTGTAAACCACCTTGTTTCTTCTAAATATACCATTTCAGGCGGAAAAATTGGTCACACCTATGTTCTGACAAACCTATGTTCCCACACACACCCTAACCCTAGCCCTAACCTAACCGGAACATAATGGTGTTGAAACATAGGGGTGTCGGAACATAGAACAGTCACCAAATAATTTCATTTGGGATTTGGTAGCAGTCTCATTTTAACTTTAAGCAAGGATTTTCATTTCTGGTACATTTCTGATTAATGGCAAAATGTTCCTATGCGCCTTTAACTCATGCATAATGACTTTCCTTTTAAATGTTGATTCTCTACGGTAATTCTACACACTTTTCTATTAGCCCCTAGCTAGGTCTCGGACTCATCACTTCCGCCAGTGGCAACAGCATAGATCATTTGTAATGTCGTCCCGTGCAATATAAAAGGATTCACAATGTAAGCTGAACCCCACTCTGATTACATGCTTCTCATGTGTCAGATTTTGGCCGTCAGGAAGTTAGACCGCATTAAAGGCTGTTCATTGATTCCTGGACACCATAAGAAGCAGTGCCAATTTCATGGGAGATTTGCCAAGATTTGGTCTGGAAAATCCCTAATCTCATCCATGACCAAAAAAAGCTGACCAACAAAAGGAAACACAAGGTTTTCTGCCTAACATGGTTTACAAGAAACAGAAAAACAAAGGAAGCTGCAAACCGTTTTGATCCTAATAAATCACTTACAAACAGTGAAACCCTAGTTTTTTGCTAACTGGAAGTGCTTCACAGCGTGTCTTAAGTGCTGTCTGTTGCACGTTGCGTACCGACAGTTTTAATGCATTTAACAGCGCCTAATTAATCTTTCCAACTGTCAAAACTACGTGCGCTGGGTACGATTTCTTCCCACCATGCTTTTTTTTGTTGGCATTTTTCCAAGCCACTTACACTTAAAGCACATTAGGACATGCTGGCCATTTGAAACCCGAAACATGATTTCACGCAGAGTCCTAATGGCACTTAGACTAATTCTGTAAAAAAAAAAAAGAAGCTCAACATGGCCATTAATCTACAACGTCATTCAGAAATCTGTTAGTTATAGTGCGTAATACAGTGGATCAAATGCTTGAATTTTTTTTTTCTGTTAAATGCTCATTACTAATGCAACAGATCCTTGATGAAAATCCCGGAACATATGGTCGCCAATACAAACCACCCATTAATAGCCAGCTATGTAATGTTTGATTTATGTGTGGCCAGACTGTTTTTCCCGTGAATGTACTAATTAATTTCAAGGCTGATGTCAAACAATTCCAGATCACAGATATCTGGTACCTGTGGAATACAGGCCAACGTCTAAATACCGGACAATTAAAATTGAAATCGGATCAATTTCAATTACAATTTTCTGGTTTGTGTTTTGCAGGGGGATATTTTGTTGCACCCTTCCTAGCTTTCCTCCTTAGATCAAAATCTTTAAAGGCGATATACAACATTTGAAAACGTAAAAATAAAACTACCAAATTATTGTGAAATACCTTACTTGACTTTAAGTGAATAATAGTTTCAAGCATCCTGTAAAATCGTGGCACCTGGTGTGCTGTCATTTTTCAAGAAAAGTGGAATTTTTGTATCAATTTCCATTGTTGGCCGACCATTGTTGGAAAAAAAAAGGTTTTTTTTTCAAATACTGCCCCCAATTACCAAATTTAGTTTGTCCCTTTTTTGCAATCAGTTACGCATCCGCGAATGGGTATAAGCCAGCTAGTCTGGCTCCCTGAGCTGACAAATTATGTTTCGTCTGAAGTAGGGTCAGGGGACCCTCTCCTCCCAAACCCACAGACTTTCTTATTTTGCGATGACTAGCTGACCAGAAATTTTTTTGTTTGTTGATGCACCCCCCTCCCCCATTCCAATCTGTCTCGCAACACCCCTGAGCCCAAATTTGAGCCCCCTGAGCCCATGTAACACACTGAGTAAACAGTGTTTATACGTTGATGAAGGGCAAAACCTACATGTAATGTTGAAAAACACAGTTTCATCAAACTCCATGTTTTAATGCAGTCTTTTATTAAAACATTTCACTCATTTAGGTAACTTTGAAGCATTTTTTCCCATTAAGATCACACTAACAGCCACATGAACTTACCCTACACAGTTTATTGATTGTCATGTCTGAATGAGCTGTACAATATTGGGGAAAACTGTTAATCATTAACCTTTACACGGAATTTCAGATTTACTAAGATATCCTTTTTAAACAGAAACACGGCGACTGCTGTATATTTCTATGAACACAGCAAAAGTATGATAGCCTGCACAGCCTCAAGTCGCTTTTAATTAAAAAGAAAGTATCATTTGTCTTTGCAATATGAGTTCCATTCATCACATTAATCTGACAGGTCATCCATGGTTACAACACGTACCTGAAAGTATGTGAATCGGAATTCCAAGAACCGAAATATGACTGTAACGAGTAATTAAAGTTCCCAATGCACATCAATAAATGCTTTCTGTGAACAGGCCCTTATGAATAAGGCACTAGTACCGGTAGCTGATGAATGGTTAATACCAAGCCATGGAGTCTAGTTTTCGATTCAAACCTTTGTCTTTTGTTCTTTTTCTCAGATTCAATCGATTCTCTACTCTGTATAATTCTTTGGTGCTCCATTTACTTGATGCCTAGCTCTGATAAGATCCATTCCTTTATGTTTTTAAATTAACCCCGATCTGCACGTACAGGGTTGATTTTAAATGGTGTAACACCAGTGAACTTCAACATCTTGATGACAATTCCAAATGCAAAGTGCTCAAAATGAATCGTGTAACAATAGGCTGACAGTTGGACCAAGACTGTATGTGCTTGGAGTCCTGCAATACAGAGATGGAACCTTCACAATTTAATGTAACCTCTTGTTCTATTTGTGTTTGATTTATTTTCGGTGAAGAACATAAACATTTCATGTAAAACTTGATCTAAGTACTTCCCAATCATCTATCAAGAGAACGATACCCTTTTAAGTTTGCAAATTGTGAAATAAGCCACCTGCCATTCTTTCAAAGATTTCTTCCAACCGCTTATGACCTTTTCCTAAACCCAACCAAATCTAGACCTCGGGTCTTAGGCCTCAAGAAGGGTTAAAATATCACGCAATTTATCCGACCTGAGTTTGGAGGATTCAATCGATTCTCTACTTTAATAACTCTTTGGTGCTCCATTTACTTGATGCCTAGCTCTGATAAGATCCATTTCTTCATACATGGTTGATTAAACAGCATAATACCAGTGAACTGCAACATCTTGCTGACAATTCCAAAACGCAAAGTGCTGAAAATGAGTGGTGTAACAAAATCCGATATAGAGAGATGAAAGCTTCACATTGTAATGTAACTTCATGTTTTCATTTTCCCCCCAATTATTTCTGGTAAAGAACATAAGATTTCATAAAATAACTTGATCTCAGTACTTCCCAATCCTCTTTCAAAAGATAGATACCTTTTTTTGAGTTTTCAATTTGTGAAATAAGCCACCTGCCAACGCAGTGCACTTTTCTATTTTGGAGGAATTAGGCCAAGTGGTTAGTATTTGTGACTCATGATAAGGGGGGGGGGGGGGTGGGTTGGACTTCTTTTGACGCTAGAGGACACTCTTTTTTTTTCACATCAATTTATTCACAGTTCATAAACCGTAAGGATTAAGTGAATTCGAAACAAGTAAAATAGTGGTCCCCCCACCCCATCACTGGCTATGCCACTGCCACTTCAACCCCACTTGTCTTTCTCCAGCCAGGGGTACAAATGGGTACTGGCACTGCGTGGGGAGTAACCTGCGATGGACCGGCATCCCATCCAGCCTGGGGTACAAATGGGTACTGGCACTGCGTGGGGAGTAACCTGCGATGGACCGGCATCCCATCCTGGCGGAACAGAAATGTTCTCATTCGTTTCATGCTAGTCTCAACTGGAGATAAACACCAGTCTGACGAAACACTGACTCAGAACAGACTTACTACTTACTATTACTTCTCCCTTTACTGAGTTTTCTGATAGCCTAGTTACCTCCACCAAGGAGATTATGTTTTCATCAGATTTGGTTAGTTTGTTTGGTTGGTTGGTTTGTCTGTTAACAAGATAACTCAAAAAGTTATGGATGGATTTGCATGCACATTTTTTTTGGCGTGGTCCTTGGTACAAGTACAAGTTGTTTAGATTTTGGAAGTGATCCGGATCTGGGTCTGGATCCAGGATTTTTTTCGAAGGATTCTTCACCATTTATGCGGTATTTCTTTTGGGTGTACTGACAATATGGCGGGGAATTGTTTAGCCTTAGCGGAGGTTTGCGCTCTCTGAGTGCTTTCTAGTTTAATTTGTAAACAATGACAGTTACACTTCATGTCAGTGCTTTTCTATATTTCAGTCCGACATGGTTGTGCATGTTACTCATAAGCACCTCTGAAAATATTCCCTGAGATAGTACTGATTATGAAACATGCTAGACATATAAATCGTCTCCTAATGTTGCATTATCCCACTGCGGATCAAATCAAAAATGTAATTGCTTTCCTGATGCTGTGCATGTGAAGAGCATGCATGTGCCATCATGATGCCTACATGTACATGTACACGTACACGGAAGCCATCTCAAAACAAGATTTCAGCTTTTCAATTTACATGTTTATAAATCCATTCTAATGCAATGGCATGCCTGCTGTTTTTTTTTAATTTTAATTTCTGCTATTGTGATTGGTCAGTTCACATGACAGCTAAAACTACTACATGTACATGTTGAGTCTGTATACAAGTCTTCTGAGACATCATGCATGTTAGTTGCCAACAGGCATATTTATGTGATAGATGGATTCAGGGGCGGATCCAGGAATTTTGGCAGGGGGGGGGGGGGTCATCAGCAAAAAAATCTGAAAATGTACACAGGTTTTTCTCTCCGGACACTTGGCATCCGGGGGCTGGTACCATATTTCAATAGGGAACCGAGTACCCGATTGAACAAAACGCATGGGTACTTGAGGATCCGTTAAAGAAACTCAACCCCAAATTCAAATTTCGAAACCTGCTGTCCGGATTGTTCATAAAGGTCTGCACGATAATTCTACCACATCGGTGCTGTTATTTGCCTGCATGTAGCCTGGTTTTTTGAAAATTCCCCATAAGTGACATTCAAAACCTTTCTTCTTATTTCTCTGAGAAGTTACTAAGGAGTTTTTAAAGTAGGTTATGGGTACCTGATCTCACAATCTGGAACCGGTTCCTGACATCAACGGTCGGGTACTCCGGTACCCGGTTCTGATGCACAGCCCTAAACATGGCGCCTAATTGCTTTAAATATCTTGGTCGAAGTTGCCGCCATTTAAACACAATATGTAATTTGTAGACAAGTCTCTGACGCGGTCTTACGGCACAAGATGCAAGACCCATCCATTATTTAAAGCTGCAAGGACAGAAGCGTCAACAACCTACTTGTGCTGACTTCTCCCAACAACATCACATCATCAAGTTGCAGGAACAAATTTACACCTCTAGCACCGTACATAATGAAATTGACATCCCGGGGCTCTCGAGGCGGTTGAGCCAGCGTCTCGAGTACGTCCATCCCGACAGGTTGACCTGTCCCCTTGCAATCCGTCAATTAATTGCACGTGCTGTGGTTGCACCTGCTTCGCTGGCCGGTGGCCACCTGCACAGGGAGCCACCTGGCCTGCATATGGCCGCACAAACTGAGAATAGGTCTTAACCAAATGTGGACACATGGCATCTTGAGGAGTATTTATGAAATGCAAAATCTAGGCATCATATTGCACGCTGGTAATCTGGACGACACTGATGCAGTCCCAGTCTGGGCCCATAGAGCTGCCAGTTGTTGACTGCTGTGAGGTGGGATATGACATTTTAAAAGCCCAGGGGGCTATGCGCCCCGACGGGGTTAAAAATGGCATATCCCACATCACAGCAGTCAACAACTGTTTTGTTATATCGTGCCAATAACTCAAAAAGATAAATGGTTGTAACTTACTGCATGAGTAACTTACTGTCTGAAAACCTTTGACAACTGAAGGTTTTGATGTCCTGCCGGATGTGAGACTGAGCGTTTGACGTTGCAGTTCTCACTGTGCAAAGCTAGCGCGCTGGCAGGTTCCACACGCGCGGAAGGCGCGCAATGAATGCAGTGCAATATCACCCTCGGTGTGTGGCATGCATTTTTATTGTCCAGACACGTGGCCATCCTAGACCAATGTAATTACAGTATCAAAGCACACGATATAACAATACAAAATATTGCACAACAAAATAAACAAATAGTCCCTGTACCGCCCCAAACCGCCCTGTCTTTACTCCTCGTACACAACCCACAATTGCCCCAGCACTCTATACGTATTGTGGATTCCTCAGGGTTTAAACATGCTGGAAAAGTACAGGGATTTAGTGGGGGGGGGGGGAATGTGCTTTTTTGCCGCCCTCTAGAAAAAATCCTGGCGATGCCCATGCCTGGAGAATCCATGAAACCATAGAGTGCTATATTGGGTTAAAGGTAGAGCAGATCATTTGCAGCTATCCAAAAAGTAACTGTAGCCTACCTAATTGTTTATAGATATTAATGGCAATAACCTCCCTGTGAAATTATTCTTTCTGGCATGCTGTCATTTTGAAGAAAACAATAAAAAGAAGGCCATTACCAAAGATGCGTCAAGTGACGCACTTTTGGAAATTTCCGTCAGTAGTTGGTTTGTAATTCGGCGAATCTGTAAAATGGGTGCACGCAAGCGTTGACACGACGCACACACACGTTGTTACTTGTATTTTTCGTCGGTTCAGTGCGTGATAATATGTAGCTGTAATCAGCTGAATGAGAACATGTCCGGGATGCTGATTACGGGCGCAATTCAAAACATGACTGAGCAATTTTTATTTGAAATCGAAATCCTAGGATAATGTTTTAGGGAATATACAGCATTCACAGAGTTAAACCTTCACCAGATTAGTTGTTAAGCACCCGTCTTTAGATTTTGAGCACTTTTGTTGCTTCAAACGAAAAAGAAAATGCACAAATGACAAAAGATCCCTACCTTTAAGCATGTATTTTCTGTGTTTTATAGAAAATTTTGTTTTTACAAAGTTCCGTGCCTAAGCAGCGCCATGAAATTATGGCGCAAATCTGCCAGGGTGTACCACACAGTTATTGTCTGCTGTGGTGTGGTTTATGGCGTTTCGTGAACACCTGTGGGAACGTCTCCAATTAAGACGTACACCATTGATGCAATCTGGCAATTATACTGATCGCTGTCTGCAAACTCTGCTGTGATGTATGTGGCCCATAGAAATTTTGCAATTGCCTACTAGCTGTATGGGGGCAAGTTGCAAATTTAGACAGCATTAATGTAGTCTGGCTTGCAGCACTTAACCACATGTAGCTTTATGTAGTTGTCTGCTTTGATGTGGTCTATGGAGTTTGGTATGCCTGTAGGGTTACTACATGTATGCAACATGGTTAAAGGGAATATACAACATTTGCAAACATCGAAAAATAAAACTACCAAGTTTTTGCGAAATACCTTAACAGGATGTTGGTAAATGACAGTCTAAAGCATCCTGTACAATTATGGCACCTGGTATACTGTCATTTTCAAGAAAAGTGGTATTTTTGTATCAATTTCCAACGCTGATCGGCCGATCAGCGTTGGAAACAACTGGCTTTTTTTCAAATACTGGCCCCAACTGACCATTGCACTTGTTTGCAATCGATTACAAACCTATGAACGGGTACGAGCCAGCTAGACTGGTTCCCTGACCTTACAATTCCCCAATGTATGTAAACTGCTCTGTTTCTTCTTATATGGAGTCAGGGAACCAGACTACAGGAAAATGATCGTTTTTCTTGGTTTTTATAGCATTTTCGAACCCAAAACCTCCAAAAAGTCAGTGTAACTATATTTGCTTTATATTTCCAACCCCCCAATTCCATCCATTTCTGAAAATTACAGCAAAAGCAAATGATGTATATTCCCTTTAACTGTAATTCAAATCTACATGTGACTTGACTTGGACTGTAAATCTAATGGACTTATTGTAGCACTACCCTGGGGAGCATGTACAGTTGCAGCGCTGGTTCTCAATAGCATTTTTTTGGTGAAGCGAGAACCATTTACATGTGAGAAAAGTGCAACAACCAGAGAGTGAAAGCGGTGGTCGGTGGTCGGCCGACCACCGTTGGAAGAACCTAACTATTTTTTAACTACTGCTCCAAATTTACAATTTCTTTTCAGTCCAAATTTTGTTTGCTATTGGTTACATGTTCATGAATGGGTGCAGGCCAGCTAGACTGGTTCCCTTACCTTACAATTTTCTGACATCTATAAATTGATCTATTTTATCTTTAGTGGAGTCAGGGAACCAGACTACTTAAACAATTTTTGTTTTTCTTGGTTTTTCAAGTATTTTCGAACACAAAACTTCAAACATGTCACTTAAACAATATTTGATCTATCATAGTAACCCCTCATATACTTCATTTCTGAAATTTACAGCAAAAGCCAACGATGTACATTCCCTTTAAAACAGTCACAAATGCCATAAATTCCATCCACTTCCCTGCCATGCCTTCTACACAGGCTAGTCATAAACAGTCAGATCATATTTCAAGCAAGCATTCTGACTAGTCAAATTCAGTCAACAGACAATATTACAAGAAACTGGTGGGCACAGCTGTCTTATCAATCAACTACAGTCAAAGCAAAGCTGTTTCAAGTTTTATAAACAGTCACTGCCAGTCAATCCTGCTCCATCTATGTAAGCTGGGAGCTCTTCAGTGTTGAAAACAGTCATTTGATTGATTTTGACTGAAAGGGCAACTTGGCACAGAATGTATGTTTGGACAGGATGGTTAATGCAATAAGCAGACAATTAATGTGACTGTTAATTTGCAATTTGACAACAGCAGTTTGACCACAGGTTAAAGCTACAGTCCATCATTTGCAGCCATCCGAAAAGTAACTGGTGTAATTTTTGTTGAAAAACATACTTGGTTGAAAGATAATAAGTGGACTAAACTCCCTGTGAAATTATTCTTTCTGGCATGCTGCCATTTTGAAGTAATCAACGAAAGAAGGCCTTTCCAAGGGTGTGTCTTAAGACGCACCGTAGGAAATTTAAATTAGTAGTTTGTTTTGTTATTCGGCGATGCGCGCGCAAGCATTTGCACGATGCACACACGCGCGCACGGTGGCTATAATTCGTCGGATCAGTGCGCGACATCGCATATAGCTGCAATTCAAAACAATTCAAAACATGATTCAGCAACGTTTGATTTGAAATTGAGATCCTAGAATGCTGTTTTTCTTGGAATATACAGCTGAAGCTGAGCTGAAACTTCATCAGGTTAGTTGTTCAGTATCCTTCATCCTCCTGAAGCAACACTTTTGTTGCTTCAATCGAACAAAATGCACAAATTACAAATGATGGACTATATCTTTAATTGAAAGGAGAAATATAAATGTGTATAAATTATGTGCACACATTGTACATATAAAAAAGACATTAGTAATTACGGTACATGGACAGTGCCATACATTATTGATGTTTGATGTTCAAGTAGCGCTGACATGTGAGAATGTGAAATCGCGTCGTATCCTCTCGGCCACGTGCATACCCCGTCCCCGGTCATCCAACCGAAACTCGCCGCTAGGAAAAAAAAAGAAGTGCACGCGCCCGTCGTCCTCACATAATGCCTCGGTTCAAATAACCCACTTCACGTGTAATGAAGTCCGAGCAAACATATTAACGGGAGTAATTATTTGCTGGCATCGCGCCCTGGCCTTTCATGTTATTCAGTCGCGAGCCACACGTGCCTGGGGTTGTGCACGAGATGGCAATCTGGACAAAGGAAGTGCAATAATAGGATTTTTTTTTTTTATTACCGAGGTGATAATACAGCTATTTAAAAAAAAAAAAAAAAATGCTGTTGTAAACAAATGCTGTGTTGTTTGCGTGGAGGTGCTGACAGGGCATTGCTTGCTTGAATGCACTAAAATTTAATAATTTCGTTGCCGATAACCTTTTTCATTTCACTGTTTGGAGATTTATTTTGAGCGATAAACAACATCTGGTTCACACTTTATAAAGTACGATTCAAGTTGGGAAGGATGTTATTACAGGTATACAGTATGTTAATTCCGACAGCACTAAAATGGGATATGAAACACACTGGCTCCTCTTGATCCAGTGCCAATAAAAAATTATCATAAGAAAGCAGCATTTGTATAGCGCATCTTCCTCAATGCACTTTATGATAAAAAGCGAAGCAATCGTTATAACTAGCCAAATTGACGATACAAAACAGCATAGACCAGCTGTTACATAAAAATATCCAATATAAACATTTTTTATTTTACCAACACTGCAATACTAAGGTAACATACAAAATTTGCAAACATCCAGAAACAAAACTACCAAATTGTTATGAAATACCTTACATATACTTGATGACTGTAAGTGAATAATAGTCTCAAGCATTCTGTGAAATCATGGCACCTAGTATGCTGCCATTTTCAAGAAAAGTGGAATTTTGGTGTCAATTTCCAATGATGGTCAGCCGACCATCATTGGAAAAAACTGACTTTTTTTCAAATACTGCCACCCATTTACCAACTTTGTTTTGTTAGATCCACATTTTGTTTGCAATCGGTTACACATCCATGAATGGGTGCAAGCCAGCTAGTCTGGTTTCCTGACCCAACATTTCCCCTGAAGTAGGATCAGGGAACAAGACTACAAGAACAGCATTATTTTTTCTTGGTTTTTCTAGCATCTATGGACAAACAACTTTAAACAGGTCAATATAACACTATTGGCTATAAAATGCTAACCCCCAAATTCATCAAAATCTGAAAATTTGCAGTAAAAGCAAATGTTGTATATTACCTTTAAAGCCCTTTTTTGCCAGCATTTTTGGTGCAGGTCCGTGCACTATATATTACACAGAATGCTACAAAATATAGTCAAATATTGATTTTAGTATCACTTGTAAAATGCATCCGGGGTGTACATTACAATGCACCCCCAAGTTGCTTGAGGTTGTTTTCACTAAATTTCACAAACTGAAATTCCCATGGCAGACTCCCAGACTAATAGTAGCCCAGTGAGAAATTTGTCAACTTTTCACAAACAACTGAAATTTTTTGAGCTGGCCACGAAAAATTCAGAAAGGGGACCGAGGAAGATGGGGTAGAAAGGTGGGGTGGGGTTCGGGAGGAGGGGGAGGGGATTAGGATGAACTACACTTGATCAATTGGAGATGCTGTTCATGACTTAAAGGGAATGTACAACATTTGCTTTTGCTGCAATTTTCAGAAATAAATGGATTTGGAGAATTAGTATGTGATAGCGAATATTGTTAAACTGACTTGATTCACGTTTTGGGCTTGTAGATGCTGGAAAAACCCAGAAAACCTATCATGTTCTTGTAGTCTAGTTCCCTGACCCCACTTAAGATGAAACGGAGCAGATAATATTCTTTGGGGAATAGCAAGGTCAGAGAATCAGTCTAGCAGGCTTGTACCCCTTCACAGGTGTGTAATCAATTGCAAAGAAAATGCAGAATAACTAAAAATGAAAAATCAATAACAAATTTTGAAAAAAAAAAAAGTTTTCTCCAACACTGGCCGGCCAACCAGCGTTGGAAAAATGCAATTTTTCTTTAAAATGTCAGCACGCCAGGAGCCACGATTTTACAGGATGCTTTAGGCTGTCATTCCCTAACAATCCAGTAAGGTATTTCATGATAATTTGATAATTTCGTTTTTTTGATGTTTGCAAATGTTGTATCTTCCCTTTAACACATGTAATGTATGTACATTTGTAAGGGAAGATTGGAGGGTGGCGACCAAGTCCCGAAATGGTGTAGGTTAGGCTGCACCCTGGAATTGCATCTCATGTAGGGTACATTGCAGCCTTTTACATGAATGTCCCTTCCAGAAAGATTTTACTGGGTTTTTTTTTAGTGTAGGAAGTTTCCTTTGCTTTCTTTACATATGTTTGTTTCCCATTTCTTTTTCTCCCTTTTTTTTCAAAGGGTCATAAACTCATAGTGGTGGAGTCACTGTGATATAAAAAGAAAAGTTCCAAAGTTTTCATATTTTTTTTCTCGAAAATCTTGACTTTGCCACTGGTCATTGAACATCAACCACTTTCATCCCTTATTATGTAAAATGTACGCCGTAAAAAACAAACAAAAAAAATTCAGTGAATGAAGAATTTTTTTCGGTTCCTAACCAACCCACCCACTCATTACATTAACAAGCAGCATGCACAATTCAAAATTGCCTTTTATATAATTAAAGGGAATGTACATCATTGGCTTATGCTTTAATTTTCAGAAATGAACTATTTGAGGGGTTAGTATAATAGATCAAATTATTGTTACACTGACATGTTTGAAGTTTTGTTTTCGAAAATGCTGGAAAAACCAAGAAAAACAAAAATGTTCAAGTAGTTTTTTTCAAGTAGTCTGGTTCCCTGACTCCACTGAAGATGAAATGGATCAATTTACAGATGCCGGAAAATTGTACGCTAAGGGAACCAGTCTAGCTGACCTGCACCCATTCATGAACATAAAACCAATTAACAAACAAAATTGGACTGAAAAAAATGGTAAATTTGGAGCAGTAGTGAAAAATAGTTAGGTTTTTCCTAAGGTGGTCGGCCGACCACCGTTGGAAATGTAAACAAAAATATAATTTTCTTAAAAATGACTTCACACCAGGTGCCATAATTTTACAGGATGCTTTAGACTGTCATTTACCAACATCCTGTAAGGTATTTCGTAAAAACTTGGTCATTTTATTTTTCGATGTTTGCAAATGTTGTATTTTCCCTTTAATCCAGGTTTTTTAGTTTATTTTTTTGGAAACAACAACTACATGGAACTCCATAAAGAAATTACAGCTAAATGTATTAATCCCTTTGCTTCAGTGTGGATGCAGTTGTATATTTGGAAAATGACTCGGACCCTGCCACTGTAACTGCGGGCATGGTGTGGCACACTTGCGGTTAAAATCACAATTAGGGCATTCGGTCCCAATAATTGTGTTATCCCACCTTGCAACAGGGTGAAACGAGCTAACGTCATTCTTTGTTCGGCTCCAGTTTAAAAAAAAACAAACCACAGGCGTTTTCATTAATTAAGCGCTTGCATGACCCACATTTGAATTCACCTTAACAAATGGCTTTATGGTCTACAGGTGCTAATCGATCTGTCGTGACAAATTGTATTTAAATTACTGAATTAGTCTTTAATAAAAAGCGGAGAAAAATGTCAGCCTGATTTGTTTAAATTGCTCTGACATTTGATGTGAAAATTGGAAATCAATTTGTAATTTTTTTGTGAATGACAATTGCATTATTATCCAACGGATTTTTTTCTTCTAAATTACTGTCCACAAAAGTTAATTTTATACTGTAAAACCACGCGTGGGTGCTACATAAACTTGCAATGTACAGGGTAGTGCAAAAAGAAAGAAACACACTTTTGACAGCAATTTTCACCTAGTTGTGGAGCATATTTCACAAATTTTATTTAATGGTATTAAACTATATTGATCTTTAAACACAAGTGACGGAAAAAAATGACACCCAAACGCATATTTAGTCTCTGAGATATGGTAGTTTAAAAATTTCATGTGCCAAAAAAAAAAACACCTCAACGCACGGCTTTATTCCATCTGCTTGACCGAGCTCCGGAGCTTGATTTGAAGACAAAAAACACTACACTAGACTTACACGCGAACAACAGTGATTTTGGTGACTTGTATTCAAGTCGAACACGGAACACACTTCGCAAATGCAGCGCGCGGCGCATGCAGCGCGCAGAAGGCCAGGTATACGCGCACTGTTGTCAACAATATTGCAGTGGCAGCTTCAAATAGTTTGACGAAAAAGATGAAATGAAGACAGTGTCTTGAATTGTATTTCTTGCGGATCAAGTCAGTCTGATATAAATACTACTACTATTGGATGGCTTTTTTTCGGTGGATACAAGAATATATTGCACTCCCTACGATAATATTGCACTCGTCTTCGACTCGTGCTTGTTTTACATGTAGCTCGTGCAATATATTCTTGTATCCACCCCGAAGCCATCCAATATTATATAATTATAATCATACCATGAATAATTGGGAAAAAAATATGCAGAACCCCCATACCTATCAAGCAGAAAAATTTTAACAAGGAGGAAATGGTCATTAGAGAACCCTGGCCCAATGCCGAAGTAATATGGAATCTTGATTAACAAAAAAACAAAAAAAATAACGAAAACAAAAAAGAATTCAAGCCTCTTACTTGCCTCTCAACAGCCATGTGGTTGCGAAGGCCGATTTCTATAGGTTATGTAATACTTTATTTCGAATGAAACAACATGCACACATGTTGATGTTCGCGGGCGAATTCTTTGAAAATAAATTTCTCCCGTTTGGAGAAATGGCGCGATTTTGTTTCATCAAATGCCACACTTTTGTCAGCAGCCACTTTCGCGCATGATTTGCGAGCTTCCGTGAGGAACATTCGCTCCGATTTCTTCGGTCAAGTCGGTCAAATATCAGCCATTCCCCTACCTCTTCTTAGCTCTTTGTCCATTTTCGTCAAGCGCCGGCAAACGCAAATCACGTTCGGCAGCCAATTTAGGCTGAAGCATGAAAAACTTGATCAGCGCATTTCGAAATCAAATATTTGAATATTAGATCAAGTTCAAGTAAGAATAATCAAATATTGAACCTTTTCTTTTTTAAGTAGAACAAAGAAATTGACTGAAGCGGGGTTTGAACCCACAACCTCCAGACTGCTATTCCGGAGCTCTACAAACTGAGCTATTAACCCTAACCACTCCAACTCCATCAAAATCCATCCCCTCATTTTGGTGGACTTGGTCCCCTCACTTTGGTGGACTTGGTCCCCTCATTTTGGTGGACTTGGTCCCCTCATTTTGGTGGACTTGGTCCCCTCATTTTGGTGGACTTGGTCCCCTCATTTTGGTGGACTTGGTCCCCTCATTTTGGTGGACTTGGTCCCCTCATTTTGGTGGACTTGGTCCCCTCATTTTGGTGGACTTGGTCCAGAAGGCCTGGCGTGACTTAATATTGATGGAGTATGATGGACTTGGGCCTAATGGCCTGAAGCAGTGCTAGGGGTATCCGATTGATTTTGCCTGGCTTCCTGCACTGCTATTGTGATGAAAGCCATGTGTAGCAAGTCCATGAATGTCAACCAGTGCGTCAGTGGTGGATTCCATTATGTCATGTACAGTTTTGTATTGGACGCACAGTGTTTGATGGATTTTGATGGACCAGGTCCAGTTCCTAGTAAAAGATGCTAGGGAGTTCGGGCTAAGCCCTTTTAGTAGGCGGTTCCCCATTTTGTCAATGTCTTTGTTCAAGGGCGCCAGTCACAATCCATACACTCGTGAAGGCCATATAGCCAGGGATCACGCCCTAAGTCACGACGCTAGCAATATTAGCAATGCTGCAAATCCCGGGAAATAGCAAACGGGGATCACTCATATCAAATTATTAGTGCTTTCTTTAAAGAAATAATCCTATTGAGTATCGACTCGTGATTATCAGGACCTCATATTGAAAAAAATATATACAATAAAGAATCACATGCATGGCGAGTTTCTAATAATGTCTGTAGACTAGGCAGTCTCTGTGTAGTGTTCTTGACAATGCCCGAGTCGGAAGTCCAAAGTTCTGTTTGCTTTGGCTGCCGATGCCTCAACGACTCTTCAAGAACACGCACACTTCCTCCACAGTTACGCCGCAGCATTATGATGTCATTTTTAATGAGATTGATCAGCTCTTTGCTTCTTAGCGAAGGGAGTGTAACGTTTCTCCGTCTGTCTAGTTTCAGAGGTATTTTATGCGACTGTAAGTGTATGGAGGGTTCTGGAAGTCTTAACAGCCAACAGTCTGTAAACTTCTTGTGCAAACATGGTTCTTGGCTAAAATGTTGCAACCTGAGGCCACTTCAGCAGTTGTGTACAAAGTCTATGGAGAGTCAAGACAATTTTCAAAGTACTTCCAAACAAAATTGGAAATGTTTCTCCGTCCCAGATTCATGTCTTATCATCATATTTGCAATGACTGACCTTCATTGAGATGATATATGAAGGAAAAAGTGGTACCAGGTTGCAACATTTTTTTCGCAAGGTTTATCCTATAGAACATGAAGTCATTGTAAACACCGCAAAAAAGAAGAAGAAAAAAGTCCACATACATTGGAGGGGTCATAATTTTAAATCTGATCGTAAATATGATGACGTCATTTATATAGACCTTTGGGGAATTTTGTTAGCTACATTTTGATATCCTGTTTGCTACCAATGACAGTAAATCATCCAAGATTGACAATGGCTTATGACAAATGATGCAGTTTGAAAAGTTGCACATTTAAAGATTACGCGAGGAGAAATTGCTAAGCGTAGACACACATGCTTGTAATTGGCCCCTATCGACTGCACAGTGCCTGAACAAAGCTTGCATGGGTAATTCAATTTGCTTGCTCCCATGCATGCAAGCACTGTGCGATCGGTATTCCTTGCTGTTCGGTTCAGGCAGTGTGACACTGTCACCAAGGGCGGATCCAGGGGGGGGGGGCCAAAGGGGGCCATGGCCCCCCCCAAAACGAAATCAATTTTTTTTTTTTTTTATGTGACATCGCAATAACGGCAGGCAATGAGTGCACCCCCCCCCTCCCAAATTTTCACAACTTTTTTTAAGGAGGTTCCTCTTGTCTTTTCCCCGTTTTTTTCCTGCTGTCAACTGGTAATTTAATCACTAAAATGACAGAAATTCTCACCCACACAAGCAAATATATTCGCCACTTGTAACTTTGGGTTTCGCCTCCATTTTCGGCACCCCGCCCCCCCCCCCCCCTTTTCCGTAAATGCTAGATCCGCCACTGGGTCTGAACAAACCTCAATCTACAGGGTGGATAAAAAACGAAACCGAGATATTATTGCTAATTGGAACAGAAGTAGGGCAAATGTGAATCAAAAGGAGGTATCTTCTGTTAGGGTTGAATCTCCTCATTAAAATGACACCCTGGTCATGTCATTACATTCATGATTGACTGAGCAGTGACCAATTTTATGAAAGGGTCTATTTACAGGCTTGCCCCACTTTTCAATTGTGGTGTCATTTATCACAGAGTGAAAAGCTATGGTTGCCAATCAAGGCAGGTGGGGGAAAAAGAGATTTCACCATGAAAAGTGGGGCAAGCCTGTAAATAGACCCTTTCATAAAATTGGTCACTGCTCAGTCAACCGTGAATGTAAGGACATGATCAGGGTGTCATTTTAAAGAGGAGATTCAACCCTAACAGAGGATATCTCCCTTTGATTCACATGTGCCCTGCTTCTGTTCCAATTAGCAATAATATCTCGGTTTCATTTTTTTTTCCACCCTGTATATCAGATTGAGATGCAATCTTTGTTCAGTGGTGGACCACCCACATTCGATAATTCAAGGCTCATCCCATTTTGTTTGGGTACCGTTATCTTACATACATGTACATGAACATTGTGTACATGTAACTACATGCATGCATGATCCTGTATTGGACTGGCACATAGATAAGCAGACAGACAGTCCAACAGACGACAGACTTGAAGTGAGAGTGATAATTTCTCAATAAAGTGTAAAGGCATCAGCCAGGGCATAAGAGGCAATGTAACAACCCGCCCCATCAATCGACTCCTCGTAACACATCAGCCTTTCTGAAGTCTCCCCCCCCCCCCCACACCGGAGGTCTCCATCATCTCGATTTTTTCAACTCTTCTGATTGTCGCTCCCCGAGGTGTCTGCATCGCCTGCGCGCAGGAATTAAAACGAGCAAATTGAACGCAACTGCGTCCAGTGCTGCTGCGACACTCTGCGGAATACGGCCCTGACAAATTCAACTCGACAGCACTCAAGCTGTGAGCTACAAAATGTTCAAGATCCTACTGGGTTCAACGACCTCACACTTTCATGCCCTCAGTATTACTTGCTGTTAAGTCTTACTGCGCTCAATCAAACTTGTCTTTAATACCATTTTGAATGCTAGCCAGTTACATATATTGGGTTTTGTCTTTGACTGATGTAATTTCAGAGTTGTAATTTGACACTTTTATCACTGCTATACTATAAAGCGGAAACGGTGAATGTGTGTACACCATTGCAGTCACCCTGCGGACCAATGAACAACAGACGTCCACACGATGCAGGGACTTACTTAGACATTTTTCGGACTTGCACAGGTCAACACAACGTTTCTCACTTTTTGAAAAGCAATATTAGAGGCATTTTTTGGTCTGGGTATAATTTGTCGCAAAATGCTGAAGCAGAGCATTCATGGAAATCATGGTCAAAACATCAGTTTCAAAGAGTGTTAACAGTCCAAGTGGTAGCATATTTTCTCTTAAAGACAGAGTCCATCATTTGCAGCTGTCCAAAAAGTAACTGGCGTAATTATTGTTGAAAAACATACTTGGTTGAAAGATAGTAAGGGGACTAAACTCCCTGTGAAATTATTTTTTTCTGGCAAGCTGTCATTTTGAGGAAATCAACAAAAGAAGGCCTTTCCAATGGTGCGTCTTAAGAAGCACCGTTGGAAATTTCCGTTAGTGGCTGAATTCAGGCCCAATTCAAAACATGATTCAGCAACTCTTGATTTGAAATCGAGATCCTAGAATATTATTTTTCTCGAAATATACAGCTGAAGCTGAGCTGAAACTTCATCAGGTTAGTTGTTCAGCACCCTTCTTTAGATTTTGAGCACTTTTGTTGCTTCAAACAAACAAAATGTACAAATTACAAATGATGGACTATACCTTTAAAGGGGAGATACAACATTTGCGAAACATCAAAAAACGAAATGATCAAATTATCACAAAGTATCTTACTGGATTGCTAGGGAATGACAGTCTAAAGCATCTTGTAAAATCAAAAAGGGCTCCTATTTTTACATATTTAGTTATTCCACATTTTCTTTGCAATTGATTACACACCTGTGAAGGGGTACACGCCTGCTAGACTGATTCTCTGACCTTACAATTCCCCAAAGTCTATAAATTGTTCCGTTTCATCTTAAGTGGGGTCAGGGAACCAGACTACAAGAACATGGTTGGTTTTCTTGGATTTCCCAGCATCTCTGAACCCAAAACTTGAAGCAAGTCAGTTTAACAATGTTTGCTATAACATACTAATCCTCCAAATCCATTTATTTCTGAAAATTGCAGCAAAAGAAAATGTACACATTCCCACTTTAACTGCACACAAAGCGGGTGAAAGAATCCCGTTACAGATGCTTATTGCTTGTGAGCAAAAAAAACCCCCAAACCCCAAAACAATTGACAGGCTTGCTCAGTTGGGACTCGAACCCACAACCTCCTGATCAGTATAGCAGATATCTGAAAGAAAAAAAAGGTAATGATCTCTGTTCTACCGGTATTTACCATGGGGTCAAGTGTGCATCCCAATCAATGGGCTTCATACAACCAGCAAAATTCCTAAACCATATGGACATTTTAGTTTAATTAAAACTGGACGCATTGAGTGACCACATGGTGGTCATTGAATAAGGTAAAGTACTCTCACAAAACACGGACCGATGATATGGGAATATATAAGCTCGCCAGAAATTATAATCCTGGCAACTACAAATTCTAGCGGCACGTGTGGTCTAACAGAAGAGCACAGGCCCATGATCGTGGGATTGTGGGTTCGAGCCCCACCGTGGCCACGCGTGTTGTGTCCTTGAGTAAGGCGCTTTACCTCAATTACTCCTCTCAACCCAGGTGTTAAATGGGTACCAGCATTATTCAATGCTGGGAAGGTAACAGACTCGCTGTGGAGGAGGTGTGGCGATCCCCCCACAGCAGCATATGAGTCTGGCCCAAACGCTTTGAAAGAGAGATGGGCACTCCGTTCCTGTGAACACAGGTTCATCCCCTTTACTTTTTTTGTTACAGTGTAGATTAGAAAAAACAAATGTGGCCAATATAATAGAAAATTGGTTTATATTGGACAGCCAGACCAAGTCGAGAGAAGCAGTAGTTTAGATAAGCTTGGAGATTTCACATGACATGGTACTCATCACAATAGATGATCCCTACGCCAACCCCCTACATTTATTTCTGAGTTTTTGTTTCCCTCTAAACTGTTTTTGTTTAAATTTTGTTTCATGTAGAGCCTCAATTAATTTTTTTGATGAGACTTTATGTAAATTTTGACAGTTTTTATTTAAAAATTCCAACATACGTTTCTGACTCCAAAAGTTGGAGTGAAATTTCTACTAAAAAATAATTTCTCAGAGTAAATACATGTCGCACGTACATGTACTACATGTATTTCATCTGTATAATATGTTATCTCAAAGTGTATTAGTCCAAGAGTCTTCTGCTTGCTGGTCCCAGAGGGCCGGTCTAGTGTCCTCTTTGTACCTGACTTTCTGACTTTCTGACTTACTCCCCGACTGACTAACTGACTGACTCCCCCCCCCCCCCCCCCACTGATAACTAACTTTCACTTTCAATATGGGCTCCGTGCGCCAACAAAAGAGGGCGCACTTTTACCACTTCTGAGTGCCCCTTGGACGGGCCACTGCATGTGCGCACTGTAGTTCGCGCGAAGTAGGCACAACTTTTTTGTTTCATGAATTTGCACAAAGCCAAGCCACAGTATCTTCACGCATGAGCGTCAGGCGTCGTCGGCATGCGAATACGTTCCATTACATTCAAATTTATCTTGCAATGGTCTCCTCCCTGCCCCCAATAACTTTAGATACCATTTGAAATACACAGTGGATGGATTGGGAACCAGTCTAGGTCACCCCCAACTCTCCTTTTCTGGCCGTTGATGGGGTACTTGTGCACGGAGCCCATAGGGTTTTGCCCTTCACTGACGTATTCTATAAACAATGTATACTCAGTGTTGTCTGAACATGGAGCTATAATCTGAGTGCTTGAGAGATATACTTCACAAAGTACTCAGGTGAGACTCGAACCCAAGACCTCCTGCTTTCTAGTGCAGACTGCCACCTTGTGACTTAGCCTGGCTGTTGGGTTGGCTGGTGAAGGGAGCTGAGCAGTGCTATTGTATAGGATTACCCCATAATGGGCTAAATCCGGCCCATTGTGTGGGCAGGAAAAGACTTCCAGTGAATAGCCATTCTGACTCAATTTGTGAGATTCACAATGCAGTGCGCCACCAAGAGTTTGCCATGGAGAGTCCATTTTTCAAGTTTACGGTCAACAAAACATGGCCCATTTGAATGAGTATAAGTAGACAAAAAATTGAGCTAATTTGCTACAGATTGGGGCACAGCGTTCTGTCGCCCTACAAAAAAAACCCACCATATTGATTAAAAGAAAAGAAAAGGGCAAACATATACTCGAATCATACGCTTACGAAACTACTGGCCAGAAAAACCAACAATTTCAAATGTCCTGCGCTGCGAATTTCTCGACCATCTCCCACAATGCACTGAGAAAAATGAACTATCCGTGGCAAACTCTTGGTGGCGCCCTGCATTGTGAATCGCCCAAACTAAATCTAATTTTCTGTGCTCTGGAACAAGCTTTTACAAGGCTTGCCTTGTCTTATGTTCCTGTAATTTCAGGTCTAGCAGATCTCTTTGCATACACGAACTGGCTTCCTTCTTCAGTTGATTTGAATCCTGAAATTTGACACCCCAGCCAAAAAAAATTCATTTTGTTCGTCTAGGGCAGGACTTTCATATCTTGCAAAGCAAACAAACTGCTCCACAGCTGTTAGCGTTAAGCACTGGCTATCTCAAATTTCACAAAACGCTGCATGTTTTTGCATGAAAAGTGATCTGTGGTGGAGATTGCCCACTGCGATAAGACAGATGAGTGTGAACCTTCATATGACGTCAGATTTTGATATTTTCCTGGCATAATTGTGTGAAAAAAAATGTCTGGATTTGCAGGAGAATAAATAATAATAACAATAGGAAGAAGATTATTATTATTACGGGAAATGGTACCTTTGGAAGACATTCCCATAGGGTTGTGCACACAATTTTTCAAACTATAATTACCCCTAACCACAATTTTCCTTTATCCTACCCCAACGAATTTTGGTCAATTTATGTTTTGGACCGTAAACATGACAAACAATCAATCTAGCCTATTTGCGACGGTAAAATTTTGCATCTAAATAGGAGTTGTGACATTAGGGAGAAATTGAAATTCGTTGTAGCTGTAGATTCTATACATGGGGCTGATTTCACGAAACTCATCTTTATAATACATGTATCTTATGACTCATCTTAGGACATAAGACGCTTCCCTGCTCTAAGATCAATCCTAGCTCAGCCATCCTAGACTGATTTCAGTATGTACGCATCTTAAGCAAGACACATCAAAAGAAACAATTTGATGGCTGTTTTATGTTTGTGTTTAGTACTTGATGAAACAGTTGTTGAAAATGTGCAAAGCCAATTTCCCGTGCGCATGCATAGAACACAATTTTTCACCTGAAAAATTTCTCAACAGGTTAAATTTCCCACGCAATTAAAGTAGGTCTACATAAGATACAAAAGAGTTATTAATACCCTTATGACCAAAGGTCTTGCTCCCCGTCTCATCACTCTATTACGAGAACCCAAAGTATTTCATTTTAAAAAGTTGACTAGGTTTTGGCGTATATTTTAATTTTGTAAGTAAGTTATTTTTTATTAACACTATTAAATCACATATCAGAAATCTGTTTCTACAGCGGTTTTCTTTTCTTGAAACTATGGCTCCAGACCGACACTTGTCTTAAATGAGAAGACATTGCAATGGTGTCCAGATGATATACAAATTAACACAGTATTCAGAAGATAAGACAACCCTATTCCCGATCTTAAGTTAAGACAAGTTCAGCCACGTTGCTGAGGAAATTGGGACGGGTTGAACGCGTCTTAAGTTTGGTGAAATCGATCCTAGGACGAGTCCCTAGATAAGATGAGTTAACGTTCCTAAGACGCGTCTTAGCATTTCGTGAAATCGGCCCATAATGCCCGGATAAGCTGCATTCTCGTAAAATCTCGCCGCTTTTTGAGGTCAACTTGCATGCTCTATTTCCAAGAGGTCATTTTGATGAAAATTCTGGTAGCCAGTGGCGCACCCAGGGGGGGGGGGGGGGGGGGATCGGGGGTCTTTGTCAATTATTTTTGTTTGGCCCACGATAAGCCATTTGCGAGTTAAATTTGAATAAAATTTGGAACGCTGACTTAATCCAATGCTTTGCACATTTTAACTTTGCATTCTCCCGACCAAAGAGACTGTTACTACATCACGTGATTTGGGGCAAGCCTTATGCTAGCAACACCCAGCTCTGGCATGGTCTGGTGTCTTTGTGCCATTCTCACCCATTGTGAGCGATGTATTGATGCTGAGCGTCTCTTATGTAACTATGCAAGAGCTTGCCCCGAATCATGTGATTAGCAACAGTGTCTTTGGTCTGGAGAATTCAAAGTTAAAATGTGCCAAGCATTCTGAGCAAGTCAGTGTACCAGATGTTATTGAAATGTAAATCCCAAAGGGTATAGGTTACTCGCAAATGGCTTATTTGACCATGGTGATATGTATGTGGCCTATTTTCGAGTAGTATAAAAGGGGTCTAAATGGTGGCAACAATGTCAAACTAGTCCGTCCCCCCCCCAAAAAAAATTCAAGGGCCAAAAATTGTGGGCAACATTTTTTTTGAAAAAAAATCTAATTTCTAAAAAAAAAATTTGAAAAAAATTATGAGCCACTGCTGGTAGCACCTTTCTTATAACAGAATTGCACAATAGCATTTATTAAGGGAAAAACCTTCATTTTAGCGGTGTAAGGTGGAGGAAATTGCATGTGGAAGAGATAAGATATTGGTTACAGTGGTCAATTTTTTTTGGGGGGGGGGGTATATAGATATAGCTGGAACACAAAAAGGGCTGCAGCATTCGACAAAAATTGATTAATTTCTGAAAGAAAATTGCAGTACTCTAGTTGTTTACAACTGCCGCTGGATTTTTCCTGCCTTTTCAAAGCTGCTGATTGTGGTACATACGGTACATGTGTATCTCAATTTGCGAGAAACAAACCGGTCATGTTCTTCATGATGGATTACGGGCAGAGGAACAAGTGGATCGGGGAACTGAAGTAGTCGCATGCACTTTGCTAGACACTTGTACGTGCAATCTCCGGAGATAGTAGGGGGGGGGGGCGGCGAGGGGACGGAGCAAAGAACGGAGGGCACAAAGTACAACAGGCAAAGGTTTCGATAGCAAATTGGAATGGCTGAGAAACTATTAGGAGTGACCATATGGAGTTTCCAACCGACAAGATAACACTGTACTGTGGATACCAATACACCCATCTATAACTTGATTATGGAGTTCATGGTCTGGCGCCCCCTAGTGGTTTGTCGACGGATATTGATTATATATTGATTTCTTATTTAGCGTAGGTACAGGCTGATCATCCGTGCATTAGTGCGCAGTCCCATGGGGGCTTAAGGTTTTTCCCCACCAATTTCAGAAACGAGAAGAGAATTACATGTAAATCTCCATAGAACACCACTGGGAAATAAATACACACAATCCGCGGTAGTCCTGTGCATTTTCGAATAATTTAGTATTTGATTATTCTAAAATGGATTGGATTGAATATTCTAAACTTGCCAATCAAGTTTTACATGCGCCAGCCAAAACTGGCTATACCTACTGGGATTTGTGTGTTCCTGCGCTTGTCGAAAATTTACAAAGAGTTTATCAACCCTCCTCTGTGCCAAAAAAACATTCTGTGCCAAGTTGTCCTTTCAGTCAAAATCAATCAACTGACTGTTTTCAACAGGTAAGAGCTCCCGGCCTACATATAAAGCAAGACTGACTGATTCAATATGATTCAGCAACTTTCGATTTGAAATCGAGTTTCCAGAATGTTGTTTTTCTCGAGATATACAGCTGACGCTGAGCTGAAACTTCATCAGGTTAGTTGTTCAGCACCCTTCTTTAGATTTTGAGCACTTTTGTCGCTTCAAACGAACAAAATGCACAAATTGACGGACTGTATCTTTAAAGGGAATATACAACATTTGCAAACATCGAAAAATAAAACTACCAAGTTTTTGCGAAATACCTTAATAGGATGTTGGTAAATGACAGTCTAAAGCATCCTGTAAAATTATGGCACCTGGTATACTGTCATTTTCAAGAAAAGTGGTATTTTTGTATCAATTTCCAACGCTGATCGGCCGATCAGCGTTGGAAACAACTGGCTTTTTTTTCAAATACTGGCCCCAATTGACCATTGCACTTGTTTGCAATCGATTACAAACCTATGAACGGGTACGAGCCAGCTAGACTGGTTCCCTGACCTTACAATTCCCCAATGTATGTAAACTGCTCTGTTTCTTCTTATATGGAGTCAGGGAACCAGACTACAGGAAATGATCGTTTTTCTTGGTTTTTATAGCATTTTCGAACCCAAAACCTCCAAAAAGTCAGTGTAACTATATTTGCTTTATATTTCCAACCCCCCAATTCCATCCATTTCTGAAAATTACAGCAAAAGCAAATGATGTATATTCCCTTTAACCTTACAAAATTTCCAAAAAGTGGAGTCCATTTGAAATGCAAACTTAAGCTTCTGAAAACAGGGATGCATGGACTGCAGTGCCGATGACTGCCGACATGAACAAAAAAACAAAACAAACAAAAAATTGTTCCAGGTACCTGGACAATCAACTCCGCAGACGAGTACCCGCCGAGTTCCAAGGAACGACCGACTCCCCGATGCATTAATCCCCTGATCAAATGTGTATTATTCAAAAATGGGAATGAATCATTCTGAGGTAACGTTCTCCAATCTCCACAAGGGAGAGATAAGACACGGGGAAAAAAAAAACAGGGGAGCAGAGGACAACAAGAGTTAGAGTGGACAGATGAGGACGACGCAGCAAGACAGAGCCAAATGAAGGTAATCTGTAAGACTCAAGTAGGATGAAGAGGGCAGGGTGACGTCAGGTGTCTTTGGATGACAGATTCGGGCGGCGATGGTGATTACTTCATCGCAGACTGGCAATGAATTCCTTTGAAGGCTAGACAGAAGAATATGTCAATAAGGTGCAGTTCGCAATTGCTGCCAACAGCGCTGATCTTTGTTGCAGCACTGATCTTTGAATGAAAGGTTTGGGAATAATTTGAATAATTTTAACGAAGAGAATGGTTCTAAAAAGAACCAGAGGTATAGATTCAACGTTCCCGTCAGTATGCTCTGACCGTCTTCAGGAGAGTGCCTAAACTCTAAGAAAGTAAAAACACCAGGCGTGGATCCAGAGGGGGGGTTTTGGGGGTCAAACCCCCCCTCCCCAGCTCTGTCAAAAAACAAAAAAAAATTCATACAAATTCCTAAAAATAAGTCGAACCCCCCCCCCCAAAAAAAAAATACTGGTAAAATGTCCGCCTGTTCAAAATACGGTACACCATTCTGTAATCTAGTGTTAATAATCGTCAAATTTGAACAGCGCCCCCTGTTGTAATATGGTACCAGCAAAAAAAAATAGTTCTGCTTCCAGTTTCTCTACCTACCCTATTCTGACATTACCTACCCATTTTTTTAATGGGAAAAATGTCAAAAAAAAACACTCAAAACTATCAATTTCTACCTTTTACCCTTGATGATCGTCCACAAAAAAAATGGCCCCCCCCCCCAAAAAAAAATTCCCTACCTACATGTACCTACTCTATTTTCAAATGCCAGGCAATTGGAAGCAGAACTATTATTTTTGGGGGGCCTTACTCTTACAATTTAAAAATGATATCTGGAGTAGACAAAAAGAAAAAGAACAAAAACAAAATAAAGCTATAAGATGTTGAGGAACTCACAAGTTGTTGACAGAGGCATAGGTAACTATCAATCTGTGGCTATAAGATAGGAAATGCCAATAAAAGAATTAGTAGTGATATATCAATCGATATACAATCATCTCCTGAAAATATCTCACCCAGCATTATTTCTGGGATACCCTGCGGAGTGTTTGGCATGAGGACCCCCACGTCGTAGCCATCTATTTTGACAAGAACGGGACTACAATGTATTTCAGCCAAACGTTGGCTCGCAGTACAACTGGGTAATAACAAACGCATTCAAACAAAATTCCTAAGACCCCCACCGAAAAAAAATAATTACTGATATCACCAGAACAGAAAAGAAAATGTTGCTAATTAGGCTGGCACTTTATTCTCGCTGCATCCGGACATACAACAAACGACTCTGGGGACAGCACATGATGCAGGGATTCCAAATGATGAATTGCAAATTTGTCGCGGCTTTTCAAGTTGATCCTCATGTATATCGGGAAAGATAGCAACATTGAAACGCAAGATAATGCACCCGAGACAAAAGGGAATTCCTTTCTGAATACACGCCAAGCCTGCTGACAGGACAGAAAATTCCATGAAAAAAAGTAATCAAAACCCTGTGAATAATTCACATCTTCCATGTAAAGCAGTTGGCATGTTGCCAAACTTAAGCTGCAAATGGAACCTAAAGCTACTGGATGATAAAGTGGCCATCAAAATGGAGATGGTCTTTTTGATTTCATCTTTCCATATTTCATTAAGATGCTATTAGCATCGTGACCCGTCGCCACAGAATGAGCTTAAAAGGCAGAGTACATCATTTGCAGCTATCCAAAAAGAAACTGATGAAAATATTCTCGAAAAGCAGTCATGACACTAAACTCCCTGTGGAATTATTCTTTCTGGCATGCTGTCATTTTGAAGAAAAAAAAACCTGGACGCTGGATTCAGGCCCAATTCAAAACATGATTCAGCAACTTTTGATTGAAATCGAGATCCTAGAATGTTGTTTTTCTCAAAAAAAATCCAGCTGAAGCTAAGCTGAAACTTCATCAGATTGGTTGTTCAGCATCCTTCTTCAGATATTGAGCACTTTTGTTGCTTCAAACGAACAAAATGCACAAATTACAAATGATGGACTATACCTGTAAGTTTTGGGACTTTCAAGCACAGTATTGAGAGTCCCAAATTTTCAGACTAGCGGAAAAAGAACACAAAGCTGGCCCTCTGGGACCAGCAAAAATCAGAAGAGAGCCAGTCAAACGCAATACATCATAACATGACATTCTAGCCGGCGTCCGGTCTTTGCTTTTGCAAAACTCTCTTCCAGACAACCGAGCTTCACTTGTTGCTCAGCATGAAAAAGTGAACCGTCATACGCAAGACTTCGAAGAAACGATATCCATAAAAATATCAGGTCTTTGAACTGACAAACGGACAAAGAGAGAAAAGTATGAAAGAAAAGAAATGGATACACTCACTTCCACTGGAGTTATATTTTCGACTTTGTTTGGCTCTGCCACCATGGCAGACAAAAAAAAGAAAGATAATGGCTACTTAATACAATTTGATTGGCCGCAAATGTATGGATCGGATTGCAGGAAAGCCAAATATTGACAAATGCCGCACGGACGAATGTGTTAATTTCGGCGGATAAACAGAGCGTGCTGCTATCAAAAGCCAGCAGCGGGGCCAGAGAAGCTTCTCTTTCTATGGCACTGCTTACTGCGCCCGGACTCGGATTTCAAACCATTATAGCACATTCTTACAAAATACTCGTCGAGGGAGTAGGGAAAGAAGAACAATAACATAAAAAAAAGAGGAAATTAATTGAATTCTCCCATAAACAGCTCGGGAAAGTTAATCCTCCCACTCTGAATTCAACTGGTTGGCACAAAGGGCAAATTGCTTGATGACCGATGCATTGCACGCAGGCCTTTACAAACTTCACAGGGGGGGGGGGGGGAACCATTTGCCTGCTAAGATCCTGTCAATTTGGACTTCATATGAGCTTTTAATTGTGTCAACATTCTTTTCTTGTCCTTGGATGCGAAATCCCACTTGTTGTTGAGACACCGTTATTTTCTGTGGCTTCTTCAAGTTTGGCTTTTTATTGAAGTTGATGGCTTTCAATTATTATGTAGGCGTAGCCTATTACTGTTGTTACCACGGCAACAGGTGCATCACAGCGGAAGGAAGACAGACATTTAAGCGTTTGTGAGGTTTACTGCCAGTGCCATAAATCCCGGGGGATGGGGGTATATGAGCTCCGTGCGCTACCAAATGAGGGCGCCCTTTTACCTAACAACGACGTCCCATGGGCGGGACATTTCGCTGGTTGACGCGCGTACACCAGGGGATTTGTTCTATTTACACGCAGTGGCCGCGCTTCGCGGCAAATGAATTGCAGTCAGGCAAGATGGCGTCGGTCGGTCACCCCCAACTGTACTTCCTTTGCCGGTGAGGGGGTGCTTGTGAACGGAGCGGATACCAAGCTTTTTGACAAGGGGAGGGGGAGATGGGTCATGGGATCATTCTCCCTCCCCACCCCCCTCCCCTCCCCCACCCCCCAGATTTTGGCTCTGACCCAAAAAATCATTGTGGTTGTGGCAAAAACAAATTGTAAAATAAAGACAAGAACACATCCAGGCCACTCACTGATGGGAAAGAATGTAGTATCCAGACGCCACCTCAGCAGTTGTGTACAAAGTCTATGGAGAGGCAAGAGAATTTTCTAAGTATTTCCTAACAAAATTGGAAATGTTTCTCAGTCCCAGATTCACGTCTTTTCAACATTTTTGCAATGACTGACCTTTATTGAGATGATATATGAAGAAAAAAAGTGGCATCTGGTTGCAACATTCTTTTCCGCTGTTGTAATATAATGTAATTTAGTCTAAAATCGATTTCCACAAACAATTCTTCAGTCAAAAATGAAACCAACAAATCTTGTTTTGGCCAAGTAACTTTGTCAAAAACAAGTCCTAGATACTTCATTATAAAAGAAACCCTCGGTTTTGGCTGTGGTCCAACTCGTTGCGACGGTAATTGCATCTCAGCAGGCCAATTGGATGAGCCTTGACGATCCCTAACCAACCCCCCGGAGGGACTGGCTCGACTTCACCCTAAATAGCTCCGTAACTGTCTGTCTGTCTTTCGTTTGGCCTCCGACTTGGCTAATCACTTCATTTGCTTGTTAATACGGTGTGCCATGGAAGTCGGAAAGTGGATACATTTTCCACAAGATGAGTCGGAGGGACAGAGTGCAAGATTTTTTTTTTTATCCTCGCCCGAGTTCAGATACACGTACGCGACCAACCGTGCATGTTGACTTCCAAGAAATTTATCTTACGCTGGGCCGGCTATCTCCGGTCTAATTAATAGGGGCCTGTTTGTCCAACAGTGAAAGTGACACGGACGTGTTTATTTTCATTCGTTTACCTTGAAGTAACTATCCTTCAGAGAAATGCGTCTCAAAACAAAAATCGAATCTCGTTTTGTATGAGCTACCAAATACATGTAGGAGTACAATTTTTCATGTGGCAACATTTCTGCTAAAAAAAGAAGGAAAAAACACACTAGAAAACGCTTGGTCTATAGTATATTCAAATTTCAAAGCACGCTGCCAGTCACGTACGACGCAGGCTAAAAAAAAAAGGAAACGAGAAAGCCTCAACAAGTTCCAGAAATATATGATAAAAATCAATTTTTTTGTGTGATTCTAAGGGCATTGCCTACTCAAAACAACCATCTGGGAATTAAGGCCGCGGACTAGTGGACTACAGAAGAGGAGCGAAACGTGACTGATCGTGACATCCGACCGGCGCAGAGGGAAGAGAGCAAAACTCCAGCACATAATGGGACAATGCGCCATTCAAGGCTACATCAACAACTTTGGGATAGAACGAGAAAGCCACAAACTACACAAATGAACTCACACTGCTTCAGTTTTTTTTTTTTTTTTTATATTTGAAATAAATTTTGCAGAGTTTCTTTCTGTATATTCAGAAACGAGCTGTATCCTGTTGATCAAAGAAACGCTCCTCTGCTCGAAAGCAATGTTTTGTTTGGCTACTTGAAGTATCCAAAGATAAATTACCCCACTGGGGGCTTTTCAGGAGATTTTATTTCCTGCAACCGTTTTGGAATATTCTAATTACAGCTTCAAAGCAATTCAAGGGCTAAATATGTGTTATTTAAGAATCCAATTGGCCAAGTGTACATGGACCATGCATGCATTTAGCAAACAAATCAAGGAACGTATTTGTGATGGCAGTGGTGGTTGAGGGGGGGGGGGGGGGAGGGAGGTGTCAAGCATCATCTTGAGCCGCAGTAAATTGGAAAATCATGCAGAAAAAAAGTAGCACAAGCCTGCTCAACAAGTCAACAATTCTTGAACCGATTGAAATTATGTTGTCAGTATATTAAAGGGAAGATACAACATTTGCAAAAATTACAAAACGAAATGACCAAATTATCACAAAATACCTTACTGGATTGTTAGGGATTGACAGTCTAAAGCATCCTGTGAAATCGTGGCTCCTGGTGTGCTGACATTTTCAAGAAAAAAATATTTTTCCAACGCTGGTCGGCCGACCAGCGTTGGAGAAAACTGTTTTTTTTTCTCAAAACTGCTCCTAATTTTAATAATTAGTTATTCCATGTTTTCTTTGCAATTGATTACACAACTGTGAAGGGGTACAAGCCTACTAGACTGACTCTCTGATCTTACAATTCCCCAAAGTCTATAAATTCTCCGTTTCATCTTAAGTGGGTTCAGGGAACCAGACTACAAGAACATGAATGGTTTTCTTGCTGTTTCCAGCATCTACAAGCCAACAAAGTAAAACAAGTCATTTTAACAATATTTGCTATACCATGCTACTCCTCCAAATCCATTTATTTCTGAAAATTGCAGCAAAAGCAAATGTTGTACATTCATACTCCATATTGATGGAGTACGATGGACTTGGGCCTAATGGCCTCAAGCAGTGCTAGGGGTATCCGATTGATTTTGCCTGGCTTCCTGTACTGCTATTATGATAAAAGCCATGTGTAGCAAGTCCATGAATGTCCACCAGTGCATCAGTGGTGGATTCCATTATGTCATGTACAGTTTTGTATTGGACGCACAGTGATTGATGGATTTTGATGGACTTGGTCCAGTTCCTAGTAAAAGAGGCTACAGGGTTAGGGTTTCCGATGTTTTCAAAACTATTGAATTTACAAAACCTTCAAAGCACTACAATACTTGATTACATTTGGGGCACACATAGACACGTAGTTAAGGTTTTACTTTTTTTCAATGACTACCATTGTTGATTTATCATGTTATCACTCCAGTCTGCAGACATAATGAACATGAGTCAGCCTTTGTGAATGGTTTAAACGTTTAAACGGTTCTTAAAATACTTGCTAAACATTTACAAAATTTAACGCAAAGTCACATCCTTAAGTTAAAATATATATCACACTTCTTCCCCTTAGTTGAGATCTAGTGTTAAAGCTACAGTCCATCATTTGCAGCTATCCAGAAAGTAACTGACAAAATTATTGTTGAAAAGCTTACTTGGTTTAAAGATAGTAATGGCACTTAACTCCCTGTGAAATTATTCTTTCTGGCAAGCTGTCATTTTTGAAGAAAACAATGAAAGAAGGCCATTTCCAATGATGCATCTACATTCGTAGACATTTACATTAGTAGTTCATTTTTCATTCGGCGAAGCGCACGCAAGCGTTGACACGACGCACCCTTCTTTAGATTTGGGGCACTTTTGTTGCTTCAAACGAACATAATGCACAAATGGACGCTACTTTTGAATTATCTGGAAAATATGAGAAATTTTCAGTTCTAGAGCCAGCACTAACTGCCGGGTTTTTTTTATGCGTTGTCACAAATACGGACCATTTATAGAACCCCCTTCAAAGTGGATGAATCAATAAAAAAAAGCTGCCTTGATACAGATGGTCGCCATGGCGACAAATGTATCCATCTGTTGTCGAGCACCATTATGTCAACACCGACAGCCTTGACCAACTTGCATCGCTGTAAGTGGGAGGTGTGGCGGACTAATTTCATCACTAGAGGGCGTGCTTCATGAGTTCCTTCCCATGCCGAAAGAGTTAACGATGCACTGAAGACATTGAACCCGAATTAAAGGTGACTGCTCTTTCTGTGCATACTGACATTATGTCTATGTACAAAATACTGTTATTGCAAACTTTAAGCTGAATAACCTTTAATATTTTTGGCCTTCATACAGACTTGAGAACAAGTCAGTACAGTCGTGTTTTTTTCTGTAGCAGGGTGACCGTTTTAGCCGAATTTCGGCTAAATTTGACACAATTTTTCGTAAAAAAACGAGTCTGACAGAAAATTTGACAGAATGGATTTTTTTTGGCAGATTTCTGGCAGAATTCTCCAAAAATGGTTATTTAACAGAAAAACATATTAAATTTGAAAAACAAATGGTACATTTGTTTAAAAAAGCTTTAATGTATTCAAGCAAACCCTTGCATAATGGGACAGGTTGCCTGGTCTAGCTGCTGAGGTTCACTTGGAACCGGATTTTGCCTGAAATTTACGCAACTTAATAACATCTTTATGTGACTATAGATTGTTTATAAGGTCATTTGAACCTTAATTAAGGCAATACTACAACATCTGCATGCGACTTTAAGTGTTTTTTTATAGTGTATTTCAAGTGATTCTGGGGAATTTGGCAGATTTTTGATTAATCTGACAGATTTTTGAAGTGCATTTAGCAGAATTTGGGCATGACCTTACGGTCACCCTGGTCTGTAGGCGCACCCGATATTTACAAGCATGGCGCTGTGTATCATATTTATTATTACTCTTGGGGTGCCGCGCTAGCATGACGACCCCAAGTGGGCGTGGTAAAAGTTGGTGAAGCAATTTTGCCACCTTTTTCATCATCAACGTGATGTTTTGGGTAACAGTGATATGGAGTGTTGTCATAGAGATAATGTTGTAATATTTAACTACTCAAAGTCTGAAAGAAACAAACTTGCCAAAAAGCGAAACAAAACAAATAAATCATTTTTTTCACATGCCAACCGTGACTTCAGAGAACCATTTGAGGACCTGCATACAATAGCAAAGCCTCTCCATTGACCATTGCATTTTGTGCTTGCGCACTCTTTAGGCCTTTACGAAAAATGTGACGCACAGACATCAGACAGACATCAGACAGACAGACATCTGACAGACAGCGTAGGATCTTTTAATATAGGATATGGTGGGTTTGACATGTCTAGCGACTTCAAGAATATGATCGCTGACAGATAGTAATTTATGCACCCAGCGAAATGTATGCGCATTACGTTTCCATAGAGAGGGCCAATGAAAGCTCACCTGCAGTGTACATTTCTCACTTTTCCCAAAGATTCCCATTAGTACATTACACTCAATGGTATAATAATGATAAAATTAGAAAATTATATAATATGACAAGTAATTGCTCTTTCGAATAAAACAAAAATAAGATGGACTACCAAACGGCTCAGGAATGAGCTTTTGACCCCTCGAAGAATGGGACTCGCTCCGTGCTGCATCCCATTCACCACGCACAGATCACGTGTACAAAACACGGACAAACGCGTAAGCTGTAAGATGTAACATGAATATTCATATTCTCCTGATTCCTAACCAATCAGACTGCTCCGTCCAAATCTAGTAGCAATTGCCATACGTTGGGTACAAAGCAGAGAACATATTATTCAAGTCGGTAATTGGTATCGACGTACACGCATATTGGGGTTGAGGATGCACAATCCCGTCCCCGCATACCGCAAACTAGACGTGCCGTACCGTGGGATGGCGCGGTATACAGAGGCTGTCCGTGCTGGCGCAGTGCGTAATGGGGAAAAAAAACCAACTGCTAATTACCGACTTGATTTCAAGTGTAAATAGATTGAAGAATCGTTCTTTTAATGCAAGGAAGATGGGGGAGAGGTGACTACAGCCCGTCCAAAAATAACCGCAACATTTTTTGTGAGGCTCTAGCGTCACCGCGGAAACACGTACCACCATTATTTTTATACAATTTTAAAGCCTCGAATCTTAACTTTATCACTGGTAAGTATTGGTTTGATTTTCAAAAGGGTTTTGAAATGATTTGTGTTCAAATATAGGCATGTCAAAAACAAACTCAACAAATTTGACGGAAAATCAATCATGCACATTTTTTCTAATGTGGAGATGCTTCATCGTGTTTATGATGTGACGATCTCGTTGCCTTTTACTTTCTGTATTTCCTTTGCTTTTCAATCCATGTAGTCTACATCTTAATAAATGAATTCACAATATTGTTCTTCGTTTCAAGTTCAAAGTGTTTTTAATATAAATCAACTGTTTTTGTTCGTTATTTCAACAGCATGTTGACTAGAGTTTGCATCTGATGTAGGCTACCGCATCATCGATTTTTCTTGAAATCAGTTGAGTTTGTTTTCAACATGCTTTTACTTGAACACGAATAATCTTAAAATGCTTTTAAATACCAAAGATTTCAAGCTTTAAAATGGTCTAAATCTAATGGCGATACAGGTTTCCATGCCAACGCTAGAGCCTTGCATTAAAAAAGTGCGGGTATTTTGGGATGCGCTGAAGAACAGATGAAAAAGTTCACTTACCTCTTTATCACAAGTTGCTAAGTAGACGAAGCACTTGAATTGCTTGGATATGGTACATGTAGTGTCACTGCAACGAACGATATGAAAATAATGATATTCAAGCTTATAATCATTGAAAACATGACAGGCATCTTCCTGAAATCATCATAAATTTGTTAAAGCTCTGAAGGTTTCTAATTAACAATTGTTGACTGCTGTGATGTGGGATATGACGTTTTGAACACCCGAGGGGCGCAAAGCTTCGCCTCGGGTGGCGCCGTGGCGCACAGCTTGAACATGCAGTGTGGCACTGGAGAAGTGCACATGTTGAGTTGCCCATGTTTGCATTGGGTGGAGCCAAATGGTTTAGTCTATTGCCGCCCAGGTACAAATTTTCTGTAAAGCAACTCACCCAGCGACGTAGGCAAAGTACAGCAACGCATCGACCCTCCTGCCACAAGACGATATTTCAGGGTAGCAGTGCTTCATGATGATCCGATCCTCATCTGACGCCTCCCAGGTAATCAGATTGGTCTCTCCTAGCTCTAAGAACACATCCTGAAGATAAAATACCCAAGTTTTTATTAGCAAAATAATAATAAACAATTGTCGTGCTTACTGTTATATAGCGCTTTCCAGTGATGTAGGTCTCGAGGCAGGTCTCGGTATGGAGACCGGTCTCGAGACTGATTTTCATAGGTCTCGAACAATTTTAAGGTCTTGACTCAAAGAACTCGGTCTCGGCCTCGATCTCGAAGCAAAAGTCTCGAGATCTTGTGGGGTCTAGAGCATACGAAACCTTATTGTTCAGTTGGGAAGCATGACTTTATCATTGTTCAGATAATGTTTATTTTCATGGTGTTTTATTTTTTAATCTAAACAAACAATTCTTACCTTATATGTCTGTAGATTGAGCCAGAGTCAGCAAACATCATGAGGGGAAAATGGGAAAAGAAATTTGACCAAATTAAATAAGCGCAAGTACTTAATACGCTGGCAACACTAACAAACGATTTAAAGGGAATGTACAACATTTGCTTTTGCTGCATTTTTCAGAAATAAATGAATTTGGGGGATCAGTATGTTATAGCAAATATTGTTAAAATGACTTGTTTCACGTTTTGGGCTTGTAGATGCTGGAAAAACCAAGAAAACCAATCATGTTCTTGTAGTCTGGTTCCCTGACCGCACTTAAGATGAATCGGAGCAATGTATAGACTTTGGGGAATTGTAAGGTCAGAGAATCAGTCTAGAAGGCTTGTACCCCTTCACAGAAGTGTAATCAATTGCAAAGAAATAAAAAATGCAGAATAACTAATTAGGAAAAGGTAGGAGCAGGTTTTGAAGAGAAAAAAAAGTTTTCTCCAACGCTGGTCGGCCGACCAGCGTTGGAAAAATGGAATATTTCTTGAAAATGTCAGCACACCAGGAGCCACGATTTTACAGGACGCTTTAGACTGTCATTCCCTAACAATCCTGCAAGGTTTTTCGTGATAATTTGATCATTTCGTTTTGTGATGTTTGCAAATGATGTATCTTCTCTTTAAGAGTGACAGATTATCTGGACAATAGCTGGTACACTGCTTTGTCTATGAAGCAGGCTTCCATGCGTCTACAGAACTAATTATGCAGTCTTAGAAATTTGAATTTGAATATGTTCAGGTAATCAGGTATACAGGATACCAATACAAACACAAAGTTCAGGTTACTACTCATTCAAAGTTGCCTCAGACATGGGTTATTTTTCAACAAACTGAGGATATCTTATGAAATTCCTGGGTTAAAGGGAATATACATCATTTGCTTTTGCTGTAATTTTCAGAAATGGATGGAATTGGGGGGTTGGAAATATATAGCAAATATAGTTATACTGACTTTTTTTGAGGTTTTGGGTTCGAAAATGCTATAAAAACCAAGAAAAACAATCGTTTTCCTGTAGTCTGGTTCCCTGACTCTATATAAGAAGAAACAGAGCAGTTTACATACATTGGGGAATTGTAAGGTCAGGGAACCAGTCTAGCTGGCTTGTACCCGTTCATAGGTGTGTAATCGATTGCAAACAAGTGCGATGGGCAATTGGGGCCAGTATTTGAAAAAAAGCCAAGTTTTTCCCAACGCTGGTCGGCTGACCAGCGTTGGAAATTGATACAAAAATACCACTTTTCTTGAAAATGACAGTATACCAGGTGCCATGATTTTACAGGATGCTTTACACTGTCATTCACTAACAGTCCAGCAAGGTATTTCAAAATGATTTGGTAGTTTTATTTTTTGATGTTTGCAAATGTTGTATTTTCCCTTTAATACAAAAAACCAGGAAAGTCATTTTTTGGGTTAATTTTTGACTTTGAACACTTATTTTGCAGAAACTGCTTGATAAGCACTACGGTCAAGCCTTCTGTTCCTTTCCAGTTCTTCTTTGAAGGTCAATTGTGTTGTTATATCGATAACTTTCTTTTTGACCTCAACAACCATCTTCTGTTATTTTCAATGAGATTTATGTTCACTTCTTTTTTTTTTAAGATGTACCCTCCCTTTTTTATGCTTACTTGGATATAATAATAATAAGGAAATAAATATGTGCTTGACCGGTTTGAAGTATGTTTGGCTAGGGGCCTGGACACGGATAATGGCCCGAGCTGAAGGCGAGGGTGAAACAGTCAAAACAAGTCAAATTTCACAAATTTCCAATGATTTACTTCATGTTTTGTGAAACACCCCTCTCCTCTGGCGTTTTCGAATCCCTGTTCTTGACAACACGCGTGTAACACGAGAACGTGTTCTCGAGCTGGCTGTTACGAACGCGCGGGTGCGTGTCGCATCGATATAAAGCAATTCAAAATGGCCGACAATCATCTGAATTTGTACTTAGGCCTATTCCAAATGAACGAGGACGACTGTTGCAAAACCGGACATGCGGGGATGAAATTGCAGACCTGCACTACAATGGTATTCTTATTCCAATCATTAGGGTATTAGCAACAACAAAAAAACCACAAAACAATTTACAAATCTGCACAGTCCGCCATTTTGTTCAAGCTGCTCCTCGCCGAACCCTCCATCAACCGGGGAGTGAAAAAATCGATCCGCGAACGCCCTCTAGGGTCTGTTCTTCACGTTCGAGACCGCTGTTCTCGTGTCAGGTTAACCCGAGTGTTGTCAAGAACAGGGATTCGAAAACGCCCCCAATGTCTATGGTATTCACCTCACGCGTGTAGTGCTAAATATCTCCTTGTATGGAAATTGGTGTGTTCACTGCACATACCGCGCGTACTGCGCAATGTGATGCAGAACGCATGAATTATGTTTAAAACCAGCCGGTCCTTTAAAAGCGGCTTAAAACCACCCACTTGACGGGCTGTTGGCCAATAGCGATGGGTAAACTGTCTTAGGTATTTATGAATGTTGATTACAACATGGGGAAGACTATTAACCCTAACCACTCCAACTCCATCAAAATCCATCCCCCCATTTTGGTGGATTTTGGGGGACTTGGTCCAGAAGGCCTGGCGTGACTAAATATTGATGGAGTATGATGGACTTGGGCCTAATGGCCTGAAGCAGTGCTAGGGGTATCTGATTGATTTTGCCTAGCTTCCTGCACTGCTATTGTGATAAAAGCCATGTGTAGCAAGTCCATGAATGTCAACCAGTGCGTCAGTGGTGGATTCCATTATGTCATGTACAGTTTTGTATTGGAGGCACAGTGATTGATGGATTTTGATGGACTTGGTCCAGTTCCTAGTAAAAGACGCTAGGGAGTTAGGGTTAAAGGAGAAATAACAACACCTACCGTAGGGTTACGACCATGTTCTTCCAGTACTCTCAATATAGCGCTCTCAATGACGGACGTCCCACCCTCCTAAAGTAAGAAAAAGCAAACCTAGTAAAGCTCTATTCACTTGATTCAGAATGACTAAAACATATGTAGAATAAGCTTAGTGGTAATGTACTTGTTCTACATAACCCCCAAGGACAGACACACAAAGGGAGAACAACAGATCCTTTCAGTCCTCGGGAGTTGGGTCTTTTGTTGGAAACGGTCCTCTGTAGTAGGTTCGTGTGATTAGTCTATGAGAGAGTGTTATATTACAGGGACAAAGGAAAACACAAAGCAATGCCCTCGGGAGTATAGTAAAACAAGAGTGTGTGATCATATTTGTGATTCATGTCACACAATGCATTTACTGTACATTCCATTGAAATCTATTTGTAAACGGTACTCAAGCAAGCATGGATGGAAGGGATTTGCAGATTAAAGTCATTCATTAATCCTTCAAGCCCTGAATCCTTCAAAATCCTCTTTGCCAAAGTGGAGGAATTTGGAGGACTGAGGTTACATGGCAAAAGTGTGTTACTGATTTTGTAGGATGCACTTTGTCAAGCCATGCATAAATATAGGCATGAATTATGCTTGAAATCCTCTGTACTGCTCCAGGATGTCGCTGACAAAGTCTCAACATATTGACAGTCTCTGCCGAAGGATTTTGCAGGATTTAGGCAGTGGTCACCCCTCCATGGACAATATTCAAGACATAATGGAGGAATTTGCAGGATTGAGGCTATATGCTATTTTCCCATGAGGCCAACTGGAGAATTTTGCAGGATTGAGGCTACATCCTAGCAAAAAGGACAAGGGAGTTAGGGTTAAGATGGCAGGTCTTTAAAAACAAAATGAGAAGACAATTCTGATTATAAACTCACCTTGCCAACACCCGTGCATCCAACATACTTCACTTTATGAACAGAACTGAAACACACAAACAATAAACCCCGTTAAATGTAATATACAACATTTGCTTTTGCTGTAATTTTCAGAAATGAATGGATTTGGGGTTAGTATTTAATACATTGTAGCAAATATTGTCACACTGACCTGTTGAAAGTTTTGTGTTCATAGATGCTGGAAAAACCAAGAAAAACAATACTGTTCTTTTAGTCTGGTTCCCTAACCCTACTCCAGACGAAATGGAGTGATTTCAATTCCTACCTCCAGCTTTCCTGGTTTTAGTCACCCTTTGCCAAGGGTGGCTTTTATAGACTTGCTTGGGGCAATTTTGCATTAAAAAAAAATAATAAAATAATAAAAACAAGTATAGACGTCAGGGAATTGTCAGGTCAGGGAACCAGACTAGCTGGCTTTCATCCATTCCAAATGTGTAACCGATTGCAAACAAAATGTGGACCAACTACATGTAAATTTGATAAATTGGGGGCATTATTTGAAAAAAAAATCTCTTTTTTTCTCCAATGATGGTCGGTTGGCCAACCACCATTGGAAATTGATACAAAACTTCCACTTTTCTTGAAAATGACAACACACCAGGCCGGCCGGTGCCATGATTTTGCAGGATGCTTTAGACTATTTGTCAAACAAGGTATTTCATAATAATTTGGTATGTTTATTACTGAAGTGTTGAATTGTACCATTAAAAAAATTGATTATCAATAAAAAAGAAGAAAAGAATGATATTGTAAACAATAACAAGTGGCAAATTCAATTATGAGAGCAATGGTTGGTAACATGGCAATCACTTGCAAAGTCAGTAACATGATACAACACTTAAATGGAACCATGCACAAACACTATGAAAAATATCAAATTACGATCAACAATGTAGCAACCTACAAATTTTAGATAAAAAATGTCCCCTCCGACCGACCAGAACTAGGCTGGTGTACTAACAGCAAGATTGGAAATCTGTGGACACACAAGCCGTGAAAAACTTCCCGGAAAGGTCGTGGGGAGCGCGGCACGCAATCAAATTACAAAAGGGATTGCAATCTGAACCAACTCATCACCTATACGGTTACCGGCCCCGGCCGCGAGCTTGGCGACAAACTATCAATAAAGACATCGTTTGCTGTCTGTTTGGCTTTCATTACAATGGCAGCCTCGTGAACTGACCGAGATCGGATTGCTCCAATAACTGTGTCTAGAGCAATGTCTCATTTGCAAAGGGGATGGGCAGAAATTATGTCCAATTTATTTTTGTCTTTGTCTTTCTCACACTTGTTTTTAGTAAATTGCATCTTCATTGGGAATCGACTTTTGGCATTTTAAAAATGCCACAAGAAATGCCTCAAACCCGAAGTTTTTGTTTAAAAAAGGTAAAGAGGTCATTTAAACGACCTAAAAAGAATGTATGTACTGGTATGTGTGTATGCGTTTGCTTATGGAGTAAATCAAGGACACACATGTGCAACGTCAATCGAAGACAGGAACCAAATCGAGGACAACCTCGATTAGAAAACATGTACAAAACCAATGAGAGCTGTTGCGAAAAGTACAAACAAAGGAAAAGGGAACAGGAACAAAAGAAACACCTCGATTTACACCATAAACAAATGTAGGTGTCTGTGTGTGTGTTATGTTTTGGGGTAGGTTAACTCTTGTCAGCACGATAACTTGAGAAATACTTAATCATCTTGATTAAACAGACAGTTACGATATTGCCATTTCCTTACAACCAAACAAAATTGATTTTTTAAGATGTCAATGTCTGTGCATCTAATACATCAGCACAATGTACCTGTAGCTCGATTATTTTTTGGGAAAGGAGCTAGACCATCAATTGTGAGCCGAAAGCTGAAAGCTGCAAAGTGCAAATGAACACCTTAAAACCAGCCACAGGCAATTAAACTTTGCCATCAGAGGGTAGAATTACAAAAGCCCTCTGTCTAGCAAGCAAGTACATTGTAACATGACACCATAATCAATACAGTAATATAACAGACTGGTGACATTTCATACAGGGTAACTTTAAGTTGAATGTCTGTCCAGCTAAATTAAAGCAAATTTAATTTGAATACCTTTTTTTTTTTACATAATTTAAACCTAGAGCTGTCCATTTTCGAATAATTTAGTATTCAATTATTCGAATCTGCGTTTGACTGAATAATTGAATATTCGAAAATCGGCAGTCAAGTTTACTGTATAAACTAAATTCTACCATTCCTGATATGAAAGCTACTGCCAAGGTTGGCTTGACCTTAAAATCAGCCTGCAAAGATAGACTCTAAAACAGGCTTCTAGCAAAGGAGGAGTTGAACAAAAGACAGCTTGAAACAGCTATTTGACTTGAAAATAGTATAGCTTCATAAAGGCTTGAAAACAGACCACTTCCTGCACAGGATTTGAAAATAGACTACCGCCAGCAAAGAACCAGACAAGACACTTCCTCCTCCTAAAGGCTTGAAATCTCGAACCCTTGACTTGAGAAAAGACTACCCGCTGGAAATAAGACCATCTTGAGAGTGCCTTTAAATGGACTAAGCCAAAATCAGACGACTTGAAAAGAGACTAACCTTCCACTGAGTTTGTGTGAGATGTCCCGCTGATCTTTGTCCTTAGATGACTTGCTGTTATGGTTTGGATCTCTGTCGATGGGAACCTTGAAGCCCGCGTACTCGTCCCTCAATACTGCAAGGTGGTCCTTTATGTTGTAGAATACCTTTCCTGTTCTCAAATGACACTGTCGAAAAAGGGGGAAAATGAACAGGATTATAATGATGGAGCTCATTTTTCATAACGGCTATGGACTCCGTGCACAAGTACCCCCTCAACGGTTACAAAAGGAGAGTTAGGGGAGACCACTGGGAGAGACATTCAAACTAATTGCTGACGCTCCCTGACGCTCACGTGAAAATTTTTGGGTTTGTGTGTATTCAAAAGCAAAATACGTTGTGCTGACTAGGTGCAGGGTACATGTACATGCATGGTTCCTTTTGGGGCAGAAAACACAATAGACAATAAGCCAGTTCGATATTCCAACTGTGCATCAAAATGTGATGATTTTTCTTTTGGGATGAACATTTCATAGTATGCGTGCAAAAGCATAGCGGGGTACCAGCAAAATTGAAAAGATCGTCATGTTCTGAAGTAACATTTTGCAAAAAAACGTTTGGACAGTGAACTATTTTTAGGTGTCTTGGGTGTCCAAACGTTTATGCGAACAAAAGTTTCCATCTCTTTTCGATTGCGAGAAAACTTACACAAAATGCAGATTAGTTACCACGTCCCCCATAGCCTTGTGAGCATTCATCTGCCACGTTTTGGAATACTAAACTGGCTTATAGACCCCACAAGGAAGTCTTTAGAAACCTATCTGCCCCATAAGGGAAACGCTATGGAGTTTGAGATTTCAATAGGAACAGAGGAAAACAAAAGAAGGGAAACAAAGGTCTTCCCACAAGTATATGTATTGATGGCTTTGTGCGCTTCCACCTTATGAATGATTTTAAAGCTATGTGATGATCTGCAAGTTTTCAAATTTCAAAGATTTTGAAGCGAGAATTGGATTGTCGATGCATGGCTATGACGGTGCAGCTCTGAATATTTTTTATTTTGCTTAAAGTAGGTCACATATTGAATGATTTTTTTGTCAAATGAAGAACATAAGATGAAACAATGTTTTGGAATCCCAAGACAGCTCCAAATCCACCAAATAAATGATGATGTCAAGACCAATCCAAAAAAAAAAAGGTCACAAAATTAATACCCAAATAAATATCACAAAAATAAAACAAACAGATTGAAGATCTGGACTTTATCTATCATCATACCTTTATAACTGATATGTAAATTGGCCAACCCTCATGTTGTCTAAGTATAGAGGGAATCTGTAAAGATTAAAATGAAAACAAAAGAAAAACAAGAGAGAGAAAAATGAGAAATGAAAGAATGTTCTCCACATTCACACTCCAAACTAAACCTCAGAGTGAACTTTCTACCCAGAGAGTTGCCAACCAAATCATAAAGAAAATCCAAATTAAAAACAGATAGGATCTATTCAAAACAACCTGCATACCTGTCCCAATTGGAATTTTAAAGTGTGATTTATTTTCTACTTTGATCCAGATCTGGCACCCAATTGTCCCATGTGCAAAGGCGAGTCTAAACTGGCTGTTGGCTGAGCATTTTGTTTTCAAAAATGTTTTAATAAGTAATACGCTTAAAAAATAAGATTTGAAGGATTGCATGGTGAAGATACAAATAACAGTTTACGGTAGCACCATGTGGCAAATCTCCTTTATGAGTTTGTGAGGTTGTGGAAAGAACTGGGGGGAAACTCAACGTTTCGGTCAGTTACTCTGGCGATCGTCAGGAGAAATTAAGGTATTTCTCCACATGTGGAGTGCCGTGGCATCATGGTCTGGATGGATTTGTGGTCTGCGAGTAATTCTGCAGGTTGTGGGTTCGAGTCCTGCCTTCGGCTATGGTGCGTGTGCCCTTGGGCAAGGCATTTAGAGAAGATCAGTCTATGCTTGTTGCTTGGCATAATATTTGACCATTTCAAAAGATCACACAGTTTGCCTCATTTTGAAAATGATCTGGGGATACAACGCTGAGAAGAGTGCGGTCAATAAAGGCTGAGGATGGATGATGAGAACTAAAACCCTGTCCTATGTTGCTTCTTCTTTTCAGTATTGTCTTACCTTGCCCCCTTTGGCACTGCCATAGAGAGATTCTCCATACAGTTCATCCAGTATATCACCGGGCTCTAATCTATCCTGCAGAAGCAATTCGAAGAAGACACAAGTTTCAGTCGTAAATCAACTTTGCTGCGTTTTCAGAAGACACAGTGCCTCTTAACTTAGATATTTGAATATTCAATAGTTTGTTGAATACCTGAAAACCTATTGATTTGGTTATCTGTAAATAAACTGGAGTTCAACGGAAAGAAAGCAAAAATGGACTTTTTCTTATCAGAGCTGTGTTTCTCATATGGGCAATAGTGGACACAGCTGAAAAGTGGCAAATTTACACTCCACACTTACTTTTTGTGCACCTATGCACTTACTTTGTGTGCACCTACTTTGTGTGCACCTGCACACTTTAGTTTGAGTGCACCTAGACACTTTTCTTTATGTGCACCTAAACACTTACTTTGTGTGCACCCCCAAATTTACTTACTTTGTGCGCACCTACACACTTTTTCTTTATGTGCACCTACACACTAAACTTTGTTTGCACCTACACACTTTTCTTTATGTGCACCTGCACACTTACTTCGTGTGCACCTACACACTTACTTCTTGAGCACCTAGACACTTTTCTTTATGTGCACCTAAACACTTACTTTGTGTGCACCTTCACACTTACTTTGTGCGCACCTACACACTTTTTCTTTATGTGCACCTACACACTAAACTTTGTTTGCACCTACACACTTTTCTTTATGTACACCTGCACACTTACTTCGTGTGCACTTACACACTTACTTCTTAAGCACCTAGACACTTTTCTTTATGTGCACCTGCACACTTACTTCGTGTGCACCTTCACACTTACTAATTGAGCACCTAGACACTTTTCTTTATGTGCACCTAAACACTTACTTTGTGTGCACCTACACACTTACTTCTTGAGCACCTAGACACTTTTCTTTATGTGCACCTAAACACTTACTTTGTGTGCACCTATACTGTCTGGCTTCACCTCGGCCACCAGGACCCGATTCCTGATGTGTCTGATGACCACGCCTAGGTCTTTACATGGGACAAACTCATACTGGCGGTAGACGGGTAGGGTCCATGTCTCATCAAGAAAACTGGCATTCTGAATTAGAAAAAAAATCAGTGACACAGATTGTAGTTATTTAAATACAACATTAGTAAATTCAATTGTTACAAGCAAGAGACTGAGCTGTGCATTATGCATATTTTTTTTTTTGCAGCATACATGGTATTTTAACCAATCACATCACGCACCATAACATGAATATTTATCACGCTGTGTGGATGGAAGACACTTAGGTTCTCGTAGTGTTTTCCCTTCAATTAAACCGATCCCAACCAACAAAAAAATTCCATGAAAATGGAAATGGGTTCGAACCACAGATCTTGCGATCCATAGTTCATTCCACTATCCACTAGGCCACTGTGGCAGCTCGACGAAAGCCGTTCTTTGAAATGCTTTAATGTACATGCATGACCGAGTAATAGCAATGATGTGACGTCATTGTTATTGTCTTATGAATAAACATTATCCTAGCTAAATAATCATGATCCGTTGACAATGTGTGCTACAGATAAAAACATCGCACGCAGTATACAATTCATAGAAAAGTATTAACAGAGAAACATAAGATCCAATATTCAAAAAAAAAAAAATATCAATTTAAATTAACTATAAAAATATAAAACCGGCTATGATGTATACAGAGCACTATCTTTGTGAACATTCTACTGAAGAACAAAAATCGTGAGCAATCAGACGTACAAAAGGGACTTCAAAAGCAAAAATATACAACCAGTAATATACGGTACATGTACACAATGTATGGTAAAAAAAAAAAGCAACGAGATACAGAATGACATTGTGAGTAATGGAATTTTTGGGTTTTTTGTTTTATCTTTTTGTGTTCTGGAAAGAAAAATATCTTGATTGTATTCAGTCACATCGGGAAATTTGATATTTGGAGCGTCAGTCAAAACGCCAGTCACATCTCAGTGTTAGAGTCAAGACTTTGTTGAGGAGTTCAAGTGCGGCAAAACAAATTCAAGTTTGAGTACAAGTGCAAGCACAACGGCACTTTGGCTGAAATCTTGAAATATTTTGGTGCACAAGTACCATTGAAAATTTCAGAATACATTACGAGATGGAAACAAATACGGAAGTACTGCAGCACTGCTATTTCTGTAGAAAAATAAAGAAATCAAATACATCACAAACTTCTTGAAACAAGAGGTCTGCACATTCTCGGTAAAAAAAAATACGAACAAGCAGGATTCTAAACTAAGGTGAGCGGTGGTATGGAAATGTGAATAATTTTGAAAAGAATACTTCCTCTGCTAGACTGGTAGCTTACTAGTTTTCAAAAAGTGGTGGGCAGCCGTGTTAGTCATTCAGTGTAGTGATTTAAACCCGTCCGGTCATGTGACCACCTTTTGGGCGATCACATGACAGCAGATCATTGTAGATGGCGGGCAGGTCATATCCGGTGTCTCTGTTAAGAGATGGCTTTTGTGTCCTGATTTCGAATGCTTCCCGTATCTTCCTCTTCCCGAACTGATCCTCCCTGGTTAATAACTTGGACATTTTCCAAGCTGATGGAGTGCTGGTGGTCACATGACCGGAGTGGTTTAAAGCACTACGCTGAATGAAGATGTCGCGATGACATCAAAAGCTACGTTGCTACGCTAGTTTGATTCCAAAAAAGGGCATCTAATTTTTTCTTATCAACGTGATGGAATCCAAAATCAGTATACATGCTGCTACTTTTATATAATTTTCAAAAGTAATAAAAAGTACTTGCCTTAATATTGAGGTCAAACTGGATTTCCGATGCCCAGAACAGAAGTGAAGTCAGTGATTCTAGAGTGATGAGAAAATTATACAAGGAACAATCGTTTGTTTAAACCCTCCTTTTGTTTGATCAGTCACAGACAGTCAAAACTTCAATCCTATTCCCCTGCCATGCCTTTCACACAGACTAGTCACCAACAGTCGGATCATATTTCAATAGGCACTGTGACTAGTCAAATTCAATCAACAGACAAAAGCAGGCAACTGGTAGGCACGCCGGCTTATCAATCACCTACAGTCTAATCATAGCTATATCAGGTTTCATAACAGTCACAGCCAGTCAATCCTGCTTTATGATGGAAAGGAGCACTCGACTGTTAACCCTAACTCCCTAGGCCTTTTCGCTAGGATGTAGCCTCAATCCTGCAAAATCCTCCAATTGGCCTCATGGAAAAATAGCATATAGCCTCAATCCTGCAAATTCCTCCGTTATTTCTTGAATATGGTCCATGGAGGGGTGACCACTGCCTGAATCCGGAAAACCCTCCGGCTATGACTGTCAATAGGCTGAGGCAGAGGCATTGACATCCAGGAGCAGTTCGGAGGATGTCAAGTATAATCAAGGACTAAATTTATGCACGGCTGAGCAAAAACAACACAAGGTCCAGCCCAAGACCTTGACACAGTGCGTACTCCGAAATCAGCAACGCACTTTTGCTATGTAACCTCAATCCTGCAAATTCCTCCAATTTGCAAAAAGGATTTTGGAGGATTCAGGGCGGTTAGGGTTAAAAACAGTCACTTGATTTATTTTGACTGCTGGGCTGGCCTTTTTGAAGTTGCAAGCCAGAACTAAAATGAGGCCCCCCCCCCAAAAAAACCAAGAATTTGTTTGAAATGAACAATTTTGCTTTATAAATACTTTTAACGACGTAGCCTGAAACTCACCTACAAGCAGCTCGCTACCGATGATGGACAGAAGAGGGTCGTACCAGGTCTGTGCAAGAAACAAACACGTCCTTTGATTTCGTAAAAAAGTAAAGTCTGTCCCGAGCCAATGTGGCTCATCAGGCCGGCGTTTATCTCCGGTTTCAGTAGCATGAAACGACTGAGAATATTTCTACTCCCCCTGGATGGGATGCTAGTCCATCGCAGGTTACTCCCCAGCTAATGCCGGTACCCATTTATACTCCTGGGTGGAGAGGGGTAAGTGGGGTGAAGTGCCTTACCCAAGGACACAATATATGACCAGCGACTGGATTCGAACCCCGGACCCTCTGATCATGAGTCATGAACCCTAACCACTAGGCCACACACTCCCCCTTTGATTTAGTAACATTCTAGATAATTAGTCTAACTTACAAATTTGTTCATTTCGTTTTCAAGGGAGTCATGAGCCACATGCAAATCACGGTGAACTTTGACCTTTCGACCCACCCCAGACACTATAGGGTCTGATAGTTGACCCCTGGTAGCGCGCCTCCGTAACCATTGAATAGCAAAATTAACATGCAAAAAGTCCACAATTGCAAGTATCTTTCGTTCATTGATTTCTTAAGAAAATCACCGACGGAAAAGGCCTGTGTAAAATTACTACATGTACTAGCATATCCATTTATGCAAACTGATAAATCGCCTGACATGAAAGAGAAATATCGTGCCTTTTGACCTCTCACTTCCGAAAATCAAAAATTGTGCAGACTAGTGTGATTTACGGATGCACACCCCAAAGTGAACGTACAGTGTAGATGAGAATTTCTTAAATTTGTGGCGGTTGTTAGGTGAAAACTGACAGCGAAAAAGAAGACCAAGATGTCTTTTAGGGTTTTCAAATTGTGTGAATAAACTTGAAGGACTCATCAGTACTGACGAAAAAAATGAGCTAAAATTGACTTAAGAGGACTGCACCCAAGATCTGGAGCAAATTTCATGGCGCTGCTAAGCACAAAACTTTGCTTAGCACAAAAAAGTCTAGCTTAGTAAAAGCAGGTTACCAGCCAAACTTCATGTGATTTTCATGCTAAGCAAAATACCAATCACAAGCAATATACATCACATGGACATTTGGTTGGTAATCCTGTTTTTGCCAAGACATTTCATGCTAAGCAAATTTCTGTGCTTAGCAGCTCCATGAAAATGGCCCCTGATCAAACCAGTCCCACTGAATCTAGAACCCATCGGCTGTACCGGTAGGTAGGTAAATATTCGCAACGTTCTATATTCTCATTCTCATGCAATTATAAGATATGTAATCAAACATGCAATAACAAGGAGACCTAGGAACGACAATGCCAGATGTGAACGGTCGTAAATGAAATTCGGTTTTTACCCACCATCTCCGAGTGATTTTTCCTCAATTTTACTTGAAGAATACCAGAATAAAATTCAAGCATGAGAGTTTCTCGGGTTGGTTACAATTAGAAATTATTCCGCCAAAAATTACAGAAGGTGAAAGGGCTACGCAATGTAAAATACCCAAGGTGGGCCACGTGAGGGTTCCGGAAGCTGAGCTGCATGACCTTTTACTTTCATCATCATTAGCTATAATGCATGGATGACCGACCATGTCAAACCAATCTGCACTGCATTTGCACATTCTAGTGATGCCTTGTAGACTCAGTGATGCTAAATAGACATGCACTTGTGCTCTTTGTATTTACTTTGTGTGAGGATTTGCTGTTCAAATATTAATAAGAACAGATGCAGAAACAGATGTCACCGTTAAAAGCATTGGTTCCATTTTTGCCACATTTAATGCCAATGCGTGCGAATGTATACACAGTGTACATCTAGGTTTCATTTGTGTGCTAGCTACTTTGTGTAGATCGTCAGTAAAATCAAACTAAAAATCAATTGAAAAAAGTTCTGTACGTTCGCCAAAATCCAGGAATTTCGTTACACAATTGATACATTCTTTATTTTTAAACAAAATGGACATCAAGCTATGTATAGTAGGGCTGTACAGGCCTAGATGGACCATATGCATTGTAGGTATCTCGTGGTGTTTCAGTTACAGTGTACCAGCAACACTGAATGCACAAAACTGGTTTACCCATGCCTAGCAATGCTAACCCGTAGGAAGGGGTGGGGTTGGAAGAATTGGGGGTGGTGACTCGGGTGAGGGGTGGAGTAGGGTAAGGCCAAAAAAAAACTAGTTCTGCTTCCGATTACATGGCATTCGAAAATAGGGTAGGTACCGTAGGTAGGGAATTTTTTTTGTTTTGCCAATTTTTTTTGTGTACGACATATGGAGGCATCTGCGTGTAGTCAAGCCTTAAAGGTATAAAGTGATGGTTTTGGGTGATTTTTGTTCCTCATTTTCCAATAAAAAAATTAGGGTAGGGGCTGTCAGAATAGGGTAGGTAGGGAAACCGGAAGCAGAAGTATTATTTGTTTTGGCCTAATGGGGTAGAATTAGGCTGATATTTACCCTCCTGCTATTTAAGCAGTCACAGACAGTCAAAATTCACTTCCACTCCCCCTGCTATACTTTTAACAAAGGCTTAGTCACCAATAGTCAGAACATAATGTCAAGCATACTCTTTGTCTAGTCAAACTGGGTCAACAGACAAAGCAGGCAAGTTGTAGTCACAGCTGTTTTATCACTCTCCCAGAGTCAAAGCATAGCTGTATCAAGTTACTAATAAGCAGTCTAAGGCAGTCAATCCTACTCTATTTTAGCCTTTCGCCAAGGCCATCGTGGCTTATAGAAGCGGAGCTGCAAAAGCCCGAAGCGACTGGAGCGAAGATTAAGTCAGCACGCACGAGTGGCAAAGCCACGAGGCCTTTTCGAACTTGATTTTGTTGAATTATTCATAGTTTTTATGCAAATAAGAAGAGTACTGAAAGGTTAACCAATCACACAACGCGGATTTTGCCTAGTCGCTTCCATTTGTGAAAGAAGGGTGAGTAAGGAAAACGTAAGAGCAAATAACTGTATGAAAAATAAGTTCATACACTCAAATAATTTCTTGAAATATTTTTATAAATAAAATTAAAACAAGATAATGTAAAAACATTTACGCGGTCACGATCTCGTGGAAAACTAGACTCGCATTTTTTGTTTTAAATTTTTTTTCAAGCATTCGGGTGCGTCGACGCGTCAGGGTAGTAGCCACGCACGCACTAAAAGGCTGATGACTGGTTGGAATTTTGCTACCCTTTTGGGGTAGCAAAAATCGAGATTATAAAGAAAAACATAACAAATTCTTGAAAAAGAAAGAAATTCTGGAAAAGGCCCTCGTGGCTTCGCCACTCGCGTGTGTGGTCTCCCGCTCCAGTTGCTTCGCTCTTTCGCCGCTTTGTCTAATGCCGGCAAGTTAAGCCACGATGGCCTTGGCGAAAGGCTAACTCTATTTGGGCAGGGAATTCTAACATTAACAGGTTGAAAACAGTCAATTGATGGATTTTGACTACAAGGACAACTTGGCACAGACTGTTTGTTTGCATAGGAGGGTTAATATGCTAATATTTAGCTTCCTTTTTAACAGTGTCCCCTTGGCCCTGAAGTTACTATTTTTTTTTAAGTGGGGCGGAATTGGATTGCCAGAATCCTACCTCAAGCATCCTTGTGTTCTTGAGAAGTTGCTCTATAGGCACGGCAAGAATCTTTTTATGGAGGCAGATGCGAAGCAGTAGGCGACCACGCCCCTGGTGGGATCTCACCTGAGTGGTCCAGAACAAAACAAAAATGCTTTTGAGTTTAACTCAAAAAAGTACATGTAGTGAGCTGGGTCCCTGAGTGCCCAGCTGCTGATGTCAGGAACCGGTTCCACATTATGGGATCAGGTACCCGTGACCAACTTCACAATAGTAACATCTCAGACAAAAAAAAAGAAAATTTTGAATGCTATTTGTGTGGAAATAAGTACAGCGCCAACTCCTCACTCTTATGCACGGATACACTTTGAAATCTTCCTGCGCGTAGACATTTTGAATTTATGTGCATGTTTATAGAACATAATGTAATTAGATGGAGTGAATTTTGAAAGTGTACTCTAAATGCAACATACCTGTACACAAAAAACTTAAGCTCGTCATGACTGCTAAAAAAAGGTCATGGCGAAAATCGTCTGCATCAGATACGCGCATGCATAATTTGTATTGTTTGCGCAGAGCAAAATGAAACGATCATTTACTGATTGTGCGTTTCGGTTTTGAGCGTACCGGCTTCGATAACGCACCTGTGTAGAATACAAATGCGGATATGCAAACAGCCGCACAAAAGCCGTACAAAATTTCAAGTTTTCCATAGGTTTGTGTACAAATATGGATGCGCCCAGCAGGCATCACTTTGTACATCGAGTCAACGCTCTAGTGAACTAATATAGCTCTACGGCCACGCCACAATGTAGAATGAGACCAGACTGAAATTTTAACATGGGAAGATTTAAAAGCTTTTCCACCTGGAGCCTGTGTAGCATAACAGGCAAACAGTAATAAATAACCTACATGTACATGCACATGTACATGATACAGACAACTGAAATTGGTTTGTGAATTACATTGTAAGCTGCACCTGAATTATGGGGCTACGACTATCAATAAACACATTTGTCTATGGATGCGGCTGAAGCCATCTCTCATAGACTTGTGTGTTTCTTCTAGCCATAGCCCTATAATTCGAACGCGGCTTTGAGTCTACCTTGTTGGATGACTTGCAGGCTTCAATGGCTATTGGGAACATGGGATGCAGCCTGCATAATTAGTGGGGAAAAAAGAGCAACGTGACAATGTAATGCATGACTGGCCGTATTGGGAACTGCTATCGAGAGCAGCCAGAGACAAATAAAAATTGCTAGGGAATGGATGTTAGGAAAACATGCGGTTATTCCATATGGCTATACCCTCACAAAAATTGCTCACTGAAAACATTTGTGCCTTAATTTGCTCAGAAACTTTATACTGTCATGTACGCAAAAAAAAACAACTGAATCACTAAAAAAAAGAAAATTGATCACAGAAAATTGATCACAGCAGAAAATCTATTCTACTGAATGCTATATTAGGGCGACAGATTTTGCTAATCACGTCTACATTAGGGCGACACACCTTATTGGGGCGACACATAACTGTCGCCCTATTGTTAAAATGACCCTTAGGAGAAGGAATCTTTTTGTCGCAAACCATCTACATGTAGATCAATTCCTCGTGGTCCAGTTAATAAAAGTACTGAATTTCGTGGAGAAAGGATAAGGTAAACTTGGGTTAGGTGACATTTTAGGTCTGTGCACAGGTCTATGGAAAAGTCGCCCTTTTATAGCATCCAGGATAATTATTATAATTCTGGCAACTTTTGATGCCAAAGCAGCTGAAGAACTGAAGTTCCTGCCTTCAATGACATTTGATTTTGCTCATAAAATGGATTTGGCATTATAAGCTTAGCAAAGCAAATCAAAAACTCACCAAAAACCTTTGAAAATGGTAAGATGAAGCTCAGAGATAAAAGTTAAAATGGGACCAAAAGGTGCATTTTCAAGGATTACATTACAAAAAGTCATATTATATGGGCCCTTCGAGTACATGTTACATGTTCCAAATCACATCTGGACCATTGCATAATTTACAATTATTAAAACATCACTAAATCCCCGGAAATAATCCTATAAAATGTTCAATATTTACATAATTACGTGCATTTCAGCTTTATCCACCACTTCACCACCAGACACCAAACACGTTTAAATTTACATTCATAAATACCTAAGACAGTTTACGCATTCCTATTGGTCGAGAGCCCGTCACGTGGCCGGTCTTAAACAGATGATAAAGACATGACTAGCTGGTCTTTAACACTTTTCCAGTGTCACATGAAATTTGGACTCCTATGAAATCCGGTGCCTTTTAACGTTTCATTGGTTGAACATTCAAATTCCTCCCATATGCATGCGCAATGTACTACCAGTGAATCAGTATTTCATGGTACAAAATGCACACTTCACCAGTCCAGCTGCGTTTTGCGCGACATCGCGCAGTACGCGCGACGCGCACGCCAAGTCCCTATAAGGTAACGAGTTGTGGAGGGGCATTCCAAATTATAGTCAGAGGGGTGTTTCGTAAAACATGATCTAAAATGACAATGATCTAAAATTGTTGAACAAAATGGTTGGCAACGTCTAGTTTTTGACATTTTTTTTATTTTTTGGACCGAAAAGGTATTTTATGAATGGGAATAAATGTGTGTTCGGTCGGTATTAAACACTCTGTTTAAGACCGGTTTGAGTCTGGATGGGCGATAATTACACTCGGCTTCGCCTCGGGTAATTATCGCCCATCCAGACTCAAACCGGTCTTCGCCTCGGGTAATTATCGCCCATCCAGACTCAAATCAGTCTTCGCCTTGGGTAATTATCGCCCATCCAGACTCAAACCGGTCTTAAACAGAGTGTTATAATACCTCCCAAACACACATTTATTCCCTTATTGAAAAAAAGTTGGTGAGCCTAAGTTGGTGAGGAAAAAAAAAACTGAGAAAAAAAATGACAATTCATGTATAACATGCATATCCCCATTATTGCTGGACTCCAAAGGCCACAGCTTACAGTTCTCCGACTGGGCCACCAACAGATTGATTGACTGATTGACTGACTGACTGACTCCCCCAGTCACTGATTATAACTAATGTTCTTGTAAAACCGCAGAACGCTATTCCTCAATCCATGACAAATTATCTCAAGTTGTCTACTGACACCCATTCAAATGGCCATGTTTCGTAGACCGTTAACTTGGAAAATGGACTCTCCATGGCAAACTCTTGGTGGGCACTACATTGTGAATCGCCCAAATTCTTCAACACCTGACCATCATTTGCAACATTTACTCAGATTCTACTCTCATTAACTTATTTTGAGAACGAGACTAGATTTAAGGTTCATAAATTTTTAACTGTCTCATCAGTATGCCCAGACGACACTATTAAAATCAATCAAGCATGATGAAGTGTCTGCATCGATGGTAAACAACAATGCCTCAGTGCAATCGAGCACAGATATCCTGGTAGGTAGTAATCTGGGAGGAGACACTATTGTCCCTGTGCAGGGACCGCAGATGGGCTACTTGCTAGCGCTGTTTTTTTTTTATTTTTTATAAGAGCCAGTCAGGGCAATTCAGTTGCCCTTTAAACGTGAAAGGGGCCATCCAATGTAATCTTTTATTGCCATCTTCAAAAATACTGTGCACAAGTGAGACTTGCGCAATCCCCCTGGCATGCTGGCATTTTTTTCTCTGAAAAAGTCAGTGTCCCTAGAACCAAAATGGAATATGTATATTGTTTTAGCAATTTCTATTGTTTTTGCAAAAGTGACCTTGAGCAACCCACAAACCAAATTCGAAGTTCCTAAGTAAAGTATTTCTCAAGCATTCGTGCCAACAATATTTCTATTGTTTTAGCAATAGTGACCTTGACCTTTGACCTGTCGGCCCAAAAATCAACGGGCTTCTTAAGACTATCACGAACAACATACAAACCAAATTTCAAGTTTCTAAGTAAAGTATTTCCCAAGTTATGAGCTGAGAAGTGTCAACCTAACCAAATCATAACACACACATGTATACAGACATACACATAGAAGGAAGACGCTATCGCAATATCCCCTCCGGCTTACAGCCAGGGGGATAAATATGCACCTTTGTGTCCCATTTAACCTCATTTTCAATTGTCGTTTTGCCATTTTCAAGGGTATTTTGGTGCCCTTTTGGTTTTATGCCGTATTCATGAGCAAAACTCTGATGTAATTCTGGGCAGAAACCTCAATGTTACAGCTATATCAGCACCAAAAGTTGCTAGAGTTTTGGATATTTTGATGTGATAAATTTTCTTTTCTTTGGTAATTTGTTGTTGTTGTCAGTACATGGCAGTAAGCCAATGAGCAACCCTTTCTCCCAAACGTTCTCAATGAGCAAATTTTGGGTTCACAGTTTGAACACAAAACCCCGAAACTGAATAGTGTCTTCCTGAAATGACATAAAAAGGGACGCCCTAAACATGTGAAAGGCTTTTGACAAAAGTGTGTCATTTCTGACAAACAATAAAAATATGCAACTAATACGATTAATAATACGAACATAGTGACTACTCGGATATTTGGTTGATCGAATATTTGAATATTGGTATATTTGTCACAGCCCTACCAATTCATTGGGGCTAAAATCACCAATCCCATGTACATAGAATGGACTTTCTGAACAAGTAAATGCCCCCTCAACAGCTACGAAAAGAGAGTTAAGGCTGGTTCGTGCTCGGTGTGAACGTGAATGCAAATTTATGCAAATTCATGCTGAAAACATGCAAACAGTTGAACACACTTCAATCTCGCATATATTTCACAGTGAATATTTCCTGATCTCATATTCGCTTCAAATTTGCACGAACTATGAACTGGTCTTTAGGTGGGACTACTTCTGCCAGTTTGTGCTCATTCACATTTAGCGCACGTATCCACCAATGTTGGTGCTCAAGGCACTACATCATAATTACCCTGCTCATTGGGCCAATGAATCATTCCAAATACCATCTCAGCTCCCTGGGGAGTATACAGCTCAACGCTGCCATTTCGGCGCAAAGCAGCTAAAATCAATCACAATAACCATCTCTGCCTTCCCAGGTACCCATTTACTCCTGGGTGGGGAGAAGCAATGAGTGACACAGTGCCTCGCCCAAGGGCACACGCACCATAACCCCAGGCTGGGCTCAAACCCACAACCTGCGGAATTACCCGCAGACCACAAATTCAATGCTCCCGATCATGAGGCCACGGCACTCCACATAAAATTCATGGTATGTGCACACTGCATGCACAAACTAGTTCGTGCATGAAGTGTGTCCAACATATGGAGTTCTCATTAGTGCTCAGAGAGCACTATATGAATATACTGTTCATGCACAAAGTCCATGTATACACAAATGTACAGAATATTGGCAAGTCCACAAATGTGGGGTCCAAAAAAAGTGACTTTTTTTGTCCCTGTTAAACCTGACCTGTGTTATTTGCCATACAACTATCGTAAAAATTAACAAACTATTTTTGTAAGTGTTGGGCAGGTTCTTTGTTTAAAGGGAAAATACAACATACAACATCGAAAAATAAAACTACCAAGTTTTTACAAAATACCTTACTAGGATGTTGGTTAATGACAGTCTAAAGCATTCTGTAAAATTATGGGACCTGGTGTGAAGTCATTTTCAAGAAAATGGTATTTTTCAAGAAAATGGTATTTTTGTATACGGCTGACCACTGTTGGAAAGACCTAACTATTTTTCAACTACTGCTCCATCTTTATCATTTGTTTCAGTCCAAATTGTGTTTGCTATTGGTTATATGTTCATGAACGGGTGCAGGCCAGCTAGACTGGTTCCCTTACCTAACAATTTTCCGGCATCTATAAATTGATCCATTTCATCTTTAGTGGAGTCAGGGAACCAGATTACTTGAACATTTTTGTTTTTCTTGGTTTTTCCAGCATTTTCAGACACAAAACTTAAAACATGTCAGTGCAACAATAATTTGATCTATTATACTAACCCCTCAACTACTTCATTTCTGAAAATTACAGCGAAAGCCAATGATGTACATTCCTTTTAATACATAATCAATCTTGGAGATATAGAAGGCATTACAGAGCGTGTCCTGAATTTACAAAACGGGTGATTCCATAAATTTTAGGTCCACTTTTTTGTGTCCCTGTTACATCTGACATGGATACGATTTTGTAATTCAGGACACATTCTTTTTATTGAAAGGGACACTAGGTCCTAGAACAGCCCAATTGGGCTACTAAACGCGCTTTGAACGAAATGATGTTAATCTGAAAGAACATTTAAAAGTAAGATATACATGTAAACATCCACACAACTATCCTTTCAAAACTGGGTGTTTTTGTGTTATTCCTGTATTATGCGTGTGTGAACGAATTTCAGGGTCCACTTTTGCGACCCCAAAAATTCGAGCTGTTTAAGTGTTCACCTTTTGCGGACGTGTAAGAAACTATTTTGTGCGTTGGTGATTGGTCACCGGGCGCTGTTCGCGCGCACGGTGCTGTGTATATATATATCGTACGTACACTGACTGAAAGTAAAAACGACAGGAAAAGCGTATTCGTATTCTGTCGTGTCCGATGTAAACAACCGAGGTTTTTTCGTCTTTTCTTGGGAACTGTAAGACATTAGATTGGTTTCCTTTTGAACCAGATGTTTGAAATAGGATAAGTAAACGATCCAAAACATGACATTTTCGGGGATTTCAGGATCTAGTGCCCCTTTAATGCCTTCTATATCCAAGAGTCATTATGTAAAGCAAAGTACCCGCTGAACATAAAAAATAGTGTGAAGTCGATTTTAATGGTACTCGAATGGCAAATTACACAGGTCAGGTGTAACACTAACAGGGACACGCAAAAAATGTCAGACTTTTGGACCCTAAATTTGATGGAGTGACCCATGTCCATACCTGGCACTTCCTGGGGCGGTGGTCATGGACTCCATCCAACACCAGTAGTCTCGCTTGTATAAGCCAAACAAGGAGCCAGGCTCTAGTGGGGAAAATTCAATAAAATACCGAGCGGTCAAAAATCACGAATGCAGCTCCTGTTTGTTCAATGGCCCTGCCAGACATTTCAAATAGTAGCCATTTTAAAATACAATTTATGTTCAACTTTAAATTTCTCCTTTGGAAAATGCAAGTTTTATATTAAGTTGAATAATATAAATCGCTAACCTTAATTCCCAAATCCTCCAAAATCCTCTTTGCATAAGTGTAGGATTTCCAAGGATTGAGGTTGTAGGGAAAAAATGTGTCAGTTGATTTTTGGATGCATTGTGCTAAGGTCTAGGCTGAACCTCGTGTTGTTTATGCAGCCTTGCATAAATTTAGGCCTAGATTGTATCCTCCGGACTGCTTATGAAAATCATATCTGCCTCAGCGTATTAATTAACAGTGATTGTTGGAAGATTTTGCAGGATTTAGGCAGTTGTCACCCATCCAATTGTCACCCCAACTCCCTTAGCCTTTTTGCTAGGATGTAGCCTCAATCCTGCAAAATCCTCCAATTGGCCTCATGGAAAAATAGCAAATAGCCTCAATCCTGCAAATTCCTTCATTATTTCTTGAATATTGTCCGTGGAGGGGTGACCACTGCCTGAATCCTGCAAAATCTTGCGGCAGTGACTGTCAATATGTTGAGGCTTGGCCAGTGACAACCTGGAGTAGTACCGAGGATTTCAAGTATAATCCAGGCCTATATGCATGGCTGAGCAAAAACAACACAAGGTCCGGCCCAAGACCGTGACAAAGTGCATCCTACGAAATCAGTAACGCACTTTTGCCACGTAACCTCAATCCACCAAATTCCTCCACTTTGGCAAAGAGGATTTTGAAAGATTCTGGGCGGTTAGGGTTAGCAAATTCAAGAAATAACAGATGATTTTGGAGGATCGAGGCTGTATCCAATTTTAACATCTTTTTTTAGCAAAAAAGCTTAGGGGATTAGGGTTTTAAGGATATAAATGTATTTGTGGAATTGTGGTTTTCGAAAAGGGTCAAATTTCACTTTGACAAAAACTTTTGCTCACCAATTTTGATTGAATCAGCGTAGAGCGAGTCTAAGTAAATTACAGAACAACAACAACAACAACAACAACCCCCCCCCCCCCCCCCGTTTTTTTAATTTGCAGCAGCCAGGTGATGAGACAATTTTTGGCTATCTTTACCAACACAGATGATCTGTAGGCAACCTTTTTATTACCACACCCCCATTCAACGTGGTCCACAATCCGGTGGCCCTCATGACTTATGTTTTAATATCGTGATTCCGCGCAATGAGTGAGTAGCACTATACTTACTTTTCAGTCCCTTGCGCAGGATGCACTCCATTGTGTCACAAAGAATCAGAAGGTCTGGGTCGCCGTCTGTGATTGGCTGTTTGTTCTCCTTCAGCCTCAACAGCACAGCTACAATACATACATGTAGGAAACATAAAGAAAGAATGATGTCTCTGTACTTCCAGAAGTTACCAGAACTGTAAGGTTTTTACAAACCTTACAGACAGACCAATATAAGTTGCTGTGGAAGACAATATTCAATTTTTTTTTCAACCTCAAGTCAAGCAACACTCGAGTCAAGCAACACTCCGAACATTCAGAAGCCACTTTGTGGGTTGTGTACAAAGTCTATGGAGAGTCAAGAATATTTGCAAAGTGTTTTCTATTAACATAGTAACAAAATTGAAAATGTTTCTCATTCCCAGATTACTGTTTATTACTGTCTTTTAAACAATTTTACAGTAACTCACTAACTGACATGACTGACCTCTATTGACATTGACATAATACATGATCATGATGATGAAAAAAAGTGGCATCAGAATGCAACATTATTTCCCAACGCAACAATACCTTCGCCACACCACTAGTGCCTAACGTTAGTGGTAGTGGATGGGGCTAATGAAAAAAATGCAAGACAACTTGGTTAAACATAACAATATTACTAACATGACTAACATTATAATATTATTACACACACACAAAATTTGAACCGGCAAAAAAAATGACAACTTGAACTTACCTTTCAGATTGCTCAGCAAAGGATCCCTTGTTGCCATTTTGGCATGTGTTTTATAATTTTACAATTACACTAGAAACTGATCACCAAAGCACTGACATTTTGTTAAAATATTTTTAGGAAGGGTTGATTTTAGTTGTTTACAAGCGAGGCATGCATGCAACTGCAAGGCGGCGCAAAGCGAGAGAAACTTGAACAGCAGCTGGATCTGGAACGGCGAGCGCCCTCTGTTGTCGAGTTTTATCAAAGACTAAACAAGTTTCAGTCTGCTCACTTTTGGCGTTTCTCATAAAAATAATCTTCAACAGTAATATTCAGATACAAAAATCTTATTCTTCATGTTCTTTGTAAGTTGTGGACAATACAGAGTCTAGAGTATTCTATATGAGTCTGTTCAGAATCAATACAAATTGATTTGAGATAAATTTAAAAATCACTGAAGGTAGATTTTCTATCCAAATGACTGCGACTCGACTAAACTCTATGACTAAACTGGTGGCAACTTTATGTAGCGCCCTCTATCGGCCTCTTTTGCCCTTGATTCACGGAAAGGTGAGATCGATGTAAAAAAAATCTTCAAAAAATCCTGCGTCATCGTCATTTCACAACCACCCGTACGGTTATTATTGTCGGATTGTTAATAACAGATAACGAGAAAATACTTTGGTTATATTTAAATATCAATTGGTGTTCTCATTTTTGTTTATTTTCAGCCTTAAAACAGGCAAGATGGGGCGACGACCAGCAAGATGGTGAGTTGATATGATCAACATGAAAATGTTATGGGGCCCGGGGGTGGACATTGCGATTGTGTGACGACGGGCCCAAGTTATGACGATCGTGAAGTGTAGGGCCCCTGTTTTGTTTGATCAAATTAGAGTCAATAATGTTTTTTATTGCTCAAAAATCACCTTTACTTGTCTATCAAAAGCAGACTATTCTCAATTCTAACATGTCTAACATTGTCTAAGGACACCCGTTTTGCAATTTTGAATAGTCTTTTTTTTTATTTTGCCTTATTTTGGTAGAAATCACGATTTTTTTGCGCGGTTTGGGCACAATTGCAGAATTCCCCGCCACTCGATCTATGATTCCAAGTGCGTAGCCAGAGATTTAGGGGTGTATTTCCATGATTTCCGAGTGGCGGGGTATTCTGCAATCAGGCAATTACTCTTTGGTTTGTGCCTTGTGATGCAGTGCACCGTCCGTGCTCGCGTTACATCGCGCGGTGATCGCCATCTTTATTTTCGTCCCAATTTCGGGTTGCGTGTTGTCGCCGCGCTGTCATCATCATTTTACCCAAAAATTTCCCTAAAAAAATCAAAACCCTGCCCTCTATCTATGACATACCTGTTTATTGAGAATGTCGCCAACTAGTTTGGTCGGTCTGATAATTTTAAAGTGGATTTTGTTCCCTTATACTTGTTAAAGTTATACTAGGAACCGGGCCCTACACTACACGATCGCCCAAGGTTTAGTTTATTGGACTCGCCCAAGTAGTTTAGCGATATTTAAAACCAACACGAGTTTCATGGATAGAGGTCAGCAGTGGTCAGGGTTTTGATTTTTTGACCGGAGATGAAACTTGTCCGATTTTAATTGGAAAACCGACCATTTTAGCATGCCATGTTTAACCGATAGTTTTGAGTTTAACTTTTCCATCAAAATTTCCTGTTTTTCTTCGAATTGTCCCACAAATTTTTTTTGGGGGGGAGGCCATATCATATTATATTGAGAGTGAGTTAAAATCTTCATATTTGGAACTTAAAAATTGACGTTGCAAATTATTTAATAGGCTTCCACCAGTCTGCTCTGATGAAAACTTTAAAATTTGTGATTAAACATAAATTAGTCTGATGTTTTAAGCCACATTTAAAAAAAAAAAACGTAAGTGAGGCTGTAACGTTAGTGAATCAATAGTCTGGCACCACCCATTCAACACTTCACAATTTATGAAATACATTCAGGGAACCCGACAAAAATGGCCAACCTCATTTCATTTCTTCGTTTTTTTTTATAACAGTTGTAATCAGTAAGTCAATGTCATTTGTCTTTTGTTGCAGTTATCGCTACTGCAAGAACAAGCCATACCCAAAGTCAAGGTTTTGCCGTGGTGTCCCAGGTAGGTTTATTTTTTATCATCTGGTCAGTCAGTTATTTGGTTGCATTTTTAATTTGGTTGAATGAAAATCGCTTAGTAAAAGCTTCCTGTCAGAAGGTGCAAGAATGTATGTCTATAACATTTGAGCAGATTCGCTGATTAATTATGCAAGGCAACTGCATCTTGACCTCTAGATTTTGACCAATCAGCGGGCGCTTTCTATATTAGTCTTCAGTCATTCACTGTTTTCGCGTCATAGACATGGATACAAAAATACCCTAGACACAGCAACAAAGGCTGGGGTCACTCAGCCTGGCAGCTGTTGTATTGCAAAACACTGCATTCGAATTGACCAATCACACGATTAGTCCTGATTTGGGAATGAAACGACGTGACGATTGAGTAAAGTCGACTCCGATTGGCTGAGGCGCGAGATCGCTTAAATCTGCATGCTTTGACATATCAGACGTTATACAGGAGACTTAGCTCTGTGGATAACAGGTGATACTCAGACTACAAGAATGTGTGTCCTAAAATAAATTTTATCAAAAAAAATTTAACCCATGGAAATATTTAACAAGGAAGTGAAATGACTTAAGATGAACCTTTTGGGCCCCCCCCCCCCCCCCCAAAAAGCTGTGTTCCCAGTAAGCGAACCTAAATTTTTGGGGTACAAAAATAAAGCATTTTTCGCATCGCTGTGATGGATTCTGATGGACTTGGGAAGGCTCATATGGTTAATTATTAAAAAGAAATAATAATCATATTTTATTTGGTTCAGACTCCAAGCTGCGCATCTATGACTTGGGCCGCAAGAAGGCTCGCGTGGACGACTTCCCCCTGTGCATCCACCTGGTCTCTGGCGAGTTTGAGCAGCTCTCATCGGAGGCCCTGGAGGCTGGCCGCATCTGCGCCAACAAGTACATGGTCAAGCACTGCGGCAAGGACTCCTTCCACATCCGGATCCGTCTGCACCCGTTCCACGTCGTGCGCATCAACAAAATGTTGTCGTGTGCTGGGGCCGATAGGTAAGTCTCACGATCCGTTGGAAATTTTTTCACAGTTCAACCCCTTATGGCTCTCTTTGGCATTTATGCTAGGTGGCAGCCTGAATCCTTCAAACTCCAACAATTGCAGGCAACCCACAGAACAATCTTGGCACTTCATCAAAATGAGTACGGCAAGCCTGGATCCAAGTTGGTACATCAAGCCCTATTTTACCCCAATCCTCCAAAATCTAGGTGGCAGCCTGAATCCTTCAAAATCCAACAATTTGCAGGCAACCCCATACAAAAATCTTTGCACTTCATCAAAATGAGTACGCCAAGCCTGGAACCAAATTGGTACATCAAGCCCTAATTAACCCCAATACTCCAATATCAACTATGCGCTTTTGTAGGATATTGGTGGATTGAGGCTCTATGCTTGTTTACTGCTGGTTGGGTTTTTTTTGGATGATGCATTGTGTCGAGTTCTTAAGCTGTATCTTGCGTTGTTTATGCTTAGCCGTGCAAACATTTAGGCATACATTGTGCTGCATATATACGGCACTGCTGCTGGATATCATCGGAAATGCTGCATTATTACAGCAGTGATTGTTGGAGGATTTTGAAGGGGCGAGGCAGTGGTCACCCCTCCACCGAACAAAATGAAGAAAGAACGGATGATGTGGAAGATTGAGACTGTATCCAATGTTTACATGGCGGTAGCTGGAGAATTTTGAAAGAAAAAAGGCTTAGGATTAGGACCGAAGTAACAGTGGCTGGGCTATACATCAAATGCATTGCTCAGCTGATGCTCACACTAAAACAGTACAGGATTGTGAATGTTCAGAAAAAAAAAAATGTGCATACTTTGTGCCATACACGAGCTAACCAAAACGCTCATGTCTCCCTCCCACTGAGATCTCAGGAATGGTCAAGAAGCTGAGTCCGTTGGTGCAGCTGGGGTAAGGGAAGAATGCCAGATTAAACAAGTGGTAATGCGAGGTACAACCCCGAGGGCCGAGGTACACTGTAAAACCTCGAGGTAAACCTGGGGTTACCACGTGTTTAATTTCGCATTCTCTCCTTAACCCTAACCCTCCAGGGTATGTTTGCTAGAACCCTGCCAAACCTAGCGACATGCAAGACTTGACTAAGTGACATGCCTGCCAAATGTAGCGAGATCCATCCGGGGGAAAAAGTCTCGGGGCCACACTGCCTCCGAGTCCGTGGTCACTGCACGCAGCAGGATACAACTGTGGCATTGTTCAATGGGACTTAGCTCTCATTGTTTCTCAGAGCTGGCCATTCATGCAGTGGTGTTGGTCAAGCCCGGTTCATACTTCACGCGAAAGCTTGTGCGAAGCGAAATTCATGTCGTCAACAATGGTGGACGCGCTCCGAATGTATTGTTGACGCCACGAATTTCGCTTCGCTTTCGCTTTAGCTTTCACGTGAAGTATGAACCGGACTGAATGCATAAAAGTGCACCAGTTCTTTTCCACCTGATGCGCACTGTGTTGCGTCTGGCAGGATTAGGGTTAACATTCACTGTAAATAAAGCAGCTTTCCATTCCGATCCTGCTTCCCACAGGCTCCAGACTGGAATGAGGGGAGCCTTTGGCAAGCCTCAGGGCACCGTGGCCCGCGTCCGCATCGGCCAGACTATCCTGTCCATCCGCACCAAGGACAGCAACAAGGCCTCTGCCATTGAGGCCTTCCGCCGAGCCAAGTTCAAGTTCCCAGGTAGACAGAAGGTAAGATTCCAGAGTATGTTGCAAAGAGCAAACAAGGATTTTCCTCTGATTTAAAAGGTAAACAAAGGCAAGAGGTACATGCAATACTTCGGTTTCGAGTATTAGTGACAAATAGTTCAGTTTGTGTTTCTGATGGATGCGGCATCCCCAGTTTAAAATTTTGACATATGGTTTGTACCTGAAGACACAGTAATTGGCTTGTATTTGATGTTCTGAAATAAATATTAAAAACCTGTTTATAATCTATTTTGAAAAAGTTCCACCTATCTCTTGCCTTGGTTCTGGTCCTATCTAAATCATGGGCATTTCCTTTACCCCAAAAAACTGAAAGTACATGAAATAACAGATGGAGAACATTTACTAATAAGGAAATTTTCCCCGGTTTTCCAAAGAATTTTGTTACTATAAATTATGTGCGTGCAGAGCACGTGACGACTTAAATTTAACTATAATAGGTTTTTTGTCCAAGTAAATGTCACCCACTCTCAACCATCCTAAATGCTCAGTACACAATAAGGTGATGGACTATTCTCTTCAACAGATCTTCATCTCCGAGAAATGGGGTTTCACCAAGTACACCCGGGAGAAGTTCGAGGAGCTGCGCAGCGAAGGTCGCTTCATCCCAGACGGCGTCGGCGTGCAGTACCTGCCCAACTACGGTCCTCTCGCACGCTGGAAGCAGTACCAGTCATAAAAACACAGAGTTGCCAGGCACTAAAGAGGGTGCGGCGACGCCCACAATTTCCTGAACCCGGCTTTAGCACCTTCCTTCAAAAACATCCGTTTTGGTGGACTTGGTCAAAGAATTGATGTGCCAGACTTGTCTGGTGGGAGTCGACCATTTTTTTTGGTTGTCACACATTTATTCGACTAAATTTGTTTTGGGTGGACGTCTCATTGCCAAAATAATGAAAGTTGTTTAGAAATGCATCAGAAAGAAAAATCTTTATGTTCGTGAACAGAATAAAGACCTAAGTGGAACTCAAGCTTGAACTTGCCTTGCAGTGGTTTATTTATGTGTGAATGTAGCCCATTAAGTGAGTCACAGCCAATGTCCTCAGGTCGATGACAGGCATGCAACTGGGAATTAAGGGGGGGGGGAGGAAATTCCAAACCGCACAAGACTTCTTACAGCATTTTTCAATTTGTAATGGCATTCATGAGAAGTAAAAACGAAGAAATCAGCAGATCCGAGGAAAAGTTGCATGCCTGTGACGAGTCAACTTGAAAGCAAACTTTGTCTGAAAACTTGAAACATAGCTGCCGTTAGTAACAATTCTGTCTTGTGTCCGTACTCGTGCACTCTGTTGTACTTCCTGTAAAAGTGATTGCAAATAACGCAGCAATTTGCACAAAATCTCTTGAAAATCATAATACAGAAAGAATCACCAAACGATAAATGTAGTTTGTTGGCATTTTAATTCCTCTGAAGCAAACTTGGAGATGATTTTAGCAGAATTATGAAAACGGTGGAATTAAGCAGAAAATTAAAAAATACACAAGCTGTTGAATACATGTACATTCTTTTTCACCATTCTAAGCATGTTGCTTCTAAAAAATGATTTTCACTGTTATGCGACTGACAATTTAAATTGCATATGTAAACTGCATATTTTGGGGCGATTCCCTCGGCAATTGGACTACATGTACTTGAAGCAAAAGGCCGCTTAGTTTAAAATCCTAAAAATCTGGCGAGTTTGAGCGAAAAATCTAAATACAATGCACGTGTACATTTTGCGTTTACAAAGACAATTTGGAAAAAAGACATTATTGGCAAACCAGTGTGGCAGGAAAAATATCACAATACATCGCAAAATGATATATTGCCCAATATAGCACCATCATTTCAGTATGCATGTAGGCGTAGTACTGGTCAGTAAAAGTCACTCAAACATTTTAGTATTAAGCCTTTTTCTTGTTAAAAATTACTCCATCAAAATCAGTAACTCACACTATTGCAAGCTTCTTTAAGATAATTGATTGCACCATTAAAGTAACTGCACTTTCCCAAATTTCTGAGGGAAAACAATCAGAATACATAAACATGAATACTATAAGAACATCTAAAGATGCATAAAAATGTATATAATTGAAGCAAAGGCAACATGTCTTGCAGATGATAAATTGATGCAGATCTTACAGCGAGACTTTCTTCCCAGCAACGAAATAGCATCGTAAATGGCAAAACTAGCATGAGCATGTGTTTACATAAAATTCTGAGCGGATCCGGATATTTAGTGGGAAGAAAAATGATCAAAAACAAAATCCAAAACATACGACTAGATATTTCGGAGAAGAATACAATTGTACTCTATTGTTTGAACATTCTAAATACATGCAGTTTTAAAGGGAATATACATCATTTGGTTTTGCTGTAATTGTCAGATATGGATGGAATTGGGGGGTTGGAAATATATAGCAAATATAGTTACACTGACTTTTTTGAGGTTTTGGGTTCGAAAATGCTATAAAAACCAAGAAAAACAATCATTTTCATGTAGTCTGGTTCCCTGACTCCATTTAAGAAGAAACAGAGCAGTTTACATATATTGGGGAATTGTAAAGTCAGGGAACCAGTCTAGCTGGCTTGTACCCGTTCATAGGTGTGTAATCGATTGCAAACAAGTGCGATGGTCAACTGGGGCCAGTATTTGAAAAAAAAGCCAGTTTTTTCCAACGCTGATCGGCCGATCAGCGTTGGAAATTGATACAAAAATAAAACTTTTCTTGAAAATGACAGTATATCAGGTGCCATGATTCTACAGGATGCTTTACACTGTCATTCACTAACAGTCCAGCAAGGTATTTCAAAATGATTTGATAGTTTTATTTTTTGATGTTTGCAAATGTTGTATTTCCCTTTAACAACATGAAGGAATTGAACATTTTACACTCACCACCAGAGGTTACTCTAACATTTCAAGAACATGGATTGCAAATATTAATATTCAAATTCTATGGCAGCCAAAAAATTTGGAGCTTTTGCTCCTAGAGTAGGTTTCCCTTAAGCCTTTTATAAATGATAATAGTAAATCATGTGAAATTGTGCAAGTGGTTAACTTTGGTATATTACATAATCCTTTTGATTCAAGTAACCAAAGTCATTCTTTGGTTATTTGGTCCATTGATTTTACGATTTGTACTCTGTCTTGCTGTTGTCAACATCTTCAGGAGCATCTGATGCAAATTTCTCATTGCTGACTGGCTTGCCCCTCTCCATCTTCAACTTTGACTGAGACGTCTTCCTCAGTAAGGACAGTCTTCTCTGATGTGCCCGCAGGAACTTCCGTAGACCCTTCCTCTGGCTTCTCCGTAGGCGTGTCAGCATCGGGCATCCCAGATGAATCTTCTGCTGCTGCAGTATCTTCGGTAGGTTTCTCCTCTACTTGACCATCTGATAAATCTTCCCCACCTGTGGATGTTTCAGGAGCCAACTGTGGCTTTTCTTTGGTTGCCAACTGTGACGCATCCTCTTTGAACTCCAGCACCTCATCTGCTGTATCCTCATTCTTTGCTTTTGGTTCAGATGTCTCGTCAATTTCAGGGGTTGCCTCAGCAAACGGTTCCCCCTTGGGTTGGTCTTCCATCTGCTTATTTTCTGAGGATACTGAACAGGCTGTAGAGGCATCATCCTTCACATCCCTTTCTTCTGATTCCTGACCTCTGGGCTTCTTTATAGCTGTCCCGAGACTTTCAGTTGGCTTTAGGTCCTCGGATGTCTGGTCAATTTCAGAACCTGCCCGTGCTGAAGTTTCCTTGTCAGGTTGCTCTTCCACCTGCTTATCTGAAGATGCCGCAACAGCTGTAGCCTCATTTGCTGCCGCATCTGTCACGCCCCTTTCTTCTGATTTCCGACCACTGGGTCCTCTTGATGTTTGGAGACTTTCAGCAGGTACCTCCGCAGCTGCCTTTAGGTCCTCAGATGTCTGGTCAATTTCAGAACCTGCCCTTGCTGAAGCTTCCTCGTCAGGTTGCTCTTCCACCTGCATAGTTAAAGATGCCGCAACAGCTGTTTCCTCATTTGCTGCATCATCTGTCACACCCCTTTCTTCTGATTTTCGACCACTAGGTTCTTGTGATGTTTGGAGACTTTCAGCAGGTACCTCCGCATCTGCCTTTAGGTCCTCAGATGTCTGGTCAATTTCAAAACCTGCCCTTGCTGAAGCTTCCTCGTCAGGTTGCTCTTCCACCTGCTTACTATCCGAAGATGCTGCAACAGCTGTTTCCTCATTTGCTGCATCATCTGTCACGCCCCTTTCTTCTGATTTCTGACCACTTGGTTCTCTTGATGTCTGGAGACCTTCTGTAGGTACCTCCGCATCTGCCTTTGGTGATTCAGCTGTCTGTTCGATTTCAGGAGCTGCCTCTGCTGAAGCTTCCTCGTCAGGTTGCTCTTCCACCTGCTCAGTTAAAGATGCTGCAACAGCTGTTTCCTCATTTGCTGCATCATCTGTCACACCCCTTTCTTCTGATTTTCGACCACTAGGTTCTTTTGATGTTTGGAGACTTTCAGCAGGTACCTCCGCATCTGCCTTTAGGTCCTCAGATGTCTGGTCAATTTCAGAACCTGCCCTTGCTGAAGCTTCCTCGTCAGGTTGCTCTTCCACCTGCTTACTATCCGAAGATGCTGCAACAGCTGTTTCCTCATTTGCTGCATCATCTGTCACGCCCCTTTCTTCTGATTTCTGACCACTTGGTTCTCTTGATGTCTGGAGACCTTCTGTAGGTACCTCCGCATCTGCCTTTGGTGATTCAGCTGTCTGTTCGATTTCAGGAGCTGCCTCTGCTGAAGCTTCCTCGTCAGGTTGCTCTTCCACCTTCTCCGTTAAAGATGCCGCAACAGCTGTTTCCTCATTTGCTGCATCATCTGTCACACCCCTTTCTTCTGATTTTCGACCACTAGGTTCTTTTGATGTTTGGAGACTTTCAGCAGGTACCTCCGCATCTGCCTTTAGGTCCTCAGATGTCTGGTCAATTTCAGAACCTGCCCTTGCTGAAGCTTCCTCGTCAGGTTGCTCTTCCACCTGCTTACTATCCGAAGATGCTGCAACAGCTGTTTCCTCATTTGCTGCATCATCTGTCACGCCCCTTTCTTCTGATTTCTGACCACTTGGTTCTCTTGATGTCTGGAGACCTTCTGTAGGTACCTCCGCATCTGCCTTTGGTGATTCAGCTGTCTGTTCGATTTCAGGAGCTGCCTCTGCTGAAGCTTCCTCGTCAGGTTGCTCTTCCACCTGCTCAGTTATAGATGCCGCAACAGCTGTTTCCTCATTTGCTGCATCATCTGTCACACCCCTTTCATCTGATTTTCGACCACTAGGTTCTTGTGATGTTTGGAGACTTTCAGCAGGTACCTTCGCATCTGCCTTTAGGTCCTCAGATGCCTTTAGGTCCTCAGATGTCTCGGGTTGCCCTTCCATCTGCTTAATTTCTGCGGATGCTGCACCAGCTGTTCCCTCTTTAGAAGCATCGTCTATCTCCTTTGCTTGTGGTTCTTTTGATGTATTTAAACTTTCACTAGGTACCTCTGCATCTGCCTTTGGATCTTCAGATGTCTGGCCAGTTTCAGAAGACTCTTTGGATGGTTCTTCCTCAATTTGCTCAGGTGGACTGTCCTTTAACATACTTTCTTCTGATTCCTGCCTGCTTGTTTCTTCTGTCTTTACTTCTTTGGTGGGTACTTCTGCAAATGATGATTCTTTCTCTGGGTGCTCTTCTATCTGCTTCTTGTCGTAGGATGTCTCGCATTCCTTTTCGGCATCTCTGGGTGCAACTTCAGGCATCTTTTCTTCTGCACTGGCTGCACTTGAATCTTGTGGTGCCTTCGGCTTCTCAGAGGCTTCTTCTGCAGCTCCAGGGGAAGACTCTATCTCTGGTTGCTCCTCATCCTGCTTTCTCTCTAAAGATGCCTTTCCTCCTTTGGATTGGTCTCCCATCTGTTTGTCATCTGATCTCCCGTCTCTCTTCCCTGGATCATCTACAATCCTCTCTTCGACTGTCCTTGTGTCCTTGGGAATGATCAGCAGATCTGGCCTTGCTGAAGGGAAGGCTTCTTTGAGCACATCATCAGAGATGAACTGATTGAGACATCGAAGACTGTAACTCCAAAGGTCCTCCTGTTTTTTGCCATCCCTAAAGAAGAAAATTAAACCCAAGGACCCTTGAGTCTGAAATCAAAGGACCCTTATTAAAATATGATTCATTAGCTGGAAATCAAAGGTCTCTTCAGTAAAAGTCAAAACCTCATCATAGGACCCGGTCAGAGGGCTGGCCCTTCAGAAATTAAAAGATCATTGAATCAATGGACATAATAAAAATCAAGTTTGATAAAAAAAATAATAAAGGGAGCCTCGAATCAGAATCATCACAGGACCCCAGCGTCCAAATTCACATGCAGCAAATTTAGGACTACTTAAGAATCGAACTTGATGTTTTCACATTTCCTCTGAAATTTCTTGCCTGGAACTTTTTTTTCTTCTAAAAAACATCTAATAGTTTTTCCAATTTTCTATATGTGTGTGATCAGTTAAATGTGCATTTTCTCAAAGCCTTACCAACAGAAGCTTGCAGGGTTAGCAGGTCGACAATTCTTCAGGTACACTGCAGTTTTCCCACGAAGGCTTGGATCGACACAGGCCACGACACTTGTAGCAGCCCCCTGTTTCGGAGTACGTATCATACCTTTGGAAAAACACAAAGCATTCAATCATTTCAATTTTCATTAAGTCTGAAATGCAACTTACAAAGTTAAATTTTAGTCTTTGCACCCTTATTATAATTATGAAAGTCTCTAAAAACTAATTGGACCTGAAATTGAAACAGTACAGTATGAAGATCAGTGGATGATTGCCAAATGCATGTCAAATGACCAAAAAAGTTTATGCACTTCACTGGTTAACACATTTGCTCTTTTCACACTTCCACCATGGGCATGCAGAGCCTCGATCTGGCAACTTTACACAATGACTATAGCCGGTTCAGTGATTCCCGTGTCGGGGTTCAGATCACTGAACGGGCTATTTTTATTGTGTAAAGTTGCCAGATCGAGGCTGTGCATGCCCAATGGCGGAGCTTGAAAAGAGCGAATTGGCCAGGCAATGATAATATTAAATTTTCAAATGCACCAAGAAGTGTACTCACCAAATTTTTTATAAGCTCCAACGTAAAAGCTCATCAGTTTCCAATCACTGAAGTTATTCATAATATTCGTGTCCACAAATCCAGGATCAGTAGAGAAAGTGCTCACTCCAGTCCCTTCCAGTCTCCGAGCGAGAAAGTGTGCTGCCATGACCTTTTCAGGATATAACAAATCCAGAAATAAAATTCTCTTCCGACTTTGGATGAGGAACGAGCAGCTCAATACAGACTCAATGCATGATCATGAGATTACATTTTGTGAAAACTTTTTCTGAGCCCCGTGGGACACACTGAATGTGTGTACTGCATCACGCGCATAAAACTGCCAAATATCCATTGTCTCCCTCATACTCTCTCTCATCAGCGATACTTGTCGAGGCGCTTGCCAGCAACCTGGCTGAAAAAATTATACATAGCATTAATTATCTGAACCAACAAGTATCTTGAGTTAATCACTGACGACTTATACATTGTACACGCTCAGACTCTTACTAGGGGTAGACCGAAGGTGGCACTGAAGGGGGATGAACAGTGTTATACATGTATTTGCCAGACAGTGTCCTTTCCATCTGCTTTGAATAGCGCCCCCTGTGGTAAGATGGTAAATAGCTTCCCCCTCCCCCTCTCTCCCATTGCTTTTTAGAGTATAGGTGGCAGCGGGTGACTATCCGGCTACCTTCCATCACGATAGTCGGTCGGCAATTTCGTTGTCACATCCCCCATTTCAATATGGTCTGGCGACGTCATGTGTTTACTGGACTAGATCACCGACTTCATTCAATTCCTGAATTAAAAGAATCTCACCATGTAAGCCTTGGATGAGGCGTAGGCTGTATACCGACTGAAGGATTTTCGGCCCTGCATGTTGTCCAGGTCTAGTTTCCCACTACTATGCGCCTCTGATGACAGGAGAACAATGCGGGAGTCGGGGGCACCAGCCCGCAGCAGCGGCATGAGATGCAGCACAATGAGGAGCTGTGACAGGTAGTTGACTTGGAATTGCGACTCGTATTTATCCTCTGTGTATTCTATGAAAGAAATCCAACGAAAGAACCCTTTTGAACACGACAACTAGTGGAGCAAATTGAGACTTTCGATAGCAGTCCTTTCAAGCGCCATGTATAGGTCATGATGCCGGAGTCCTTACCTTGTTTGGCAAAGGCAATGCCAGCATTGCAGACCAAGATATTAAGGTACTGCATCCTCTCCTTGGTCTTCTGAATGAAGTCCATGGTGGATTGCAACGAGGCCAGATCCACTTTGATGTACTCCACATTCAGTGGCTTGATCTCAACTTCTTCACTAGTGGATGGAGATGACGCCTGGCCAGTGGCATTCATGGACAATTGTAATAAGAAAAACATTTGATTTAGGAAAATCAAAAGGGTTTAATCAGTCACAAATATTTGTAGGCCTACTGGCCCTTCCAAACTTTCCAACATCAACAGATCATCAGAAACTATAACCTCCGCTTCCACAAAAAGTCACTAACAAGTGAAGTCAGTCTCGTGTTAGTTAACACATGGTTCATTCGGCCCATTTTTGTCTCTGGTTCCCTGGTATGAAAAAGATTGATAGAAAAAACTTCATTCTGCAACATAATTATGAAATATCAGAAACAACTTAATAGTCCAGATAAGCAGCAAGATTCTTTACAGCCTTTAGAAAAAAGGCACTGCACGGACATTATATCCAAGCTTGGATGATCTTCCATTAGGAAGTGATTGACATCACACTTGCCTCATCACATACTCCAGTACTAATTTAGCCATTCAACATGGATGGCCAGTACAAACCCAAACTACCTCGACTAGAGCTCCCTGGGTCACAACAGACAATGGTCCTTCTAACCCTGAAGCAAGTCACAGTGTGGAACACATTATCCCACTCGATCATTTTTGCAATACACCATGTATCTACATCCAGTTTCCTCTCCATGAACGGTCAGATAAACGGTTTATCTAAACATGCCACCCTTATCAAGCCTACTCCTACAAGGAAGTTTGTTGAGAGGTTTACAGAGCGCTTCAACTACGCCAAGCTTCCCTACTGAAAGGCACCCCATGTCGTGACAAAAAAAACACTTGAAAAAGCCCCACTAAGACTTTTACTTCATATCAGGTAAAACCATTTTGGCCATATCAGACAAATTGTCACCATTCAAAAAAGGGTTAGTTTACCTGCCCATGACTCTTCTGCAGCATTTCATCTCGATGTTCTGTCTGCATTCGCTCGATTGCCTAAATGACCAAAAACCTGAGTCATCAATGCGTCAAAAAAAATCACTTAGAATATACATTGTATACCTAAAGTGGGCGTTCTTGGCGCTCCTAAAAAGTGCAATTTCTTTTCTTTTTTTAATTGTTTGTGACATAATCTCAGCTGCTTTTTGCCAAGTAATGAAATAAACTAAGATCTGTGTTTGTAATATATTTTAATTACTGCGTTAAAGAGATATATGTCAGGGGCTTATTCTTATTGGCCAAACTACTACTAAATATCTACCACCCTTAACCCAAGGGCGTAAATCCCGGCAGAAGATGGGATCGAGGATATACCCCCCCCCTTTTTTTTTTTACTAGGGGAGGATGGCCCCTGGATCATTCCCCACCCCCACCCGCCCCCGTTTAAAAATCTTAACATGCAATTTCAAAATTTGAAATAAATATATTCCTTTGTTGACAAATCGCTGCTTTTCATTGTTCACCAGAAATGCCGATTTTAATGTCATCTCGTAACTTTCATATAGTAAGAATGTATTACATCAAGTTCAGAAAACCGAAGAGTGCAAAAGTTAGGAAAGGACCATTTTGAGCTAGCACACAAGTCTGCATATTAAGAAACCCCACTTTCGAACTTCCCGGCTGGACATTTTAAGATCCATCAAATCCACTCGTGAGCTCATATGATACTTGAAAACAGCTACAAGTTTCGTGGTTAAGTGGACCACACATTATTTTACCGATTTACTCCCCGAAACCACACTCACCGCTTTAGCTTTGTCCTCTGAGCGACTTGTAATGCACACTCTTGCTCCCATCTTCGCAATGGACTTTGCCGTTTCATATCCAATCCCTGCATCAAAGGAATTGATAAGTGAGGTATTATAGAGAAAAGGATCTTCCAAGGACGAACAATATGAAGAAAACATAGTTGTTATTGTACTCTGAAGGTAGAAACAATGAAACCAATCCAAAGACTTGAACTTGAAGTTGCGTAAACACTTAAGATTTATTATAAAATGAATAAGTATCAAAATTTAAGATTACATTTTAGATGAATAATTGAATTAAATAATGATTTGTCCTTCTTACAGTCTCCTAGACCTTTTAAACCCACCATGAGGTTTTGGAGGATTATGCTGCATTTTGAACCAAGTCTTTCTCACTTTGATCACTTTCCACGGAGCATGAGGGATTTAAATTCTGTAGGATCCTGGTGGTTCATTGTGTAAGATTCATGTGGTTTGTGTAGGAATCTATCTGGTAAGTTGTGTAGGATTCTGGAAACTATACCCCCTCAAAAAAAGTTAAATTTTGCAAGAATGCTAAGGGATTTAGTGAAATTTGAAAAGAAAAAAATTTACCAGTGTTTCCACCTGTGACCATCACCAGCTTCTCCGGGGGAAGCTCCACAGACGGATGTTCTAATTTATTCCCCATCTTCAACCTTTCAGTCTAACCTTAACCTGTCAGGCCAAAAAGAATGCAAACAATATAATCTGTTCTCGACCGAAAATTATGTACTGAACTTTGTACTTCCAGCTACAGCATGCTTATATTTCAACTTGACTTGTATATATTGCCTGGGGGACGGGAGTGTCTCCTCTGCGTCCTTGGATCACCCAAGCGCATGCTCCTAATTTGTAACGTCCCTTTTCTCATCAAGATTGATAATGCTAGTAATAAGCTAAAAAAAAAAAGGAATTAAGTTTTATGAAGATACGTTAACATAACTGGCTCTGCAAATTATTATCTGTAGGCCTATGGTAGAATATTATGTCAGTCGCATCACCAAGTCCATCAGAATGTTGTGGACAGTTGCGACACCACAGAGTTGTGTGCACCAAGTCACAGACGATATCTGACACTTCCTAGCGTGGCAAAACTATACTTCATGGTGCACCCAACTAATAAATTGGGCACAGGCAATTTATCCCACACAAATTCCAGTGGTGTAATGCTATAGAATATGGCGGAAAGGGGCCTCCGCCCCCACCCCGAACTTTGCAAAAAGGCGCAAAATATTGTTTTGTATTGTGACAAAGTGCCTCGACCCCCTGCACTACATGTACAAATCCCCAATCAATGTCAATTTTCAACACAATATACACATTGCAAAGATTTCCATACCTGGATATTAACTGTGCACAAACCCTATATGAGGCTGGTCTGAAACTGTCTAAGTGTTTTCTCAGTAAATGCTTCAACATTTTCCCTGGATGCATACGTGTAGTATCACTTTCTGATGGCTGATAGGTCACTGCAGGGAAAATTTAGTGATGGCCATGCAGGAATGGAAATCTATCCTACACATTTCTAATGTAAAAAATCCAGTTAGAAGTTCAAGCGCGCGATCAAACTTTAAGCATATGGCAACCCACATGGAAGCAGTATCCAATTATTGCCCTACCCCTGTCTCGACGACTAATTATTCCTGTCCAATTTAAGGCATGGCAATAAACTCACACTCACCATGAACTTCTCAATCCAGATGGGCGTGGTTGAGGCTGGGAATTATTTCTGGCCGGGCTCAGTTGGCCATGTATAATAGTCAATGAATGATAGACGTAGGCCTACGTGTACTAAACTGTCTACACCCACTGCAATCAGTGTACCATCAGTATCTGGCAATGATGATTTATATTGCGATGTCGACTGATCAAAGTTCACTTGAAGTGTTGCCAAAAATGTTGCCTTGTGTTTTATAGCTCCATGCGCATGCCAGAACGAACTATGTTCATCAACAGTAGATATGGAGCTTCGCGCGCGGGTGCAGGGGAGATCTCTAGATCTAGAGAGAGACACATAGCGTGCGGAGTCCATGCAAAGAGAGGAGCCAACATCAAGAACCAAATTTTCGGGTGGGGGAATAAGCGTACTTGTAAAAAAATAATGTAGAATTACATTGAGATTTTAACTACATCGTATTCCTGATTTCAAGTGGCAACATCCACCTACAATAAGACTCGCATGAACTGCAATATATACGTAGTGTGCAAGTTATAACCACTTGTCTAAAGCCAGCACTTGAACGTCTGGAAGACTGTCCAAGAGTAAGACAAAGATTGTCTGGCAGAACCACTCTCTCCACCTCTCTGTAAAGATCGGCGGGGCGGGTCTAAGCTCACGTACGTCCCCAGGCTGCTTAAATAGAAAAATCATGCTGAAAAAAGTAGCACATGCATACTTCCCACCATCACTGGTGGGCGACCTCTCAAAGTGCCGGCTCCGAGGCTTCGCACGCGCCATGTCAAGAGTTGGTTTTAGACCATGCCGCCGCTACAAAAAGTTCGTTTATTTTGAAATTGTATTTTTGAAATGTTGCGTTTTTAAACCAGCCGCTGAAAACTTTTAATGTAATGTTGCATTTTCACCTTAAAAAAAAAAATTAACATCGGCAGATTTTGCATGTCATGTGGAATAAACTAGCTTTTGCCTTGCTACGAATGAACAATTTGGTCCATTTTTAAAAAATAATATGCAACACCTGAAAAATGCGACATGCCTAGGACATATAGGATGGATACGTCTGTTCCGTGTTCTTTTTATGGCGTAACTGCATCTTAGGAATACTGAAAAGATGAAATAATTTTCATCAAATGCAATGCTTTAGAAAATTCAAATCCAACAAAGTCAATTACAAAAGAAACAATAATTACCAAAGAATTTTAAGCAACTAAATCTAGATATAAGTACATGCCTGTAGTTTGTAACGGTTTACAATGTCATATATTTACTTACTTATAGTGTCCTTATAGTGAGCTGTCCAACTATATGTACATGTAATTGCCTTTTTTAAGGATAACGTATTTCGAATTGAATTGAATAAAATTGAACTGAACTAATATAGGAATACATGTATCCAACATGCCCAAAACCCAAATACAAAAATATACTTTTCGAGTTGATTAAATGGTCAATATGAAATTACAAGGCATGTATGAAAACCATCATCAATGAATCAACTACTTTACAATAATTAGATTAAGTAAACAACACCCAAATTTCATCAAAATCTTACAAAAGAAACCAGTAAGGCAAGGCTAATTAATAAGTAAGGGACTTTAACACAATATCAATGATTCCAGTCGTCCGAAGTAAATACAATGTATCTTGAGAATTGTGAACTAACAAGTATGGGCGTCGCCAGGATTTTTTTCTAGAGACATCATCTCCAGATATCATCCAGTAGTCTTGCCAAACCTCAACACCGATGAGCTTCAAATTCACCAAGTTGCTTACTGGCACAGTTCCCCTACTAAAACTTTATTGAAAATCATGTGAACAATGATAACATTGTGATATTTAGCCCAGCAAACAAAAAACAGGGAAAACAAGGTGTCCGTAAATTCGGGGCTGAAAAGAAGGTGATGGGATGCCTAACGGTGGGACTTGAACAAGTTCAAGGAAATTCCCAAAATTATTGGTAAGAAAGCATTCTGACATTGACACAATTATTGGAAGCAACACTTATCTTTTTTTTGTGAATTTTGAGTTATTGAAGTAAGGATGTGTAAGTACAATCACTAAAATAAACTTTAAAAAAAATATATATATATACCCAAATATGGGAACAAATATATTACAGGAGAGGTATTAACGATTTATGCAAATTAGGCATATTTCCACCACTTCGATTTTTAAGACTGTTACTACACCATTCTAGGGACCTTACATAAGTGCAATGTGATGAAAAAAAAAATCTGTTGCAATTTGTGTGAGGTTCACTTCAAAAATAAAGTATTTTGCCTGGACTATCTACAAGTCTAGATCTCATCACGTACTATGACCAAATAGTCTCTCTGGCAGTTTCTGCCAAGGTTTAATCTTTCTTCGATACCTTGTGGTCTTTAATATACACCTAAACCTTGTGAATTTGAATATTATTTAGATTTCACCAAATTTTCAGTTCATCACAAATCTCTTTAATGGAGTCCACTTTGATAATTTTTGGCCAAGTTTGGTCGGTACACCTTCTTGAACTTCTGCACCTCATCTCCTGCAGATTTCCCCATTATCTGCCTTCGGTTCTCCTGATGTCTGGTCAATTACAGAAGCTGGCTGAGCTGAAGGTTCCCTCTCTGGTTGTTCTACACCTGCTTATTATCTGAAGATGCTGCAGTTCTCAGCTGCTAATTACTTATTTTCTGCATTATCTGTCACGCCCCTTTCCTCTGAAACCTGCCCACTGGGTTTTTCCTCTGCCTTAACCCTTTCAGTGGGTAATTCTGCAGCTGCAGATGGTAATTCTCTTTTCGGCTGCTCTTCTGTCTGCTCCTGTTTGGAGGATGCCTTGGGTTCGTTGTCTTCATCTTTGAGTGTGTCTTCAGGTATCTTTTCTTCTAAATTAGCCCCATATGGTTCCTGCGATGCCTTGACTTTTTCAGAGGGTACCTCTGTAGCTCCAGATGAAGACTCTATCTCTGGTTGCTCCTCATCCTGCTTCCTCTCCAAAGATGCCTCTCCTCCTTTGGATTTGTTTCCCATCTCTTTGTCATCTGAACTCCCTTCTTTCTTCCCTGAATCATCAGCAATCTTCTCTTCGACTGTCCTTGTGTCCTTGGGAATGGTCAGCAGATCTGGCCTCGCTGATGGGAAGGCTTCTTTGAGCACACCATCAGAGATGAACTGGTTGAGACATCCAAGACTGTAACCCCAAAGGTCCTCCTGTTTTTTGCCATCCCTAAAGTAGAAAATTAAACCCAAGGACCCTTGAGTCTAAAATCAAAGGACCCTTATTAAAATATGATTCATTAGCTGGAAATCAAAGGTCTCTTCAGTAAAAGTCAAAACCTCACCATAGGACCCGGTCAGAGGGCTGGCCCTTCAGAAATTAAAAGATCATTGAATCAATGGACATAATAAAAATCAAGTTCGATAAAAAACAAATAAAGGGAGCCTCGAGTCAGAATCATCACAGGACCCCAGCGTCCAAATTCACATGCAGCAAATTTAGAACTACTTAAGAATCGAACTTGATATTTTCACATTTCTTCTGAAATTTTTTTCTAAAAAACATCTAAGTTTTTCCAATTTTCTAAATGTGTGTGATCAGTTAAGTGTGCATTTTCTCAAAGCCTTACCAACAGAAGGTTGCAGGGTTAGCAGGTCGACAATTCTTCATGAACACTGCAGTTTTCCCACGAAGGCTTGGATCAACACAGGCCACGACACTTGTAGCAGCCCCCTGTTTCGGAGTACGCATCATACCTTTGGGCAAACACAAAGCATTCAATCACTTCAATCTTCAGAAAGTTTGAAATGCAACTTACAAAGTTAAATTTTAGTCTTTGCACCCTTGTTATAATTATGAAAGTCTCTACTAATTGGACCTGAAATTGAAACAGTACAGTATGAAGATCAGTGGATGATTGCCAAATACATGTCAAATGACCTACAAAAAGTTTATGCACGGCCAGGCAATGATAATATTAAATGTTCAAATGCACCAAGAAGTGTACTCACCAAATTTTTTATAAGCTCCAACGAAAAAGCTCATCAGTTTCAAATCACTGAAGTTATTCATAATATTCGTGTCCACAAGTCCAGGATCAATAGAGAAAGTGCTCACTTCGGTCCCTTCCAGTCTCCGAGCAAGAAAGTGTGCTGCCATGACCTTTTCAGGATATAACAAATCCAGAAATAAAATTCTCTGCCGACCTTGGATGAGGAACGAGCAGCCCAATACAGACTTAATGCATGATCAAGAGATTGCATTTTGTGACCATTTTTTTCTGAGCCCCATGGGACACACTGAATGTGTGTACTGCATCACGCGCATAAAACTGCCAAAAATCTCCCTCAACTATCCAAATAGCGCTAACTTGTCAAGGACACGTGCCTGCAACCTGCAGAGTTGTAATGAGTCACTGATTTTTGTGACTCGAGTCGAATCAAGTCGTTTTAAAGAAGTGACTTGAGTCGAGTCGAGTCATTAGGTCAAAAGGTCGAGTCGAGTCAAATATTTAGCTCGAGTCAATTCGAGTCACAATTATTTAAACACTATATATACCAAATTTATAAAAGGAGGCTATAAGTTTAGCCAGCGTTCGAATCCAAGAGCTTTATAAGAAATCACCCAAAACCAATGATGAAACAGCGAATTAGAAAATGTGTTTAAAAATCTGGTTCCTGGATAGTATTTTGTGCGTCCTAGAACCATGAGGTGGGAGTCTGTGACACGTTGTATATTTGTACATGACTGCTATTCGCAAAGTAAAGTGAGCACAAATTTTGCACCGTAAGTCACTGCAAATACTTTTCGCAAAGTTGCGCCTTTATTTTTGGGACTCGAGTCTTATTAGCCTTCGCTTGAGTCGAGTCGAGCCTTCTAATGAGGGACTCGAGTCGAGTCGAGTCATTTGCTCGCAGTGACTCGAGTCGAGTCGAGTCATTTACCCTTAGGGACTCGAATCGACTCGAGTCAACAAAAATTGTGACTCGAGTCGGACTCGAGTCGAGTCATTGACTGGAGTCATTACAACTCTGGCAACCTGGCTGAAAAAATTATACATAGCATTTATCTGAACCAACAAGTTAATCACGGACGACTCATACACGCTCAGACTCTTACTAGGGGTAGACCGAAGGTGGCACGGAAGGGGGATGAACAGTGTTATACATGTATTTGACAGACAGTGTCCTGTTCCATCTGCTTTGAATAGCGCCCCCTGTGGTAAGATGGTAAATAGCCTCCGGCCCCCTCCCACTCTCTCCCATTGCTTTTTAGAGTATAGGTGGCTGCGGGTGACCATCCGGCTACCTTCCAGCACGAGAGTCAGTCGGCAATGTCGTTGTCACATCCCCCATTTCAATATGGTCTGGCGACGTCATGTGTTGACTGGACTAGATCACCGACTTCATTCAATTCCTGAATTAAAAGAATCTCACCATGTAGGCCTTGGATGAGGCGTAGGCTGTAAGCCGACTGAAGGATTTGGGGCCCTGCATGTTGTCCAGGTCTAGTTTCCCACTTTTATGCGCGTCTGATGACAGGAGAACAATGCGGGAGTCGGGGGCACCAGCCCGCAGCAGCGGCATGAGATGCAGCACAATGAGGAGCTGTGACAGGTAGTTGACTTGGAATTGCGACTCGTATTTATCCTCTGTGTATTCTATGAAAGAAATCCAACGAAAGAACCCTTTTGAACACGACAACTAGTGGAGCAAATTGAGACTTTCGATAGCAGTCCTTTCAAGCGCCATGTATAGGTCATGATGCCGGAGTCCTTACCTTGTTTGACAAAGGCAATGCCAGCATTGCAGACCAAGATATTAAGGTACTGCATCCTCTCCTTGGTCTTCTGAATGAAGTCCATGGTGGATTGCAACGAGGCGAGATCCACTATGATGTACTCCACATTCAGTGGCTTGATCTCTTCACTGGTGGATGGAGATGACGCCTGGCCAGCAGCATTCATGGAAAATTGTAATAAGAAAAACATTTGATTTAGGAAAATCAATAGGATTTAATCAGCCACAAATATTTGTAGGCCTACTGGCCCTTCCAAACTTTCCAACATCAACAGATCATCAGAAACTACAACCTCCGCTTCCACAAAAAGCCACTAACAAGTGAAGTCAGTCTCGTGTTAATTAACACATGGCTCATTTGGCCCATTTTTGTCTCTGGTTCCTTGGTATGAAAAAGATTGATATAAAAAACTTCATTCTGCAACATAATTATGAAATATCAGAAACAACTTAATAGTCCAGATAAGCAGCAAGATTCTTCACAGCCTATAGAAAAAGGAAGGTCTCATGGACATTAAATCGAGGCTCGGATGATCTTCCATTTAGGAAGTGACTGACAGCACACTAGCCTCATCACATTCTCAAGGATTATTCAGCCATCAACAAGGATGACCAGTACAAACCCAAACTACCTCGACCAGAGCTCCCTGGGTCACAACAGACAACAGTCCTTCTAACCCTGAAGCAACTCACGTGAGGAACACATTATCCCACTCGATCATTTTTGCAATATCTACATGCAGTTTCCTCTCCATGAATGGTCAGATAAACCCCTTGATGCTAAACGTACCACCCCTTAACAAGCCTACTCATACAAGGAAGTTTGTTGAGAGGTTCACAGAGCGCTTCAACTAGGCAACGCTTCCCTACTGACAGGCACCCCCATGTCGTGACAAAAAACACTTGAAAAAGCCTCCCCACTAAGACTTTTACTTCATATCAGGTAAAACCATTTTGGCCATATCAGACAAATTGTCACCATTCAAAAAAGGTTTAGTTTACCTGCCCATGACTTCTCTGCTGCATTTCATCTCGATGTTCTGTCTGCATTCGCTCGATTGCCTAAATGACCAAAAACCTGAGTCATTAATGCGTCAAAGAAAATCACTTAGAATATACATTGTATACCTAAATGCGGCGTGATCTTCGAGCTCCTAAAAATAATGTGTAACATTTTTTTTAATTGTTTGTGACATAATCTCAGCTGTTTTTCGCTAAGTAATTTATCTTTTAATTACTGTGCTAAGGGGGATTTATGTCGGGGGCTTATTCCACGGAGCTGTAAGCTTGGTAAAGTTGAGGGATTAACCACAGCTCTGAAAAAAATGTGGCCAAAATATTACTAAATATCTACCACCTTACCCAAGGCCGCGTGAATCCTGGCAGGGGATGGGAAGATATCCCCCTTTTTGACTAGGGGGGGGGGGGGGATGGGTCACTGGATCTCCCCCCCCCTCCCCGCCCCAATTTTTGTGGTGAGAACTTGAAAAGCAATGCCGATTTTAATGTCATCTCGTAACTTTCAGATAGTCAAAATGTATTACATCAAGTTCAGAAAATCGGAGAACAAACAGTACAAAAGTTAGGGAATGGAAGATTTTGCGGTGAGGTTAAGGGACGTACGTAAGCTAGCGCACAAGTTTGCATAAGATGTACATTTGTGTAATGAACAGCTCCCCCCCCCCCCCGCCCCCAACCCACTTTTTGAATTTCCCAGCTGGACATTTTAGGACCCATCCAATCCACTCGTCGAAAAGGAGTTACTTCACTGACCTTATACCACGAGGATTCTAGTCAAAAGTGAGTTCCTATATGCCCTATACAGCGTGCCTATACTTGAAAACAGCTATACAAGAATAGCTTCGTGTTGAAGTGGACCACACAGTTTACTGATTTACTCCCCGAAACCACACTCACAGCTTTAGCTTTGTCCTCTGAGCGACTTGTAATGCACACTCTTGCTCCCATCTTCGCAATGGACTTTGCCGTTTCATATCCAATCCCTGCATCAAAGGAATTAATAACTGAGGTATTAAAGAGAAAAGGATAGTCCAAGGACGAACAATATGAAGAAAACATAGTTATATATTACGGTACTCTGAAGGAAGAAACTTATGAAACCAATCCAAAGACTTGAACTCGAGTAAGAAAACAAGATCTTGTATAACATGAATAAGTATCAAAATTTAAGATGACATTTGAGATGAATTATTGAATTAAATAATGATTTGTCATGATTAGTCTCCGAGTAGACCTTTAAAACCCACCATGAAGTTTGGAGGCCTGCTGTATTTTGAATTAAGTCTTTCTCAACTTGAACCATTTTCACGGAGCGTGAGGAATTAAAATTATGTAGGATCCTGGTGGATCATATTGTGTAAGATTCATTTGGTTCGTGCAGGAATTCTGAAAGTTCAGTCGGATTCTGGAAGATATACCCCCTCAAAAAAGTTAAACTTTTGCAAGAATGCTAAAACAGGTTTTTTTTTACCAGTGTTTCCACCTGTGACCATCACCAGCTTCTCCGGGGGAAGCTCCACCGACGGATGTTCTAATTTGTTCCCCATTTTCAACCTTTCAGTCGAACCTAAACCTGTCAGGCCAAAAAGAATGCAAACAATATAATCTGTTCTCGATCGAAAAGTATGTACTGAACTTGGTATTACCAGCTACAGCATGCTTATATTTCAACTTGACTTGTATATATTGCCTGGGGGACGGGAGTGTCTCCTCTGCGTCCTTGGATCGCCCAAGCGTATGCTCCTAATTTGTAACGTCCCTTTTCTCATCAAGATTGATAATGCTAGTAATAAGCTTTAAAAAAATAAGCATTAAGTTTTATGAAGATACGTTAACACAATTATTATCTGTAGGCCTATGGTAGAATATTATGTCAGTCGCATCACCAAGTCCAGCAGAATGTTGTGGACAGTTGCGACACCACGGAGTTGTTTGCACCAAGTCACAGACGATATCTGACGCGTGGCAAAACTATACTTCATGGTGCACCCAACTAATAAATTGGGCACAGGCAATTTATCCCACACAAATTCCAGTGGTGTAATGCTATAGAATATGGCGGAAAGGGGCCTCCGCCCCCACCCCGAACTTTGCAAAAAGGCGCAAAATATTGTTTTGTATTGTGACAAAGTGCCTCGACCCCCTGCACTACATGTACAAATCCCCAAACAATGTCAATTTTCAACACAATATACACATTGCAAAGACATACCTGGACATTAACTGTGCACAAACCCTATATGAGGCTGGTCTGAAAATGTCTAAGTGTTTTTTTCAGTAAATGCTTCAACATTTTCCCTGGATGCATACATGTATTATCACTTTCTGATGGCTGATAGGTCACTGCGGGGAAAATTTAGTGATGGCCATGCAGGAATGGAAATCTATCCTACACATTTCTAATGTAAAAAATCCAGTTAGAAGTTCAAGCGCGCAATCAAACTTTAAGCATATGGCAACCCACATCGAAGCAGTATCCAATTATTGCCCTACCCCTGTCTCGACGACTAATTATTCCTGTCCAATTTAAGGCATGACAATAAACTCACACTCACCATGAACTTCTCAATCCAGATGGGCGTGGTTGAGGCTGGGAATTATTTCTGGCCGGGCTCAGTTGGCCATGTATAATAGTCAATGAATGATAGACGTAGGCCTACGTGTACTAAACTGTCTACACCCACTGCAATCAGTGTACCATCAGTATCTGGCAATGATGATTTATATTGCGATGTCGACTGATCAAAGTTCACTTGAAGTGTTGCCAAAAATGTTGCCTTGTGTTTTATAGCTCCATGCCAGAACGAACTATGTTCATCAACAGTAGATATGGAGCTTCGCGCGCGGTGCAGGGGAGATCTCTAGATCTAGAGAGAGACACATAGCGTGCGGAGTCCATGCAAAGAGAGGAGCCAACATCAAGAACCAAATTTTCGGGTGGGGGAATAAGCGTACTTGTAAAAAAATAATGTAGAATTACATTGAGATTTTAACTACATCGTATTCCTGATTTCAAGTGGCAACATCCACCTACAATAAGACTCGCATGAACTGCAATATATACGTAGTGTGCAAGTTATAACCACTTGTCTAAAGCCAGCACTTGAACGTCTGGAAGACTGTCCAAGAGTAAGACAAAGATTGTCTGGCAGAACCACTCTCTCCACCTCTCTGTAAAGATCGGCGGGGCGGGTCTAAGCTCACGTACGTCCCCAGGCTGCTTAAATAGAAAAATCATGCTGAAAAAAGTAGCACATGCATACTTCCCACCATCACTGGTGGGCGACCTCTCAAAGTGCCGGCTCCGAGGCTTCGCACGCGCCATGTCAAGAGTTGGTTTTAGACCATGCCGCCGCTACAAAAAGTTCGTTTATTTTGAAATTGTATTTTTGAAATGTTGCGTTTTTAAACCAGCCGCTGAAAACTTTTAATGTTATGTTGCATTTTCACCTTTTAAAAAAAAATTAACATCGGCAGATTTTGCATGTCATGTGGAATAAACTAGCTTTTGCCTTGCTACGAATGAACAATTTGGTCCATTTTTAAAAAATAATATGCAACACCTGAAAAATGCGACATACCTAGGATATATAGGATGGATACGTCTGTTCCGTGTTCTTTTTATGGCGTAACTGCATCTTAGGAATACTGAAAAGATGAAATAATTTTCATCAAATGCAATGCTTTAGAAAATTCCAACCCAACAAAGTCAATTACAAAAGAAACAATAATTACCAAAGAATTTTAAGCAACTTAATCTAGATATGAGTACATGTAGTTTGTAATTGTTTACAATTTCATATATTTACTTACTTATAGTGTCCTTATAGTGAGCTGTCCAACTATATGTACATGTAATTGCCTTTTTAAGGATAACGTATTTCGAATTGAATTGAATGAAATTGAACTGAACTAATATAGGAATACATGTATCCAACATGCCCCAAACCCAAATACCAAAATATACTTTTCGAGTTGATTAAATGGTCAATATGAAATTACAAGGCATGTATGAAAACCATCATCAACGAATCAACTACTTTACAATAATTAGATTAAGTAAACAACACTCAAATTTCATCAAAATCTTACAAAAGAAACAAGTAAGGCAAGGTTAATTAATAAGTAAGGGACTTTAAGAAAATATCAATGATTCCAGTCGTCCGAAGTAAATACAATGTATCTTGAGAATTGTAAACTAACAAGTATGGGCGTCTCCAGGATTTTTTTCTAGAGACATCATCTCCAGATATCATCAAGTAGTCTTGCCAAACCTCAACACCGATGAGCTTCAAATTCACCAAGTTGCTTACTGGCACAGTTCCCCTACTAAAACTTTATTGAAAATCATGTGAACAATGATAACATTGTGATATTTAGCCCAGCAAACAAAAAACAGGGAAAACAAGGTGTCCGTAAACTCGGGGCTGAAAAGAAGGTGATGGGATGCCTAACGGTGGGACTTGAACAAGTTCAAGGAAATTCCCAAAATTATTGGTAAAAAAACATTCTGACATTGACACAATTATTGTACGCAACACTAATCTTTTTTGTTGTGAATTTTGTGTTATTGAAGTAAGGATGTGTAAGTACAATCACTAAAATAAACTTTAAAAAAAAATATATATATATACCCAAATATGGGATGAAATATATTACCGGAGAGGTATTAACGATTTATGCAAATTAGGCATATTTCCACCACTTGGATTTTTAAGACTGTTACTACACCATTCTAGGGACCTTACATAAGTGCAATGTGATGAACAAAAAAATCTGTTGCAATTTGTGTGAGGTTCACTTCAAAAATAAAGTATTTTGCCTGGACTATCTACAAGTCTGGATCTCATCACGTACTATGACCAAATAGTCTCTCTGGCAGTTTCTGCCAAGGTTTAATCTTTCTTCGATACCTTGTGGTCTTTAATATACACCTAAACCTTGTGAATTTGAATATTATTTAGATTTCACCAAATTTTCAGTTCATCACAAATCTCTTTAATGGAGTCCACTTTGATAATTTTTGGCCAAGTTTGGTCGGTACACCTTCTTGAACTTCTGCACCTCATCTCCTGCAGATTTCCCCATTATCTGCCTTCGGTTCTCCTGATGTCTGGTCAATTACAGAAGCTGGCTGAGCTGAAGGTTCCCTCTCTGGTTGTTCTACACCTGCTTATTATCTGAAGATGCTGCAGTTCTCAGCTGCTAATTACTTATTTTCTGCATTATCTGTCACGCCCCTTTCCTCTGAAACCTGCCCACTGGGTTTTTCCTCTGCCTTAACCCTTTCAGTGGGTAATTCTGCAGCTGCAGATGGTAATTCTCTTTTCGGCTGCTCTTCTGTCTGCTCCTGTTTGGAGGATGCCTTGGGTTCGTTGTCTTCATCTTTGAGTGTGTCTTCAGGTATCTTTTCTTCTAAATTAGCCCCATATGGTTCCTGCGATGCCTTGACTTTTTCAGAGGGTACCTCTGTAGCTCCAGATGAAGACTCTATCTCTGGTTGCTCCTCATCCTGCTTCCTCTCCAAAGATGCCTCTCCTCCTTTGGATTTGTTTCCCATCTCTTTGTCATCTGAACTCCCTTCTTTCTTCCCTGAATCATCAGCAATCTTCTCTTCGACTGTCCTTGTGTCCTTGGGAATGGTCAGCAGATCTGGCCTCGCTGATGGGAAGGCTTCTTTGAGCACACCATCAGAGATGAACTGGTTGAGACATCCAAGACTGTAACCCCAAAGGTCCTCCTGTTTTTTGCCATCCCTAAAGTAGAAAATTAAACCCAAGGACCCTTGAGTCTAAAATCAAAGGACCCTTATTAAAATATGATTCATTAGCTGGAAATCAAAGGTCTCTTCAGTAAAAGTCAAAACCTCACCATAGGACCCGGTCAGAGGGCTGGCCCTTCAGAAATTAAAAGATCATTGAATCAATGGACATAATAAAAATCAAGTTCGATAAAAAACAAATAAAGGGAGCCTCGAGTCAGAATCATCACAGGACCCCAGCGTCCAAATTCACATGCAGCAAATTTAGAACTACTTAAGAATCGAACTTGATATTTTCACATTTCTTCTGAAATTTTTTTCTAAAAAACATCTAAGTTTTTCCAATTTTCTAAATGTGTGTGATCAGTTAAGTGTGCATTTTCTCAAAGCCTTACCAACAGAAGGTTGCAGGGTTAGCAGGTCGACAATTCTTCATGAACACTGCAGTTTTCCCACGAAGGCTTGGATCAACACAGGCCACGACACTTGTAGCAGCCCCCTGTTTCGGAGTACGCATCATACCTTTGGGCAAACACAAAGCATTCAATCACTTCAATCTTCAGAAAGTTTGAAATGCAACTTACAAAGTTAAATTTTAGTCTTTGCACCCTTGTTATAATTATGAAAGTCTCTACTAATTGGACCTGAAATTGAAACAGTACAGTATGAAGATCAGTGGATGATTGCCAAATACATGTCAAATGACCTACAAAAAGTTTATGCACGGCCAGGCAATGATAATATTAAATGTTCAAATGCACCAAGAAGTGTACTCACCAAATTTTTTATAAGCTCCAACGAAAAAGCTCATCAGTTTCAAATCACTGAAGTTATTCATAATATTCGTGTCCACAAGTCCAGGATCAATAGAGAAAGTGCTCACTTCGGTCCCTTCCAGTCTCCGAGCAAGAAAGTGTGCTGCCATGACCTTTTCAGGATATAACAAATCCAGAAATAAAATTCTCTGCCGACCTTGGATGAGGAACGAGCAGCCCAATACAGACTTAATGCATGATCAAGAGATTGCATTTTGTGACCATTTTTTTCTGAGCCCCATGGGACACACTGAATGTGTGTACTGCATCACGCGCATAAAACTGCCAAAAATCTCCCTCAACTATCCAAATAGCGCTAACTTGTCAAGGACACGTGCCTGCAACCTGCAGAGTTGTAATGAGTCACTGATTTTTGTGACTCGAGTCGAATCAAGTCGTTTTAAAGAAGTGACTTGAGTCGAGTCGAGTCATTAGGTCAAAAGGTCGAGTCGAGTCAAATATTTAGCTCGAGTCAATTCGAGTCACAATTATTTGAACACTATATATACCAAATTTATAAAAGGAGGCTATAAGTTTAGCCAGCGTTCGAATCCAAGAGCTTTATAAGAAATCACCCAAAACCAATGATGAAACAGCGAATTAGAAAATGTGTTTAAAAATCTGGTTCCTGGATAGTATTTTGTGCGTCCTAGAACCATGAGGTGGGAGTCTGTGACACGTTGTATATTTGTACATGACTGCTATTCGCAAAGTAAAGTGAGCACAAATTTTGCACCGTAAGTCACTGCAAATACTTTTCGCAAAGTTGCGCCTTTATTTTTGGGACTCGAGTCTTATTAGCCTTCGCTTGAGTCGAGTCGAGCCTTCTAATGAGGGACTCGAGTCGAGTCGAGTCATTTGCTCGCAGTGACTCGAGTCGAGTCGAGTCATTTACCCTTAGGGACTCGAATCGACTCGAGTCAACAAAAATTGTGACTCGAGTCGGACTCGAGTCGAGTCATTGACTGGAGTCATTACAACTCTGGCAACCTGGCTGAAAAAATTATACATAGCATTTATCTGAACCAACAAGTTAATCACGGACGACTCATACACGCTCAGACTCTTACTAGGGGTAGACCGAAGGTGGCACGGAAGGGGGATGAACAGTGTTATACATGTATTTGACAGACAGTGTCCTGTTCCATCTGCTTTGAATAGCGCCCCCTGTGGTAAGATGGTAAATAGCCTCCGGCCCCCTCCCACTCTCTCCCATTGCTTTTTAGAGTATAGGTGGCTGCGGGTGACCATCCGGCTACCTTCCAGCACGAGAGTCAGTCGGCAATGTCGTTGTCACATCCCCCATTTCAATATGGTCTGGCGACGTCATGTGTTGACTGGACTAGATCACCGACTTCATTCAATTCCTGAATTAAAAGAATCTCACCATGTAGGCCTTGGATGAGGCGTAGGCTGTAAGCCGACTGAAGGATTTGGGGCCCTGCATGTTGTCCAGGTCTAGTTTCCCACTTTTATGCGCGTCTGATGACAGGAGAACAATGCGGGAGTCGGGGGCACCAGCCCGCAGCAGCGGCATGAGATGCAGCACAATGAGGAGCTGTGACAGGTAGTTGACTTGGAATTGCGACTCGTATTTATCCTCTGTGTATTCTATGAAAGAAATCCAACGAAAGAACCCTTTTGAACACGACAACTAGTGGAGCAAATTGAGACTTTCGATAGCAGTCCTTTCAAGCGCCATGTATAGGTCATGATGCCGGAGTCCTTACCTTGTTTGACAAAGGCAATGCCAGCATTGCAGACCAAGATATTAAGGTACTGCATCCTCTCCTTGGTCTTCTGAATGAAGTCCATGGTGGATTGCAACGAGGCGAGATCCACTATGATGTACTCCACATTCAGTGGCTTGATCTCTTCACTGGTGGATGGAGATGACGCCTGGCCAGCAGCATTCATGGAAAATTGTAATAAGAAAAACATTTGATTTAGGAAAATCAATAGGATTTAATCAGCCACAAATATTTGTAGGCCTACTGGCCCTTCCAAACTTTCCAACATCAACAGATCATCAGAAACTACAACCTCCGCTTCCACAAAAAGCCACTAACAAGTGAAGTCAGTCTCGTGTTAATTAACACATGGCTCATTTGGCCCATTTTTGTCTCTGGTTCCTTGGTATGAAAAAGATTGATATAAAAAACTTCATTCTGCAACATAATTATGAAATATCAGAAACAACTTAATAGTCCAGATAAGCAGCAAGATTCTTCACAGCCTATAGAAAAAGGAAGGTCTCATGGACATTAAATCGAGGCTCGGATGATCTTCCATTTAGGAAGTGACTGACAGCACACTAGCCTCATCACATTCTCAAGGATTATTCAGCCATCAACAAGGATGACCAGTACAAACCCAAACTACCTCGACCAGAGCTCCCTGGGTCACAACAGACAACAGTCCTTCTAACCCTGAAGCAACTCACGTGAGGAACACATTATCCCACTCGATCATTTTTGCAATATCTACATGCAGTTTCCTCTCCATGAATGGTCAGATAAACCCCTTGATGCTAAACGTACCACCCCTTAACAAGCCTACTCATACAAGGAAGTTTGTTGAGAGGTTCACAGAGCGCTTCAACTAGGCAACGCTTCCCTACTGACAGGCACCCCCATGTCGTGACAAAAAACACTTGAAAAAGCCTCCCCACTAAGACTTTTACTTCATATCAGGTAAAACCATTTTGGCCATATCAGACAAATTGTCACCATTCAAAAAAGGTTTAGTTTACCTGCCCATGACTTCTCTGCTGCATTTCATCTCGATGTTCTGTCTGCATTCGCTCGATTGCCTAAATGACCAAAAACCTGAGTCATTAATGCGTCAAAGAAAATCACTTAGAATATACATTGTATACCTAAATGCGGCGTGATCTTCGAGCTCCTAAAAATAATGTGTAACATTTTTTTTAATTGTTTGTGACATAATCTCAGCTGTTTTTCGCTAAGTAATTTATCTTTTAATTACTGTGCTAAGGGGGATTTATGTCGGGGGCTTATTCCACGGAGCTGTAAGCTTGGTAAAGTTGAGGGATTAACCACAGCTCTGAAAAAAATGTGGCCAAAATATTACTAAATATCTACCACCTTACCCAAGGCCGCGTGAATCCTGGCAGGGGATGGGAAGATATCCCCCTTTTTGACTAGGGGGGGGGATGGGTCACTGGATCTCCCCCCCCCCCTCCCCGCCCCAATTTTTGTGGTGAGAACTTGAAAAGCAATGCCGATTTTAATGTCATCTCGTAACTTTCAGATAGTCAAAATGTATTACATCAAGTTCAGAAAATCGGAGAACAAACAGTACAAAAGTTAGGGAATGGAAGATTTTGCGGTGAGGTTAAGGGACGTACGTAAGCTAGCGCACAAGTTTGCATAAGATGTACATTTGTGTAATGAACAGCTCCCCCCCCCCCCCGCCCCCAACCCACTTTTTGAATTTCCCAGCTGGACATTTTAGGACCCATCCAATCCACTCGTCGAAAAGGAGTTACTTCACTGACCTTATACCACGAGGATTCTAGTCAAAAGTGAGTTCCTATATGCCCTATACAGCGTGCCTATACTTGAAAACAGCTATACAAGAATAGTTTCGTGTTGAAGTGGACCACACAGTTTACTGATTTACTCCCCGAAACCACACTCACAGCTTTAGCTTTTAGTTCAGTCGGAAAAGGGGGGTATCGTGCACCCTCGGAAATCAATTTCTAATCAACGTTTCTAGGTTAGAAAAAATGCGTAGAAAACGATTTGCTATGTTAAAAAATTCAAAAAATGTCCCACGTATTGTTTTTATGCAAATTAGTGCCGCCATTACCGAAAAATCTATTTGTAACTATATCTCAGCCAATATTGCAGATAACTGAACGAACTAGGTGTCTAAACCCATGTTTTCAAGGTCGGAGATCACAATAAAACTATTCTGGAAGTGACCACATGTGTCTGTGGCATAGGAATATGCAAATTAGTGCCGCAAATACCGGAAAGTCATGTTTTTGGCATATTTCGCCAATATAGCACATAACTACACCAGTAAGGTGTCTAAACCCATGTTTTGAGGGTCAAGTATCATTAGAAGACCATTCACGAAGTACCTATGTGTGTCTTTGGCATGAAAATATGTAAATAATAAAGTGTCGGTTTATCCGCTATTTGATTTTTAGCCAATATCTCGGCCAATATTGCACTTAACTACACAAGTAAGGTGTCTAAACCCATGTTTTGATGGTCAGGTATCATTAGAAACCATTCACGAAGTAACTATGTGTGTCTCTGGCAGGTAAATATGTAAATTCTAAAGTGTCGATTTATCAGAAATTTGATTTTTAGCCAATATCTCGGCCAATATTGCAGCTAATGTTGACAGAAGGGTTTTTGATAAGCAATAATGATCAAAGTTTATTTTAAGCCATCATATTCAAAATCAACTGTAATATTGGCTGAAATTGAATATAATTTGGCGGAAAATCATTTTTTTGATAAACCGGCAATTTAGAATTTACATATTTTCATACCAAAGACACACATAGTTACTTCGTGAATGGTCTTCTAATGATACCTGACCCTCAAAACATGGGTTTAGACACCTTACTTGTGTAGTTAAGTGCAATATTGGCCGAGATATTGGCTAAAAATCAAAGAGCGGATAAACCGACACTTTATTATTTACATATTTTCATGCCAAAGACACACATAGTTACTTCATGAATAGTCTTCTAATGATACTTGACCCTCAAAACATGGATTTAGACACCTTACTGGTGTAGTTATGTGCTATATTGGCCGAGATATGCCAAAAACATGACTTTCCGGTATTAGCGGCACTAATTTGCATATTCCTATGCCACAGACACATGTGGTCACTTCCAGAATAGTTTTATTGTGATCTCTGACCTTGAAAACATGGGTTTAGACACCTAGTTCGTTCAGTTATCTGCAATATTGGCTGAGATATAATTAAAAATAGATTTTTCGGTAATGGCGGCACTAATTTGCATAAAAACAATACGTGGGACATTTTTTGAATTTTTTAACATAGCAAATCGTTTTCTACGCATTTTTTCTTACCTAGAAACGTTGATTAGAAATTGATTTCCGAGGGTGCACGATACCCCCCTTTTCCGACTAAACTATTTGTCCTCTGAGCGACTTGTAATGCACACTCTTGCTCCCATCTTCGCAATGGACTTTGCCGTTTCATATCCAATCCCTGCATCAAAGGAATTAATAACTGAGGTATTAAAGAGAAAAGGATAGTCCAAGGACGAACAATATGAAGAAAACATAGTTATATATTACGGTACTCTGAAGGAAGAAACTTATGAAACCAATCCAAAGACTTGAACTCGAGTAAGAAAACAAGATCTTGTATAACATGAATAAGTATCAAAATTTAAGATGACATTTGAGATGAATTATTGAATTAAATAATGATTTGTCATGATTAGTCTCCGAGTAGACCTTTAAAACCCACCATGAAGTTTTGGAGGCCTGCTGTATTTTGAATTAAGTCTTTCTCAACTTGAACCATTTTCACGGAGCGTGAGGAATTAAAATTATGTAGGATCCTGGTGGATCATATTGTGTAAGATTCATTTGGTTCGTGCAGGAATTCTGAAAGTTCAGTCGGATTCTGGAAGATATACCCCCTCAAAAAAGTTAAACTTTTGCAAGAATGCTAAAACAGGTTTTTTTTTACCAGTGTTTCCACCTGTGACCATCACCAGCTTCTCCGGGGGAAGCTCCACCGACGGATGTTCTAATTTGTTCCCCATTTTCAACCTTTCAGTCGAACCTAAACCTGTCAGGCCAAAAAGAATGCAAACAATATAATCTGTTCTCGATCGAAAAGTATGTACTGAACTTGGTATTACCAGCTACAGCATGCTTATATTTCAACTTGACTTGTATATATTGCCTGGGGGACGGGAGTGTCTCCTCTGCGTCCTTGGATCGCCCAAGCGTATGCTCCTAATTTGTAACGTCCCTTTTCTCATCAAGATTGATAATGCTAGTAATAAGCTTTAAAAAAATAAGCATTAAGTTTTATGAAGATACGTTAACACAATTATTATCTGTAGGCCTATGGTAGAATATTATGTCAGTCGCATCACCAAGTCCAGCAGAATGTTGTGGACAGTTGCGACACCACGGAGTTGTTTGCACCAAGTCACAGACGATATCTGACGCGTGGCAAAACTATACTTCATGGTGCACCCAACTAATAAATTGGGCACAGGCAATTTATCCCACACAAATTCCAGTGGTGTAATGCTATAGAATATGGCGGAAAGGGGCCTCCGCCCCCACCCCGAACTTTGCAAAAAGGCGCAAAATATTGTTTTGTATTGTGACAAAGTGCCTCGACCCCCTGCACTACATGTACAAATCCCCAAACAATGTCAATTTTCAACACAATATACACATTGCAAAGACATACCTGGACATTAACTGTGCACAAACCCTATATGAGGCTGGTCTGAAAATGTCTAAGTGTTTTTTTCAGTAAATGCTTCAACATTTTCCCTGGATGCATACATGTATTATCACTTTCTGATGGCTGATAGGTCACTGCGGGGAAAATTTAGTGATGGCCATGCAGGAATGGAAATCTATCCTACACATTTCTAATGTAAAAAATCCAGTTAGAAGTTCAAGCGCGCAATCAAACTTTAAGCATATGGCAACCCACATGGAAGCAGTATCCAATTATTGCCCTACCCCTGTCTCGACGACTAATTATTCCTGTCCAATTTAAGGCATGACAATAAACTCACACTCACCATGAACTTCTCAATCCAGATGGGCGTGGTTGAGGCTGGGAATTATTTCTGGCCGGGCTCAGTTGGCCATGTATAATAGTCAATGAATGATAGACGTAGGCCTACGTGTACTAAACTGTCTACACCCACTGCAATCAGTGTACCATCAGTATCTGGCAATGATGATTTATATTGCGATGTCGACTGATCAAAGTTCACTTGAAGTGTTGCCAAAAATGTTGCCTTGTGTTTTATAGCTCCATGCCAGAACGAACTATGTTCATCAACAGTAGATATGGAGCTTCGCGCGCGGGTGCAGGGGAGATCTCTAGATCTAGAGAGAGACACATAGCGTGCGGAGTCCATGCAAAGAGAGGAGCCAACATCAAGAACCAAATTTTTGGGTGGGGGAATAAGCGTACTTGTAAAAAAATAATGTAGAATTACATTGAGATTTTAACTACATCGTATTCCTGATTTCAAGTGGCAACATCCACCTACAATAAGACTCGCATGAACTGTAATATATACGTAGTGTGCAAGTTATAACCACTTGTCTAAAGCCAGCACTTGAACGTCTGGAAGACTGTCCAAGAGTAAGACAAAGATTGTCTGGCAGAACCACTCTCTCCACCTCTCTGTAAAGATCGGCGGGGACGGGTCTAAGCTCACGTCCCCAGGCTGCTAAAATAGAAAAAATAATGCAGAAAAAAGTAGCACATGCATACCCCAACCATCACTGGGGGGCGACCACTCAAAGTGCCGGCTCTGAGGCTTCGCACGCGCCATGTCCGGAGTTGGTTTTAGACCATGCCGCCGCTACAAAAAAAACTTCGTTAATTTTGAAATTGCATTTTTGAAATGTCGCGTTTTTAAACCAACCACTGAAAACGTTTAATGTTATGTCGCATTTTCACCTTTAAAAAAAATAATAACATCGGCAGATTTTGCTCATGTGGAATAAACCAGCTCTTGCCTTGCTACGAATGAACAATTTGGTCCATTTTTTTAATAATATGTAACACCCGAAAAATGCGACATACCTAGGACATATTGGATGGATAGGTCTGTTCCGTGTTCTTTTTATGGCGTAACTGCATCTTAGGAATACAATTCTGAAAAGATGAAATAATTTCCATCAAATGCAATGCTTTAGAAAATTCCAATCCAACAAAGTCAATTACAAAAGAAACAATAATTACCAAAGAATTTTAAGCAACTAAATCTAGATATAAGTACATGTAGTTTGTAATTGTTTACAATTTCATATATTTACTTACTTATAGTGTCCTTATAGTGAGCTGTCCAACTATATGTACATGTAATTGCCTTTTTAAGGATAACGTATTTCGAATTGAATTGAATAAAATTGAACTGAACTAATATAGGAATACATGTATCCAACATGCCCAAAACCCAAATACAAAAATATACTTTTCGAGTTGATTAAATGGTCAATATGAAATTACAAGGCATGTATGAAAACCATCATCAACGAATCAACTACTTTACAATAATTAGATTAAGTAAACAACACTCAAATTTCATCAAAATCTTACAAAAGAAACCAGTAAGGCAAGGTTAATTAATAAGTAAGGGACTTTAAGAAAATATCAATGATTCCAGTCGTCCGAAGTAAATACAATGTATCTTGAGAATTGTGAACTAACAAGTATGGGCGTCGCCAGGATTTTTTTCTAGAGACATCATCTCCAGATATCATCAAGTAGTCTTGCCAAACCTCAACACCGATGAGCTTCAAATTCACCAAGTTGCTTACTGGCACAGTTCCCCTACTAAAACTTTATTGAAAATCATGTGAACAATGATAACATTGTGATATTTAGCCCAGCAAACAAAAAAAACCAGGGAAAACAAGGTGTCCGTAAATTCGGGGCTGAAAAGAAGGCGATGGGATGCCTAACGTTGGGACTTGAACAAGTTCAAGGAAATTCCCAAAATTATTGGTAAAAAAACATTCTGACATTGACACAATTATTGTACGCAACACTAATCTTTTGTTGTTGTGAATTTTGTGTTATTGAAGTAAGGATGTGTAAGTACAATCACTAAAATAAACTTAAAAAAAAATATATATTTATATACCCAAATATGGGAACAAATATATTACCGGAGAGGTATTAACGATTTATGCAAATTAGGCATATTTCCACCACTTGGATTTTTAAGACTGTTACTACACCATTCTAGGGACCTTACATAAGTGCAATGTGATGAAAAATAAAATCTGTTGCAATTTGTGTGAGGTTCACTTCAAAATTAAGTATTTTGCCTGGACTATCTACAAGTCTAGATATCATCACGTACTATGACCAAATAGTCTCTCTGGCAGTTTCTGCCAAGGTTTAATCTTTCTTCGATACCTTGTGGTCTTTAATATACACCTAAACCTTGTGAATTTGAATATTATTTAGATTTCACCAAATTTTCAGTTCATCACAAATCTCTTTAATGGAGTCCACTTTGATAATTTTTGGCCAAGTTTGGCCTCTTGTAAATGTTTTTATTAGCTTCAATGATCTGAGCACCTGTCAGCTAGGAGCCAACTGTGATCGGTACACCTTCTTGAACTTCTGCACCTCATCTCCTGCAGATTTCCCCATTATCTGCCTTATGTTCTCCTGATGTCTGGTCAATTTCAGGAGCTGCCTGAGCTGAAGGTTCCCTCTCTGGTTGTTCTACACCTGCTTATTATCTGAAGATGCTGCAGTTCTCAGCTGCTAATTACTTATTTTCTGCATTATCTGTCACGCCCCTTTCCTCTGAAACCTGCCCACTGGGTTTTTCCTCTGCCTTAACCCTTTCAGTGGGTAATTCTGCAGCTGCAGATGGTAATTCTCTTTTCGGCTGCTCTTCTGTCTGCTCCTGTTTGGAGGATGCCTTGGGTTCGTTGTCTTCATCTTTGAGTGTGTCTTCAGGTATCTTTTCTTCTAAATTAGCCCCATATGGTTCCTGCGATGCCTTGACTTTTTTAGAGGGTACCTCTGTAGCTCCAGATGAAGACTCTATCTCTGGTTGCTCCTCATCCTGCTTTCTCTCTAAAGATGCCTTTCCTCCTTTGGATTTGTCTCCCATCTCTTTGTCACCTGAACTCCCTTCTTTCTTCCCTGAATCATCAGCAATCTTCTCTTCGACTGTCCTCGTGTCCTTGGGAATGGTCAGCAGATCAGGCCTCGCTGATGGGAAGGCTTCTTTGAGCACACCATCAGAGATGAACTGGTTGAGACATCCAAGACTGTAATCCCAAAGGTCCTCCTGTTTTTTGCCATCCCTAAAGTAGAAAATTAAACCCAAGGACCCTTGAGTCTAAAATCAAAGGACCCTTATTAAAATATGATTCATTAGCTGGAAATCAAAGGTCTCTTCAGTAAAAGTCAAAACCTCACCATAGGACCCGGTCAGAGGGCTGGCCCTTCAGAAATTTAAAGATCATTGAATCAATGGACATAATAAAAATCAAGTTCGATAAAAAACAAATAAAGGGAGCCTCGAGTCAGAATCATCACAGGACCCCAGCGTCTAAATTCACATGCAGCAAATTTAGAACTACTTAAGAATCGAACTTGATATTTTCACATTTCTTCTGAATTTTTTTTCTAAAAAACATCTAAGTTTTTCCAATTTTCTAAATGTGTGTGATCAGTTAAGTGTGCATTTTCTCAAAGCCTTACCAACAGAAGGTTGCAGGGTTAGCAGGTCGACAATTCTTCATGAACACTGCAGTTTTCCCACGAAGGCTTGGATCAACACAGGCCACGACACTTGTAGCAGCCCCCTGTTTCGGAGTACGCATCATACCTTTGGGCAAACACAAAGCATTCAATCACTTCAATCTTCAGAAAGTTTGAAATGCAACTTACAAAGTTAAATTTTAGTCTTTGCACCCTTGTTATAATTATGAAAGTCTCTACTAATTGGACCTGAAATTGAAACAGTACAGTATGAAGATCAGTGGATAATTGCCAAATACATGTCAAATGACCTATAAAAAGTTTATGCACGGCCAGGCAATGATACTATTAAATGTTCAAATGCACCAAGAAGTGTACTCACCAAATTTGTTATAAGCTCCAACGAAAAAGCTCATCAGTTTCAAATCACTGAAGTTATTCATAATATTCGTGTCCACAAGTCCAGGATCAATAGAGAAAGTGCTCACTTCGGTCCCTTCCAGTCTCCGAGCAAGAAAGTGTGCTGCCATGACCTTTTCAGGATATAACAAATCCAGAAATAAAATTCTCTGCCGACTTTGGATGAGGAACGAGCAGCCCAATACAGACTTAATGCATGATCAAGAGATTGCATTTTGTGACCATTTTTTGTGAGCCCCATGGGACACACTGAATGTGTGTACTGCATCACGCGCATAAATCTGCCAAAAATCTCCCTCAACTCTCCAAATAGCGCTAACTTGTCAAGGACACTTGCCTGCAACCTGCAGAGTTGTAACGAGTCACTGATTTTTGTGACTCAAGTCGAATCAAGTCATTTTAAAGAAGTGACTCGAGTCGAGTCGAGTCATTAGGTCAAAAGGTCGAGTCGAGTCAAATATTTAGCTCGAGTCAATTCGAGTCACAATTATTTGAACACTATATATACCAAATTTATAAAAGGAGGCTATAAGTTTAGCCAGCGTTCGAATCCAAGAGCTTTATAAGAAATCACCCAAAACCAATGATGAAACAGCGAATTAGAAAATGTGTTTAAAAATGTGGTTCCTGGATAGTATTTTGTGCGTCCTAGAACCATGAGGTGGGAGTCTGTGACACGTTGTATACTTGTACATGACTGCTATTCGCAAAGTAAAGTGAGCACAAATTTTGCACCGTAAGTCACTGCAAATACTTTTCGCAAAGTTGCGCCTTTATTTTTGGGACTCGAGTCTTATTAGCCTTCGCTTGAGTCGAGTCGAGCCTTCTAATGAGGGACTCGAGTCGAGTCGAGTCATTTGCTCGCAGTGACTCGAGTCGAGTCGAGTCATTAACCCTTATATAGGGACTCGGCGACGTCATGTGTTGACTGGACTAGATCACCGACTTCATTCAATTCCTGAATTAAAAGAATCTCACCATGTAGGCCTTGGATGAGGCGTAGGCTGTAAGCCGACTGAAGGATTTGCGGCCCTGCATGTTGTCCAGGTCCAGTTTCCCACCTTTATGCGCCTCTGATGACAGGAGAACAATGCGGGAGTCGGGGGCACCAGCCCGCAGCAGCGGCATGAGATGCAGCACAATGAGGAGCTGTGACAGGTAGTTGACTTGGAATTGAGACTCGTATTTATCCTCTGTGTATTCTATGAAAGAAATCCAACGAAAGAACCCTTTTGAACACGACAACTAGTGGAGCAAATTGAGACTTTCGATAGCAGTCCTTTCAAGCGCCATGTATAGGTCATGATGCCGGAGTCCTTACCTTGTTTGACAAAGGCAATGCCAGCATTGCAGACCAAGATATTAAGGTACTGCATCCTCTCCTTGGTCTTCTGAATGAAGTCCATGGTGGATTGCAACGAGGCGAGATCCACTTTGATGTACTCCACATTCAGTGGCTTGATTTCAATTTCTTCACTAGTGGGTTGGGATGACGCCTGGGCAGCAGCATTCTTGGAAAATTTTTGATAAGAAAAAAAAATATTTTAACTGGAAAATTCAATCTGGTTTATTCCATCCATTGTACTGACCCTTCCAAACTTTTCAACATCAACAGATCAAAACTACCAGCTGCTTCCCATAAAAAGTCATGCATTAAACTAGTCTGTCTTGAGCCTAAATGAACATAGTTCATCTGGCCCAATTTTTTCCCTGGCTTTGGTATGAAAACACCAATAATATACTTTACTCATGGTTCAAGAGGGGAAAAGGGAAGAAGTGGCTGTCCTAATAGATACAACATATGAAAAATCAGGGACAACTCAGTTTTTCCAGAGACATGTAGGCAGCAAGTCATAAGAAGCTTGGATGGTCCTCCATTGCCGAAATGAGACAGCAAACTTGCCACATTACATTGCTTCAGTGACTCAAGGACTAATGAGCCATCAACAAGGATCACTGGTACAAACCCAAACCACCTAGAGCTAGACGGGGTCACAACAGACAACAGTCCCTGATCTTCCCCTGAATCGCTTGACATGTGGGGCAAATTATCCCACATGATCATTTGTGTAACATCCAAATCCAGTTGCCAATCCAACAATCAGGTAAACAAGTCCCTTTAGACAGCATACCACTCCCTTCAAGCCTCCAGCAGCTCCAAAAACGGGACGCTTTTAGGAAGTTAAGGTGCAAGCTAGTGTCACAGGGCCCTGGCCAATAGGCAATGCTTCCCCTACACAAATCTGTCAAAAAAAGGCACCTAAGTTTTGTGACCAAAAATTCACTTCGAAAAAGCCCCCACTAGGACTTCCAGTGAAGCAGTTTTGATCATCCAAGTGAGACAAGTTGTTGCAATTCAAGAAAGGTTCCATTTACCTCTGCAGGACTTCTCTTCTGCATTTCGTTCTTATGTTCTTCCTGCATCCGTTCTATAGCCTAAAACATGTAAAAGACCAACAAAATCCCAAACTTGTCATGCGATTTTTTTTTTATTGTTGATATATGATCTGAGCTGCTTGTTGCTGAGTAAGTAGATAAGCTTAGCTTAGTGAGCCTTATTCGTTTTTTGTGTCCCTGAGCCAGATACCTTGCTTCAATCACTTCTGTCTGTATATGAAGGAATACAACCTGGCATACTTTGTGAGGCAGAGCTTTTGGAGGATTTTACAATGCTAACGTATTTGTTAAGCACATAAAGTATTTGCTAACTGAAACATGTCATAAGTTTTTGCTAAGCTCTATGAGATTCAGTCTAAACTTTACCAAAAAGTAACCATCTTTACCATATTCAATTTCAAAAGTGAGCTCCTAACAGTTCCATTTTTGGTTATTGGACCACAAATTCACCGAGTCGGATTCACTCCCTAAAACAACACTCACCGCTTTAGCTTTGTCCTCTGAGCGACACGCGATGCAAACTCTTGCTCCCATCTCAGCTATGGACTTTGCTGTTTCATATCCAATCCCTGCATCAAAAGAAATCAAACTTTCTTCATTACAAAAGAATTCAGGTAGTTTAGAAAGAAAATTGTGCAAGGACAAACAATCTGATTGTTTCTTCCTTCAGAGTACAATAACAACTACAGTATCAGTTTGAAACCAACTGGTGCATTTCACGGAGCTTGAGGAAATAAAGGTCTGTAGGATTCTGGTGAATTGTGTAAGATTCCGGTGGATTATGCAGGATTCTGGAAGTTAAACCCCAAAAGAAAGAGTCGAATTTGCAAGGGATTTAGTGAGAAGACCAACATTTTGTTACCAGTGTTTCCACCTGTGACCATCACCAGCTTCTCCGGGGGAAGCTCCACAGACGGATGTTCTATTGTATTCCCCATCTTCAACCTTTCAGTGCAACCTAAACCTGTCAGGCCAAAAAGGAAGCAAAGAATGTAATCTGTTCTAGATCAAAAATTAGGTACTTACCCCTGTCATAGCTCGACAATCTGTCACTTAAGTGGGACAAAACTATCATATTCATCACCGGCTTCGTGGTGCACTGTACTCAAATAATAAGTTGGGCCCTGGCAGTTTATCCCACACAATTTCGGTGGTGCAACTATGTGGATGATGAGCAAGGGCCCCCCCCCCCAAAAAAAAGGCAACCTTCCCCCCCCCCCACTTAAAAAAAGGCAATAAACAATAGGGCCTAGCTTTATATTGTTTGTAACAATTCACATTGTTGTTCCTTCCATGCAGTAACCCCCCCCCCCCCCTTAATTGTCCTCACATCATGGACCCAAGTCAATTTAAATGTGCCATACACGGGGTCTACCGGCGTTCCCCAATACCTGTTCCCCAATACCTACTACACCATGTATTTGATACACAATTACCAATAACAAGGAGGTCCAATGTAAAAATCAACGTGGAGTGCACTATCTCTGTGGTAGTCTATATACATGTACATGTACATGTACAGAAAACTGCAACCCACATTGAAAACAATTTACATTCATGAATTTTCCAACCCGTCTCGAAATCTTTATCTAAATTCCTGACCAATTTAAGGCATGACACCGACAGCTAAACTCACTCACCATGAACACAAACACCATCCAGATGGGCATGGTTGTGGACTAGAGGCTGGGAATTATGATCAAACTCACGCACGTCACTTGGCCAGGTAGAAAATGGACGTGCACCAAATGCACTAGCTAGTTTAGCAATTTCGGCGCGGCGCTCTATTTCCAGACTCGCGTTGCACTTGCAAAGTTCACTTGAACCGGCGTAGCCAACAATTTTGCATTGTGTTTTACATTCACTATAGAATAAACTCTATTCCTACCTGACCTCCATGATCCGGCTTCGTGTACGATGATTGTCTGGAAATAAGGAAATTGGCTAGTTTTTGATAATCCTCAAGGATATCGTTTGAGGCCTTACACAACCAAAAATGCGTGAAGTGTTGTATGACCTCTACAGGGTGAGTAAAAAAAAAAGCGAAACCCAAATGTCGGGACTATTGTTTTAGTGAAGTTCTGCATGTGTAAGCACTTTCTAAATCTAGGATATGAAAAGCCCAATTCATAAGTTTTCTTTCAATACAAGAATCATTCAATCACTCATAGTCATGGACTTTTCAAGTTATGGAATTTTAAAGGGTGTGCGTTCTTTCAGCAACTACGAAAACAATGTGAATTGCTTTCGTTTTGATGAAAGAACACTTAACCTACGGAAGACACACGCACCAAAAAATATTTATTCACACTAATTGAGTGGCACTATCCGTCTTCCGTACTTACCTTCTTCTTGTGATCCGTGGACAGGACTTTAAAACGGTGGTTGATTCCGTAATAATAACTTGAAAAGTACTTAAAGTGATTTGAATGATTCTTGTACTAAAAGAAAACTTAATATTAATTGGGCTTTCATATCTTAGAAATTGAAAGTGCTAAACATGCAAGACTTCACTAAAACAATAGTCCTGACATTTGGGTTTCGTTTTTTTTTTTACTCACCCCTGTAGTGTTACACAGCCTGGGCCAGGGGTTCGTCATGGGCCGTCAATTTTCGTCCGTCGCGGGCGCCAATCGTCAGTTCCGAATGTCAGCTAGGAGCAGAACCGTGTCGTTGTACAAATTTGGTCGTGTACTTGATCAAGTCCAGTCGCTTTAAAAAAAAAAAAAACCGCTAAAACACAAAACGTGCTGCGAGGATTATACGACAGTAGCACATTATGCCTATTTCAGTATACCCCCGTCCCCGACAGCTAAAACCCCCTTCCCTTTAAATTTGAGCCAAAGCTTGATCGACCCCTAGCTAAAGCCCTGCACAGGTGTAGCGAGGTGTTGGTTTCAATGCTGTCTGCGGTATGCTTAGGCAGAGAGCCAGGTCCGCCGCGAGAATATAGGCCTACTTGAGGCTTTTGAAAAGGCCACCGATGCTGCCTTTAAGACTTCATAATTTGCATCAAGAGGCAGTGCCGTCTCAAAAATTAGTTAGTACCAGCAAGAGTCCATTCTGCTACAACTTAATGCACTTGGCCGGCCATTTAGCACGGATGGAGGACACAATCTCTTCATATTTCAGTGAGCTGCTAGTTGGGAACCGGGACCGTGGCGGTCCTCGGTCTGAACGGTGCTTCACAGACCAGCTGAGGAAACAGCTTTTATCAGGCAGCGCAGGAATCGATTATCGGCCATCTCAAGAAGAGGCAACGGACAGAGACAACTGTTGTTACCATGGAAGTATGAAACAATCAGAAAGGCTATCACAATATTTGAGACTATACAAAGCGATACCGCAAAGGAAAAGCGTAAAGGGCGGAATTATAAGGATTGGGCGACCTCTCAAGATCCCGGCTCCTAGGATTCGCATGCCCAATGTCCATCTAGAGTGAATGCGTATCTGATGGTTTTAGTAGACCATGCGGCCGCTAAAAAAGTTTCTTTTATTCTTAAATTATATTTTTGAAATGTCGCGGGGTTTTTTGGCCCACCGCTAGTATAAAAAGTTTCGTTATTTTAAATGTCGCATGTTTAGCCTTTTTCAACTTTAAAACATAACATTCAACATCTGGTTTTCGGGAGATTTTGAGTGTCATGGAATAATCCTTAGCTAGCTCTTGTCATAGAACGAATGAACACTTTGGGGTATTTTTGTGTTTACTTTAGATAATATGGCAACCACAAAAATGCGACATGACAAGGACATGTTGCTAACATACTGTGCGTAGGCATTGTTGTTCCTTTAATGGCGTTACTGCATCCTAGGAAGAAAATCATGAAGACATAATTAAGATAATAATTCCCACATAAAAATCCAATAGAAAATTCCAATCCACCAAAGTACATAAAAAAAAAATATTATCAAAATGAAGCAATTCAGGATAGGATCAGGACTGCATGTATCCAAAACATAATTGCCAAAATATACATTGAACTAGTGATGAAAGTCCAATCTGAAAATACAAGACATATATGACTAGACTAAAATCATCAATGAATCAAACTGTTTAATGGTCGGAGTTAAGTTAACTAATAGATAAAAATGTCATTGATCAAAATCATATGAGTTAAGGCATTAGGCTAAATAACAAGAACCTAAAGGGGCTTAAGAATACGGACAATTATTTAGACAATATCAATAACGTCTTACCTGTCAAGTCGTCTAAAGTAATCTTGAGACTTGTGAACTAACAAGTATGCGTACACACATGCACTAAATATACTGCGCGTGGAATTATAATTGTTACAAACGGTCTCCATAAGGCTGGTATACAACTTGTGTAGTGTGTCTGTAGTTGACAAAATATGAAAACGCATAAATGACCATTTTTGTCCCACACACTATTCGTATACTGCGTGTGGAATTATGATTGTTACAAACGGTCCCCATAAGGCAGGTTATATACAAAGTGTGTGTGTTCCCCCAATGTCATTGACAATGTACAGCATGCGAAGTGTGTGTATTCGACATATGAAAACGCATAAATGACCATTTTTGTCCCGCACACTATTCAAATACTGCGTGTGGTATTAGGATTGCTACAAACGGTCCCCATAAGGCTGGTTATATACAAAGTGTGTATATTCCGCCAATTGTAAAGAAATGTACAGCATGCGAAGTGTGTGTATTCGACATACGAAAACGCATAAATGACCATTTTTGTCCCGCACACTATTCACATACTGCGTGTGGAATTATGTTCGTTTACAAACGGTCCCCGTAAGGCTGGTTATATACAAAGTATGTTTGTCGCACCAATCCCATAGACAATGTACAGCATGCGAAGTGTGTGTAGTCGACATATGAAAACGCGTAAATGAGCATTTTTGTCCCGCATACTATCTATATACTTCGTGTGGAATTACATGTATGAGTGTTAAATAAGGCTGGTTATTATATACAAAGTCTGTGTGTTTCGTCTATGAATCTCATAGAAAATGTGTGCACTCGACGTGTGTGTGTGTTCGACATATGAAAACGCATTAATGAGCATTTTTGTCTCGCACAATATCCATATACTGCGTGGAATCATCATTGTTGTGTTTCGCCAATTTCATTTTTCATATAAAGTGTTCATTTTTGTCCGGCACACTATCCGCATACTGGCGTTCTGCACCTCTCCCCTGATATTTGATTCTCCTAATGTCTGGTCAATTTCAGAAGCTACCTGAGCTAAAGGTTCCCTCTCTGGTTGTTTTACTCCTGCTTATTATCTGAAGATGCTGCAGTTCTCAGCTGCTAATTACTTATTTTCTGCATCATCTGTCACGCCCCTTTCCTCTGAAACCTGCCCGCTGGGCTTTTCCTCTGCCTTAACCCTTTCAGTGGGTAATTCTGCAGCGGAAGATGGTAATTCTCTTTTCGGCTGCTCTTCTGTCTGCTCCTATTTGGAGGATGCCTTGGGTTCGTTGTCTTCATCTTTGAGTGTGTCTTCAGGTATCTTTTCTTCTAAATTAGCCCCATATGGTTCCTGCGATGCCTTGACTTTTTCAGAGGGTACCTCTGTAGCTCCAGATGAAGACTCTATCTCTGGTTGCTCCTCATCCTGCTTCCTCTCCAAAGATGCCTCTCCTCCTTTGGATTTGTCTCCCATCTCTTTGTCACCTGAACTCCCTTCTTTTTTCCCTGAATCATCAGCAATCTTCTCTTCGACTGTCCTTGTGTCCTTGGGAATGGTCAGCAGTTCAGGCCTCGCTGATGGGAAGGCTTCTTTGAGCACATCATCAGAGATGAACTGGTTGAGACATCCAAGACTGTAACCCCAAAGGTCCTCCTGTTTTTTGCCATCCCTAAAGTAGAAAATTAAACCCAAGGACCCTTGAGTCTGAAATCAAAGGACCCTTGAAAAAGAAACCAAAACCCTCGAGTCTCCATTCATAAAAACCATGGGTTCAAAGCAAGGAACCATGAGTTATAATCTAAGAGCCATTTGTTTAGAATGGAAAAGGTCACTGTAGTAATTTCAGTTCTTAATTCGGCATGGTCTGTAATCCTAGAGTTTGAGTAAGAATCAAGTTTAATTGGGACTCGGAACCCTTAAGTAAAAGCCTCCACTAAAAAGTTGGAATCATCATCAGAGGATCCTTGTTTCAAAACTCACTTATAGCTAATTGAGGACTCCTTAAAACCTTGACTGGAAATAAAGTATCAGTTTTCTATATAATGTGATCACCTTTACTTGACTCTAAAGCAAGGTTTCCCAAAGCCTTACCGACAGAAGTTAGCAGGGTTAGCAGGTCGACAACTCTTCATGAACACTGCAGTTTTCCCACGGAGGCTTGGATCAACACAGGCCACAACACTTGTTGCAGCCCCCTTTTTCGGAGTACGCATCATACCTAAACACATAAAGCATTCCATCATTTCAATAAGAAAGTTTGAAAAAACTTAAGAGGAACACTTTGCTTGATCCATTTACACACTACCACTGCTCAATCTATTCACAAACTAACATGAAACTTGGGTCAGTGACTAAAATTGAGTTCTCAAATACACCAACAAATGAACTCACCCATTTTTTTCGAAGCCCCTCCAAAAAAGCTCAACAGTTTCCAGTCACTGTAGTTATTCACAATATCCGTGTCCACAATTCCAGGGTCGACAGAGAAAGTGCTCACTCCAGTCTCCTCCAGTCTTCGAGACAGAAAGTGTGCTGCCATGATCTTTGAACAACAAATGGAGAAATAAAATTCTCTGAAACTGACTAGGATGAGGAATGTATAGGGCGATATAGTGAGACACAGCTGTAGTTGGCAGTACTTGTAGAGGACACTTGCAAGAAACCTTATCAGGTGCACCCCCTCCCACCAAAAACAATTACCATAACATTTAACAGCGCTATCGGTGAAGTGGGTGATGTCATATTTGTGAGACAGTGTCCAGTTCCAAATGCTTTAAATAACACCCCTTGGTTGAATGGGATTAACCTCACCCTAGCCCACACCCTACCCCCTCTCCACATTGTTTGCTGAGTGACTGGTCCAAATGTAAGCATTTTTGTAACATGTAAAATGGTCTGACAACGCCCGCGTAGCCTGGACTAGCTTTTTACTTCAGCATTCACTTTCTGAAACAAACTAATTTCACCATGTAGGCCTTGGAGGATCCGTAGGCTCCTATCCGACTGTAGGACTTGCGGCCCTGCATGTTGTCCAGGTCCAGTTTCCCACCTTTATGCGCCGCTGATGACAGGAGAACGATGCGGGAGTCGGGAGCACCAGTCTGCAGCAGCGGCATGAGATGCAGCACAATGAGGAGATGTGACAGGTAGTTGACTTGGAAGTGAGACTCGTAATTATCCTCTGTATATGCTATTCAAGAAAACCAACGAAAGGACCCTTTGGAACAGGTCAAGTAGTGGAGCAAATTGGAACTTTCGATAGTTTTCCTTTTAAGCACCATCTACAGGTCATGCCTGGAGTCCTTACCTTGTTTGGCAAAGCCAATTCCAGCATTGCAGACCAAGACATTAAGGTACTGCATCCTCTCCTTGGTCTCCTGAATGAAGTCCATGGTGGATTGCAACGAGGCGAGATCCACTTTGATGTACTCCACATTCAGTGGCTTGATCTCTTCACTGGTGGGTTGAGATGACGCCTGGGCAGCAGCATTCTTGGAAAATTTTAATAAGAAAAAAACATTTTAACTTGAAAAGTCAATCTTGTTTATTCCATCCATTGTACTGACCCTTCCAAACTTTTCAACGTCAACAGATCAAAACTACCAGCTGCTTCCCATAAAAAGCCATGCATAAGTAAAGTCTGTCTTGAGCCTAAATGAACAAAGTTCATCTGGCCCATTTTTTTCCCTAGCTTGGGTATGAAAACACAAATGGTACTTTACTCATGGTTCAAGAGGGGAGTAGGGAAGATAGAAGTGGCTGTCCTTAAAGACACAACGTATGACAAATCAGGAACAACTTTTTCCAGAGACATGTAGGCAGCAAGTCATAAGAAGCTTGGATGGTCCTCCATTGCCGAAATGAGACAGCAAACTTGCCACATTACATTGCTTCAGTGACTCAAGGACTAATGAGCCATCAACAAGGATCACTGGTACAAACCCAAACCACAGTCCTTGATCTTCCCCTGAATCAATTGACATGTGGGGCAAATTATCCCACATGATCATTTGTGTAACATCCACATCCAGTTGCCAATCCAACAATCAGGTAAACTAGTCCCTTTAGAGAGCATACCACTCCCATCAAACCTCCAGCAGCTCCAAGAAGGACGCTTTTGGGAAGTTAAGGTGCAAGCTAGTGTCACAGGGCCCTGGCCAATAGGCAATGCTTCCTATACACAAATCTGTCAAAAAAAGGCACCTAAGTTTCGTGACCCAAAATTCACTTCGAAAAAGCCCCCACTAGGACTTCAAGTGAAGCAGTTTTGATCATCCAAGTCAGACACGTTGTTGCAATTCAAGAAAGGTTCCATTTACCTCTGCATGACTTCTCTTCTGCATTTGGTTCTTATGTTCTTCCTGCATCCGTTCTATAGCCTAAAACATGTAAAAGACCAACATAATCCTATTTTGGTGTCAAATAAAACCAATACCTGGGGCCACATTAAAGGAAAATACAACATCTGCAAACATCGAAAAATAAAACTACCGAATTGTTACGAAATACCTTACTAGGATGTTGGTAAATGACAGTCTAAAGCATCCTGTAAAATTATGGCACCTGGTGTGAAGTCATTTTCAAGAATAATGGTACTTTTGTATACATTTCCAACGGTGGTCGGCCGACCACCGTTGTAAAAACGTAACTTTCTTTCAAACTACTGCTCCATATTTACCTCTGTTTTTTTTTCAGTCCAAATTTTGTTTGCTATTGGTTCTATGTTCATGAATGGATGCAGGCCAGCTAGACTGGTTCCCTTACCTGAACATTTTCCGGCATTTTTGATCCATTTCATCTTTAGTGGAGTCGGGGAACTAGACTACTTGAACATTTTTGTTTTTCTTGGTTTTTCCAGCATTTTCGAACGCAAAACTTCAAACATGTCAGTGTAACAATATTTGATCTATTATACTAACCCCCAAAATAGTTCGGTTCTGAAAATTACAGCAAAAGCCAATGATGTACATTTCCTTTAATGCGCATAAGACATTTTGCATGCAAAAGTAAGTTTTATTTTTCAAGCAAAGTTGTCATGCGAATTTTTTTTTATTGTGGATATATGATCTGAGCTGCTTGTTGCTGAGTAATAAGTTAAGCTAAGCTTTGTGAGCCTTATTCGTTTTTTTGTGTCCCTGAGCCAGATACCTTGCTTCAATCACTTCTGTCTGTATATGAAAGGATACAACCTGGCATACTGTGTGAGGCAAAGCTTTTCAGAGCATTTTTACACAGCTAACATATTTGTTAAGCACAGAAAGGATTTGCTAAATGAAACAGGTCATAAGTTGATTTTTGCTAAGCTCTATATGAGATTCGGTCTAAATTTTACCAAAAAGTAACCACCTTTACCATATTAAATTTCAAAAGTGAGCTCCTAACAGTTCCATTTTTGGTTATTGGACCACAAATTCACTGAGTCAGATTTACTCCCTGAAACAACCGTGCACTCACCGCTTTAGCTTTGTCCTCTGAGCGACACGTGATGCACACTCTTGCTCCCATCTCAGCTATGGACTTTGCTGTTTCATATCCAATCCCTGCATCAAAGGAGATCAAACTTCCTTCATTACAAAAGAATTGAGGTATTTTTGAAAGAAAATAGTGCAAAAAGGACAAACAATCTGATTGTTTCTTCCTTCAGACTACAAAAACAACTCAGTATCAGTTTGAAACCAACTGGTGCATTTCACGGAGCCTGATGAAATAGAGGTCTGTAGGAATCTGGTGAATTGTGTAAGATTCTGGTGCATTATGCAGGATTCTGGACGTTAAACCCCAAAAGAAAGAGTCAAATTTGCAAGGGATTTAGTGAAAAGACCAACATTTTTTACCAGTGTTTCCACCTGTGACCATCACCAGCTTCTCCGGGGGAAGCTCCACAGACGGATGTTCTATTTTATTCCCCATCTTCAACCTTTCAGTGCAACCTAAACCTGTCAAGCCAACAAGGAAGCAAAGAAAATAATATGCTCTAGACCAAAAAAAAGGTACTGACCCGTCATAGCTCGACAATCTGTCACTTGAGTGGGACAAAACTATCATATTCATCACTTCGTGGTGCACTGTACTCAACTAATAAGTTAGGCACTGGCAGTTTATCCCACAAAATTGTCTGTGGTGCAACTATATATGGACATAAGCAGGGCACCCCCCCCCCTTAAAAAAGGCAATAAATAATATAGGGCCTAGCTTTATATTGTTTGACACAATTCACATTGTTGTGTTCCTTCCATGCAGTAACCCCCCCCCCCCCCCTTAACTGCCCTCACACCATAGACCCAATTAGTCAATTTAAATGTGCCATACACGGGGTCTACCCGCGTTCCCCAATACCTCAGTGTTCCCCAATACCTACACCATGTATTTGATATACAATTACCATTGAGCTGCATAATAAAGAACAGCTCTGTGACAATTACCAATAACAAGGTCCGATGTAAATATCCACGCGGAGTGCACTATATCTGTGAGGCTCTACAGAAAACTGCAACCTCATTGAAAGCAATTACATCCATGAATTTTCCAACCCCTGTCTCGACATCTATATCTTATAATTCCTAACCAATGACAGGTAAACCCACTCACCATGAACACCATCCAGATATGGGCGTGGTTGAGGACTTGAGGCTGGGAATTATGACTGCACTCACGCAGGTCACTTGGCCCGAGGAAGTCACTAAAAAATGGACGTGCACAGGTGCACTAGCAATTGCGGCGTGGCGCTCTATTTCCAGACTCGCTGCATGCAATACAAAGTTCACCTGAACCGTAGCCAACAATTTTACATTGTGTGTTTTACATTCACTATAGAATTAACTCTATTCATATCAACAGTAAATGCTATATGGAGCTTCGTGTAGATTATGCAGTGTCGGGAAATTGGCTAGTTTTTGATGATCCTCAAGGATATCGTGTGAGGCCCTACACAACCAAAATGGGTGAAGTTTGGTGTGACCTGTGCAAGGCCACTTCAGTGTTTCAACAATTGTAGTGTTACACAGCCTGGGCGGCCAGGGGTCCGTCATATGGGCCGTCAAATTACGTCCGTCGCGGGCGCCAATGTCAGTTCTGAATGTCAGCCCGGTCGCTTAAAAAGAAAAGCTAACACACAATTCGTGCTGCGAGGATTATCAGTAGCACATTATTCCTATTTACCCCCGTCCACGTCCCCCGACAGCTAAAACCTCCTCCCTTTAAATTTGAGTCAAATCTTGATCGACCCCTAGCTAGGCCCTGCACTGGTGTAGCGAGGTGTTGGTTTCAATGCTCTCTGCTGCATGTATGCTTGCGCTTAGGGGGAGAGCCTAGTCCGAGATTATAGGCCTAGTTGGGGCTTTTGAAAAAGTCCACCAATGCTGCCTAAGGCCAAAAAAAAAAGTCTCCGGTTTCTGGTATGCGCGCGCGTCGCCGTAGCCATGCGCGTCGGCAAAATGAAAAAGGTTTTTTTTCAATAAAAGATGATGTCTCAAAACCGCCAAACTCACTGGTTCGACTGGAATTCTGCTGCTGCACAATTTTAACGTGTTTTTAGATGGGGTTATGATCGAGAATAAGCTTTATGTGGCCTCTCTGGACTCCCATATATTTGCACTAAGTTTAGTCGGGCACCATTTGCAGTCATCAGCCGACATTTGAAGCCCAAAAAACCAAAAAACACAGGTAAAAAAAAAAAAAAAGCCGCGTCGCCGAACCACTTTTGGGGCAAGCTCCATACCAGAAACCGGAGACTTTTTTTTTTGGCCTAAGCTAAAGACTTCATAATTTGCATCAAGAGCTGCATGCAGGGCCGTCTCAAAATGAGTCTGTATGCTGCCCAGCAAAGAGTCCATTCTGCTCCAACCAATGCTTGGCTGCGAGGATGGAGGACACGTTCTCTTCATAATTGACCAATTGCTGTAGAATCGCGTTAGAATCGCGTCAACGCAGCTTATGAATATTGTCCAATTACATGATATACAAATGGACGCGGAACGCGCAAAATCTGAGACAAACAAAAAGTTGTGTAATCCATAGGGGTAAGGGGCGTAGCTAACTCGCAAACTGCGATAGGTCAATGGACCGATCCAGTAAGCCCCTCCCACTGCGCACGTGGGCAAATTAACACGCGCTCCTCATAATGCCACGCTGCATTTTCCTGCCGCGCGCATCATACGCGCGTGCACGCATGTCGGACTTTTGTGCACGCATGTCGGACATAAATCACGGCTGTGATTGTTCAGAATATCATGGGGCCGGGCGGTGCTTGCTGGATCGGTCCATTCAGTGAGCTGCTAGTTGGGAACCGGTGTAGCGTGAATATCCGACTCCATGAAATGTGGACTCATTGTAGTATTGCGCACGCGTGAGTACGATACTATGCTATTTTTAAGATCGTTTCGGGCGAGTGACTGTCACGTGCGAGGGATCAACCAATAATAGGGAAATAGGGGTCCGATTTGCATAGGAGTCGGATTTTCATGTGACACCGAAACCGTGGTGGTCCTCGGTCTCGGTGCTAAAGACCAGCTGAAGAAACAGCTTTTATCAGGCAGCGCAGGAATCGATCATCGGCCATCCGTCAGAATTCAACAGACGTACAGAGACAACTAGTGTTACCATGGAAGTAGTAAGTACAGTCAGAAAGGCTCATCACAATATTTGAGACTATATACTGACAAAGCGATACCGCAAAGGAAAAGCGTAAAAGGCACATGGGCAGAACTAGAATTATAAGGATTGCGCGACCTCTCAAGATGCCGGCTCCGATGATCCGCATGGCCCATGTCCAGCTGGAGTGAGTGCGCATCTGCTGTTTTAGTAGACCATGCGGCCGCTAAAAAAAGGGTTATTTTATGCTTAAATTAAAATGTCGCGTTTTAAGCCAACTGCTAGTATAACAAGTTTTGTTATTTTAAATGTCGCAGTTTCAGCCGTTTTCACCTTTAAAACAAAAAAATCAACATCTAGTTTTCGGCAGATTTTGAATGTCACGTCATGGAATAATCCGTAGCTGGCTCTTGCCGTAAAACGAATGCACACTTTGGGGTTTTTTGTGTTTACTTTAGAAAATATGGCAACCAAAAAAATGCGACATGACAAGGACATGTTGCTAAATATTTACTGTGCGTAGGCCTTATTTTTCTTTTAATGGCGTTAATTCCAAATAGAAATACAATAGAAGATTCCAATCCACCAAAATACATTAAAAAAAACCCAAATAATTCTCTAAATGAAGCAATTCAGGATAGGACTACATAATATCCAAAACATAATTACAAAAATATACATTTAACTAGAGTTGATGAAAAGTCCAATCTGAAAAAAAACAAGACATGTATGAATAAAATCAACAATGAATCAAACTATTTAACGGTCAGAGTTAAGTTATAGTAATAAATACTGATGTCATTGATCCAAATCATATATAAGGCATTAGGCAAAATAACAAAAACCTAAAGGGGCTTAAGAATATGGACAATTAGTTAGTTAATATCAATAACTTCTTACCTGTCAAGTCGTCCAAAGTAATCTTGAGACTTGTGAACTAACAGGTATGCGTACACATGCACTAATTCATATACTGCGCGTGGAATTAAGATTGTTACAAACAGTCCACATAAGGCTGGTATACAACTTCTGTAGTGTGTGTGTGTGTGTGTGTGTGTAGTCGACATGAAACGCATAAATGAGCATTTTTGTCCCGCACACTATTTGTATACTGCGTGTGGTATTATGATGGCTACAAATGGTCCCCATAAGGCAGGTTATATACAAAGTGTGTGTGTTCCCCCAATGTCATTGACAATGTACAGCATGCGAAGTGTGTGTATTCGACATATGAAAACGCATAAATGACCATTTTTGTCCCGCACACTATTCAAATACTGCGTGTGGTATTAGGATTGCTACAAACGGTCCCCATAAGGCTGGTTATATACAAAGTGTGTATATTCCGCCAATTGTAAAGAAATGTACAGCATGCGAAGTGTGTGTATTCGACATATGAAAACGCATAAATGACCATTTTTGTCCCGCACACTATTCACATACTGCGTGTGGAATTATGTTCGTTTACAAACGGTCCCCGTAAGGCTGGTTATATACAAAGTATGTTTGTCGCACCAATCCCATAGACAATGTACAGCATGCGAAGTGTGTGTAGTCGACATATGAAAACGCGTAAATGAGCATTTTTGTCCCGCATACTATCTATATACTTCGTGTGGAATTACATGTATGAGTGTTAAATAAGGCTGGTTATTATATACAAAGTCTGTGTGTTTCGTCTATGAATCTCATAGAAAATGTGTGCACTCGACGTGTGTGTGTGTTCGACATATGAAAACGCATTAATGAGCATTTTTGTCTCGCACAATATCCATATACTGCGTGGAATCATCATTGTTGTGTTTCGCCAATTTCATTTTTCATATAAAGTGTTCATTTTTGTCCGGCACACTATCCGCATACTGGCGTTCTGCACCTCTCCCCTGATATTTGATTCTCCTAATGTCTGGTCAATTTCAGAAGCTACCTGAGCTAAAGGTTCCCTCTCTGGTTGTTCTACACCTGCTTATTATCTGAAGATGCTGCAGTTCTCAGCTGCTAATTACTTATTTTCTGCATCATCTGTCACGCCCCTTTCCTCTGAAACCTGCCCGCTGGGTTTTTCCTCTGCCTTAACCCTTTCAGTGGGTAATTCTGCAGCTGCAGATTGTAATTCTCTTTTCGGCTGCTCTTCTGTCTGCTCCTGTTTGGAGGATGCCTTGGGTTCGTTGTCTTCGTCTTTGAGTGTGTCTTCAGGTATCTTTTCTTCTAAATTAGTCCCATATGGTTCCTGCGATGCCTTGACTTTTTCAGAGGGTACCTCTGTAGCTCCAGATGAAGACTCTATCTCTGGTTGCTCCTCATCCTGCTTCCTCTCCAAAGATGCCTCTCCTCCTTTGGATTTGTCTCCCATCTCTTTGTCACCTGAACTCCCTTCTTTCTTCCCTGAATCATCAGCAATCTTCTCTTCGACTGTCCTTGTGTCCTTGGGAATGGTCAGCAGATCAGGCCTCGCTGATGGGAAGGCTTCTTTGAGCACATCATCAGAGATGAACTGGTTGAGACATCCAAGACTGTAACCCCAAAGGTCCTCCTGTTTTTTGCCATCCCTAAAGTAGAAAATTAAACCCAAGGACCATTGAGTCTGAAATCAAAGGACCCTTGAAAAAGAAACCAAAACCCTCGAGTCTCCATTCATAAAAACCATGGGTTCAAAGCAAGGAACCATGAGTTATAATCTAAGAGCCATTTGTTTAGAATGGAAAAGGTCACTTTAGTAATTTCAGTTCATAATTCGGCATGGTCTGTAATCCTAGAGTTTGAGTAAGAATCAAGTTTAATTGGGACTCGGGACCCTTAAGTAAAAGCCTCCACTAAAAAGTTGGAATCATCATCAGAGGATCCTTGTTTCAAAACTCACTTATAGCTAATTGAGGACTCCTTAAAACCTTGACTGGAAATAAAGTATCAGTTTTCTATATAATGTGATCACCTTTACTTGACTCTAAAGCAAGGTTTCCCAAAGCCTTACCGACAGAAGTTAGCAGGGTTAGCAGGTCGACAACTCTTCATGAACACTGCAGTTTTCCCACGGAGGCTTGGATCAACACAGGCCACAACACTTGTTGCAGCCCCCTTTTTCGGAGTACGCATCATGCCTTAACACATAAAGCATTCCATCATTTCAATAAGAAAGTTTGAAAAAACTTCAGAGGAACACTTTGCTTGATCCATTTACACACTACCACTGCTCAATCTATTCACAAACTAACATGAAACTTGGGTCAGTGACTAAAATTGAGTTCTCAAATACACCAACAAATGAACTCACCCATTTTTTTCGAAGCCCCTCCAAAAAAGCTCAACAGTTTCCAGTCACTGTAGTTATTCACAATATCCGTGTCCACAATTCCAGGGTCGACAGAGAAAGTGCTCACTCCAGTCTCCTCCAGTCTTCGAGACAGAAAGTGTGCTGCCATGATCTTTGAACAACAAATGGAGAAATAAAATTCTCTGAAACTGACTAGGATGAGGAATGTATAGGGCGATATAGTGAGACACAGCTGTAGTTGGCAGTACTTGTAGAGGACACTTGCAAGAAACCTTATCAGGTGCACCCCCTCCCACCAAAAACAATTACCATAACATTTAACAGCGCTATCGGTGAAGTGGGTGATGTCATATTTGTGAGACAGTGTCCAGTTCCCAAATGCTTTAAATAACACCCCTTGGTTGAATGGGATTAACCTCACCCTAGCCCACACCCTACCCCCTCTCCACATTGTTTGCTGAGTGACTGGTCCAAATGTAAGCACTTTTGTAACATGTAAAATGGTCTGACAACGCCCGCGTAGCCTGGACTAGATTTTTTACTTCAGCGTTCACTTTCTGAAACAAACTAATTTCACCATGTAGGCCTTGGAGGATCCGTAGGCTCCTATCCGACTGTAGGACTTGCGGCCCTGCATGTTGTCCAGGTCCAGTTTCCCACCTTTATGCGCCGCTGATGACAGGAGAACGATGCGGGAGTCGGGAGCACCAGCCTGCAGCAGCGGCATGAGATGCAGCACAATGAGGAGATGTGACAGGTAGTTGACTTGGAAATGAGACTCGTAATTATCCTCTGTATATGCTATTAAAGAAAACCAACGAAAGAACCCTTTGGAACAGGTCAAGTAGTGGAGCAAATGGGAACTTTCGATAGTTTTCCTTTTAAGCACCATCTACAGGTCATGCCTGGAGTCCTTACCTTGTTTGGCAAAGCCAATTCCAGCATTGCAGACCAAGATATTAAGGTACTGCATCCTCTCCTTGGTCTCCTGAATGAAGTCCATTGTGGATTGCAACGAGGCGAGATCCACTATGATGTACTCCACATTCAGTGGCTTGATTTCAATTTCTTCACTGGTGGGTTGAGATGACGCCTGGGCAGCAGCATTCTTGGAAAATTTTGATAAGAAAAAAACACTTTAACTTGAAAAGTCAATCTGGTTTATTCCATCCATTCTACTGACCCTTCCAAACTTTTCAACATCAACAGATCAAAACTACCAGCTGCTTCCCATAAAAAGCCATGCATAAGTAAAGTCTGTCTTGAGCCTAAATGAAAATAGTTCATCTGGCCCAATTTTTTTCCTGGCCTTGGTATGAAAACACAGATAGTACTTTACTCATGGTTCAAGAGGGGAGTAGGGAAGATAGAAGTGGCTGTCCTTAAAGACACAACGTATGACAAATCAGGAACAACTTTTTCCAGAGACATGTAGGCAGCAAGTCATAAGAAGCTTGGATGGTCCTCCATTGCCGAAATGAGACAGCAACTTGCCACATTACATTGCTTCAGTGACTCAAGGACTACTGAGCCATCAACAAGGATCACTGGTACAAACCCAAACCACAGTCCTTGACCTTCCCCTGAATCAATTGACATGTGGGGCAAATTATCCCACATGATCATTTGTGTAACATCCACATCCAGTTGCCAATCCAACAATCAGGTAAACTAGTCCCTTTAGAGAGCATACCACTCCCATCAAGCCTCCAGCAGCTCCAAGAAGGACGCTTTTAGGAAGTTAAGGTGCAAGCTAGTGTCACAGGGCCCTGGCCAATAGGCAATGCTTCCTATACACAAATCTGTCAAAAAAAGGCACCTAAGTTTCGTGACCCAAAATTCACTTCGAAAAAGCCCCCACTAGGACTTCAAGTGAAGCAGTTTTGATCATCCAAGTCAGACACGTTGTTGCAATTCAAGAAAGGTTCCATTTACCTCTGCATGACTTCTCTTCTGCATTTCGTTCTTATGTTCTTCCTGCATCCGTTCTATAGCCTAAAACATGTAAAAGACCAACAAAATCCTATTTTGGTGTAAAATAAAACCAATACCTGGGGCCACATTAAAGGAAAATACAACATCTGCAAACATCGAAAAATAAAACTACCGAATTGTTACGAAATACCTTACTAGGATGTTGGTAAATGACAGTCTAAAGCATCCTGTAAAATTATGGCACCTGGTGTGAAGTCATTTTCAAGAATAATGGTACTTTTGTATACATTTCCAACGGTGGTCGGCCGACCACCGTTGTAAAAACGTAACTTTTTTTCAAACTACTGCTCCATATTTACCTCTGTTTTTTTTCAGTCCAAATTTTGTTTGCTATTGGTTCTATGTTCATGAATGGATGCAGGCCAGCTAGACTGGTTCCCTTACCTGAAAATTTTCCGGCATTTTTGATCCATTTCATCTTTAGTGGAGTCGGGGAACTAGACTACTTGAACATTTTTGTTTTTCTTGGTTTTTCCAGCATTTTCGAACGCAAAACTTCAAACATGTCAGTGTAACAATATTTGATCTATTATACTAACCCCCAAAATAGTTCGGTTCTGAAAATTACAGCAAAAGCCAATGATGTACATTTCCTTTAATGCGCATAAGACATTTTGCATGCAAAAGTAAGTTTTATTTTTCAAGCAAAGTTGTCATGCGAATTTTTTTTTATTGTGGATATATGATCTGAGCTGCTTGTTGCTGAGTAATAAGTTAAGCTAAGCTTTGTGAGCCTTATTCGTTTTTTTGTGTCCCTGAGCCAGATACCTTGCTTCAATCACTTCTGTCTGTATATGAAAGGATACAACCTGGCATACTGTGTGAGGCAAAGCTTTTCAGAGCATTTTTACACAGCTAACATATATGTTAAGCACAGAAAGGATTTGCTAACTGAAACAGGTCATAAGTTGATTTTTGCTAAGCTCTATGAGATTCGGTCTAAATTTTACCAAAAAGTAACCACCTTTACCATATTCAATTTCAAAAGTGAGCTCCTAACAGTTCCATTTTTGGTTATTGTACCACAAATTCACTGAGTCGGATGTTCTCCCTAAAACAACACTCACCGCTTTAGCTTTGTCCTCTGAGCGACACGTGATGCACACTCTTGCTCCCATCTCAGCTATGGACTTTGCTGTTTCATATCCAATCCCTGCATCAAAGGAAATCAAACTTTCTTCATTACAAAAGAATTGAGGTATTTTTGAAAGAAAATAGTGCAAAAAGGACAAACAATCTGATTGTTTCTTCCTTCAGAGTACAAAAACAACTCAGTATCAGTTTGAAACCAACTGGTGCATTTCACGGAGCCTGATGAAATAGAGGTCTGTAGGAATCTGGTGAATTGTGTAAGATTCTGGTGCATTATGCAGGATTCTGGATGTTAAACCCCAAAAGAAAGAGTCAAATTTGCAAGGGATTTAGTGAAAAGACCAACATTTTTTTACCAGTGTTTCCACCTGTGACCATCACCAGCTTCTCCGGGGGAAGCTCCACAGACGGATGTTCTATTGTATTCCCCATCTTCAACCTTTCAGTGCAACCTAAACCCGTCAAGCCAAAAAGGAAGCAAAGAAAATAATATGCTCTAGACCAAAAAAAAAGGTACTGACCCATCACAGCTCGACAATTTGTCACTTAAGTGGGACAAAACTATCATATTCATCACTTCGTGGTGCACTTTACTCAACTAATAAGTTTGGCAGTGGCAGTTTATCCCACAAAATTGTCCGTGGTGCAACTATGTGGACATAAGCAGGGCACCCCCCCCCCCCAAAAAAGCCACCCTCTCCCCCCCCCCCCCCAACCTTAAAAAAAGGCAATAAATAATATAGGGCCTAGCTTTATATTGTTTGAAACAATTCACATTGTTGTGTTCCTTCCATGCAGTAACCCCCCCCCCCCCTTAACTGCCCTCACACCATAGACCCAGTTAGTCAATTTAAATGTGCCATACACGGGGTCTACCCGCGTTCCCCAATACCTCAGTGTTCCCCAATACCTACACCATGTATTTGATATACAATTACCATAGAGCTGCATAATAAAGAACAGCTCTGTGACAATTACCAATAACAATTAGGTCCGATGTAAATATCCACGCGGAGTGCACTATATCAGTGAGGCTCTACAGAAAACTGCAACCTCATTGAAAGCAATTACATCCATGAATTTTTCAACCCCTGTCTCGACATCTATATCTTATAATTCCTAACCAATGACAGGTAAACCCACTCACCATGAACACCATCCAGATATGGGCGTGGTTGAGGACTTGAGGCTGGGAATTATGACTGCACTCACGCACGTCACTTGGCCCGAGGTAGTCACTAAAAATGGACGTGCACAGGTGCACTTGCAATTGCGGCATGTGGCGCTCTATTTCCAGACTCGCTGCATGCAATACAAAGTTCACTTGAACCGTAGCCAACAATTTTGCATTGTGTGTTTTACATTCACTATAGAATGAACTCTATTCATATCAACAGTAAATGCTATATGGAGCTTCGTGTACGATAATGCAGTGTCGGGAAATTGGCTAGTTTTTCCTCAAGGATATCGTTTGAGGCCTTACACACAACCAAAATGGGTGAAGTGTGGTATGACCTGTGCAAGGCCACTTCAGTGTTTCAACAATTGTAGTGTTACACAGCCTGGGCCAGGGGTCCGTCATATGGGCCGTCAAATTACGTCCGTCGCGGGCGCCAATGTCAGTTCTGAATGTCAGCCCGGTCGCTTAAAAAAAAGAAGCTAACACACAATTCGTGCTGCGAGGATTATCAGTAGCACATTATTCCTATTTACCCCCGTCCCCCGACAGCTAAAACCTCCTCCCTTTAAATTTGAGTCAAATCTTGATCGACCCCTAGCTAGGCCCTGCACTGGTGTAGCGAGGTGTTGGTTTCAATGCTCTCTGCTGCATGTATGTAAGCTTGCGCTTAGGGGGAGAGCCTAGTCCGAGATTATAGGCCTAGTTGAGGCTTTTGAAAAAGTCCACCAATGCTGCCTAAGCTAAAGACTTCATAATTTGCATCAAGAGCTGCATGCAGGGCCGTCTCAAAATGAGTCTGTATGCTGCCCAGCAAAGAGTCCATTCTGCTCCAACCAATGCACTTGGCCGCGAGGACGGGGAGGACACGTTCTCTTCATAATTGACCAATCGCTGTAGAATCGCGTTAGAATCGCGTCAACGCAGCTTATGAAATATTGTCCAATTACATGATATACAAATGGACGCGGAACGCGCAAAATCTGAGACAAACAAAAAGTTGTGTACCATAAAATCCATAGGGTAAGGGGCGTAGCTAACTCGCAAACTGCGATAGGTCAATTCAGTGAGCTGCTAGTTGGGAACCGGGACCGTGGTGGTCCTCGGTCTCGGTGCTACAAAGACCAGCTGAAGAAACAGCTTTTATCAGGCAGCGCAGGAATCGATCATCGGCCATCCGTCAGAATTCAACAGACGTACAGAGACAACTAGTGTTACCATGGAAGTAGTAAGTGCAGTCAGAAAGGCTCATCACAATATTTGAGACTATATACTGACAAAGCGATACCGCAAAGGAAAAGCGTAAAAGGCAGAACTAGAATTATAAGGATTGCGCGACCTTTCAAGATGCCTGCTCCGATGATTCGCATGCCCCATGTCCAGCTGGAGTGAGTGCGCATCTGCTGTTTTAGTAGAGCATGCGGCCGCTAAAAAAAGGTTATTTTATGCTTAAATTAAAATGTCGCGTTTTAAGCCAACTGCTAGTATAATAAGTTTTGTTATTTTAAATGTCGCATTTTCAGCCGTTTTCACCTTTAAAACACACAAAAAAATCAACATCTAGTTTTCGGCAGATTTTGAATGTCACGTCATGGAATAATCCTTAGCTAGCTCTTGCCGTAAAACAGATGCACACTTTGGGGTTTTTTTGTGTTTACTTTAAATAATATGGCAACCAAAAAAATGCGACATGACAAGGACATGTTGCTAAACATTTACTGTGCGTAGGCCTTATTTTTCTTTCAATGGCGTTAATTCCACATAAAAATACAATAGAAGATTCCAATCCACCAAAATACATTAAAACAAAAACCAAATAATTCTCAAAATGAAGCAATTCAGGATTGGACTACATAATATCCAAAACATAATTACAAAAATAAACATTTAACTAGAGTTGATGAAAAGTCCAATCTGAAAAAAAGACATGTATGAATAAAATCAACAATGAATCAAACTATTTAATGGTCAGAGTTAAGTTAAAGTAATAAATACTGATGTCATTGATCCAAATCATATATAAGGCATTAGGCTAAATAACAAGAACCTAAAGGGGCTTAAGAATATGGACAATTATTTAGTTAATATCAATAACTTCTTACCTGTCAAGTCGTCCAAAGTAATCTTGAGACTTGTGAACTAACAAGTATGCGTACACATGCACTAATTCATATACTGCGCGTGGAATTAAGATTGTTACAAACAGTCCACATAAGGCTGGTTTACAACTTGTGTGTGTGTGTGTGTGTGTGTAGTCGACATGAAACGCATAAATGAGCATTTTTGTCCCGCACACTATTTGTATACTGTGTGTGGTATTATGATTGCTACCAATGGTCCCCATAAGGCTGGTTATGTACAAAGTGTGTGTATTGCGCCAATCGTATAGAAATGTACAGCATGCGAAGTGTGTGTGCTCGACATACGAAAACGCATAAACGACCATTTTTTTCCCGCACACTGTTTATATACTGAGTGTGGTATTATGATTGCTACAAACAGTCCCCATAAGGCTGGTTATATACAAAGTATGTATATTCCGCCAATCGTATAGAAATGTACAGCATGCGAAGTGTGTGTAGTGAACATATGAAAACGCATAAATGGGTATTTTTGTCCTACACACTATTCAAATACTGCCTGTGGAATTTAATTGTTACGAACGGTCCCCATAAGGCTGGTTATATACAAAGTGTGTATGTTCCGCCAATGTCATAGACAATGTACAGCATGCGAAGTGTGTGTATTCGACATATGAAAACGCATAAATGGGTATTTTTGTCCCATACACTATTCATATACTGCGTGTGGTATTATGATTGCTACAAACGGTCCCCATAAGGCTGGTTATATACAAAGTGTGTATATTCCGCCAATTGTATAGAAATGTACAGCATGCGAAGTGTGTAGTCGACATATGAAAACGCATAAATGACCAATTTTTGTCACGCACACTATTCATATACTGCGTGTGGAATTCGGAGTGTTGCAAACGGTCCCCATAAGGCTGGTTATATACAAAGTGAGTGTGTTTTTGTCCGGCACACTATCCGCATACTGGCGTTCATCCCCTGATATTTGATTCTCCTAATGTCTGGTCAATTTCAGAAGCTGCCTGAGTTGAAGGTTCCCTTTCTGGTTGTTCTTCACCTGCTTATTATCTAAAGATACTGCAGTTCTCAGCTGCTAATTACTTATTTTCAGCATCATCTGTCACGCCCCTTTTCTCTGATACCTGCCCACTGGGTTTTTCCTCTGCCTTAATTGACCCTTTCGATGGATAATGCTGCAACTGCAGATGGTAATTCTCTTTTCGGCTGCTCTTCTGTCTGCTCCTGTTTGGAAGATGCCTTGGTTCATTGTCTTCATCTTTGAGTGTGTCTTCAGGTATCTGTTCTTCTAAATTAGCCCCATGGTTCTTGCGATGCCTTGACATTTTCAGAGGGTACCTCTGTAGCTGCAGAAGAAGACTCTATCTCTGGTTGCTCCTCATCCTGCTTCCTCTCCAAAGATGCCTCTCCTCCTTTGGATTTGTCTCCCATCTCTTTGTCATCTGAACTCCCTTCTTTCTTCCCGAATCATCAGCAATCTTCTCTTCGACTGTCCTTGTGTCCTTGGGAATGGTCAGCAGATCTGGCCTCGCTGATGGGAAGGCTTCTTTGAGCATATCATCAGAGATGAACTGGTTGAGACATCCAAGACTGTAACTCCAAAGTGTCTCCTGGTTGTTCACATTCCTGCAGAAGATAGGCTTAATTAAATTAACCCAAGGACCCTTGAGTCAGAAATCAAACGACCCTTGAATAAGAAACCAAAAACTCTCCATTAATTAAAAACCATGAGTAAAAAGCAAGGAATAATGAGTCATAATTTAGGAGCTATCTGTTATGTTTAGAATGAAAAGGTCACTTCAGTAATTCCAGCTCTTCATTTGGTACTCGTCTGTAATCCTAGGACCCATGAGTTAAAAGGCTTGGTCTTTGAGTCAGAAATCAAAAGATCCTTGAGTCAAAGGATGTTCAAGTTGGGTCAGCAATCACAGAACCCCCAAGTCAAAAATGAAAAAAATGGACTTAATATCATCACAGGATCCTTGTTTCAAATTCACTGATAGCTTATTGAAGACTTCTTAAAAACTTGAAATTTTCACATTTCCTCAGAATTTTATTGACTCGAAATTAAGCGTCCAGTTTTCGACATTGTGATCACCATTGCACCATCACCATTTTTATCAACGCATTACCGACAGCAATAAGCCGCAGGGAAAGATGGTGGACAATTTTATGTACAGGGCAATTTACCCAAGGAGGCGTGGATCGACACAGGCCACGACACTTGTTGCCCCCCTCCCCCCCCCCCTCCCCGTTTCGGATTACGGGTTATACCTTTGAACAAACATTTCCCCAAAGCCTTACCGACAGAAGTTAGCAGGGTTAGCAGGTCGACAATTCTTCATGAACACTGCAGTTTTCCCACGGAGGCTTGGATCGACACAGGCCACAACACTTGTTGCCGCCCCCTTTTTCGGAGTACGCATTATACCTTAACACATAAAGCATTCAATCATTTCAATAAAGTTTGAATAACTTCAGGGGAACAGTTTGCTTGATCCATTTACACACTGGCGAGAAACCTGGCTCCATCTATTCACATACTGACAATGAAATTTTGGGCAACAACAAATTAAGTTCTGAAATGCACAAACAAAATTGAACTTACCCATTTTTTTGGAAGCCTCCATAAAGAAGCTCATCAGTTTCAAGTCGCTGTAGTTATTCACGATGTCCGTGTCCACAATTCCAGGGTCGACGGAGAAAGTGCTCACTCCAGTCTCCTCCAGTCTTCGAGACAGAAAGTGTGCTGCCATGATCTTTAAACAACAAATCTAGAAATAAAATTCTCTGCAACTGACTAGGATGAGGAATGTATAGGGCGATATAGTGAGACACAGCTGTAGTTGGCAGAACTTGTAGAGGACACTTTAAGTTGCAAGAAACCTTATGAGGTGCAACCATTCCCACCAAAACAATTACCGTAACATTTAGTAGCGCTATGGGTGAAGTAGTTGATGTCATATTTGTGTAACAGTGGCCAGTTCCAATCGCTTTAAATAGCATCCCTTGGTTAGATGGCATAAACCTTACCCCCTATAGCATCCCTTGGTTAGATGGCATAAACCTTACCCCCCCCCCCCCCCCACACACACACACACACACCCACACACACACACCCCTACCCCCTCCCCACAGCACAATCCCAGTGGTTGCTGAATGACTGGTGCAAATGTAAGCATTTTTGTAACATTTAAAATGGTCTGGCAACGCCCATGTAGCCTGGACTAGATCTTTGACTTCATCATACACTTTCTGAAACAAAATAATTTCACCATGTAGGCCTTGGAGGACGAGTAGGCTGTTAACCGACCGTAGGACTTGCGGCCCTGCATGTTGTCCAGGTCTAGTGTCCTGGCACTATACATATGCGCCTCTGACGACAGGAGAATGATGCGGGAGTCGGGAGCACCAGCCCGCAGCAGCGGCATGAGATGCAGCACAATGAGGAGATGTGACAGGTAGTTGACTTGGAATTGAGACTCGTAATTATCATCTGTGTATTCTATTTAAAAAAACAACAACAACGAAAGAACCCTTTTGAACATGACTTGTGGAGCAAATGGGAACTTTCGATAGCGCCAATCGCAGGGCATGTAGCGAGTCCTTACCTTGTTTGACAAAGGCAATTCCAGCATTGCAGACCAAGACATTAAGGTACTGCATCCTCTCCTTGGTCTCCTGAATGAAGTCCATGGTAGATTGCAACGAGGCGAGATCCACTTTGATGTACTCCACATTCAGCGGCTTGATCTCAACTTCTTCACTAGTGGATGGAGATGACGCCTGGCCAGTGGCATTCATGAAAAATTGTTAATAGGAAAAAGTATAATCGTGTCACAGCCCCCCCCCCCCTCATATCGTGACCAACAAAAAAGTTTGGAAAAGGCCTACTTTACGCTTCCATATTGAATAAAGGAACATGTCAGTTACCTGCGCATGGCGTCTCTTCTGTACTTCATCCCGATGTTCTTTCTGCATTCGCTCGATTGCCTATAGAGATGCCAAACTTCAAATTTATGAAAATGACATTAACATTCAGTTATAATACCTTGGTCCACACGTGGAGCTGCTATTACTAGCAAGAACTTGCTATTCAGCTGAGATTATCTTGCTCAACAATTTACTAGGACAGTTATATTACTAGAAAATATATGTCATTGATTTGTACTGCTTTCGACTTGTTCTCAGCTGAAGCTTGTCAGGTAACTGAATTTGTGACACAGAATTGATGTCCCTAAGCAAGACACCTTACTGCAATCATACCAGCAGGCATTAACGAGGACAGAAGTACTATGTGCAGTCCAAAAGCGAGAGAATTATTAAATGGAGCGGATAAGCTCAAATATTTGCTTGGCACAGAAAGAATAACCTGAGTCCGAAGTACCATTTGTCCGAAGTCTCATTGGTTCGAAGTCCCATTGGTCCAAAGTCCCATTGGTCCGAAGTCCCATTGGTCCGAGTCCCATTCGTCCGAAGTCCTATTGGTCTGAAACATAATACTGTGTAGTTCCACTTGTTAAGGTTGACTGACCCTAACCCTAACCCTAAAAAAACATATAAACCCTAACCCTATTAATCCTATGGGACGTCGCACCAGAGGGACGTTTATACCAATGGAACGTATTGAGCAATGGGCCGTCGAACCAATGGGACGTCGGACCAATGGGACTTCGGACCAATGGGAATTCGGACCAATGGTTCTTCGGACTATAGAGACGTCCCCAAGTGAAACAGCCGGGTTGTCAGCAAGGATGTCTTAAATTTTTTCCTGAGATTACATCTATATAGGCTGATTTTTTCCTATAAAGATAAATGAAATTGGAAGACTTGTATTCGAGTCACCAAACATCAATTCCGAGATTTGTGGTAATTTGGGTCGATTCCCAAGTCACGCAGGTCGAGTTCGAGTTCAAGTCCGAGTCCGCAGGGTCGAGTCCGAGTCCGAGTCCAAGTCATTTGTGATCGTGATTCGATTCTCCAGGTCATGCAAACTAGAACTCGAGTCCAGGTCCGAGTCGAGTCACACAACTGGAATTTGGTTCCAGACTTAATCATATAAAACAATACCATCACACCAGATTCTTCTTCAAAAGTGCTTATAGAGAATAATTATAGTTCCATGTTTTGCGAAGTGTTCCATGTTTTGTGAAGTCAATGATATTAAATGTCAGGTATTTACTCCCTGAAACCATAAAACTCACTGCTTTGGCTTTGTCCTCTGATCGACATGCGATACAAACTCTTGCTCCCATCTCAGCTATGGACTTTGCCGTTTCATATCCAATCCCTGCATCAAAGAAAAATCAACAATTTTTGTCATGAAAACAAAACACTTTATAGGGATCACCACTAAACAGAACAATTAGCTGCGATTGAACACTGAAGGAAGCTAAATATTGAAAGCAATTCAAAGAATTGAAGGCAGAGTAGAAATAAGTGTTGGGAGAACGTACAAAATGAATTATTAAATCTAAAAATTAATGTGGCCTGACGTTGCGAACTTAGCAAGTTCTTCTTCAGAGGCTAAAACAGAAATGACAGAGGTACATACATTAACATGGGGGTGCACACAAACATGCAGGGATGAAAGAAGAAACACAAAAGGAGGATTAGGTGGGAAAGGTGTGGAAAGATGCAGGGGAGGGTGGATGAGAGAACAAAGAAACAAAGGGAGATGGCAAACCACAAGGGGTCTGGTATGAACAGGGGAGGGACCAGAAAGGGGAAGGATCAAAGGTCACAGGGAGTGGGAACGGACAAAAGAGTGTGGGAGTGAGGGGGGATTATGCGGGGGGGGGGGGACAGTATGGAGGTGGAAAGGGATGAAAGATGGGGAAAGATGGGGAAACACAAACAATGAAGACCAGGTGGATTATCTGCAACAGAAGACAATGGAGGAAGAAAAATATTAATCATTTCCAAGTTGGATGTTGAGACCATGTGGTTGAATAGTTCGAAGACGATTCATCCACACTTTCTCTCTGCTGAGGCGAACTGAGTCCTTGCGATGGCCAAGAGATTCAATGCCCTGCAAAATCATATCAGAAATGGAGTGGTTAGGCAGGTTGAAGTGATGACCAACAGGGGTGTCTAGTTTCTTGGTGTTGACCGTTGACCGGTGGGCATAGAAACGCTTCTTGAGCGTATTCTTAGTCTCACCTACATACTGCACTCCACAGACCCTGCAAGAAATAAGATATATGACATTAGGGGTGTTACACGTGATGTTACCAATGGTTCTGTGGGTAGTGACAGAGGAGTGGCCAGAAAAGGAGTCAGACTCCTGGATATGAATCTGGCAGACAACACATCTGGAACTGCACTTGAAAGTACCATGCTGGGTGGGAGGGGATGCATCTAAGGATGGGACTTCAGCTCGAACAATCAAGTCCCGTAGATTTCGAGGACGCCTGTAAACCAATGTGGGGCCGTTGGGGATGGCGCGGGCAAGGCGATCTGAAGTATGGAGGATATGATGATTGTCATTAGTGATTTTGCGAAGGGGAGGGAGATTGGGGTGAAACGTGGTAACCAAGGGAATCATGGGTTTGGCCATGGCATCAGGGGCCTTTCCCGTGAGAGCTAGATTTCTGGGGATAGCTTTAGCTCTGGCAATGGCACGATGAACTTGGCGAGAGCTGTGACCCCTGGCCACCAAGTTGTTCCTCAGTATCTGTGTATGGCGGGAGAAATCGGAATCATTAGAACAAATTCTTCTGAGTCTGAGTGCCTGGCTAAACGCTATGCCAGTTTTGCAGTGCCTGGGGTGACAGCTGGAGGAGTGGAGGTACTGGTGGGTGTCTGTGGGTTTGGAATACAGGTCAGTGGTTAGTGAGTTGCCTTGCTTGCGGACGGTGACATCCAGAAAGTGGGTTTGGTGAGCCGAGAACTCCGATGTGAATTTGATGGTTCTGTGGAAGGAATTGATGTGGTTAGTGAAGGTCAAGAGACTGTCCTCATCGCTGGTCCAGATGAAAAAAACATCATCAATATATCTCCACCAGATCCAAGGGCGACATGGGGCCGAGGCAAGAATGCGTTCTTCGAGGTCACCCATGAAGAGGCAAGCCATGGATGGGGCCATGCGAGTGCCCATTGCAGTGCCGTGTACCTGTAGATAGTGTTCACCAAGGAAGGAAAAATTGTTCTTCGTTAGTATAAGTCTCATGAGGGTGCCAACATCACTGATGGGAGGAGTCGTGTGTCCTGCCTTGGCCAGAGCCAAGGAGCAATCACGAACACCCTCCTCATGGGGGATGTTGGTGTACAGAGATGAGACGTCGAAAGTCCCAATGATGGCCGTGCTGGGAATCTGGTCCTTGATTCCTTCAAGCTTGCGTAGGAAGTCTGGGGTGTCGTGAATGTATGACGAAATCTGTGGGACAAGGGGTTTGAGAAAACTGTCAATGAACAGGGAGATGCGTTCCGTGGGTGAGCCATTACCGGAGATGATGGGTCTACCGGGGTTGCCAGCCTTGTGAATCTTGGGTAGAAGGTAAAATCTGGCAGTCCTACAATCAGAGGGAGAAAGAAATTTGTGAGCTTTCTTGGACAGCTGGTCACGTGATCGCATATCGTCAAGTACCTGTTGTATATCTCGACAGAAAGTGCCTGTGGGGTCAGAGTCAAGGCGGGTATAGTTAGTGCGATTATCCAACTGACGGTGGGCCTCATCAATGTACTGCTGACGATCCATGATGACCACAGCTGAACCTTTATCTGCTGGCTTGATGATGATGTCGGTGCGAGAGCGCAAGGAGTTGAGAGCCAGGCGCTCCTCTCTGGGGAGATTATCATGAGTCCTGTGGGGGAAGTTGTCCGGGTTAGTGACTTGGGAATTTATAACTTGAACGTATGTCTCTATGGCTGGCACACGATTCTTGGGGGGTACCCATGAACTCTTGACTCGAAAAGGCTCTGGCTCACACGGTTCACTGTCCAGGAAAAACTCACGCAGACGGATTCTACGGTAGTATTCCGTGAGATCTTGGCTGAGCTGAACCTGGTTCACAGAACGGGGAGCGGGACAAAAATTGAGACCCTTGGAGAGAAGTTTGTGCTCTGCGTCAGATATTGATGAGGAAGAAAGATTAACTACAGTGTTGACAGGGGGTTCTGGTGGTGGCGTGGTAGATGGGGACCTAGGACGTCTGAAACGTCTGTGTCTGCGTTGTTGTTGCTTGGCAAGCAAGCCACCAATCTTCTTGTTTCTCCTGTTGAGTAGGACAGAGTCAAGGTTAGACAAACCCCTTTCAATCTCATCATGGAAATTCCTGTACGTGGAATCAGAACAACTGGATTTGAGTTGGGAGTCAAGGTGGGAAATGTTCTGATGGAGGTCCTCACGTGTAAATTGACACTGCTGAGAGAGAATATTGATGAGTTTAATAGAGGCACCATGCATAACTTGATTCCATCTCCTTTGAAGGTGTGGTGGGAGGTTTCCTAAGCAGGGAGTGTGAGACAGTTGCAAACCTTTGGGGATAAATCGAGAGAGGGAGTAAAAACTGTAGTTATCCTGATGGTAGGAGAAGCGTAAGGCCTTTTCCTTTGCCTTTCTGAATTATTGATACATTTGATATATATAATACAAATAAAAAAAAACTGTTTATCCATAATCTCCTAGACTTTTCAAGAGGATTTTGCAGTATTTACACAGATTGTTCAATCCAACTGGTATTACTTTACATGGAGCTTGATGCATTGAAAATCTGTCGGATTCTCGTGGATTTTGTACGATTCTGGTTGATTGTTTGGGAATCTGGTGAATTGTGTGATAATCTGTGGACCTTTTTGGAATCTGATGGATTGCATGGGAATCTGGTGGATTGTGTGGGAATCTGGTGGTTTGTATGGGATTCTGTTGGATTGTGTAGGATTCTAGTGGATTGTGTGGGAATCTGGTAGATTATGTAGGAATCTGGTGGATTGTGAGGGAACCTGGTAGAGAAGGATTCTGGAAGTTATTCCCCCTCAAAAATGTTTAGTTTGAAAGAATGCTAAGGGATTTAGTGAAAAGACCAACATGTTGTACCAGTGTTTCCACCTGTGACCATCACCATCTTCTCAGGGGGAAGCTCCACAGACGGATGTTCTATTGTATTCCCCATCATCAGTTTTTCAGTGTAACCTTAACCTGTCAGGCCAAAAAGGAAGCAACAATTTGTTCAAATTTCTGTTTGGCCCCTGATTGAAAATTTTACCCTCAAAGCTTTACGTTTCCTAGTCTTAAATCCAGAGTGCCATTAACCTCATTCCGGGGGGGGGGGGGGGGCTCGGAAGCCACAGCATGCCTAAATAGATATGGATACAATTGGGTTGCTAGCCCCAGTCGTATGGCCTAAAGTCAACCAGCAAAGCTTTTCAATATTGTTCTTCATTATTATCCAAGGATAAGTGATCATCGATTCACCTATAAATGCACAGAATTTAAGAAATATAAGTTGCAAATATAATTCACTTTTTAACTTTAGTAAATCAATATCATAAATAATCAACAAACTTATTACAGTTCACCAGTCATCAGGCCGAGTGGAACAGTTGTGATTGGTCAGTGTTTGGAGTTGTAAGCTTGACATCTTGATTGTGATTGGTCAATATCTTCATGATAAAGAAACTATGGTCCCTAAAAAGGAATAATCCGCAACTTTCTTCATTCTTAAAACTTTTAAAACTGATTTTTAACAGATTATATGTCAAATTACGAGTGCAACAAAAATGTGTGAAAAAAATAATCACTAAATTGTTGGTATTATAAATGAGAAGGAATCAATAAAAGTTGTAACTGGTACTCGGCCCCAAAGGTATATGTGGAAAGCTTGTCTGATTTATTTGTAATTCCATGGCTCTGCTAAGCACAGAACTCCGCGCTTACGATCACCATTTTGTGCTAACCGCGCTAACAGAAAAAATTCTGTGCTAACCCTGTAAGCACACAATCCTTAGTTACGGGGTGTACTCATGCGCACAAGCCAAAATTCCTCGCTAACGCGTGAATTACGCGACTTTTCTGCTACAGTAAGCAAGGATATTTCGCTAACTGTAAGCAGAGCCCAGACATTGGGCCCAGGTCTTTTCGTTTTCTTACTTCAGGATAGCGAACATCATTCAGGCTGCATGCTTTCGAGTCGACTAATCCATGATAAGTCAAAAAAATGTTTGTTTTGCAGTGTAGGTTTATTGTGTGTCTTCTATAATTACACATCAAGATAACTAGAAAACACTAAATTTAAACTAATTATTACAGCTAATATGCATATGTTTACATGGTATATGTAGGTCTTGCAGAAGATTAGGCCAAAAAAGGAGGTCTACTTCCAGTTTACCTACCTACCTTATTCTGATAGCCCCTAGGCCTACCCTATTTTTTATGGGAAAAATGAGGAAAACCCCCAAAACCACAAATTTCTACCTTTTACTCTTATACGCAGAACCCTCCATTTTACACACACACAAAATTGGCAAAAAGAAAAACTCCCTACTTACCCAATTTCCGCATGACATGTAATCGGAAGCAGGACAATATTTTAGGCCTTAATAAATTCCCTTTTGTCAGCGCGCGTGCCGCGTTCAAATTTTATGCACGTTTTGTGTGCATAAAGTATGATATTTTGCATATTTTAAGGGAACATATTTCATACCGGGCGTAGGAAAGATAATTTTAGAATTCCGTTAGAGCCCATATGAATACTACCATATTTACACAGAAATATCCTTTAAATGTCAATTGTTTTCTAAAGATAAGTTAAATAAAAAGGAGAAGATGGAACTAACGTCTGTCCAGCAACCCTCTCCACCCAACCAGTCAAAACTGTGCCAAAAAAATAATCTATACTCCCAAGGTTGCTTCAAGTATATTTTACAACAAAAGGACACTTTTAATGAACTTATTTTAATCATGCAGGGTCAAACAGCACACATGGGGTGTACTTTGTACCAAACGTACATGTATTTTATTCAAAAGTATGTCTAGGCCTAACGTCTTTTTATAATTTAGTTTTTAAACTTTCGAACGTAGGTTAACCTCTGTGTATACATATACGTGTGATGTTTGTTTTGTAGTGTCGCTAATGAGTGCCTTCTAAATAACAGATCCTATTTAGAAAACACGACATTCACGACATTCACGACAAACTAATTATTACAGCTAATCTGCATAGGCCTATTTCTACATGATATGAAATTACATTTCCATAATGAAGCTTAAATTGAACAAGTCACGCTGACAATATGGGTCTATAGTTCGATACCTCAAATTGATATGGTAATAAATTCCTACGGAAAGGTACTGGTAGGCTTTTAAATTATACTGATTATGACGGATACTAAATTGCATGTTACGAATGATATATTTACATTATCATTGTAAGAATGGCTTCCGATGAATTTGTCGATCCAAAAAAATGGGTTTTAATCATAGAGCTGTATAATTATAAAGCTCTATGGTTTTAATAGACATCTCGTTTGATACGTCCTGCGAAGATATAGATAGAACTTATTTTTTGATAATGGAGATTGCTAATTTACATAATTATCATGCATAAAATACACGAATTTTCATTGTTATAACATAAATGAATTCGTTGACCCCCAAACCTGGTCGATGTAGACATCTTAGTTCATGAATGAAGAGATCCTGAAGAAAAACTCGTACATGTAGTTTCATAATTGCAGTTTATCTAATTTGCACATTAATTGATCTAATAGTAAAGGCTGTTTAAGGGTGCCACAGTTGGAATATTGACCTTCAAGGAAAAAAATAGTTAACTAATGACAAGAAAATGCAAGACAAAAAACACTTTGTGCGGATCCTAATGCACGCTCACGTTGCCAACCCCCTATATATCACAAAGTTGTTAGCTTGGAAATTTACAGGGCAGTAGTAAAGCAATACATAACGCAATTGTACGGCGATATAACGCCGTACTTGCGCAACGGATTGGCGAACACAGCCACCGTAGTACGGATTATGCGCGTGTAGTTGTTGGGTACATACATGGAGCCACGAATTCCGGAGTTGGGCAAAAAACGTTGCTAATTTTCTACCAGAATATATACAGTAGGCCTATTTCTTTGCAAATTTTCCCACTTGAAATTGGTGCATACTTGGCGGATGAAATACCATCACTGAAGATGAATTTAAAAAAGTGTGCCTCGATACTTAGCTGAATAATAATGCTGATTAAGGAATTGAACACAAGAGGGGGCAATTAAAAAAGTATGGCACGGCAAATTCTGAATCAGGAGCGCTAGCAACGTGCGTATGGAGTCTGTTTTCTCAAAATGTATATCAACACAGCTATTACAGTTGTTATATATGCATCCTAACAATTTTGCCTCAAGCGAAAACCAAATAAAGGCAATCAAGCATGATCATAATTATGTACCTATACGAACTTACCCCACTGCTCACACATATTCGACGATCATTTCAGGCCTATAGTAAATAAATTTTAAACAAAAAGTTGAAGGCAAACAAATTGTAGAGAGACAACGAACAGAAAAGAAATTAGATTCGGATAATCGTAAATATAATGAACAAGACCGTTTAAAATTGATTCGGTGAAATATTTTTTTCAACTTTTTTTTCTACAATTACCCACATTTTTTTCTAAGTGATTACCAAAAGTATATCAAAACTGTCTGCAAATAAAAAAAAAAAAAAAACCGCGCCTGAAAATGACGAATACAATAATTTGCCGGAAGAGAAACAAACAGGTGTTTCATTACAATAAGTATAATAAAAACACCATCGCTTTTTTTGTGATTGGGAGATGACAGTGCAATTATTGTAACAATAGCTAATCGCACTTTGGTCGTGCTGTGCCTTACTTATAGAAAATCAAAAATTACACAAATCTATTTACGACGGGCGAAGGTTAAACAAACATAAACTCGCGGTGTCAGCGATTTTCAAGGCTGATAACATTTCATTAAAAACCCAGTGGTAGGCGGGCACTCGTTCCTTTTGAGCTTCGTCACCTTGGCCGGTCGTAGGGAAATCAGACAAGCGTACAACATACAGTCAGACTGCAAACGATAGAAAATGGCGCCCGTTGAAGTCAAGTACACGAAGGTAGGCGATACATGTACATACATATGCAATAAATGTAGACCTATATTGGAATGTTTCTAACATAACTGTTGCTTTATTTGTCCCATCTGATCATCTGGAAAACACAATTTTCAAGCATGTAACTGAAGAGAGGAAAAAATAAACATGACATGAACATGAAAGAAAGCTCATTCTGCGTAACAGGAACTTTGTACATGGCTCAACACGTATATACATGTATTCCTTCCATAGGCCCTAATCTAACATTGTGCACGTGCAAGGTGAATTAGTGGAAGTTGAGTAGTCTTTGTCCAAGGCTGGATTTGATTCAGCTAGTCGATCCCCGATAAGCATGGTTACATCACGGATCCTCTTCCGTGGATACATCACGGACCATTTAGGTCCGTGGTAACATGAAGCCGTGCCGAGGTATGGAAGTCGCTAAATCAAATAGCGTTGCTGACGTTCCAAATACTGGATTTGATTCATCTTGATTCTTGCGCTTGTCGGTGACTGACTGCATTATTAAACAGATGTGCAGATTTAAGTTGTTGGCGAATGCAAGTTGCTATTTTAGATAGGGGCTTATATTAAAAGACATCAGAGTTAATAATGCGATCCTTTTTTTTTAGTTAGAGGAGAAGACACTCTCTGTTCGTGGTCTGTGATTGAGTTTAGTATTTTGTTCGTGGTGGATATAAAATAAAGGTAAATAAATATCACTTGGTCTATGGATAACGCGTACGAATTAAGAGACATTCGACAACAATCGAAGCAACATGATTATTAAGCCAGACCAGCGCATGCATTTATTGGCAAGGGGCAGAGTTCTTGTTTTTGTGTTGGAGTAAAACTTGATTCTCAAATCGTCAGTATTTATATTCTTCCTCGTTCTGCTACAGACGCGACTTCGTTTATAGTACCTCGAACGCGAAAACAATACGATTCCTTCATATTAATTGTCCAGTTTCCTTATTTGTTTTATAAAGATCTTCATCAACAATGAGTTCGTCAATTCCGTGAGCGGAAAGACCTTTCCGACTCTCAATCCGGCCACGAGCAAGAAGACGTGCGATGTTCAAGAAGGAGATAAGGTAAGATCAGAAGATTGAAGAGCAACTTTTAGAAGATTTCACTCCAACTCCGCCTTAACGCAGGACGTCATGGGTTCGAGTAAGATTGTGAATTTCTTTCTCGCAATTCATCGGACATGAAATTACGTACGTGAAGAGCAAACACAAAAGTCAATATCAGATATTCTTATTAAAGCATCAAGATCAGATAAACTGTGTGCTGAACACGTCATATCCAAGATCGTATATATAAGATATAATTATATAAACTCCAGGTCATTTTATTTAAAGGCCGATGCTGACAAGGCGGTCCGCGCTGCCCAGGATGCCTTCAAGCTGGGTTCAGCATGGCGACGCATGGACGCAACTGGTCGGGCACGTCTCCTCAACAAACTGGCGGACCTCATCGAGAGAGACCGGGAGTATCTCGTGGTAAGGGCTTATGAATAGGAGAAAGGGAGGATAGGTACCTGCAAGTGGTAGGGGCATGGAGATGTAACATACACCCGGAATTGTGGGGAGTGTGGCCTAGTGGTTAGGGTTAGTGACTCATGATCAGAGGGACAGGGTTCAAATCCAGCTGCTGGTCATAGTGTCCTTGGGCAAGCCACTTCACCCCCACTTGCCTCTCTCCACTCAGGAGTATAAATAGGTACCGGCATATAACTGAGGAGTGACCTGCGATGGACTAGCATCCCATCCAGGGATATTCTCAGTCGTTTCATGCTACTGAAACTGGATATAAACACCGGCCCGATGGGCCACATTGGCTCATAACAGACTTTACTATTTTTTTCTTGCTTTACTTTATACACCCGGAATTCATGGTTCCTATGTGGCTTAATATTTTCAGGGAAAATTGAGACTAAATTCACCTTCAAGGTTAGTTTTCTTTTGAACGATACAAATTCAGGCTGAATAATTTCACAGAATATACTCTATAGAACTATCTAAGAAGGTTTTTCTCATTAAAATCGTAGGTTCATTTCTGGATACTAATGCCAGTGTTCCTCATGTGCCTTTAATGCCGAGTCCAGTGTGACAGGTTTCCGGTGATACATAATGTGGACATTTTCTCATTCTCTTAGAACCTTGAGACCATGGACAATGGTATGACAGTCATGAATGCCACGGGCTCTGTCATGGGCTGCGCTAAATTCTTGCGGTACGGGGCTGGCTACGCAGACAAACTTCACGGGAAGGTCGTTCCCCTAGGTGAGCTATATCCCAACACCCAACCCCCCCCCCCCCTGAAAAAGGAGACGATGACATATCAAAAACTACTAGCATCCGTCAATAACAGTTGAACTCTCATGAAGTTAGAGTTCTTAGTTTAAAGATCAGTACTACACGTATGCGCCTTCGTAATGCGGGAAAGCTTTTTAAGTCTCGAACTCAGATCAAGTAAATTTGGTAAATGACCTAGTTTGGGGCTCCTTGTTTAAGGAGCTTTTTATCACCAAATGAGTTTGAAAATGCCTCTATGCGAGACTGGCCAAAACTATTTAGTAAAGCTTTTGACTAGTGCATGCAGTGACAGATCTGCATAATTATTTTAGGGAGGGTCCGCCCCTCCCCTTCTGCCAAAAGGAAATGATAGCAAGGAATAAAACCGAACAAAATCATAACCCTTAAATTGTTTATGGCAGAATGCACAAGAAAGCATCTCTCAATTCCAAACCTTTTCCGGGCAGCATCCTCCCGGACCTCACAGCTACCCCCATTCAATGCTCCTACCCCTCCCCCCTTTTGAACCAAATCCGTATCGTTCCAAACTCTCTACCTTGAACTTTGCGTCTGTCTTTCCGGTCTGGCTTACTTTCATGCTTCCGTTCCCAGACGGGGATTACTTCTGCTATTCGCGCTACGAGCCAATCGGCGTGGTGGCAGCCATTATTCCCTGGAATTTCCCTTGCTTATTGACCGGAGCCAAGCTCTCCTGCGCGCTGACCGTGGGCAACACGCTAGTCATCAAGCCGGCAGAGCAGAGTCCACTCACCGCTCTCTACATTGCTTCACTCGCCAAGGAGGTAATCACACATTATTTTGCACTCTGTATTTGAATCATTGAATAGACCGATCCACTATAGCTCCGCCTTTATGATGCTTTGACCAATCACAGCCGTGACTGATGTCCGACACGCGTGTCTTACATTATGACGCGTGCGTTATTACAGACGCACACGTGATGTTGCCCAGGTGCGAAGTGGGCGGGGCCTAATGGATCGATCGTTTGATGGACCAGTCAGTTGAAAAGATTCGGGCACAACTTCACTTTTTGTTGAGCTTTTAAAAATAAAAGAGATCTGCAGAAATCATAATGCAGGTTTTTTCCTGTTCATTTTTAGGCTGGTTTCCCTCCCGGTGTTATCAACGTTGTGCCTGGTTACGGACCCACAGCTGGCGCAGCCCTGACAGGCAGTATGGATGTTGACATGGTAACCTTCACCGGCTCAACTGAGGTACAGAAATATCTTCAACTTGTATTTAGGCCCTAATCATACAGGGGCTTCACGTATACCGAAAATAAGATAATTGACAGCTTAAACATGAGATACCATGCCGTTTGTATGTATGTCTAGGTTGGGCGCATCATTCAGAGAGCTGGAGCCGACAGTAACCTGAAGAAAATCCATCTGGAGCTGGGTGGGAAGAGTCCAAATGTTGTCTTCGCTGACTGTGACCGTAAGTCATAAAAAAAAAATCAAAATTTCATATCAGTCCAGAATAATTCGATCATTAAGTGACTGTGACGTAACCAAAGGGAGGGGGCGGAGGTAGGGGCACGTGCCATGAATATTGCAGTACCTACCAGATGCCTCGCAAAGAAGCAATGTTACCTAATTGAAAACGTACAGTTCCACGACCTTTGCCATTTTTTCGTGCTGAGCAAAAAATGAACAGAGAACCCCAGTCCCGAGCAATATAAATTGCATGACATTTTGGCTGGTGCTCTGTTAGTTTCTTTGCTAAGCAAATTACGGTGCTTAGCAGTACAATTAAAAATGTCGCCCTCCACTGTTTTCTGATGAACTAATTGATCATAATTATTCAATATCCCAGCGAAATTGATTTTGTATCTTGTGTTATCCAATTCACCATGTTTTCTCTTTTGATAATCTGGTATTATCAGTTGACTACGCTGTGGAGATGAGCCACTGGGGCGTCTTTCTTAACTCCGGCCAGGTCTGCTGTGCCGGCACCAGGACCTTCGTACAGGAGGACATCTACGATGAATTTGTCCGGAAGAGCAAGGAGAGGGCCGAGAAACGCGTCGTCGGTGACCCGTACGATGTCAAGACGGAAGGCGGACCCCAGGTACGCCGAAAACGCTATATGTTTTCTGCAACCACGTATATACTTGCTGTAGTAAGCATTGGAAATTAAAGACAGCACTTGAAACCAATAACAAGAATGAGAGTTTGCATTTCCGTAGCTACAACTTCTTCATCATTCAGAAGCATGTATCAAAATGTTTCTCGACATGTATCTCATGATTACCACGTGAGATGACTTTATTTGGTTTTGATTTTTCGCGGTTAAGGCTCGTGTTTTTTGAAATGGGAATGCCGTAGATTCGAATCAATGCATCATCGTCTCTCTCTCTCTCTCTCTCGCTCTCTGTTCCCTTTATTTTATCGTGTTTCAATGGGCCTTATTGACGAGTTGGCCATTTTTGTCGAGTTCCTGGATGTATTTCCTTAATTGTTAACTGTTAAATGGGATGGCGCCAGACTATTTATGCAGACACAATGCAGCCTTATTTTACTTTCATTTTTTTGAAATATCACTTTAAACATTAGAGAATGTTTAATTACAAATTTTAAAATATTCATTGAAGCAGACTGGAATTTATTATAAATTAACTTGCTTTCATTTCTCATCACAGGTTCAAAAAATTAAGATTTTACCTAACTTTCAATTCAATATGAATAAGGCACATTAATCATTTTTTCAATTAAAATTCACCTTTTCTTCCCAACTCATGGCTGTGGAGGATTTTATCAAGGATGCATAAAAGCCCGAGAACCATTCCGTTAACAGCTGATAAAATACATACTGAGGCAAGAGCATCAAAACAGCAGAGCCTCTTGGACACTGGAATAATTATTCTCAACAGAAAATGTCGCTTAGCCAATCTGTGTGTTAAGAAAAAAAATGAACAGCCAATCATCGGCACTTGTGCACGCCATTTTGGTCCATTATTGTTTGCACCGAACGAAATGTGCCAATTTTCGGGAAGATAGGGGAACTAACTGATTCTGTTCTGCACACATTTGCTGATCGCAAAATATATCATAATCGGGGCCGGTACCAGATAAATATTATGGCATGGGCTGAAAAAATGGCCAATATATTCCTTTATCCTGCGGCCACCATTTTAGTCATGTTCCCGATATCCAATAGCAGTACTGAATGATAATTTTTTGGTGCAAAAAAGGAACCAGACTATTTTTCCTTCTAGCCTCGCCATGGTTACGTTAATTTGAATGGGAATAATTCAAGATGGCCGCAATATGATAATGGTTTATTGTTCGGTGAACTTACAGCTCTTGTTAAAACGAATTCACTCCTATAGATCGACCAAGATCAACTGGACAAGATCTTGGAGCTGATCGAGAGCGGCAAGAAGGAAGGCGCCAAACTCATGTGCGGAGGTCAACGCAAGGGAGACTGTGGCTACTTCGTGGAGAGCACCGTCTTCTCCGACGTCACAGATGACATGCGCATTGCCAAGGAAGAGGTAAACATAACAATCTCTCATCTGATTTTCAACAGTGGATGCACATCATGTTTGAGAATAGACAACCTCTTACATACTTTGGAGAAGTTTGCAGACACATCTGTGTGAAGTGGCTTAACCATGAAATATTTTTGAATTTCCAAATGAGCCCTTAAAAACTAGTTTAAAGATTGGATTGACTTTCTTTCTTTTTTTCTTCTTCAGATTTTTGGGCCGGTCCAGCAGATTCTGAAATTCAAAACCATCGAGGAAGTGGTCGAGCGTGCCAATGCTACGACGTACGGCCTGGCTGGTGCCGTGTTCACGAAGGACATTGACAAGGCGTTGACTGTAGCCAACACCATAAGGGCCGGTCTTATCTGGTACATCAGTCGTTCATTTCAACAAGAATAATACGCTTTAATACAATTTGTTTTTTCATGTGCTCCCAAGAGCATATTGCTGTCAAGAGTGTATTGCTTTTGTCTCTATAGTTTTGTTTATGGCAATAAGGAAATCATGAGTAAGACATCACTGAAAAAACTAATAAAGCCATCTTTGGCAATGTCTATAGATGACTTACAGAAATCTGAACAATGCAGCTTACTAACATTTCGGCTGTAGCCATGACATCACAGTAAGACTCCTAGTGTGATCAAAGACAACCCCCTTGTATTATCTTCCCTAGTAGTTTGATCGAGTCGACGGAGATAAGAACTGTCTTGCACCCTTTCCGAGTGTGTCGTGATGAAAACTTCATCTCGGCTCACTGCAGTGCGTGCATTTGTCCTTACTTTACAAGAACCACTCTTCATCAAATCAGAAAACCATGCGTTTTCTTTTGTTTCATCAGAAAATGTCGGAAACCGCTCAATGACAAACTTGAAAATAACTTTATTGATAGACATGTATTTTTTTTCACCAGAAATGTACCAAAGGCTACTTTTAACCTTAACTTTTAATTCAATTTCTCTACAGGGTTAACAACTACGGTCTCTTCAGTCCCATGATTCCTTTCGGTGGATACAAAATGTCCGGCGTTGGCAGGGAGGGGTAAGTTCTTTTCCGAACTGTAAAATGAGATAAAATTAATATGAAATATATTATATTTTTATGACGCTTTGAATACTGCTCATGCTGTATTATAATCTAATGACAGTAATTAATAGCAATAGTATACACACATTTATTTCAATGTTGCCATTTCCACACTATAAAATGTTACTATGTCTTGCAAACTTATTATACAGAGCAAAATGCAATGAATTATGTAATGGTGTACAATGTTTAATAATGTACATGGATCAATACTATAACAAATTTACGACAACATTTAGGTATAAGGTGAAGCGTCATGCTTTTGTATCCTATAACCTATCGACAGACAAGTGGACATGACCGAGAAAAACATCTGATTGTTTTAATTAATGTCCATGACAGTAAATAAATGCGAAGGTTTAAATGTAATTAAACACTAAATATTCTCATTCGTCTAGATATTCCTTTATGCCTCACAAATACAATGTAATAATGATAATTACGGGAAATGGTGTCTTTAGGGAGACATTCCCATAGGGTTGTGCACAAAATGTGTCCAACTGTAAACAACCCTTACCTCAATTATCCCTAATCCTACCCCCACGAGATTTTGGTATATTTATGTTTTGGACCATGAACAATCGATCGAGCCTATTTGCGACATTAAAATGTTGCCTAAACGTCTCCGTAATGTTCGGTGTCTCCCTAAGGTATATCTTATGACAAAAAACTCTCCTTAAGGGTACATCAACAGATATACGTTTTCAGTCCACTCTCGTGCCTTTTATGCTCATGTGTCATGCTTTACATGCACTATATTACTTTATTGATTACGTGTACAAAAAAAGGAACTTTGTTCTCCACTTTACCTTAAGTAGTGCCTGTACAAACATTTACCATAGCTTGTACTCTGGAAAGCTTTAAATCAGTGTTTTGATATAGTTTAGGCTGTTTTGAACGCCATTATATCCTGCTTGAATGTGTGACTTTGGACTCCAAGTATTTGTACGGAGCATGTACTTGCTGTTTGCATTTGCACGACTTGTGCCCTCTGTGATATTAAAGCACTGGTCGGATCTCAGTACATGTACTTTGCTCGTCTAGCTTCGGGCGTAGCATTCCCCCCCCCCCCCCAAAGGAGAGGTAATGTTAGTACTATAAATTTTCTATAATTTACCACATCGGGATCGACTTTGTCGTGTTTTGAAATGAACATTTTGATTTTCCTTTCTTGCGTTGTAGGGGTGAGGACGGGTTCAAGGAATACTGTGAAGTCAAGACTGTAAGTTGAATTTATTATCAATGAGGATTAAACATGTAGCTGATTGAAAATTGATTGGGCAAAAAAAACAACGCAGAAAATAAGGTCCAGGAAAATAAAATCCAGTAGAACTTTCTTGACAAATTATGTATAGGAGGTATATAATTATAGACAGCAGACTGTGGGAAAGTTAGGAGAGTAGCCCTTGTATTTTTGAGCAGACAGAACTGTTTACAGTTAGTGTCCGATTTTAAATTTTAAGCACTATTTAAGCCATTTTGTTATTTAATTAAACTTTAATATTTCTTACCAAATTCCAGGTTGTCATCAAAGTTCCACAGAAGAACTCTTAGATGGTGTACGTATTAACCGCATCGGAGACAGACAGAGAGAAAGGCATGTTCATGTTCATCAACCTTCGGTGACCTTTCACACTGACGAGAGCATTGATCAAGTGGTTTCAGTTCAACCGATTTAAAAGAATCATGATCAGGACGCTTGTTCAAGCAACGTTCCTAATCCATGTTTTATTTTTTCAATAAAATTAAAATTATATGTTGTATTGTGTTTCTTTAAGAAGCCCGATCGTAATATGTTGAGGCCTCGTAGCTGTATGACAATAAAAAGGGGAATCATACTTGTATGATTAGCATAATAGCATAATTAGCATAATAGCATAATTGTAATAATAACAACGAAATCAGATCAAATGCATAGATGAAATGCAATTTGTCAAAACTCCATTTTAAAACAGTTTGTTTCCAAAAGTTGTTTCTAATAACAAGACACAATTGGTTTTTTCTATAAACACTGAGAGTATAGTCATCTGTCGGTCGGTCAGTCGGTCGGTCGGTCGGTCGGTCAGTCAGTGGGAAAGATAGGTAAAAGAGGACTCTAAATGCTTGCCCGCTGGAAAGAGGAAAATGTACAGAGAACTGGTCCAAATTTTGGAAGTGTATTAAATTTTATATAGGAACCTTCTTTTTGTTTTGTAACTGCACGTCCAATTATATTTTCAGTCGATAGAAAAGATTTTTTGGCAAGGATTTTCCTTTCCCCCAATCAGTATGGTAAGGGGCTTAAAGTGACCATCTGTGATTTTGTGAAACACGGAACGACGGCATCCGTACTTTCCTATTAGAGATGTCTTTCCTTGATGCTAAATCTAGGAAACTCGATAATTTTTCACGGAAACGCGGAATCGCAGTTGGCCACCTAATGCTTCCGTAACATAGGCTGCGAGTGGAATTGAATACTATTTTTGTAATTTACTGCAAACTTGTTTTAATTTGTTGAAGTTGTTGATTTAAGAAGATCACGTTGTGGTGTTGATGTTTCTCACGTCACATCCCGCTTGAGTGCAGTGCAAAGAAGTCTTTTATTCAGTGCAGTTTTATATTTGAACCAAAGAAGTATAATTAAGACATATATAAATGCATATCTGAGAATAATAAAATAATACATGTATATCCGTTATAAAACACCAAGTCGTTAATAAAAATCAAAACGAATGTTGTTTTTGTGAAGAAAAAAGTGCAGTTTTGAGTTGAAGTCACAGATATGTGAATGAATTTGCAACCAAGCTTAATGAGTCGTTTGTCGGCCCTTATCGAATTGTTTATTTTTTGACAATTTTGAATAGAGCTATCTTTCAGTTTATATTTGATGAAAACCCCATGTGAATACGACCGTCCATTCAGAAGTTATGGGACTTAGAACACAGGCAGATCAGAAAGGAAAAAACAGAGAAATCAAACAGAGAAATCAACGATTCAAAATTGAAGTATTTATTAAGCAACAATAAACATGCTTTATTTCAGATTATTGAATATTAACTCCTTATCAAATGTCACATTTTAACTACTTTATCCTGAGTTTTTAGTTGACATGAAAGAGGACATATGTAGCCTTCCGATTTTACAAAAAAAGTTTATTTTGAAATGTCCACCCCTACAGACCTATTTTGGGCTGTAATTGCCGACAAACGACTCATTTAGCTTGATTGCATCACACAAAAATTTTGGAGGGTGAACCGAACCCACCTCTAAGTTCTGATCCATCTGCTTGTCGCAAGTGGCTTAGCCAACATTTGTTTCCCGTGGGGTGGGGGTGACCAGCTTTTTATGGGAGGGGAGTAAGCAAGGGGATTTCTTCCCAAAAATGTTCAGTGTCTGCAAATTAAAAAAGTGGGGGGGGGGGGGGGAACGATTGGACCTCATTTGACGCTTGGGGCCCCTTTTATATATACATGTACATTTTACTTATATCTCTATTCATTTCATAAATGAGGGGAATTACAGCATACCTTTTCTGGTTTAATTACTTAAAACGACTTCTTCGGTTAGGGACAACTTTCCTGGTCTTAGGGGGGGGGGCACCTGAGGATGTGGGGCAACGGGATTTTGAGGGGGATGTGCCAAGCCTCCGGTTATGAGGAACTTTTTTGGAGGTCTTAATCTACACGGTACAAGGAATATAGGCTACATTCACTTTTTTTAATCGGCCATGCTGGGAAAGGTACCTGCATGGCGCCCTCATATGAAGGATGGTGATATAACAGGGTTTTTCTAAAATTTTGGGGTCCAAATTTGGGCACTAATGTAATCGTCTTCCAAGAGTGATTATGAACAGACAGCCCCCCCCCCCCAAAAAAAATCAAACAAACCAACCAACCAACCAACCAGTCATTCTTTATAACACTTGATTGGCAAATTACAAAGTACCGAGGTCACAGGAACAGGACAAAAGTTAGACTTTGGACCCAACATTTATAGAATGACACAACTTCATTATAACAGAACGGTGATAGGCGACTATCTGACCTTCTGCGCTTCGTCATCTTTGCCGGCTGGAGGGATCCAGTGTACAACCATATAGCTTGGAAACCATAGAAAATGGCACCCGTTGACGTGAAATACACGCAGGTTGGCGATATAATTTGATTATTTCTAACAGAATCAGGGGTTTTTCTTCAGGGGCTCAGAGAGGTGATGTTAGCTGTCATGTGGGGAGCATTTGGCTCGGGCCATTAGCGGCGACCATGTACCAGTATACATTTGTATACGCGGTTTTAAACCAGACGTTTAAAACTGTTCCAAATACACTATTATTGCCTTATCATAAAATAACCTATTGTTATTTCTCGTCAAGATCTTCATCAACAATGAGTTCGTCAACTCCGTGAGCGGAAAGACCTTTGCGACTCTCAATCCGGCCACGGGCAAGAAGACGTGCGATGTTCAGGAAGGAGACAAGGTAAGATCAGAAGATTGAAGAGCAACTTTTACAAGACCTCAGTCTATAACTCCGTATATGAGAGATAAAATCGAGTTCGTTTTATTTTTAAGGCGGATGCTGACAAGGCGGTCCGCGCTGCCCAGGATGCCTTCAAGCTGGGTTCACCATGGCGACGCATGGACGCAACTGGTCGGGCACGTCTGCTCAACAAACTGGCGGACCTCATCGAGAGGGACCAGGAGTATCTCACGGTAAGGGCTTAAACCGATGAAGGTTTTCAACCGTGTGGAGGCGGTACTTGAAAGTGGCACAACGTGGTGCTCTTTTTTGTTTTAATTGTCAACAATGAATGCGCAAAAGGTAGAGATACAAACCCATTGTCCTCTAACTCTACCGGGTGGGAAACCCGAGCCCTAGGCTGTAGATGGCTCTTGTTCAACATTGGTCTTATTGTCTTGTTCTTTTAGAACCTTGAGGTCATGGACAATGGTATGCCAGTCAAGACCGCCACAGTCTCTGTCATGGCCAGCGTCAGTTACTTGCGGTACGGTGCCGGCTACGCAGACAAACTTCACGGAAAGGTCGTTCCCCTAGGTGAGCTAGCCCCCAACTCCTATGAGATGCTGACCAATCAGGAAAAAAGCTATCAATTACATATTTGGACCTCGTGAAGTTGATATACATTAAAAACATCAGCTGCAGTACTTCAGGTAAACCATCAAAATGTAGGAAACTTTCGAACTCGATTATAACAGTTGTGCGCTACCAAATAAAGTTGAATTGTACTGAAATTAAGCTCATTTTGTCAAGTCCAATTTTTGTCGCGTTTAGCGACAGATTGGATGAGGACAAGACGAGGAAGACCGCGCTACAGTATCTTTATTCATACATGTGCACTTCGTGACATGCCAACTCACAGTCTGCAAAGCTAGGCGGCTTGTTATAACAGTCCCTGATTCAATCGACTTTCCCTGCATTCGCTCTGCCGCCTCAGTCTGTGCGTCCGTCTTTTTATCTGACTATCATTCTTCCACACTCATTAGACGGGGATTACTTCTGCTATTCGCGCTACGAGCCGATCGGCGTGGTGGCAGCCATTATTCCCTGGAATTTCCCTTGTGGGCTGACCGGGATGAAGCTGTCCTGCGCTCTGACCGTGGGCAACACGCTGGTCATCAAGCCGGCAGAGCAGAGTCCGCTCACCGCTCTCTACATTGCTTCGCTGGTCAAAGAGGTATAATTAGAGACGAAAAGTTGCAAGTGTTTGCAATAACGATAACACCTATACGTTGCGTCAATGCGCAAATGCGTTGGCAACACGTACGTGGATGGGACCATAAAGGGTACAATTTAAATTTTTGGCGAGACAAAACAAAAATAGATGGGAAGACCGTTGGAAAATAAAACATTTTTGTTGTTGTCATTTTGAGGCTGGTTTCCCTCCTGGTGTTATCAACGTGGTACCTGGTTACGGACCCACAGCTGGAGCAGCCCTGACAGGCAGTATGGATGTTGACATGGTAACATTCACCGGCTCAACTGAGGTACAGAATTTCCTCATCTTGTTTTCTCCATTTTTGTTTCTTTCTATACCCTATTTCAAGATGAACTATAGACATTTATACAATATTTTAACTTCAGACTTTTTGTATGGATGTCTAGGTTGGGCGCATCATTCAGCGAGCTGGAGCCAACAGTAACCTGAAGAAAATCCATCTGGAGCTGGGTGGGAAGAGTCCAAACGTTGTCTTCGCAGACTGTGACCGTAAGTCATATGAAAATAAACGAAAGATAAGAGTTTCAAATATAATATTTGCCTTTCTAATAGGCCTCCGTCGGTCGGGAGTCGACCTTGATTGTCTCTGTCCCTCTGCGACCGGAACAGTGTCGGCTATGGGAAGGCAGCAGATGCCGATGCATGCATGACAATTACTGCCGCTCTGGCCAAAGCTGTGGATTGTCTCTGGATCGTTTGTAGTGCGGTGCACCTGTCGGCGAGCTCTTTTTCCTCAGCCAGACTCGGGAGAGTTACCTCTTCCCACATCGGACGGTGCCCAAGAGCGCTTCTCCATCTGGTACGATCTTCTGCAATGTCCTCCTAGTGGCGTTATTGAGTGCCCTCATATCATGCTTGCAGGAATCATTGTAGTGCGCTGGGGGCAGCCAACAGTTCTCTTCCTGGATACCAGTTTGCCGTAAAGAATGTCTTCTGAGTATGCGGCCATCCTGCATACAGTGTGAAGAAGTACCCAATTACGATTGACAGGTTGGCAAGGAAGTACATGTTGAGGAGGCGCGCCGAGTTGTCATTTGGTCGCCCGGAGCCGAAGCTCAAAGCCAGCGCGCTCTTACCTGCTGACAGCGTTCAGGTCTCCAATGACTAGTAGTTGGTCGTACGTGAGGTACGTGGAGTAGAATTATGGCAGGCGGCGGAGAGAATCGTTGAACGTAGACCAAGCGGACTGTTTGTCTTCTTCGAGAGCACCCAGGGCTTCAAATTTGTTGCCTGACAGCAACATTTTAATTAGTGCCAACGTTTGTGTTGTCTATATCGGACTGATCTACCATCAAACGGCGTGGTGGTACCCGGTACGTAGACCGTAATGGTGATGTATCAATGTCTATGGCGCCGTGCATGAAGGATCCGGTTAGAGACTGGCATCCATTGTACAAAGGATGGGCTGACCTTGTTGAGGAGCAAGGCAACTCCCTCCGTGCAGCCTGTACCATCAGAGTGATACAGCTCAATCGTGGACACGGCGTTCTCCGCTTCCTGGGATACAAGCTTCGGTGAGTGCAGCGATGCTTATTCGGCAGCGCGTCAGGTCTCGGGTGACAGCTTTCGGGTATCCCATCTTAGAGAGTGTGAGGCCGTACCAGGTAGCGACACGGAGACATGATTTTAGATCAAATTTGGTCCCGATTTGACTACAGTAGCGACATTTATTACCCCGATTTGACCGTAGTAGCGACATTTATACCCCGCCTGTTATCTGGTTCATAGTGTTTTCTATTTTCTCTTGGCATCAGTTGACTACGCAGTTGAGACGAGCCATTGGGGCGTCTTCCTTCATTCCGGTCAGGTCTGCTGTGCCGGCACCAGGATCTTCGTACAGGAGGACATCTACGATGAATTTGTCCGGAAGAGCAGGGAGAGAGCGGAGAGACGCGTGGTCGGTGACCCGTACGATGTCAAGACGGAAGGCGGACCCCAGGTACGGGGGGGCGCCAGTTTTATGCGTGCAACAAAGCGTAATCACTAACCACAATAAGCATAAAATGTATCTTTTAAAATAATGTAAAGCCCATCGCCATTTTGGAAAATGATCTCTCTACTCAATTGCAAAATAGAGCGACGTTTGCCCGACTAAATTTAGTGCAAATATACGGGAGCCCAGAGAGGCCAAATAAAGCTTATACTTAATTATGCCGACGCGCATAGCTACGGCGACGCGCGCGCAGACCAGAAACCGGAAATTTTTTTTTGGCCTAAAAGATCGGTTTCGGCCTACATCTGGGACCCTTCATTTCTACCATGCCAAGAGTGCAGGAGTCACAAATTTCTCTATTAAGAGAAAATTGACAGTGTACGGTTATAACCTGAATACAGGCATTTTTAGGGTTACTGGTCTGCAACCTTAGGGCCCGTGTTTCACCGATGATTCATTCCTAGATCGACCAAGATCAATTGGATAAGGTCTTGGAGCTGATCGAGAGCGGCAAGAAGGAAGGAGCCAAGCTTCAGTGCGGAGGTCAACGCAAGGGAGACTGTGGCTACTTCGTGGAGAGCACCGTCTTCTCTGACGTCACAGATGACATGCGCATTGCCAAGGAAGAGGTTAGTCTGGTTCCCTGACGAGGCGATTCTAACGTCTCACAATAGATCGCAGGTCAGGTAAGCCGTCACATTCAATAAAAGCTTTGCACTGAAATTCGTAAATTCAAGCCAAATTATATTTACTTCTTAATTTTATTATCAGAGAAAGAACACACAACTATTCGATTGGATTGATTTTTTTTCTTCAGATTTTTGGGCCGGTCCAGCAGATTCTGAAATTCAAAACCATCGAGGAAGTGGTCGAGCGTGCTAACGCTACGACATACGGCCTGGCTGGTGCCGTGTTCACACGGGACATTGACAAGGCGTTGACTGTAGCCAACACCATAAGAGCTGGCCTTATCTGGTACATTTTTCGTTTATTTTAATGAGAATTATTTCCTTTAATATCGTTCTTTCGCTTTATTTGGGCATTATTTGGTAACACAGATTTCGAACTATGCACTGGGAGCTTGTAAAAAGGGGAAGGGTATTGTTAAATCTTGTTATGCAAGAGGGGTACTTGTGTTTTAGAGGGGCAGTTTTGCATTTTATGAGAGGAGACAGTTTTATTTGTAGCGCTCTCATATGCTTTTATGTGTGCGTTTAAGGAGCAGTTTTGAGGGGGCACATTTATAACCGCGACTTTTGTGCCCTCCCCCTTCCCCCCCCCTCCCCCCATCGGTTCCGCCGCCCCTGCTCTGAAAAGTAGAAACAGTGACATTTGCACACAGCTCACTCTAGCGGTAGTCAGCTGGTGCAAGATTGACTGTTTTCTCACTGTTTTCTCAGTGTTTTTACGGAGCGGATTTTCTTGTGACCCATCGGAAAATGGCGGAAACTGCCCAGTAAAAAATCCTTGATTGATAGACGTGTATTTTTATCACATGCACCGGGAAATACCAAAGGCCACTTTATTTTCAATTCAATTTCACTTTTGCCCCCTCCAGGATTAACAACTACGGTCTCATAACTCCCATGATTCCATTCGGTGGATACAAAATGTCTGGTGTTGGTAGGGATGGGTAAGTTCTTTCAAAAATTGCAAAATGAAACTGAATTCCAACTATCATTTTTGTAACACTTTTAACAGTTGTAATGATCTACAGGGTGAGTGAAAAAAAAAGAAGTCGGGACAATTTTGTTAGTGAAGTTCTGCATGTAGCACTTTTAAAATCTAGGATATGAAAGCCCAATCCATAAGCTTTCTGTTAGTACAAGAATCATTCAAATCACTTATGTACTTGTCAAATTACGGAATTTCAAACACAACCGCAATTTTAAAGTTCTGTCTACGGATCACAAAAAAGGCGCGCGTTCTTTCAGCAAAACGAAAACAAACAATTCACACACACCCTTTGTGATTTGTTTTCGTAGTGCTGAAAGAACAGTCACTTACCTTTTTGTGATCCGTGGACAGAACTTTAAAACGGTGGTTGTGTTTAACATTCCGTAACTTGAAAATTACATGAGTAATTTGAATGATTCTTGTACTAAAAGAAGGCTCAGTATGAATGGGGCTTTCATATCATAGATTTTGAAAGTGCCACATGCAGAGCTTCACTAAAATAATGGTCCCGACATTTGGGTGTTTTTTTTTTTTTACTCACCCTGTATTGTAAACTAAATGATAGCAGTCAAAGATATGAAGTAAATAGTAAAACGCATCTGAAATGCTCATATAATTAAATATGTTCTTGGTATCAAACGCTGGAGAATGTCAGTCGTATATAGATTTTACTTTATGCTACACAGTTAATATGTGTTTGTAGTATATATTCACGGTGGCTTGTTCTCTTGCAAGCTTTAAATCAGTGCTTTGGTTTAGGCTGTTTCCAATGCCATTATACACTGCTTAAATGTGACTTTGGACTCTATGCATGGTTTACTTGTACAGTGCATAATTTATGTCTGTTTGCTTTTGCACTCTGCGATAAGACTATATAATGTTGATAAAATTAACAATCTGTAAGTTGAACCTTTGGAGTTTGGATACACTCAAAGTAGGCCTACATTGCTTGTATGCAGACGTGACATGCCCCCCCCCCCCCCCCGAAAAAAAATCGTGCGGGAAACTCATCAAAGGAAATATCTAGACTTCTTTTTCTTTGTCACATTGTTCAGTACAACTTGTGCCAAATGGGTTAAAGTTTCATTTTCTTACCTTTTTTCCCTCGCAATTTCTGTTTTTGCATTGTAGAGGTGAAGATGGTTTCAAGGACTACTGTGAAGTCAAGACTGTAAGTTGTTTTATTTAAGAAACAGTAAAGGCGGAATTATGATTTAAAGTGATGTTACTGAAGAAAGTGCGCGCTGCTTTATCGTTGCGCAAATATAAGAAAAATATGGAATCCATTTGCAGGAAGACATCAAAATGAAAGGAAAGAGTTATAAAGGAATACATTTCTGGCGACGTGAGCAGATGAAGTCGTGTTTAGAGAGCACCCCTCTGTACAAAAGAACCATTTTTGCCTGAAATCTAATTCGACTTTAATATTTCTGATCAAATTTCAGGTTGTCATCAAAGTTCCCCAAAAGAACTCTTAGTACGTTTGGACCGTATCAGGGAGAGAAGAAAATTTAATGCTCAGTGTTCATCAACGTTCGATGACCTTGTCTCACAAATTCAATGAGCAGTTGGATTCAGTTCAGCCAATGGAAAAGACTCATTACCAACATGAAGCGGACGGAAGGGTCAAGCAACGTTCCCAGTCCAATTTTTATAACCAGTTAAAACTAAAATAATACTGTATAGGCCCATTGCAAGTGGTTTTGTTGTGTTTCTTAACTTAAGAGCTCCAATCATAATGTTATTTTGATGCTTAGTTAACAAACATCAGATTTTCATATCGTGGTTATAATACTAAAGAAATCAATATATTTCGTGAGTGTATACGCAATGTTTAATTAATACAAAGATCACTGTCAATAACAAACACTGGGAATAGTCCCCTAGGTCTTCCTTTGGGCGGGAACATTTCCGAACATCTTCTGAAAGATTTTTAAAAACGTTGTGACAAAAAACCGTCAGTCGCATTATCCAATCGAGAAAAAAATGCGTTATGTTCATATATATTATAATTAAAAAAAAAAGATGACAGAGAACTGCGACCAACTTTACAATAGTTTGGATTTTAACTTTTTTGCACTTTCTACGTCTAAATTAACGTGAGATAAGCACGTACAGCTCTGGTCAGGCGGGATGTTTTTGTTTTCTCCAAACCCAAGCCATCGTTGTAGGCATTTTGAAGTGAACACTTGGGCTGCAACGTTCGCGATCCTTTTGCGCATGGGGAATCGTTTCCCAACGTTAGTAAACGTTTACATTGCGTTAAGTGCACGGAACGCAAGCCATTGTATTGATGCAAACAATAATTTATTGGGTTTTTTTATTAAATAATAATTATGATGGTTATTGATGCTTAGAAATTCTTATCCTGTTCGATTGCAATGCAAAGAACTATTTTATTCAGTGTATTTTTAAAATTAAATCAGTATCTAAAATATTAATGTACCCGCTTTAAAACGCCTAGTCGTTAAAAAAAACCTGTTGTCAAGAAAAATGTGCATGGTACGTTTGAGTTAAAGTCTGTGATTTCTGGATGAATTGAAGATTACGAACGTGAACGAACCGAACCCACTTGGATTGACGGGAATTCAGTCTGCTTCAAGTTCTGCTCGTCATAGCATGCAGATGAGACGGGTCATTACGAACATCGGAAGTCGGTGACGTCATGAGCGTTTGCCATTGGTCAGAAGTTGAAGGGGCCCTTCAGCCTCATCAATATCTAGCCATGATTCGATTGGTCAGAATCTTTCGGTCATTTGAGTAAACTAGCGATTTTTAGTATCGCTGTACGTATTTCATGTAAATGCCGGGTGAACTTGACACAAGAGGGCGGTATGAAATTAGGATAATAACATGTGGTGGGTAATATTATTAACGTAAAGTTTACGTGCGATAGACGACGCGTACGGCAAAACTGCAACTAGAGTTGTAAAACTTGTAATGTATTAACTTGTAATGATTGTGTCAACTCCAAGCCTGAACTGTCTGTTGGATTGACACTTAAAATGGCCAGCCCAGACGTAGATGTGTGCTTGACCAGTTACGACTATGTTTTCAAGCCCGATATTTTGACGTAAGTATTAATTTTAAAGTTTAAGTAATCTCGTATTAGCTTCACTGATAAGGCCAAGCCAAGGGGTCTAAAATCTGTTCCAATTGCAGTCTAACAACTAAAGTTTAAATAATAGGCCTAGTTATTGTTTAAAGAAATAAAAGAAAATAAACGATTCTAATTTGTCAAATATATTCTTGTCTTAAGAATCACTATCATGACTATATTAACTATAATTATAGAATAATAGAGCAGAAACAACAAGGAAGAACGCTCAGCTGGCAATAACTGTGATGGTTATGCCCTAGGATTTTGATGTTTAGGATTTTGATTAGTCCGAGTAACTTGGACCCAACTTATCGCCTTTTTTAACATTTGGGCATGGTCTGGCGATATCGCCAGACCATGTCCAAATGTTAAAAAAGGCGATAAGTTGGGTCCAAGTTACTCGGACTAGATTTTGATAGGATGTTACTAGTATGAAATCAGGACTTTTAACCTTTTTACAATTGAATTGTGCTTGGTGGTTTTTCTTTCAGGGGAAAAGTGGCCTTCATCACAGGTGGTGGATCGGGAATTTGCTTCACAATTGCGGAAATTTTCATGAGGTACAGTGAACCAAAACTACATCTGTGAATTGTTTGGTTGAAAAATAATGTCAGACTGAGTAAAAAAAATAAAATAGTTTCTCGTCCAGACTTTGTGAAAAAATGGAGGAGGCGGGATTCTTCCATTTTCTCGACTCTGTTGATGATACAAAATTGTGTCCAAAGGAGCTGTAGTCCTTTCTACATAGCTACAATTTTGTTGGTAACGAATATAAAGACAATACAGTGACAGTTTATTTGAAAAATATATTGCAAATGTATGAATTTAAAAAAATGTAGGAGGCAGGCTAGTCCCACTAACTGGGGCGCTAGAACTCCTTTTTTTGACATTTGGGATGTTGGTCTGTCGTACTACGACAGACCAACATCCCAAATGTCAAAAAAGGAGTTCTAGCGCCCCAGTTAGTGGGACTAGAGGCAGGCAGGAACAAGGAGGCAAGCTGTGATGAGGAACTGTTTTTCTTTTTACTCGGCCTAAGGCTGCCTTTGAAAACAATACACTTTCCCAGATCATACTACATGTACCAGCAATATTTTTAACGTACACTTTTTTCGCTATAAACAGTAAGCCATTCACTATTGTATCCATACTAGTGCTTGATATCAATCATTGTTTTCTTTCTTTCATAGACATCAGTGCAACACAGTTATAGCCAGCAGAAAATATAATAGATTGCAAGAGGTAATCATCTTAATCTGTACTATGACCTAAGCAATCAATTGCAAGTAATTGATCATGACAATTCGTAGTCACAAGAACCCAGTGGTGTATCAAGGTTCCCCCCCCCCCCCCACATGCCAAAATACAAGTTTTATTTGTTTAATTTGACCAGACCAAACAAAACTGTTTTTGTACCTGTATCCTGTATGTACTCGGTGTGGAGAGACTCGTTGAACAAGTTCGCAAATTGAAATGGACCAGTCCACTTTACAGTGTGGCTTAGTGGTTAGGGTTCGTGACTCACGATCAGAGGGTCATGGCTTAGAATCCAGCTGTTGGTCGTATGCTGTATGTGTCCTTGGGCAAGCCACTTCACCCCAACTCGCTGATCTCTCCACCTAGAAGTATAAATGGGTACCAGCATTAGCTGGGGAGTAACCTGCGATGGACTAGCATCCCGTCCAGGGGAATAGAAATATTCTCAGTAGTTTCATGCTACTGAAACCGGAGCCAGCCTGATCAAGCCATTGACAGACTTTTTACTTAACATACCTATGCTCCGTACCATAGATTTTCTGGAGAATGAAAAAGTAATTCTAAACAATTCCCTTTTTTCTCTCAGTCAGCTAAGAAACTAGAGAGTGCCACTGGACAAAGATGTCTACCAATTCAAGTTGATGTCAGAAAGGTAAGTTTGAAACTACCTCCTTAAGAAAATAATTCCCCCAGCCCCTACCCCTCCCTAGTCTGAGTATCGCCCGCTTTCCAACAGAGCCTTTTCCGTATCTAACGTCTTATGTATCAGAGCAATTCAAATGTTATGAGACCCTGCGCGCCAGTCAACAGATTTTAGAAATCAGAAATGTGGACTAAGCTGTTGATTGGTCAATTGGGCTGACATCTTTTTATGCCCCGCGGCGAAGCCGAAGGGGCATACTGTTTCCGCCTTGTCCTTCCGTGGGTGGGTGGGTGGGTGGGTGTGTGTGTGGGTGGGTGGGTGTGTGTGTCCGGACAAATCTTGTCAGCGCGATAACTTGAGAAATACTTAACATATGAACTTCAAATTTGGTTTGTGGATTGTCCTTGGTAATCCTAAGAAGCCTTTTGCATTTGGGGCCGAAAGGTCAAGGGTCAAGGTCACAGTGGCTGAAACAATAGAAATTTTGTCAGCGCGATAACTTGAGAAATACTTAACATATGAACTTCAAATTTGGTTTGTGGATTGTCCTTGGTAATCCTTAGAAGCCTTTTGCATTTGGGGCCGAAAGGTCAAGGGTCAAGGTCACAGTGGCTGAAACAATAGAAATTTTGTCAGCGCGATGACTTGAGAAATACTTAACATATGAACTTCAAATTTGGTTTGTGGATTGTCCTTGGTAATCCTTAGAAGCCTTTTGCATTTGGGGCCGAAAGGTCAAGGGTCAAGGTCACAGTGGCTGAAACAATAGAAATTTTGTCAGCGCGATAACTTGAGAAATACTTTACATATGAATTTCAATTTTTGGTTTGTGGATTGTCCTTGGCAATTCTAAGAAGCCTATTGCATTGGGGCCGAAAGGTCAAGGGTCAAGGTCACAGTGGCTGAAACAATAGAAATTTTGTCAGCGCGATAACTTGAGATATACTTTACATATGAACTTCAAATTTGGTTTGTGGATTGTCCTTGGCAATCCTAAGAAGCCTTTTGCATTTGGGGCCAAAAGGTCAAGGGTCAAGGTCACAGTGGCAAAAACAAAAGAAATTTTGTCAGCGCGATAACTTGAGATATACTTTACATATGAACTTCAAATTTGGTTTGTGGATTGTCCTTGGCAATCCTAAGGAGCCTATCGCATTGGGGGTCGAAAGGTCAAGGGTCAAGGTCACAGTGGCTAAAACAATAGAAATCTTGTATTTATGCTGAGATCATAGGGATTAGGGATTAATTCATATAAAACCTACAGAAGACACTAATGCTGTCAATGAACGTTCCATTTGACCAAGGTACATGTAATTTGATGTTAGAGTGGTGTTATGTCATGGAAACAGTCACGGTTGCGGGGCATTTGTGTTTGTAAACACACCTGACTTGTTTTAATTCAACAACCGGGTTACGGAATTTCCTATACAAGGCGCCCGGCCCGCCGAATCTGCTCGCATATCATCAATCTTTATCCCCAAAGCTCCAAAACTCTAACAAACACTTTTTGGCTGTTCTTTTTTGCTTTTTTGTCTCCTCCATTGCATTTACTTCTCTCTGCAATGTGCTGTGTAGCAATATAGTAGTGCATAATTATAAGCGTCAATAGTATCTCTTCTCTCACATGTACTTTGCGACAATCTGTAAAGTTTATTGTTGGGGTCTATAACTGGTTTTAAACATTCAACGTTCTATCCTATGAATAGGTTCCGAACAGTTCCCTAAACATATTTATAATGACTTTGTTTTTCTTCTTTACTCAGCCGGAGGAAGTGCTGCGCAGTGTTGAGCAAGCTCTCAATCATTATGGAAGAATTGACATTCTCGTCAATGGTAAATGTTCATTTTGATATTTTTTGTGAGTCCTCAAAAATGTCCTAGTAATAGGCACTGTAGCTCGAAAGCCTGAAGAAACCTGTAGAGAGGAGACAATGAGAAGAAACGACAGGTTTTTTTTAAAGGTTGCAGGAAAATCCCAGAAGAATATTCTGGGGAAAACCCACGGAATTATCAAGTGGGGACTGAAAACCCAATCCACGTGTGGAACCAACCACAAAGTGGAACAACCACACCTGAACTCTCTTCCAACTGCTTTTTGAAATATTTGCCCTAGGGAAAAAAATTGAAAAAAAAATTTGCCTGAAATATCAGTTTTGCCAAAAGATTCCACGCTTTGGCTTCAATATATCTAAATTAAATTTGGACTGTCAAGAGATAGGCACAAGAAGTGAAAGTTACCACAAAATAATCATTTCAGCTGCTTGTCAAGTTATATTCTTTACATTGCAATCTGTCCGTCTTAGGAGCTGCCGGAAATTTTCCAGCACCGGCCAGTAGTCTCTCCTTTAACGGTTTCAAGACAGTTCTGGAGATTGACACGGTGGGGACTTTCAACACTTGCAAAGCCGTCTACGAAAAATACATGAGGGTACGCCAACTTTGGTATCATTCGTAAACCTTTTGCTTGCCTAGGGTTATAGATTCTAAACAAGTGGGATAGACAAAGAAGGACTTCAGACTGGCACAAGTCTGAATAAAGGAAGGAAACGAATATTACAATACAAAATATTATGTGATAACTATTTCTGATGGTTAAACGTGACCTGATGATGCAAAATGAGGATTGTCCCCCAAAACCTTGTTTTGAGTAATCGACCCCTTAAGTCGGATACAGTAGAAAAATCATGTCAAAATTGATATTGATTGTTTTTTTTTGTATTTTTGAGTAGTCAAGGTATCCAAGATTCACACTATGCATTTATATAAAAAAATACCCGCAAAAGTGGAAAACTGAAGAACGTTTATCAATGCTTTTGGCAGCGCAATGTGTATCTTTTTTTTTCAAAGCCTTTTTTTTTCGAAATGAGTTTGGCGAAGATTGGCGGGACACTGTTAAAGTTCCTGCGGCATATCTTTGGAATTCAGCTACAGAAATAAATTTGGCGTCATTGGAAGGCCAATGATTTGCGCTTTAACATGATGTACATAACTTGAAAAGTCAAAGGTGGGGGTTATTCCTCATTATGCTGTGGCAGGTCACAAATATTTTTGTAATCACATTATTTACAATTTCCTTTATTTGTTTGAAAAAACTGTACATTGTCGGCAGTCCTGAACCTGAATCACATACAAGATGTACATGAGTAACTTTTAGTATTGAAACTGTGGAAAGCTGCTGACTGACTTTATATGCAGTAAAAAAAAGTACATGTTGTTTTAGGGTGTCAGGGATGGCCAGGTTTTCGTATTGAATCCTGAAAATAATAAATAGGAAATTGTCGTGCAGTTATCCGATTTTTTTTCACAGGCATAAAAAGAAACCATAAGAAATTGAAATTTGACTTCAGTTTACAATCGACGAACATTGTTTGGATTCTTTTTTTTTCTTTTTTTTAGGACCATGGAGGCGTCATCATCAATATATCTGCAACACTGTTTTATCGAGGCCAGCTTTTTCAGATCCATGCCAGTGCAGCGAAAGCAGCAATTGGTAAGTATAAGGGATGTAATTTGTCCGGTTTTCCTCGGAAATCCTTTTTTTGGGGCCTCAAAAGTCAACCCATGTGAATCCGTTGAGAAAATGGGGGGGGGGGGGGTAGAATGTACTAATTAATTATTCATATCGAGTTTTGCGTGCCGAAATTTACCTATGTACATGTACATTACTTCGATCTGATATGAACTACATGTATGTGTCCGATGAGAACGTGGTTGAAGTAGATCGATGGAGACTGATTATTTACACACGCATAGTATATGTGTTATGATCGCTCGGGTCCGAGGATTTGATTCTCAAAGTCGCAATGCTGAAAAGCACGCACTGTTTTGCGCTGTGCAGTTCCAGCGCGACATGTGTACGCGTACATTATGTACAAAAATGTACCCTGAACTGTACTTTACGCCAAAAATAATAAATAGCTGGAAAAGTTTGACTCAAAGCTTCTAAAGTTATTCTCAAATTGCCTGAGAATGCAGGAGAAAGTAACTTAGATTTCAAAATGTTACAGGGTGGGGGGGGGGGGGCCAGAATAGTGTGACGGAATAGGAATTAAGTCACCAACTGTATGTTTTAAATACACTAGCACACTGTGAGTCACCCACACTTTGCATATAAGGAATCCTTGTTTCTGATTGGTCAATTGAGTTTATGCACTGTTGTATGGCAAAGAGAAGTTGTGCACTAGCTTATGGGGCTCAAAGTCTATAAAAGGAGCTGCAGGGCTAGGATTTAGTCAGTTGATTGCTTGATTCTCTTATGATTAGAATAATTGTTCAGGCTCTTAATTATGTGGAATGACATGACGGATGATGATTAAAGGCATGACCACCGTACTTGATTACTGTTTCTGTTCACCAATTACTAGTCTGTCTTAGGGTATAGGGTCTACTTAGGACTAAGTCAAGGGCAAAGTCCCAAGGGATATAAGTTGGTCCACCCACATTCCGACTCCGCCGATTCCGCCCACATTCCGACTCCGCCGACTCCGCCCACATTCCGACTCTGCCTATTCCCCCCCCATTCCTATTCCACCCACATTCCGACTCCACCGACTCCGCCCACATTCCGACTCCGACTATTCCGCCCAATTCCTACTCCACTCACATTCCGACTCCACCCACTTCCTACGACTCCACATTCCGATTCCCGGTTCCCACTCCCATTCCACTGCCCTGACTACTACTGGCTGATCCGGTCAACCGAGAAGCGGGGATAGCCTGGTGCTGTGGCCCACCACTGCAGGGATAGGACATCATCAGGACGGCACGCTACCAACCAAACCAGCCTGACGCAGGAGAGCTGGCACCACACGTCACATTGGTGGCAGCGGTGGGATCCACCAGGAGAGAAACTTCAGTGGAATTCAGCAGCTGAAGGAAGAAGACAACGGAATGGAGCAAAGAGAGCAAGCGGTGCTTACACCGGGGAGACACCGAGTGGAAGAAGTCGACTCGGGAGTGGAATTCCGGTATCAAGGCAGTGACTTATTTCCAGCGGCTGTGGGAAGTGCGGTGACGAGCGGAGCAAGCAGCATCCTTCAACCAGTCCAGGAAGCATCGCAGCTCCAGTTCTCTCCAATGACATCCACCGTGAACCCTGGGCTGTTTCTAGGGAGATCGACAGGATGGACCACAGTTGGAAAAGAGTGGGCAAGGCAACCGATGGCGAGCATCAACCCTGCACATCTTGAGGGGTCTCAACAGAGAACTCCACAACGTGGATGGATGGGCGAGCTGGGGGAACCAGCCGGAGGATCGCCGATGTTGAACCCACTGAGCACCTCTACTCCAGTGAGCAACTTACAGATATCAGGAGCCAGAGTCGAGCAAGCACCAAGGCTACCAGTGACGATCGGGAAGATCGAAAACTGGTGCCCGGGCGGAGCGGGAGCAAGGGAATATTCCACCAGAAGTGTGAATATTGGAACTTCCGCACCACCAGGAATCACTACCGTCAGTGGAGCATGGCAAGCACCACCAGGGTTCGGCCCTTATGTGCCACTAGTCTTCAGCACTATGACGGCAGGAATGCGGACATCCCCAGGGTATGCAGCAGCAGCAAGGCAGACTACAAGCGAAGCAAGCGTAAGCACCGCTTCTGCTCAAGGGAGACCGTTTGAGGTGCCCGGAGCGGGAGCGGGAGCCGGAAGCGAGTACATGCCGGTTTCAAGTGAACGGTCAAGTACGTGGAGTCCAGTTTTTGCTACCAAGATGGAGTCGAGTCAACCACAGCTACCACCGAAGGTTTCCTCACCGATGAAGGTGGAGGGACTGGAGCAAGGGTTGGCGGGAGTGACAATTGGGAGCAAGAAACCAGAGGGGCCCACGGAGGAACCAGAGAAAAAGACAGGTGCAGGGGATGAGAAGATCCACCGAGCACAACGGAAGCCGAGTTTTGTTCCAGACAGATTTTCAGGGGATATTCCCTGGAGGGATTACAAGGCTCACTTTGAGTCTTGCGCAACGATCAACGCGTGGACCTCTGCAGAGAAAGCATTTTTCCTGGCAGCAAGCCTGAAGGGGCAGGCCCAGCAAGTGCTTGGAGACGGGGTCCAGGGTGAGACACTGAGCTACAACGACCTTACTACAAGGTTGGAAAGACGATTCGGTCCCGGGGAGCAGGCCGAGAGATTCCTGTCGGAACTGAGGAGTAGGACAAGGGGGGTCAACGAAGGTCTACAAGCACTCGGTCACAGCGTCCGACGGCTGACGGAATTGGCATACCCTGAGCTCCCCAGAGATTCGCGGGAAAGACTCGCCCGAGGGCATTTCATGGATGCCATCCCAGATGGAGAAGTGCGGGCGGGAATCTTCAGAGCCCACCCTAAGTCCTTAGATGAGGCGATACGGGCGGCACTGGAGACAGAATCGTTCATCAACTCCGAGAGACAGAGGCAGCGGGGCCAAGGTGGTAGGCAGGACAGAAATCCAAGGGCTAATCGATATGTTGAAACTGTCTCCAGGGAGGAATTCAACCGGCATACACAGGGCATGTTGGAACAACTCAATGCATTGGAGGCAATGATAGCTGGCCTAGCAGAGGCAATGCACAGCAAGACCGCAGCTCCGAAGAGTAACGAAGGAGGAGTAAACGATGCTGGGATTCGGAGAGATGGAGGAGGAAGACAACCATGGGACATCGAAACCTGTCACAATTGCGGGGGCTTGGGACATTTCAAAAGAAATTGTCCAACTCCTACGAGCCGAGGATGGGCTACTGGAAACCCCAAGGGACTAACACAGCTAGTCGTGGGGAAGCCGTCTCTACCAGAGCAGAGCCACGACACGGCGACGACAAAGGCTACTCTCAAGGAGTCCATTGGAGAAAATGAAAGAGGGGCATGGACGTTGACAAGAACTCCACGGTGGACACTGCAGGAATTGAGGGACGCACAGCTGGCGGATTCTTCAATTGGGCCGATGATGCGGGCGATGGAGAATGGTGAGGAGCCAGTATGGGAAGCCATGTCGGAGGAATCGGCAGCTATGAAGACATACTGGGCTCAGAGGCAGCTACGGATCCGGAATGGTGTGTTGTCACGTCAATGGAAGTTGGAGAATGGAAAACGCGGCAGATGGCAGATGGTCCTACCGCCCACATTTCAAGAGAAAGTTCTCAAGGAACTACACAACAGTAAAGTGTCACGTCACCCCGGGGTCTACAAATCACTGCAGATAGTGCGCCGACGCTACTACTGGTCGGGCATGACGAAGGATGTACGGACAACAGCAACGAGTTGTGAGAGCTGTGGCCATGCGAAGTTCCATGGAAGAAAGGCTCATGGACTACTCAAGCAACATGTGGCAAAAGCGCCAAGCATGGTGAGAGAGAACATCATGGTGAGGCCACGTGTGTGGAAAGTGAGGTGCTCCAACAGCATTCCAGTGGCATTCCAAGGGAAGGTTCAACAACATTCCACTGGGGGAAAGTCAGCAACATTCCAGCCACATTCCGCCAAGACTTCGGCATCCCTCCACCGATATTCCGATGTTCCACCGAGACATTCCACAGGAATTCAAACAGTATTCCACCAGGGCATTCCACCGAGATTCCAGGTACGAGGGGAGATGCCAGAAGACAAGCTCAAGGTGGGAGCCGACAAGGGAAAAGACAGGCAACGAGACCCCCGAGACCCGTCCCGGCAAGAAGTGCACCGCTGCCCAGAGCCAGGGTGTGGAATGACCACGACCAAAAGATCTAACCTGGTCAGACACCTGAGAGAGTGCCACAGGGAACAGGCCCAATTTCGCTGTGGTGGATGCGACGAACGGTTCTCTAGAAGGGACTCCCGGGATCGGCACGAGAAAAAAAACCACCGGGGTGGGAGCACAATGGCCAAGACCAGCCAAAAGTCCAGTAGACCGTCCACATCACGCCTGTAATTGAGCTGCAAGCCGCTCGGCTCCTCCTCAGAGGCAAGCTGCTCCGACGTCAACCTCCGAAAGTGGAAGAAGTACTTCCACGAAAAGGGGGGAAGTTCCACAGAGTGCTACGCCAGGAGGACCAGTCCAGTGTCCAGGTAACCAGGGACAGCTACACACCTCAGAGGGTGAAGAGGACATCAACAGGGAATACGGCAACACAATCTGTTGGAACGATGTAGCCTGCCATCAGGAAAGGATGACAAGAACTTCCACCTAAACTCCTAAATCTCTATAAAAATAACATTGAGGAATGTTTTCTGAAGAAATTAAAGTTTATACGATTTTGTTCAGATCTGAGATATTTGTAAGTCAAGTTTTAAAGCTAAGTTTTGAACCACCAAGTTGTTGTTTTTCAAAGTAAATGTTTCCGAGAAGTATTGGAATGTGCTAAAGATTTACCAAACTTAATTTTCATGTAAAATATTTTTGTCTTAGTTATTTCATCTGAGTTGTTTTATTAAAAGCTCTTGTAGTTTTCAGGGACTGAAAACTTTGGGAGGGGGGCTATGTGACGGAATAGGAATTAAGTCACCAACTGTATGTTTTAAATACACTAGCACACTGTGAGTCACCCACACTTTGCATATAAGGAATCCTTGTTTCTGATTGGTCAATTGAGTTTATGCACTGTTGTATGGCAAAGAGAAGTTGTGCACTAGCTTATGGGGCTCAAAGTCTATAAAAGGAGCTGCAGGGCTAGGATTTAGTCAGTTGATTGCTTGATTCTCTTATGATTAGAATAATTGTTCAGGCTCTTAATTATGTGGAATGACATGACGGATGATGATTAAAGGCATGACCACCGTACTTGATTACTGTTTCTGTTCACCAATTACTAGTCTGTCTTAGGGTATAGGGTCTACTTAGGACTAAGTCAAGGGCAAAGTCCCAAGGGATATAAGTTGGTCCACCCACATTCCGACTCCGCCGATTCCGCCCACATTCCGACTCCGCCGACTCCGCCCACATTCCGACTCTGCCTATTCCCCCCCATTCCTATTCCACCCACATTCCGACTCCACCGACTCCGCCCACATTCCGACTCCGACTATTCCGCCCAATTCCTACTCCACTCACATTCCGACTCCACCCACTTCCTACGACTCCACATTCCGATTCCCGGTTCCCACTCCCATTCCACTGCCCTGACTACTACTGGCTGATCCGGTCAACCGAGAAGCGGGGATAGCCTGGTGCTGTGGCCCACCACTGCAGGGATAGGACATCATCAGGACGGCACGCTACCAACCAAACCAGCCTGACGCAGGAGAGCTGGCACCACACGTCACAATAGCAATCCGGAGGTAGCAGGTCAATTTCTTTGTTCTACTTAAAAAAAAAAACTTTTAATTTCTTTAAACCATAAAAGTTTAATAAGACAGTGCTTCACCAGTCTTATCTATTTTGGTTTGTCTTTGTTTTTTTTTATCCAGACTCTATGACGCAGACACTATGCAATGAGTGGGGACCTCAGGGCATCCGTGTGGTGGGCATAGCTCCAGGACCAATAGCCGACACAGAGGGCATAAGGCGGCTAGGTAAAATGCAAGATTTTGAAAATGAGTGTACAGTCTTTACACAAAAAAAGTTGGTAAATGGCAAAACCAAATTTTGAATTGAAAAAGGCCATCTAGGAAAATGAAAGTTATCGCTTTCCGTGATTTGTGTTTTTCTTTCATGAAAAAGTTGTTCTCACATACTTTGTGTATTTTTTTTTTATGATCATTGCACAGTATCATTTACAATGTCATTTTTATTGGACAGAAACAAATGTCATATTTCATACCTCAATAATTTTTCAAGTCTGGTAAAACGATGGTCGCAATCAAAAACTATTTGATTGAGTCAGAGGAGGTATGACATCACGTACATTGCTGTGACATTACTGATCTTCATTTGCCAATATTTTTTAGTCAAAATGAGGTTGTCAACGATGGAAATGGATCATTTTTAATCGTCTTGGCCAATGCACTAATTCAAACTATGGAGTAGTATGGGCTCCTTGTGCCAACAAAAGAGGGCGCCCTTTTACCTAGCAATGACGTCCCATGGGCGGGACACACACATTCGCTGGTTGACGCGCCCGCACCGTTCCTTGTGTGTGACGCACATACACCAGGGGATTTGTAAGTACAGGCAAGTGCAGTCAGGCAAGATGGCGTCATTCGGTCACCCCCCAACTGTACTTTCTTTGCCAGGGAGGAGGTATGGTGAATGGAGTGAATACAAACCATGGGATTGGTTGTGGGGTCAAAGGTCAAGGTCACAGTGGTGAGTTAAAGGTTAATGGTTTCCGGATGATATCTTGACTCCGGCTTTTGGGTTTCAACAGCATCGCTGTTATTTCGAAAATATTTCAAGAATTTGCCTGGCTTGAATACGTCACTCTTTTCTCCCAGGTGCAGGTATGTTTGATGAAGAGGTACTGAGGAACTTTCCCCTCCAGCGGATGGGTACCAAGCAGGACGTTGGCGATTGTGCAGTCTTCGCGGCCAGCCCAGCTGCCAATTACATCTCAGGCCACACCATCGTGGTGGACGGTGGGCACTGGATGACCTGTGACAACAATTTCGGCTTCTACAGTAAACGGATGGGGGCAAAACTGTAGAGTGGACTTCAGTATTCATCTTAAATCACACACCCCTGTTTATGTACATACAAGTTTCAAAAGCAATTATAAGATGGCTAAAAACAATGCTTGTGCTGGTCCCAGAGAGGTGCTCTTTGTTACTCACCGACGCCATGTCACTTGTTAGCCGAGTAGTGCTATCAAATAGTTTAAAGGTACAGTCCATCATTTGCAGCTATCCAAAAAGTAACTGACTAGGTTTAAAGATGGTAACTCCCTGTGAAATTGTTCACTCTGGCAAGCTGTCATTTTGAAGAAATCAATGAAAGAAGGCCATTTCCAACAATGTGTCTAACGACGCATTCTTGGAAATTTTCGTTTTTTATTCGGCGAAGTGCGCGCAGGCATTGAGAACCTGTCTCGGAAGCTGAATTCAGGCCCAATTCAAAACGTGACTCGGCCACTTTTGATTTGAAATCGCTATCCTAGAATATTGTTTTCTCGGAATATACAGCATTCACTGAGCTGAAGCTTCATCGGGTTAGCTGTTGAGTACCCTTGCTTAGATTTTGAGCACTTTTGTTGCCTCAAACGAACAGAATTCACAAGATACAAATGATTGATGCTACCTTTAAAGTCCGGTTTGGTGGTTGATCTTTACTTGCTACAAACCCTCATGTGCAAGGGCCCCAAAATTCCATATATTTAAAGAGGAAACTGATGGCAACAAACGGTGATTTTGCTAGACTTGATGACAAGTCGTTAGATAGTCATATTTGTCCGTGAACTTCAGTCGAACTCCATCAGCTCGGCTTGTATAAGACTAGTACGTAATCGGCCGGGTTGCGACAAATCTAACGACTTGACGATTATGTTCTCGCACCGTTATTCATATATGCAAGCAGCGCAATACATATGCAGTGCATTTTTGCGGTGAGATCCAATCACGAACCGCTATGCAAATGAGGACTCATTCAATTCCATTGCATGGGGACTTCTTCTCAATATGTCAGGGACATGTTTGCAGATCTGGTGACGTTTTAAAGACCAATTCACTCAGCTTGGTCAATTGTGTATAGAAATAAAATGTATCGTGATATACTTGATTTATTTGAGTCGTGTATGCCCTATAATGAATTTTGTAATGTTACACAACACAAAGTACAAACCCTCGAGGTAATGAGAACGATCTCACGTGGCGGCCTAGAATACGCTCTGGAATCTGAACCAATCAGAGTGCTTGCATAGAATTCGCTAGCGATTCAAAGTACTCCCATATGTTGTGTACAAAATAGAAAATGTATTCGCCAAGTCGGTAATTGAACATTAATATAGTCAGCAGTATTTGGTCTGGGAACCAATCTACGCGCATTGCAGCGATAAAGATAAGGGCGTGTGTGGAGCGAGTAACCGGTTTTATTATGTCTATGCCAGTACGCAAAACAATTACCGACTTGGCACCAAGTCCATGATTTTGCTGGCGTATGCATTTTGTTTTGGCGGTTATTTTTTTTTGCTCATTTAATTTTTGTTTAACCTTCTTGTTTGCCAATCCCTTGTGAATCCAGCCATTTTAAAGCGATATTCATAAATACCTCAGACAGTTTAGCTATTCCTATTGGTCGAGAGCCCGTCACGTGGCCGGTCTTAAACGGATGATAAAGACATGGCTAGCTGGTCTTAAACACTTTTCCAGTGTCACAATAAAATGTGGACTCCTAAAAATCCAGTGCCTCTTACCGTTTCATTGGTTGAACGTTCACAATCCTCACGTAGGCATGCGCAACACTACAAGCGAGTCAGAATTTTATAGTTCTAAATTCAAAACGCAACGCCCCAGGTGCGTTCTGCGTGACATCGCGCAGAACATGTTACGCGCGCGTCAATCTCCATAAAAGGGTTGTTTACATCTTACTCGCCAGCTGAACACTCCATTATTTTGCTAGAGGGATGTTTCAAAAAGCATGAAGTGAACTTGTTGAACAAAATCGGGATTTTTTGAACGAATTATTTGATATTTTTTTACGGATAAGGTATTTATGAATGGGAATAAATATGTGCTCGGTCGGTATTTATCACTCTGTTTAATACCGCTTAGAGTCTGGGTGCTGATAATTACCCGAGCCGGAGGCGAGGGTAATTATCAGCACCCAGACTCTAAGCGGTATTAAACGAGTGATAAAAACCTCCGGAGCACACATTTATTCCCTTAATACTATATTTTAATAATTTGTAGATTTTGACTTATATTGAAGCATTCTTAAAAAAAAAAAGGAATCTCTAAGAATAGTTTGGACAGAGAACCACGAATGTCGACAGTTTGCCAAATGTTGCTTTCATAATAAATATTCATACAATGAAATATTACGTTAAAGTTTTGTAACTGTGAGTCATAACTGCCATTTTGTTTGTTTCATTTGTTTGTTTGTTTGTTTGTTTTGTTGTTTGTTAGCCTGATTAAATTGACCTTGGTTGGTCAATATATTTGCCATATTATTTCATTATTTCCATGCTTTCACGACAGAATTCTTTAATAATAGCTTATAAATATATTGTCTGAAATCCAGTGACATTTTTTTTTACATTTACTTTGCAAAAGCTGATCATCCTTATTATTTAACATAAGAGGCAAATTACATGTACTTGTTTGTTCACGAAGGAGCACTTGGGTCATCTGCCCAATTACAAAGAGGAAAAAATGAAATCAAAATATGTTTCTTTTTTGCGCGTGAGGCCCCATTTTTTTTAAACGAATGGCCCCGCCCTTAAAAGGGAGCATCAGGTGGATTTGCACTTGTTCAGGAAGTGATAAGTCCGCTGCATTCCTGCAGTACCAGGCCAGCCGGTCGGCCGGCTGGTGGTACGTATCGGTATGATCAGTGATCCGTGCCCGGCCCCTGCGCCGCGGGTCATGAGGTCGAAGTACATCCTTTGTATCTAGCTGCCAACATAAGAGCTTGTCAATTTAGGTAGTGTGAGCTGATATTAAGCAGAGATTAGTGGTTCCCACATTAATACACCATATAAATGTTGGGGAAAATGGCCGGTACCAAAGCCAGCGACTTTGATTTCGATGTTTGCATGCCGACGTATGACTATGTTTTTCAACCTGATGTGTTGAGGTATGTATAAATTATGTGTACAAAATTAGCTCTACCATGGAGGAGTAGTAGTACAACTTATCTGGAAATATTGCTGAAACATTATTAGACCATGATTAGACCTACTACATTTACAGATGAGAGCTAGGGTTTTTAAGCTAGGTTTTCCCTAGCCCCACTAGTGTGGCCGTCGGTATGCTGCGCTGAACTTAGGTTCAGCGCAGCATACCGACGGCCACACTAGTGGGGCTAGGTTTTCCCAACATGCCCAAGCTATATCATGAAGGATTAATTTTGAAATTTTACCTCCATGGTTTTTTTAAAGCAATTAATGGGGGGGGGGGGGGGGGGGGGGGAGGGAGGGGGAGAGGGGGAGAATCTTTTGGGTTGGGGCAGGCTGCATGATGGCAGTGGTGGGGGAGGGGGGGGGGGCGACTGTGCAGTACGGCATGTACAGGGAAGGATGTTGCCAGCATGGGCGTAAATCCCAGGGGGAGGGGAGGGATGGGGGTGGGGCTATATATCCTCCTATTGAGGGGGGGGGGGGGGGGGGTTTGAATGGGCCATTGGAAAATCTGTGGCGAGTTTTGAAGTAGGGTTAATAAGCACGTAAGTGTGCAAATTTGCATAAGTGCATGTATCATGAACAGCGCCCTCTAGTGTAATAAATGGAGCCCCCCCAAAAAGTCTGTGCTGAAAATCATCATCATCATCCCCACTTTTAAAAATGTGGCCCCGCCCCCTAAAGCGGCAAATTGCTTCTTTGTTCATGATGGAGCCCATAGCTGGGTCGGTCGTCTGTGCCACCCCCCCCCCCCCCTTTTCCTGTCCTGTCCCCCCCCCCCCTTGCCTCCCCTCGAGCTCCATTGACAAATAAAAAATATTATTGATCTGCTGAATTATATGGTGTACAGATTAGGCCACACCCGAGCGCCCCTAGAGACTTCCTGTCCCCCCCCCTTCCCCCACCCCACTTTGCCTTACTTTGCAAGCAGATCCCCCACCCCCTCCGAGGTCACAACCCGTACCCCTGCTCACCACCCTGATCTCTAACATTTTATTTGGCTGCACTGTATATAGGGGCCTATCAGTGATGTAGTGCCTTGATGCTGGGCCTTGGCCTTAAGGCTGCCTTAAGGCTGGATTTTAGGGCCTTGGCCTTGGCCTCGAGGCTTGAGGGCAAAAGCCTTGGCCTTGGCCTTGGCCTTGAGGGTTCAGGGCCTTGCAATTTTGAGTCAAGGCTCTTCAAGGCCCATAGATTTTTGCATTTTCCAGATAAATCTGTTCGAAATTTTGCTGTTACCATTTTAATCGTATTACCATGGAGGAGGGAAGCACCCTATAGATTTGTGTGTTGGGCACACTTCCACTTTTGTAGCATCACATTTTGTTACCATCGTAGTAGATTTGCTGCAAAAATATTCCGTACGCTTGTGGGGCTAATGAGGTGATCACTTTAATTGCATATATAACTATGGAATAGATCTGATTGGTTTTATATGTCTCCCTGATAAGTGCTAAAGATGTGCATGTATCTGTTTTAGATAATGCTGATATTTCTGACCATGTTGGGCCAGCAAATAAAAATTTCCCAAATCAGTTTTTTGGATCCCCCTTCTGTTACACTTGGGAGAATTGTGTGTCAATTTAGAAGTAAATCATTATTTTGTTTAGTTAAACCATATTGAAGACCTGAACTTATACTTTAATAGATACAGTGCAGTCATAAAACGGTGTAGGCCTATGCGAGCATGTTGATTGCAATTAAAGAAATGTTGTTCTTCGTAACAAGCAATTCGTGATGATAAGGGTGGATCCAGGGGGGCCAAAAGGGGCCATTGCCCCCCCCCCCAAAAAAAACCCCATTTTTTTTTATGTGACGTCGTAATAAAGGCAGGCAATGAGTACACCACCATCTTTTCCTAAAAAAACATTGGTTAAAATGGTCAGAAATTGCCTCACTGATCGCACCACAGAGCATCTCGAATCCAAAAGTTTTTCGGGGCCTTTAAGCGGGCCCCGAAGCCCAAGCCGTAATTTTTTGACCCACTTTTTTTGAGTGGACCAAAATTTCTTTGCCCCCCCCCCCAAATTGTGTTCTGGATCCGCCCTTGCGTGATGATGTGTCACTCATGTGACTATAATTAGTTGTATATCAGTGGTCATTTCATAAAACTTGGCCTTGGCCTTGAGGGTTAAGCCTTGGCCTTGGCCTCGAGGCTTGAGGGTCAAAGCCTTGGCCTTGGCCTTGGCCTTGAGGGTCAAAGCCTTGGCCTTGGCCTTGAGGGTCAAAGCCTTTGCTCCAACACTGGGGCCTATACTTGCTTTTTTTTTTCCCAGAGAAGTGAGCGATACTGAATTGAGAATTTTCCTCTTTTTTTTGCCTCGTAGAAACAAGGTTGCTTTCATCACAGGTGGTGGATCAGGGATCTGTTTCACCATTGCTGAAGTTTTCATGAGGTAGGATAATACAAAATGTTTCTTTTCTTTTTTTTCTAAGTCCTGAAGAATAAATTGATAGGAGGAAAATGAAGACAAATTTTCAATATGCAAACGTGTTTTTTTTTAACACAAAACTTGAAAACAAAACTTATTGTAATAATAGTGCTCCTAACTTTAAAAAGTTAGGAAGTTGATGATTGTTGTTCTATGTTGATCATTATTTATGATTTTCAGGTTGTCGACCATAATTTTTTTTTTTAACTAGCCCACCGGGCAAGTTTATGAAGTTTTTTATTAGGCCGTAAGAATTGTTACTACCCTACTTGATATTTCCAGCCAGGTTGGAAATGTCACTCTCTAAAGCCTGGTTCATACTTCATGCGAAAGCGAATGCGAAGCGAATTTGACGTCATGAAAAATTTGCTGCGAAATTCGCCCGAGTTGAAATGAGTTCAACTTTTACGAATTCGCAGCACGAATACTTGCCATGACGTCACAAATTCGCGTTCGCTTTCGCTTTTGTGCCAAGTATTAACCGGGTTTAACTCTTTTTATTGATACATTTCCAGTCGAACAGTAAACAGTTTGCAGCAATTTTATTCATTTCCATCAACGTTACAAATATGAGGGTAGAATGCCAGGGGGAACCACTCCTAACTAAATCACAGATAAGTCACAGATATACCTTGAAAATTGTATGGATAAATTGTCTCACAAATTGTCTCACACACCTTGTCATTTCAGGCACAAGTGCCAAACCGTCATTGCAAGCAGGAATCTTCAGCGGGTTCAAGTGGTATGTCCCCTACCCCTTTGCAATATATTCTGTGGAATCAATTCTAGCTCCAATATTTGAGAAAACAATATACAACTTTAAAAAAATGAATGTTTATGAGTGCAATGGGGAGAATATTTTCATGAGTTGCAAACTGGAATGTTCCATTCAACGAGATGGAACATTCCATCTTTCAATGAATATTTCTCTGCATTGCACGAATGCAAAATTACATTCATTATTTGTTTTATGTAACATAGATCTTTGTTATTCGATTGGAGGATAAAACTGTTGGAACAAACAAAATTTACAAAATTGGATTCTGGTATATGTATTGTTTTCAGCCTGTTAAAAGTGAACAATTTATACAATAAGAAAGTTAATACTGTTACTTCTTAAAACAATGCAAAAAAATTCAGCAATGCGAATTTAGTTCGTAACTGCATCCGCTTCAAAGGCAAATTTAATTACTGCTGTATATTAAAAACGCATGATGTGGTGAAGCGCAAAGATCGTATAGCGCCGCTGCGCATCTATGTGCGGTGATCTCTGGTCTAGCGCGTGCGCGTGCAATAGATCAAAAGGGATATGGAACGAAAATGCATGTTGAATGAAACCAGACATGCACGGTCTACGACATAGGCCATGCAATGGTTTGACTAATTAATGAATGCCGCATGACCTACAATCCTCCAATCAAATAACAAGGATTTACTTGGGTGTTATATAATTAGCAATAGTGAATGACACAGCAAATCCCTATACATGTAGGTTAATTAGTCGAGTTGAATATGAAGTCCAAGCTCGTATTTGTGTACTGTATGTACTGTATTCTGCAAATAATATTAGAAGAATGTGAACATTTCTTGTTTTTACAAATTCAATAATTGGTAATACAAATTTATAATGTAATGCTAATTTATAATGTAATACAAAATTATAATGTAATGCTCGAAAAGGAACAGCATTTGCCTTTTGTTGGCCAAAATTGCAAAACTGCTTGATGCAATGCGAACTATATAGCAAAACATCAGAAATGTTAAATAAACAGAAGGTTTAATAGTACGTATACTGTAGTACTAGTAGTACTGCTGAAGGAACTCTTGTTTGGAATTGGGACGTGTAATGGGAGATTATGAGAACCATGACTGTTGTTAATTTTGTTGTCATTTCTTTTTGTTTACTAGGCTGCTAAAAAACTGGAAGAAGCTACTGGCGTGCAATGTCTGGCACTGCAGCTCGATGTCAGGAAGGTAATATGTTTCACTTATGTTCTCCGTGCGCCAACAAAGAGGGCGCTTTTATACCATTTTTGAGAGCCCTCGTGGACAGGACACACCACGTGTGCATACTGGTCCACGTGTGTTACCCGTATAGCGCGAAGTACGCACTACTTATTTTATTCTAAATGCGCACATTGTCAAAGCGTCTGCGCTAGAGGGTCAGGAATCCGCAGTGCGTTCAAATGTCTCTCCCGGCCCGATGGGCTCCTTAGTCTGGTTCCCAGACCAAAGCATCCATTTCTGATAAATATAAATCTAACATATGTCAGACCCTTTCTTGCAGAGTTGCCTTGATAAACTACTAAGAGAGTTGTGTGTTATATCTTGTTTTTCGGTTTCATCGCGTACAGCCTCAAGATGTGATGCGAGGTGTAGACGCAGCAGTGGACCACTTTGGACAGATTGACATTCTTGTCAATGGTAAATACATTCCGATGATTACTTAATAAAATGCAATGTTTCAATTTGCAGTTGTATCTGCTTTGGAGTCGAAATTTTCAAGGTTACATTGTTTTGATTATTATTTTGTAAATTTATAGTCAGGTGGAGAAACTAAAAAGGCCTGAAACATAAAAAAAATGACAAGATAATTTGTTTACTTATAATTATTTGTTTACTGATAATTTGCGCTTTCCTATGAGAGACAGGTGGAGATGAGAGTCGCCAAGCTCCCATAAGAAAGTCACATTTAAACAAAGCGTGATGTCATGATGTCGTTAACGATAAGTGGTTATTGCTCATGGTATCTAGTAAAGTGATTAGACTCAGGCAACACGTCATGACCTCCAGGGTTATTCTACAGGCCTTGGTCCTAGGTAGCCAATGATTTTCACTGTGTTTCTCTAGTGTCGTGAAAGTTATTGTTTCGTAATAAACAGCCCCTTTATAGCTTCACAGTTGCCGACTTGCACAGCTGCCCATATTTCTTTGCTACTCCCGGTTCCTATGTAGTTATGACACATTCCTTTTCGGTTAGGTACACTGAAAATTGTCTTTACTATCTGCCTGTACGTGTATACAAACTGCATGGATGCCGGGGGGATCGCGCAAGTTTTACTTGCAGTATTTTTAGGTGTTGATGTGGTACTTGTGCACGAAGTTCATATATGGGCCTTATTCACGAGTTGGCCATTTTTGTCGAGTTCCCTGAATGTATTTCATTAATTGTTAGCTGTTGAATGGGATGGCGCCAGACTATTTATGCAGGCATAAGGCAGTCTTAGGCCGTGTCCGAAACAGGCTTCCAGAGCTATTTTCAATGGGCGCAGACCTAGACCTAGCTCTAGACAGTTGATTCGGATGCAGCCTTATTTTACTGTCATTTTTTGTTTTTAAATCTGGCTTTAAACATTAGGGAACGTTTAATTACAAATTTGAAATTATTCATTGAAGCAGACTGGAATTAATTAGAAATTAACTTGCTTTCATTTCTCTTCGCAAGTTCCAAAAATCAAGATTTGACCTCACTCTCAATCCAATATGGCCGACTCGTGAATAAGGCCCATGCACCTTATTTCCGAACCATGAACCAGTCACTTCGGCAATGATCTGTTGTTGACATCTGATAATGTTAAATGATAATGACTCATGGCTATGTGGAGTGTCATGGCCTAGCGGTTAAGAGCACTGGACTCATGCTCTGGTGTTTCAGAGGCAACAGTGGCGTGGGTTCGAGACACTTGTGCCCTTAAGCAAGGCACTTAACCATTATTGCTTCATCCTTCGGATGGGACGTTAAGCCGGAGGTCCCGTGTGTTGTATAAGGCCTAACGCAGGTAAAAGAACCCAGTAACACTTATCGCTAAGAGCAGGGGTTTGCCTCAGTGTTTCTGGCCTCCTAGTTATGCTCCCTTGTGGAAGTCCTTAGGAAAAGAACCAACCAAGTACCAACCAAGTATGAAAGCAGTATAATATTGTATAACAATAATTCTTCTGTGCTTCAGGTGCTGCAGGGAATTTCCTCGTCCCTGCCAGCGGCCTGTCCTACAACGGCTTCAAGACAGTGATGGAGATTGACACTATGGGAACGTACAACACCTCCAAGGCTGTCTACGATAAGTACATGAGTGTACGTCTTAAGTCGGTCGATCATTCGGTTTTCAAGGGATTCAGTTTTGTGTATGAATGAATTTGAGATTAGTTTTTTCTATTTATTGTGTGTGAGACCTGCTGGGTATTTTTTTTTTGGTGACGTTGTCTTGTTTGTTTTTTTCGCTGACAGAAACATGGCGGTGTTATTATAAACATCAGCGCGACACTCGCCTACAGGGGTCAGCTCTTTCAGTTACATGCAGCGGCTGCCAAGGCAGCTGTTGGTAAGCACACAAAGTAAATGATTGTATTAAGTCCCAGAAATTATTAGGAGACTTGGCCAAAAAGAAAAGCAGAAAAAAAACCTGCTTGGTCCAAAAGATAGTGTCACCCTCCAAGCCTTTAACTGATTTTACAAATGAAAAAAAAAATGGAATATTGTGTGATTTGGACAGTGCCCTCATTAATCACATGGTGCATGCCCCCCCCCCCCCCACTTCCTGTAGTACTTGCAAACTGGGTTGAATTCAAAGTGTCTTGCATTGCAGAATCTATGACTAGGTCTAGCTCAGTTGGTAGAGCACCGGAATCACAATCCAAAGGTTGAAGTTTCAAACAAACCCTGCTCCAGTCAATTTCTTTGTTAAACTTTTTTTAAAAAAGCTTTTCATTTCTTTAAACCATACATTTAACAAGAATTGCCCAATTTATTAATCTCAGGTTAATTGTCCTTGTTTTTGTCCAGACTCCATGACGAAGACACTGTGCAATGAGTGGGGACCTCAGGGCATCCGTGTGGTGGGCATAGCTCCAGGACCTATTGCTGATACCGAGGGCATGAGAAGGCTGGGTAAGTCAGAGAATTCCGCAAAATTCCGCACTTAACGATCACCATTCTACAGTGCTAGCAGCAAAATTCTGCGCTATCCCAGTAAGCAGAATCGTTTGTCACAGGATGTACTCGTGCGCAAAAGCCAAAATTCCTCGCTAACCCGTGACTAGGGGTTAGGGGTTTAGGCCAAGGATAAGGAGTAGCTATACACAATCAAAATTTTCAAAATTGATTTCATGGTTAGGTAGTTATTTCAAAGATAGTCAGACAGACACTTTTTGGGACATACTGTATTAGGCCCCTCCCACTGCACATGTGAGAAACAACATGTAGGCCTATCCGAAGCTAAACTGCATGATCTATAAGGTGTCATATGCAACTGCATGCACGGCAGACATTTTGTGGACATCAATGATGACTGTACTTAACATTATGGGTGAGACTCGATATGGATCTGTTGGTTGTTTGGTCAGGCAATCTGGTGAACATTGGTTGGTTGTCAATTAATTAGGTTTTGCCCTTCACCGACGTATAAACACTGTACACACAGTGTTACCTCTCCTGCTTTCTAGTGCAGATGTCTTACCACTTGACCACCGAGCAAAGAATTTAACAAAAACTCAAACCCAATGTCGGTTGACTGGTTCGAATCTGATGTACATAGTGGCGGGTACCGCATTATTAACTATTCATATGATGGGAGTTTTGCGTCAGGGTGATGTAAATCAAATTAGGTTTTGCCCTTCACCAACGTTGGTTAACATCATTGCTTTCTCAGTTTTGGTTGGTTAACATTATTGCTTTCTCAAATTTTTTTTTATTGTTGGTCGACTAATCGCAGGTAATTAACTGATTGTTCATTTACTGGTCAGCCAGCTACTTATTTAACCGGTTGCTGACAAACTGGTTGACGGACTAGTCAGTTGGGTATAATGATTGGCAGCATAACCCTGATAGGCTGGATCATATACTTCAAGTAAATGATGTGCATTCCAGGGGATCAGAATTCACAAAATCTTAACAAAAATATACATTGTGTTGGAATTGTGCACATTTGCACCACAAAAATTTGCCTCGGATGTCAAAACTTTGCATTCGCGTTCACTTTCATGCCAAGTATGAGCCAGCCTTAAGACTGGGACTTTACAATATGACTTTTCTCAGGAGGTGTCTCTCATGGTAAGCAAGCACTGGAGAAGCGGGCACATGGCATCCCACTTCAACGCTATGGGACCAAGCGTGAAATCGCCGACTGTGCCGTCTTTGTGGCCAGCCATGCCGCTAGCTACATCTCGGGGCATACCATTGTTGTGGACGGGGGGAGTTGGATGACGGGGGATAATAACATGGAGGCCATGAGGAGAAGGGTGCCTGATGCAAAATTGTAGATTTGGGGTGGGTACAAGTTGGGTACGTTCCGATAAATCCTTTCAGTATAACTGTCAAGTGAGTCTTGTTATAATTGGCTATAAGCCAGGGTTCGGCTTTAGGGGTAGCCCGCAAAATGTTAGTCAAAACAGCGGCGGGCTAGTCAAACTATTCCTTGAGTAGCCCGGCTGGCGAGTCAAAAATTGTTGGGCTACGGCAAAGATGAAAGGATAGGAAGAAATCATTAAATTCACAAAGCAAACCTGTATCAATTTGTGTCTAATTTTTTAACTGTTTAGGGTTAATTATTAGATCGGTTTATTAAAAACATTGACAAGATTGCCTCAGGATGCACGTTTTACATGTATGTACATAGATGTTTATTAGACCATTAGACACTCTATAAAAGAAAAACATACAAACCAGTGAAAATGTCCAGGGGCTAGTTAAGAGTCTTTTTCAGTAGCCTGGCTGGCTAGTGAAAATAAAAGTTAAGGTCTAATCCTGTAAGCGCTGAAAACATGAAGCAAAGACTGGTAACCGGGCTTGTAATGTCATGCCCTGTATATCTGATTTTGACTGGTTCTCACTTCTCAGCAGATTTTTGCTAATAAGCACCTGAATTTTTTCTTCTGCTTAACTTGTGTCAATCATGTCCTACATTATTGATTCTGCATCTGGGATAGCTAAGGTTTTGTGTACAGTAGCATTTGAAAGGTATGATTTAGGTGAAGTATATGCAGCGGCGTAGCCATGGTTCTCACTATATAGGGGCGAGGGGCTGGATGTTACGGGGGGGGGGGGGGGGGGGGAACATGTGACATGTGACAGTTGACATGGTCACCTTTTGGTCTAACAAATTTCAAATGGGGGGGGGGGGCACTGGAGGATCGACTTTTTTATAGAGGGCGTGCCCCCTCCACCCCCCCCCCCCCCTCGGCTACACCGCTGAGTACTGACTTCTATACAGAATTAAGGTGTGAAATGGGAAAACCTTTCACTAAGATCTTGATGTTAGTATCTCAATTTTAGGAACTCCCCCCCCCCCCAACATTTCCCCCCTCCGCAGTTTGAACCCTGGATCTTCCAAGTACCTAACACATGTTATACACAAAGCTGTGAGATATGCCTTACTGAAATAACTGGTACCTATTTCAAACATTTCACAGGTGGTGGTGCAATGGGCAAGCAAGGGTTGGACCAGCTAGCACAGAACCTTCCCCTTCAGCGGGTGGGAACGAAACGCGACATTGCCGAATGCGCCGTCTTTGTGGCCAGCCCAGCCGCCAGCTACATCTCGGGGCATACCATGGTCGTGGACGGGGGGAGCTGGATGACTGACGACAACAATCTCGAGGCTATGGGGAAAAGATTTATGGCTAGTGCCAAATTGTAAAACTGATCCTGAGAATTAAAATCCCACAGTACTATAAAATTCCCTGTACTGGGGTCTCGGATAGATTTTAAAGATGGCTGAATAAAAATGTGGAATGAACGGACGATTTGAACAAAATTTGGACTTATAAAGTTTGAAAGATAAGAATCGTTTTGATGTATTACTACTTTGAATAAGGCAGGATTTGAATGTCAATCATTAAAACACTGAAAATTATATTGTACTTAAGAAGGTTTTGAGTGAGTCTACATATGGCAATTCTTAGCTGAGGGTGACTACAGGACTGATAATTGAAAAATCAATCAGTCATAACATGAAGGCTTGGAAGTTTTCACATGTGTGATGTGGTATGTCAAAATCAGGCAGAATTATGGGCAGAGCTGCAGAATGACATGGGGGTGATTTTCAGCGATTTTGAGATTTTCTATAAATTTGTGATGCTACTACTGTTTAAAATGTTCTGTGAAAGTTTCAAAGTAAAATTTAGACAGTGTTTTTTAAAACACCTTCAGGGAGGCATGTCATGCCACAAAATGATGCTTTGTTCAAGGCTTTGTTCTGAAAATGATGCAAAATTAGCGTGACATTTCGAGAAGTTCAATTTTAAAATGTAATAACGTTGCTTTGGAATATCCAATTTAAAAAAACAAAGCCGCGTTTGAAAGAGCATGGTCTATATTTTACTGATATTGCAATAACTCAAATTGACTTCTTGCCCAAAAGTGCCTGATTTTGACGTACCACGTCTCATATCTTAAAATGCACTAATTAAGAATTTGAATTATTGTTTTTTATTGGAAAGGCTATTTACATATAGTCATTTGCATCTTGGAATGACAAAGTGGAATATCATTTGAAGCTGATGTATTTAAATTTATTTTTTTATAAATTAAACCATAATATGTATATTGGATAAATTAAGTATGAACATTATTCAGGTCTAGATAAATGATTACTGAATTGCCGAATTGTTTTTCTAACTCTGAGAAATCGTACTGAGACTGTCTGCATCAAAAAATTGCATCATTTTATAAATGATATTTTATAAATTTGCAGATTTGGCTCATTTAAATATATCTTTTAAGTTTGTTTTTATAAATGTACTATTTGAACATTCCAATGAAACGTGTGTATATTTGGGGTCAGTAAATTTGAATCTTTTTTTTTGTTAGCAGTAGAAGTAGTCTGAGTATCTCCTGTTCTCCATGGAGCCCTATGCAGGTTTATGCGACTAGTTTGTGATCAGGACTAAAACTGTGATTGGTCGATTCAGATGCAGTGTTTTTGAAATTCAACAGCCGGCGAGAATTTATCTACCAAACATAGACTTGAGCGCGATTGGCCCGGCTCTGAGAATCGTAACGTATCATTACGTAGTGTGTGACCGCAGACTTTTTTGCTCAATTCACAGCGTGTCTAGGTTGTATTATCCATGACGAGACCTGATATAGAAAGTGCCCGCTGATTGGTAAAAATCTAGAGGTCAAGAGGCAGTTGTCTTGCATAATTAATCAGCAAATTGGCTCACATATGAAAGACCCTCGCAAGGGTCTGTTACATAGACTACAATTAGAAGCAACGCAGTGAGGAAATTGTTTTATTATGCTTAAACAGTGAGCCTCAGATGTCTTTGTTATATTCGTGTTTATTTTCATGTTCATCTACTGATGATAAAAATATTAGATATTCAATTTTCAAGACTATTTAAGGGTTTCACGCCCCAAAGCACAGATATAAGAAATTTAAACAATGAATACATATAAATTTAGTCTGTAATGCTGGAAACTGAAACACAACCAGATGTGTTACAGTTCTCATACCCACACCTTCAAGCAGATCTTAGTAAAATATTTCTGTATAACATGACTAACAAAACTTTTAAGAATAAAATAACCGTTTTAACAATTCACCTTTACGGCTGTGCATCGGAACTGGGTACCCGATCACTCGACTGTTGATGTCAGAAACCGGTTCCAGATTATGGAATCGAGTACCCATAACCAACTTTACAAGTTACTTAGTAACTTCTCAGACAATGAAAAAGAAAGGTTTTGAATGTCATATACTGGGAGTTTTCAAAATGAAAAACAAGGCTACATGGAAAAACAAAACAGATTCATGTTTATGACGCTTTCGAAAATCCAATTTACACTGTGAAGCTTAAGAGCTCACTGTACACACTTGTATTTTTCTGTATTGACACCCCAATGTTGTACTATTATCATGCGGACCTCTATGAATGATGTGAACAGCAGCTTCCAAGATTTAAATTTTGAGATTGGTTTCTTTAATTGATCAATCGGGTACCCATTATTACACACCCCTATTCAACCTATAAATTCTATCTACCAATAGATCTCTCTCATAGGACGCCATCTTTGTAGGAACATAACTGTGTATTCAACGCCATCAGGTGCTTGTGCACGCAGTTTGCAAAATGTTCTAAACACGCGCGTATGCAGCTCAAAATTTCTTCGAAATAGGGCGCAGCTGATGCGCGTCATGACAATTTAACGCACAAAATGCCAATGCACGTGGCAATCTGTAGGAGGTGACGTCATTTGAGAGAGACTTGTAAATGTAATCTTCAAAACAAAACTGCGGAATTTGGCAACTGATAAATCAAGTAAAGTAAAGACAGTAAAAGAGTCAAGTTTTATTGCCCCGCCCCCAAAAATTAAAACCTTTAATCCATTACCACCTGTACGCATTGTAAAACATTGTGTTGATTCACTATTAAATGAATCCATAAAAACATCAAGTGCAGGGGTGGTTTGGGGCGTTACAGGGAGTAATAGGCAGGGGGGTTTGGGGTGGTACAGGGACTAACGAGTTAATTTCTTTAAAGTTATTTAAAAGATAGAGTAGACCATTTGTCATTTGTGCCCTTTTTTTGGTTCGAAACGAAAGTGCACTAAATCAAAAGCCGGGTGTTTAACAACTAACCTGATGAAGCGTTATCTCTGTGAATGCTGTACATTTTGAGAAAACCCAATATTCTGGATCCCGATTTCAATTCAAAAGTAGCTGAGTCATGACACAATCCCAAAATCGGTATTTGGGACATGATTCTCATTCAGCCGGTTGTTGCTACGTGATGTCACACAGTGCATCCTCCAAAATCAGCCACACATTACGCCATATAGCCCCAACCCTGCAAATACTCCATTTTGCAAGGAGGATTTTGGAGGATTTGGGAAGGTTAGGGTCAATGAACAAAAATCGAATTTATTGAAGAGCACATTTACAATTAATATTGTTTTGTTTTTCATCATACATGTACAAGCACGCGTTGCATGATTCATTGCAAAAGGTTCAATAACATGATTAAGAATTCACTGGATGTTAACAACAACTGTTTTAACTTTTTTCTTCAAGAGACTGTCAATATCAATGGATGGGTGGTACTCGCCCTATAGTTGCATTGCAACTTTGCCTTGCAATTGGAAGGGGTAAATAGCACAACAAAACGCACATTTTCTCAGATAAGTTGCATGACGACTGTACAGGGTGACTAACCCTAAAAAAAAATGCAACCCTGAAACATTTGCCTTTTGCCAAAAACATGATGTTCTGAATATCAATTTAAAGCCGAGAATTTTTTCTTTCAAATTCTGGGAAAAAAATTCATGACAACAGCACATTAGGTTGCTGAGAAAATGCTAATTATCGTTTTGGTGCATTCCAATGGCATTACCACAGTTAAGGGATTTACACTGTACCTATTTGTGCATGAAATACATGTAGCGCATTGTGTCCTAATCCTTACAAACAACAAGGCACGTAATATGACAACAGAACCAATGAATTGATGGAAATACCTATTATTTTCCACCAAAACAGGTATCTTATCATTTTTAGTCCTATGAAACCTTTTCAGCATCACAAATCTGTCAAAATATTAAAGAAATTGCACAAATGGAAGACCTCTTCAACTGACTGTTTCTTAACTGTGATAATGCCATTGGTAATGCCAGGTTTTCATGATTTTTTTTCGTTATTTGGAAGAAAAAACTCTCAGCTTTAATCTGATATCCAAAACATAAAAATTCACAGATCACGTTTTGGAAAAAAGGGCACATGTTTCAGGGTTCCATATTTTTTGGGTCGCCCTGTACAGCACAAAAAAAAAAACACCTATAAAATAACCACAAGTACATTTCAGTAATATTTTAGTCCGTTTACCTCACCTGTAAAATAAAATTCAACAATTAAATATCAATTTTACAATAAACAATTTCAGCTAATTTAAACATGAATTCCTCAAACCTCAAATCATGGAGATTTACAAATTACAAAAAGTACATAATCTGCAAGCTCTTTCCTACAGGATGGAAGTCTGTTTCTACGGGGGCGAAATGCAGTTTTGAATTTCAAACTCAACTTAGCTCAGTCATCCGGTAAGCAAAGTAATATATATTTCATTAAGTAAACAACATTGGCACTCTATGAGGCCAAACAAAAAATAGTTCTGCTATGAGCAAAAAACACCCAAACCCCAATTTCTACTTTTACCCTTGACTACACGCAGACACCTCCATATGATCTTGCACACAAAAATTGGAGAAAAAAAAGATTCCCAACTTACCTACCCTATTTTCGAATGCCATGTAATCCGAAGCAGAACTATTAATTTAATTTTGGCCCGAATTGAAGTCATGTTCACTTCATGACTATTGGTAAAAAGTACATGGGGAAAAAACATAAGTTTAACAAAACAAATTCAATTTTCTGTTCAACACAACAAAACTGAATGAGTTTATGATTCAGCCTGTGACGGTGCAGATACTGCACAATGTACTAGAGTATAGATTCTACAAAACTTCACTGACAACTCCCTTTAACATGGTTTCATCTTTACACCTTTGGCCTTGAATGAAAACTAGAGTAAGAAAATTCACTCTCATCTTAGTAGTGTACATGTAGTGTGAAGCAATCACCTTCCAACAAAGGTTTTGGGATTACAAAAAAGTACCATGCAAGCCTAGTTGAAAGTGAGGTGCCACTATCGAGGTTGGATACCTTCTACAGCCAAACTTTTAAGCAATGAGCCAACTATTTCGGAGTTGCGCATTTCTCTTGTTCCACAGCCGACTTGGCTTTCTCCCGGAGTAACAGGAGGTACTCACAAAAGTCCCGGGCCGCGCCCCGGCCGCCAGCAAGCTTGGAGACAAACTGTACCGCTGTTTGGACCGGCGCTTGTGCGTCGGCGGGGCAACCGCTGACCCCACAGCGCTTCAGGCATTCAAAGTCTGGCGTGTCACACCCTGCAATGAGACAAGTAAATCAAATCAAACATGCCTTTCTGGTCATTGTAAGGCTTTCAAAATTATCTTAATGTTTCAAACATGAAAAATACGGTAATGTTTCTCCAATGGTTATAACTCTTTTGCTACTTCTTAAACATCATAAAACCTGTTCTACATTTTGATCAGTTGTAGGCTATAGATGAAGTGAAAAAATGATGCAGTTCTGTTTTCAAAGGTTAAAGACCATGGACAGTTATAACATACTTAGGCCTACTGCAAAACACTCCAGAGGCCCATAATATCGACGCAGCACACACATTTTCACTGGGGCGCTTTGCTTACAAAGTTTGAAAGGTGCGGCACGCTGTTGTAGCTAGCAAATGTAAAACTTGATCAGCGAATTTTTAATACTTGAATACTAATTTATTCAGTAATGGACAGCCCTACACTTGACGACTTGTGAGGACTTGTGCACGAGGGCTTGTGAGGACATGTGAGGACTTGTGTGGACTTTTAAGACTTTTGTGAAGACTTGGGTGCACTCATGTGCACTTGTAGACTTTTGAGGAGTTGTAAGGATGTATGAGGACTTGTGAAGACATGCGAAGACTTATGAGGATTGTGAAGACATGTGAGGACTTTGAGGACTTGTGAGGATCTGTGTGGACTTGTGAGGACCTGTGAAGAATTGTGAGGACTTGTGTGAACTTGTGAGGACTTGCAAAGACCTTTGAGTATGTGCGAGGATGTATGAGGACTTGTTTGGGCTTGTGAAGATCTGTGAGGACTTAAGAGGATTGAGAAGAACTGTGAGACATGAGGACTTTGAGGACATGGAGGACATGGATAATTGTGAGGACTTGTGTGAACTTGTTAGGAACTTGTAATGACCTCTGAGGATGTTTGAGGACTTGTGTGGACTTGCGAGGTTTGTGAGGACTTGTGAGGAATTGTGTCGATGTGTGAGGACTTTTGTCAGGACTTGTGTCTATGTGTGAGGACTTTTGTCAGGATGTGATGGATTTGTCTGCAAAACTAGATGGAGATAGGTTCCTTGCAATAAAATGCCAAGTTAGGGTCTGGGAAGGTTGGAGTTAACTTACCCATAATAGCAATGTCCAGCCAGTCCAGCTGCAACTCTTTTCTCCACTCTTCCAAGACGGCTAATTTGTCCTTGCATCCCATGGTCAAAGGCAGATTCAGCTTGTCTGCGTATTTCTGGTGAGTTATGCTCTGTTCACCTGCAGAAGAAAGAAAACAATGACTTCAAATCCACCAGCTCAAGGGGAATAGGGGAAAAAACACAGGAATAATTATGATAGTTATACAAACGTATTGTAAATATCTTGTAATCCACACATAACTAGCTCTGCTTCAATGGGATTCAATGCATGACTAATAATTGATTTTACTTCACAGAGATTTTTTTACTACATTCAACTTTTTTCACAATGACTCCGAGCGTACTGACAAAAGTTTCCCTGAACCACTTTGACATTTGAAAATTCAAAATGAATTGTGGCTTCAGACAACTACTTACAGCTCAGGATTCGGACTGCCATTCCCTTTTGTATTAATTCCTGGATGCCAATGGAATCGCTGAAGTTGTATGAACGAAACTCATCGCCTGCCAAAGAGAAAAAGTCAAGATACAATATGCTACAATACTTAAGCACATTTTTAATAAGAAAGAAGAAAAAAATAGGGGTGTAAGTGGGTACAAGATATATATCGGATGCCAAATATTCATTTGTTGTCAAAAACATAACCTTGTGTAAAAAACCCAAAATTTTGATCAATTTAAGCATCTGTACCGCGGACGTTACACTTTATTTACGTGTGTACTTTTCCAGTGTTGTAGTACTCATACTCGAAATGGTACTCAATACTACTGGAGTACTCGTACTCAAATGTCAAAGTACTTGTACTCGAAATGATGGTACTCGTTCTCGGGCAGCAAAGTACTCGTACTCGACATATCAAAATTGTACTCGATCATCAAAGTACTCTTACTCGAAAAGCAGTACTAACAAAAAAAATGGTTTAGCTTGACTTACCACGGCCTTATTTTATTATCGATACTTTCAGTTGGAAATGGTTGATTGGCTTGCAGAGAAATGAAAGTTTCCTGATTTTTCTCTGTGCACGTCCGGACAAACACATTTAACAGCTAGCCGTGAGTGGGTCTGTATATCGGTCTGACTGGGCCTGGGCGCACAATGAAGCATTTGCCGTATGGCTGCATTGGGAAATAGAAGTACTCGTACTCGTACTCGGAATACAAGCACTCGTACTCGGAAGTACAAGCACTCATACTCGGTTAACTAAGTACTCGGCAGTACTCGGTACTCCGAATAAAGTACTCGACTGCAACACTGCTCTATGGGAGCCTGGCGGGGGCCCGACAGTTCGTAGCTCCCTGGTTCCTCGTTCGCTTATCTATAGCAGCTTACCGGCAGAGGTGATGTGTAACATGTTGTCGGTCAGAACACCGTCTGCTGCAAAGACCACGAGTCGTACCCCTTGCGGTTTCTTCTTGCCAAAGTAACCAAACTTGATGACCCGCTGCTCCGCGATTGGCCAGTCAACGTCGGTGTCGATGTCAATACTGTACTCTGGCCCCATTTCAAAATAGCCAACCCTGGTAGTTAAAACAACGCAAGGCAAGAAGGCAAGCCCAAGTTATCAACTGCTCATGGTTTACATGATACCAAGAGTAACATTTTCATGTTTAAGTATAACCTTTGAAGACACCTCATGCATTTTTTTATGAACCAAACGCTCTTCTTAATATACATTTATTCCAAATTTTACCAAAGTAAAAATTGAATTGTCCACACTGATGGATGTTTTGCTGATGATAATTTACAGTGCTTTTTTGCACAATTTGAAAAGTAAAATTGTTATTTAAATGTATAAATTTAGTTGTTAATGTTTATATGTTGACATAGGCGTGTGTACTTTCATTTATACTCATACATGCAGATGTAGGAGTCCTTTTCAAGCATGCATAAGTATGCTAAAAATTAACAAGTGAGCGCACACAATTTCACGTTTTGCCAAGGGCAATCAAATTGGTCCAAAACAGAATATTGGAAACTGAGGTATTTTTTTGCCATTTCAAATTGCCCTGAATATTTTTTGCCAACTTTTTCTTCCCTACTTTATTACTTTACCTTCCTCCCTGGAAGAGCCCGCTCATGAGCAGTTCCCGAGTTGCAAAATAAACGGCTCCATTTTCGCAGAGATGACCGGCCCAGTCCTGCCGCCGCGGCCTCTTGGCGGGATTGAAGTTTTCTGCCTCTGTCTGCTCACCTTCAAAACACAAATTACGAAAGAAAAATAGCCACTTGGTCAACATTCATGCCCTAAAATGACAAACAACTACGTTGCAAAGGAAGTCACAATAGACAGGAACATGTGTAGTAGCCAAACAGGTAGAGTTAGCCATGAAAACACAGGTAATAATAATAACAGATCGTGTAAAAGTCGCCAGGCCGTGCTCACTTTTTCATGTGAACGTCTTGTACCAAACACTGACCAGTCTAGTCACAGACTCCCGTGTTTAAATTTACCCACTTGGTATCTATGCAATCGATTGTGATCGATGGTACTCCACAAAGAATGGCCAGAATGAAAAACTACAACATTTGGGCAATTCCATTGTTATGGGCGTTACACTCAGAGCAAAAAAAAAAATTCGAAACAACAAAGTACAATATTTGCAGTTCTGATTTGAAAATCACAGGCGTGTGGAAAAAAAACACACCTGGATTTTTCTAGGTATGTGTTTTTTCTAGGTGTGTGGTTTTCTGGGTGTGTGATCTGTGGTCTAGGGAAATTCAGGCGTGCAATTATTCGCACTTCTCAGGAAGCTTTTAGGTGTGCGATGGTGTGGGGGTGTGATCGCACGCCTCAAATCAGAAGGACTGTATTTGCAATGATAGAAATATATTTGGTACAACTCTAGCTTAGGCCTTAATGTACAACATGACATGGTCAATGTAAAGCGCTGTAAACTACCGCCATGGAGTGTTACGTTTTGAAATGTAGATTTTGATTTTCAGTACACATTGATAAAAATCTGTGAATTTTCTTGCAAGAATTTAAAGGGGCACTAGGTCCTGAAATCCCTAAAAAATGTCATGTTTTGGATTGTTTACTTATCCTATTGCAAACATCTGGTTGAAAGGAAACCCAACCTAATGTATTACTGTTCCTGAGAAAAGATGAGAAAAACCCGCTTGTTTACATCGGACACAAAGGAGTACGGTACGAATACGTTTTTTCGTGTCGCTCTCAGTGTACGATATACATGTTGTGTGTCTCGGGAACAGCGGTGACCAATCACCAATGCAAAAAAAAAGTGGTTTTACGAATGAAATCACAACTAGCATCAAAACAGCTCGAATTTATACAGAATAAATTTTACACGCATAATACAGAAATAACTCAAAAAACGCCCAGTTTTGAAAGGATAGTTGTGTGGATGTTTATATCCTACTTCGAGGAGTCCTCGATTTGGTTCCTGTCCTCGATACATCGATGATGTTGCATGTGTGTCTCCACAATTTACACCATAAACAAACGCACTGTTACGTACTGGGAAAATGCAAACATGTAACAGCGCTAACATTATTCAATTAAAACTGGGTGTTTATTTGTTTTGCATATGCTGTGTACAGCAAAGTCCTGAAGGATCTAGTATGGAAAACTGAATCCACACAAGACTGGACAATTAACAATCCCTTTCAATAACAGAAATCACAACCAGATGTTCTAAATAGCAGCTCAAAGTGTAGCTTGCATGCTATGCAAACGGATGTTATTGATTCTTTATAAAGGTATCTATAAAGGAAATCCAATGCATTTTTGCAGTGTCACTGAATATACCCACAGTGGTGAAATACGTATGACCATGTGTACCATTATTAAATTTTAGAATATATGTATGAGTGTGTGTTGGGGAGGGTTGATTTTACATAGGTTTTCCTCTATTTCATAGTTTAGGCCCTATATTATGTAATGTTTATATTATGTTATGTATATCGGCGTAAGGGCAAAACCTAATTTGAAGAAAAATATTATAATGAATGTTATATTATATTGAAAAACTTTTTTTTTGGTGAAACAAATATTTGTATTTGCAAGCTTTCAAGCAGACCCAGGTGAAAAAGTAGTAGAGCAGTAGGATCAAAATTTCCAAACAAAAACAGGACAAAAGTAGGACTTTGGAGGACAAAAGTAGATAAAAGTAGGACTTTTGCGAGCTTTCAGGAGTACTTTTCGTTGTCCACAGGAACTATAAGCCTCATTTGGCATGTGCTGTACTCACAACACTTGTGCTCCACCCTCAACTAATCTCTGGGAAGTAAAGTTGGCCGTGGGGGGGGGGGGGGTTGCAGAAGGGCTATCAAGTGGAAAAATGGCCTTATTTGAGAAAACTGCAGTCACTGCGGGGGGGGGGGGGGGGGGGGGGGGGCACCTCCTCCGCACCCCTGGATCCGCCACTTAAACACTGTGTAAACAGTGTTTTAACAATGATGTCGGTGAAAGACAATATTACCAATATTGAATGTACATGTCCCTGACGCAAAATGTCTTTGTATAAATAGTGGTCACACAAGAGCACTAAGAAGCTTTCTTCTCTCCAAGGCTTTTGAAAGCTGACATACCTGGCTTTTTCACCTCTTTCCATCGGAGGAGATGATTGCGTGAGACGGCGAACACCGAATCGTAGCCTCCTTCCCTGACCATACGAGCGGGGCCCTGTAGGTGCCATGGCTGGAGGCAAGGCGACGTGCACTGAATCTGCCCAATTAGTTCAATTTCTGTTAGACGGGGGAGAAACAGATACAGTCGACTCTCGTTAATACAAACTCAGCCAGACCCAGGGTGACTGTAAGGTCATGACCAAATCCTGCTAAAGTCACTTCAAAAAATCCGTCAGATTTATCAACAATCTGCCAAATTCCCCAGAATTACTCGCAATGCACTATAAACATTTCATATCACATGCAGATGTTGTAATATTCCCTTAATTAATGTTAGAATTACATTATAAACAAACTATAGTTACAAAACATAAAGATGTTATGAAAATGCGTAAACTTCAGGCAAAATGCGGTTGCGTCAAGACGAAAGTCTGGTTTTCAGTGAACCTCAGCACCTAGACCAGGTAACCTATCCAATTTTGCAAGGGGTTGTTTGAAAAGATTGAAGCTTTTTTAGACCTTTTTTCCCATTTTTTAAAAAATTTGCTTTGTTTTTTTCTGTCAAACAACCATTTTTGCGGAATTCTGCCAGGAATCTGCCAAAAAAATCCATTCTGTCAAATTTTCTGTCAAACTCGTTTTTTTATAAAAAAAATCTGTCAAATTTAGCCGAAAATCGGCTAAAACGGTCACTATGGCCAGACCTAGCCCAAATGTACGTTATACAGGGCGTCCCCCCCAAAAAGTCACTCTGGAGGGTATACAGATTTCTCACAATTTATGAAAAAAATATTTCAAATGCAATTATAGAATTGATAAGCCCAAACATTTTTCTTTTTTCTGTGAAGTTTTGTTAGATTCAGTTCAATGGTTTTGAAACAAAGGCTATTTAATGTAACACTAGTTTATATGCTCCATTCCAAGTTTTACAATACAGGGCCCCCCCCCCCCCCCAAAAAAAATGTTCCTCTTAGGTTGTAGAAGAATTTAAAAAAAAAAGAAGATGTTATTTTACTTTTCTTACAAAATTGTGAAGCATATTTATTGTTGGGCCTACTATTTTCTGTAAAAAATTTGCATTGAGTTCGGTTCACTCGAAATGTTTAATTTTTATAATTGAGGAATCATATCACAATTGTGTCAGATTAGCGTCACAATATATCTCCTGTTTGTGTTTTTTTTTTTCTATGTGTTTAACGTTCGCTGTATAATGAAATAAAAGTCGGGTGGCAATTTGTGGTTGTGACTCAAACTAAAAACATCGCGAAATGTCAAGCGACGTCGCTTTGCGCTCTGCCTTTCCTAGAATTTGCGGTCTCCCCCAATGTAAAACCTCAAAAGAACCTGTCCATTCTGGACAAACTCTCAGTGCTGAGATTTATTTTAAAGGGAAGATACAACATCTGCAAACATCATAAAACGAAATGATCGAATCATCACGAAAGACCATACTGGATTGTTAGGGATGACAGTCTAAAGCATCCTGTAAAATCGTGGCTCCTGGTGCGCTGACATTTTCAAGAAAATTTGCATTTTTCCAACGCTGGTCGGCCGACCAGCGTTGGAGAAAACTTGCTCTTTTTCAAAAACTGCTCCGAAATTTTCATATTTAGGTGTTCCGCATTTTCTTTGCAATTGATTACACACATTCCCTTATACATTCCCTTTAAAAAGTTTGAGCAATATGCTCCAGAGAAAACCGTGGAAAATTGGGACTTTTGGGGTTTTTTTAAATCAAAGTGTTATCTTTATGGTCTTTAACTTTTTACATGGGATAATCAATAAATATATCAAATATTCTCGATATTGGATTTCCGATATATCATTTAATGAAAATTCTGATATCGACGGTGAGTAGTCTAGTGGGAGAGGTGACTCGAATGAATTTTACTACCTGGATGAAATTTCAAAAATTCTTGTACAGTCTCAATGGATGTGGAGGCATCATGTGACACTTCCGCGGACCTCCGATGCACCTTGGCACCCCACTCCTCCGAGATGCGAGCTATCTCATCATGATCAGTGGAGACCCACACTTCGTCAAATTCTGTACAAATAAAAAAGGATCAATTAACTCATTAGCACTTAATGTACTACATTGTATCACACTGTGTTTATTCACTGAAGAATCAATCAAACATGGAGTGCTCAAAGGTTGCAGGCGGTTACAATGAGTAATAGGCATGGCAATTTCTGGCGCTACTAAAGGCTTAAATGGATAAAAAACAATTTAAATTCCTCTTGACAATAATTTAATAACCGTTATGAGTAGCATGTGTGAGTTAGCTTCGTTTATAAATATGTGACAATTCCACTCAAAACTTGATTAATTTCACAATTGATGATGTTAAATTCCTCTCTAAAATAACTACATGGGCTGATGCATTCAGGCATGTATGCATGTGATGTGACACTTTTTCGAGAACACTGCTCACCCAAATCTCCTTTAATAAGGTTTGCTTTAAAAAGTTTTAGAGAGAAAAAAACAAATATGACATTTCATAGTTCATTTTAAAGAGAAAGATATTGTGCTCTGGGTTATCATGGTCATATAGTTATCACTTTGACTTAGGCCTATCAATCATTATCAATCAGAACTCAATAATAAGGGCCAAATCGTAAGATCATGAATATTCAAAAATAAATTAGCTCGCTTGACAGACTTCGACACCGTACCAGATCGGGCCGGGCACAGACATGACAGAGCCCCGCAAAATTTGACAGACACCCCGCTCAGTCATGTCAGTGTGGAGCGGTTGAGCTGTCTGGGTCTTTGTTGACAAGCACTCATGGTAATTTGCCTAGCCACATAGCCTACATAATGTTATATTTACAAGAAAAAAATAATTACTATGAATATATAAAGTTACTATAAAAAAATAATAGCATGTCATTTTATACCTCCCGAATCTACGGCTGATCGGAGGACCCAAGAAATCAGTGGTGACCAGCCAGCAACTTGATGTTCTTCAGCTTGATGCCCTTGCTTCCGCCTCTTGCAAGAATCAGTGCTGCGAATTTGCCCTTTCTCCTCGATGTCGATGAATCGGTTTCCGTCATCTTTTGGTTTGTTTTGCCTATTTGCAGTATACAATGCGACTACAAGTACGAGGCTGTGGGAACTTCAGTTGAAAAATGATGAGCCAACTTGCAGCGATCGATCTATCGTAAATAATAATGTAAACATACCACATGCACAATATTTTGCCCACGACTGGCACGAGTAAAAAAACCGGGCTCAAGGTAGCGGCGGATTTGGCCGGATGTCTGGCTGCGTATTCAGCGAGTTATTCAGCCGCGCATTCACCAAAATTAAAAAGTGTATAATACATGCGGCAAAAGGGGATCCATTTAATCAACGAATTTTCCATAATAAACGGGCAAATAACAATATTTTAAGCAACCGTTTAAAAGCAACAATTTTTGACGCAATAATTACTATTAAATTAGCTGCATGATGGGAATCGTGACATTTCGCGGTATTTTTCAACGCTTTTGGAGACGTTTGAAAGTAAATGCATCACTTCAGTGAAACAAAGTGTAATATACCCACACGTAATGTCAAAAACTCACAATTTTATTTCATCATCTACGAGATTATGTTACTGGGCACACTTCATTTTGGTACGGGCTTCAGCCGAACGCCAATTAGTGCCTAATTAGCCTGTTAAAGAGATCCCATATTCCCTGCACTATTAGAATGAGTTCTTTTCAACTGCGCATATCACTGCCCCTTTAAAACAAATTGTACCTCACATGTTGTCAAAATCTCACAATTGCATTTCGTAATCTTCGAGATCATGTTACTGTTCACACTTAATTTTGGTATTGGCTCCAGCCGAACACTAATTGGTGCATAATTAGCCCATTACAGTGACCGCATTTTCCATGCACTATTATAATTGGTTCTATTAGGCTGCGTATATTACTGCCTCTTTAAAACACTGTAGTGTTTGTTTTTGTTGCATTACTTTTTTTCTTCAACAGTTCTGTCAAATTTGAAACTATTGTGTCGTATATCACAGTCAATTATGGGACGCAATTTTAAATCAATATAATGTCTTTTTCATCAGTTATCGTCTCCACAAAGAGGGGTTTATTTTTGTTCCATTAAAAGTGACTCGAATTCGAATTGAATTTTTCGCGATTAATAAGCTGTATATTCTTTAAATCATATTAAATTTAATCTTCAAGGGTTCCCATTGATTTTCAAACCATTTGTGTCCTGTATCCCGAACAATTATTGAACCAAATTTCAATTCAGTGCACTGTGTCGTTCTTGAGTTATCGTCTCCACAAGGCGTGTTTTATTTTTGTTCACTTAATGCCAACTTCGTTTGGGCAGATCCTGATCCACGTTGACAGACGTCTTTACGGTGGTGACCAGTATTTGTGTAGCGCGCCCTCTTTTGGAAGAAATTGATGTTGGTAAAATGTACGGGAGTGCCCTTACACACTGTAGTATTTGTTTTTGTTGTATTAATTTTTTTCTTCAACAGTTTCTGTCAAATTTCAAATTTATTGTGTCGTATATCATCATTCAATTATGGGACGCAGTTTCAAATCGGTGCAATGTGTTTTTCTTGAGTTATCATCTCCAGAAAGAGTGCTTTCTTTTTATTCAACTAAAAGTGACTTGAATTCGGATTGAGTTTTTCGCGATTAATAAACTGTATTTTCTTTGAATCATTATAAATTTATTCTGCATAGTGTTCCCGTCGATTTTCAAAACGTTTGAGTCCTATATCCAGAACAATTATTGGACGAAATTTCAATTCAGTGCAATGTGTTTTTCTTGAGTTATCAGAGTGCTTTATTTTTGTTCACTTGAATTCAGATTGAATTTCAATAAACTGTATGTTCTTTAAAACAAAGTGTACCTCACATGCTGTCAAAGTCTCACAATTTTATTTCATGATCTTCGAGATCAAGTTACATGGCACACTACATTTTGGTATAAGCTTCAGCTAATTAGCCCGTTCAAGTTACCCCATTTCCCCGCACTGTTAGAATTGGTTTTTATTCGGCTGCGTATAATGACTGACTGCCTGGGGTCGCAGTAAAATGGGTCACTTTAACGGGCTAATAAGGCACCAATTAGTGTTCGGCTCGAGCCAATACCAAATTTAAATGTGAACAGTAATATGATCTCGTAGATTATGAAATTAAATTGTGAGTTTTTGACAACATGTGAGGTACACTTTGTTTTAAAGGGGCAGTGATAATTATGCGCAGTTGAAAAGAACGCATTCTAATTGTGCAGTAAAATAGGGTCACTTTAACGGGCTAATTAGGCACTAATTAGTTTTCAACTGAAGCTTATACCAAAATGAAGTGTGCCCAGTATAATGATCTCGTATATTAGGAAATAAAAATGCGAGTTTTTTTACAAAATGCACGTGGTACACTTTGTTTGAAATAGGCAGTGATATACGCAGCCGAATAGAACCAATTATTGTGCAGGGAAAATATGGTCACTTGAACGGGCTAATTAGCAGAGGTGGCAGCAAGTCATTTTTTTGCAAGTCCAAGTCAAGTCACAAGTCATTGTTTGCAAGTCCAAGTCAAGTCACAAGTCATTAGGTCCAGTCACAAGTCAAGTCACAAGTCATTTGGTCTAAAAACAAGTCAAGTCACAAGTATCTTTGTCCAAGAACACCTCAAGTTGCACATTATTTTGTCCAGCTGTAATAAGCTAAAAGAATTAACCTGGCGTGAACTTACGAGTTATTTGAACATGCCTCCTTTATTCCCCTTTTTCAATGTGTTGCAATTACTATTCTTGTAGTTTATCACATATCTGTCGGATATGAGCCCTTTGTATACTTTAATAAATTTACTTTACATTGTAAAAATAAATGTTGAGATGACCGTGAAAAAAAGACTTCCTCACTCGATTACATGTAGTATACTAACACTTTATTGTTCAATTTTCATGTATACTAAACGCCTACCAATGGGTTAGGCTATCCGGTATTTTACATGCAATTGATAAAGGCCTGCTTTCTTTTCATGAAAGGTTCCTTTCAAAGTTTGTTCAACCCATACATTAAGCAAGAGACAATTGGTCATTGAAAACTGTAGTTTGTTGTGACGGTCTTATTGAACACTTTTTAAACTAGTGGGAAACTATTCATTTTACTGGATTCAGTCACTGAGGTCTATTTTCTGGAATGAAAAAGCTAATTAAAAGTATAATAGCTTAATTCAACGGGTCGCTCGAGTAGCGTCTGACTTGGGTTGGTAACAAGTCATTTTTTGCAATCCCAAGTCAAGTCACAAGTCATTGTTTGCAAGTCCAAGTCAAGTCACAAGTCATTGTTTGCAAGTCCAAGTCAAGTCACAAGTCAAAGCTGGTATTTACAAGTCAAGTCACAAGTCACAAAAATAGCGACTCGAGTCCGACTCGAGTCTAAGTCACATGACTCGAGTCAGCAACTCTGCTAATTAGGCACCAATTAGTGTTCGGCTGAAGCCAATACCAAAATTCAGTGTGTCCAGTAACATGATCTCGTGGATTATGAAATAAAATTGCGAGTTTTTGACAACATGAGAGGTACACCTTGTTTTAAAGGGGTAGTGATCTTGAAAATAGATCACCTTATGCCGCATGTATTATAGATTTTTTGTCTTTTGGTGAATGCGCTGCTGAATCTGTGGCTGAATGCGCGGCCAGAAATCCGGCCAAATCCGCGGCTACCTTGAGCTTGGTTAGTAAAAAAAATATGGGTGGGCGGCTGGGTTAATAAAAGTCGTGTGTCCTTCTGTTTGTCATTTCCATAACGTGGGGCGCTTGTAAATAGAACCATACTACTATGAAAAGCTCAAAGCTATGGGCGGCCGATTTTGCATTTATTACATACAAATCACCCAAGTTTAGGGAGACTGATGTGACGTGAAAATGTCAGTGTACTCCCAAAATATGAGAGGATCAGTAAATGATTTGATTAATGGTGCATCTATATATCCGCCTTAGTTTCACCCATAGCTCTATGGTTTCACCAAACAAACAACTCCATAAAATAAACAATAAAAGGTGGTGTGGTACGAGAAACTATCACGAGAGAGCAGCTGGTAATTTCTGCGACGCATCAACTCTGCATTTTATACTTCTAGAAGTAGAAGTACATGTACATATAAATTATACTATTAACACTTCACACTTCTTTTACCCAGGGATCACCGTCGCCCCAAGCATATTCCTTCCTCCATGCCCCAAGTCACGATATGCTAGCATCATTGACAATGCTGCGAATCTGGGAATAGCAAACGGGAATCACTGAGATGCGGCCTTTTAATTAAAAATCTTCAACTTATTAACATCGGCCATCCCTAACCTGTCATAATGTGACGCAGTGCAATGAAGACCGGGTCCTCACACTGTTATTCCCTAATTACGGTCCAACGGAATCACATGAAAATCATTTCTTCAAAAGGGTTTCAGAGCGTCATATATTGCAAATTAGAAAAAGTCTGGAGTGTTTTCTAAAGTTTCCGTCTGTATTTGACGGAATACCTGGACGGGATTAGGCTAGAAGGGGTTGACTTTTTAACATGATTAACGTACGAGACACCTTTTTAAACTAAACCTTTGGACAGACATCGGGGCTTAAATCAGGCTCATTATTCATCACTAATTAACACGCCAGAAGTTTTTGTTGTGTGTGTGGAATAAGATGGCACTTTGACCATGCACTTTCGAGAACCGACGCAACGGTACCCAAGGGTTGAGGGAACATACCACGTGCGCGCGCCATCTTCGTGCGCGTATTTAGCCTTTGGTCAAAGCGCGCGTGTCTACCCGGACGCCTGACGCCCCAGATTCTGGCATGAAAAAAGACCAGTGCAAGTGGTGAAGCCAAGAGCGCTACCATCTCGTGGAGCTCATCATTATTCATTTGTTTTCAAGTAATATGAATCATGCATGTCTGCGGATACATAATGAACCAATCACGACGAGCAAGCCATTTTATTTTAGGTGATGCCCACGGTACGCTCGCGCGCGCAGGCCTCAAGGGCTCTTATTTTGAACGTTTAAAACACTAGATTGTTACGATCATATTATATTTATAGCTCCACGGTTTCTCACGCCACGCAAACTACTCTTGCTACACATCGTGAAAACTAATTGCACGAAATTTCAATTTAATCCATTTTGTATTTCTTAAGTAGTTCATCGGAAACGAGGTTGTTCTTTTTCTTCAATTCGTCACCGACACCACGAAGTAACACCCATCTACATACCAGTAAAAAACTAGCAATCGGAGAAAACGGCAACTAAAGTTGAACGCCTTCTAAAACAACACTTTGCGTCAAAACGACAGAGTTTTTTCAGTTGGGTTTCTCGTTGTGGACACTTGATGAATTGAATTTATTAAATCTGCTGTTTTTCACTCGTTTGTGTATTAAATAAACAAGAAATAAGAGAAAAAAGATGAGTGTTAGTTCGTGAAACCGAAAAAGCTGCGAAACTGTACATTTTCGTTTTCACGAAGTAACACTCTTCAATGTATTTAACACGAGGAAAGTGCAACTTCAGGTCAGCGCGCGCGCGCTCATGTAACTTGTTACAAGAAGAGTGTTACTTCGTGAAAACGTTTTTGCTCACTTATGAGCAGAGTGCGCGCCATGCATTGCAATGGAAAATGGAACTTGAGTGTTACTTCGTGAAAACGAAAATTGTCACTTTCGCGCAAAAGTTGCCATAGATACTTTGCGTAATTATTAAAGTAAAGCTCTTGAAGCTTTGAAACTTCGTGCAATGGTAGGCCTTGATGAATAATGTTTAAAAATCCAAAAAACTGAAAATCGAAAAAAATATGCTTTAACACGGTAGAGTGTTACTTCGTGGTGTCGGTGACGATTGTGCAGCATCCGTGTTGATGCGTTGCCGAGACCACTATTTATGTGGCGCGCCCTCTATTATAGTGGTCTCGATCTCCACCACCAAACCCGATTTGGGGCCAACAACTCAAGAAATACACGTTACATTAAAATTAGTTTTCGTACACTAATTTGTCATGATGTTTGGCATCAAAATATTTCATTTCAGAAAAAAAGTCCATTAATAAAGCTATTATGACCGTAACAATACAGGATTTTATTTGCAACAAATACAATCCTAATGGAAGTCAACATGGATTTTGAACGTTTAAAACACTAGATTGTTACGATCATATTATATTTATAGCTCCACGGTTTCTCCAGCCATTCAAACTACTCTTGCTACACATCGTGAAAACTAATTGCACGAATTTTCAATTTAATCCATTTTGTATTTCTTGAGTAGTTTATCGGAAACGAGGTTGTTCTTTTCTTCACTTGTGCAGCATCCGTATTGATGCGTTGCCGAGACTACTATTTATGTGGCGCGCCCTCTATATTGGTCTCGATCTCCACCACCAAACTCGATTTGGGGCCAACAACTCAAGAAATACACGCAGTGGCGTAGCCACGGGGGGCGTTGGGGCGATAGCCCCCCCCCCCCACATGAAATCTTTTCGCCCCCCCAGTCGCCCCCCCCCCCACTGAAATTTTGAGTTTCTAAAATAATTATCATTGATCTACATGACGCCCCCCCCCCCATGAAATGTTCCTGCCTCCCCCCCCCCCCCCCCCCCCCACTGAAAAATTCCTGGCTACGCCACTGAATACACGTTATATTTAAATGAATTTTCGTACACTCATTTGTCACGATGTTTGACATCAAAAGATTTCATTTCATAATAAAAACGTCAAATTATCAAGCTATTATGACCGTAACAATACAGGATTTTAATTGCAACAAATACACTCCTAATGTAAGTCATTATGACCGTAACAATACAGGATTTTAATTGCAACAAATACACTCCTAATGTAAGTCAACGTGGATTTTTAATGTTTAAAACACTAGATTGTTACGATCATATTGTATTTATAGCTCCACGGATTCTCACGCCATTCAAACTACTTATGCTACACATCGTGAAAACTAATTGCACGAAATTTCAATTTAATCCATTTTGTATTTCTTGAGTAGTTCATCGGAAACGAGGTGTTCTTTTTCTTCACTTGTGCAGCATCCGTGTTGATGCGTTGTTAAGACCACTATTTATGTGGCGCGCCCTCTATTATAGTGATCTCGATCTCTACCACCAAACCCGATTTGGGGCCAACAACTCAAGAAATACACGTTACATTAAAATTAATTTTCGTACACTCATTTGTCATGATGTTTGGCATCAAAGATTTCATTTCATAAAAAAAGTCCATTAATAAAGCTATTATGACCGTAACAATACAGGATTTTATTTGCAACAAATACAATCCTAATGGAAGTCAACATGCCTCGAGTTATTGGGCTCTTCCTTACTTTTCCCACATTATTGGATATCATCAGATTTGATTTGACTGCGTCCCCCCCCCCCCCCCCCCCAAAAAAAAAAAAAAAAAACTCAAAACCTCAAGATTTCATTTCCCCCAATTGCTCCCCCAAATAAAAAAAATTGAGTCTTGCGCCGCCTCTGTCCAGTCTACATCGTGCATACTCCGCCTTAATTCCGTATGGGCTAAATATGAAACAAAATTAATGAACATTTAATTTTGTGCACATTTGTACTCCATATCAAAGTGTGCTGAGTTTCAGTGGTTGCCGAACGTATAAAATTGTATGTGAATACGCGTGAAGGGATACCAGCGCACTCATTCCATTCCATGAATTGAACGAAGTTGTGTACAGTTTCCACTAGTTACTGTCAATGTGTGTGGCAAAATGAAACCAAACAACTCGTAATTTGATGTAAATATCACCATTCAGCTCCTCAGAGTAAAGGTGTATTAAAATGCCTGTTGCTATGCCGGTAGTTTTGCGAGCAAAGTGTGTGGTTGTAGGTACGTAATAACTGTTTATCATAAGAATGATTAACTGACAAGTGACAACAAACACACACAATTACATTCACCAGTTGCGACATGGTGGTTTATTATTTTACTTTTGGGCGGGGGGGGGGGGGGAGGGGGGGGGGGGTAGGGGGGTTACCGGGGGGGGGGGCACTGTTTAATTAATTAGCTTAAAATTTTCTTTCGCATAATTGTGCACTTAAACAATACATAGACCCACTAGTGCGGTAATGCTGCGCTGTATCCTTTGCCACACAATGTGCAAACCAACCTAGGCCTAGGCCTACTTAAATTTGAAAACTTAGTTAAAACGTAAGACATAAACAAAACTTATGCCTAGTTATCTGTTACACTTTAAAATGAAAAACGCCCAAAAAAGTTTTATATTCCATTTTGCATATTATTATTAATGTAAGTAGGCTAACAATGAATTGTTAGACAAGAGTTGAGTAGAATAAAGTGAACTCAAGAAATCTTCCTTGCAGTAGAATTGTGGTTTACAAATTACAATATTGCTCAGTTAAGCAGTTGATGAGTACTACAAAATTTACATTGACTTGTATCACAGGTGATTCTACGGTGGGTAAAAGCGCACTGACCCAAGTTTTCCACAGTGATGGCACACACTTTCCAAAAGCCTACTCCATGGTAAGAGAATTCTCTGTTTGCGGAGTAAACATTTTGACGTTTAGCCTACTATCAAAAAGTAGTTTGCCTTTGTACTGTTGAATCCCAACTACTCACTTGGAATCAGTTTGTTTTGTTACTCCCCACACTATACCATTGGCCCCAACGTAAGTGGACCGTCTCAACTTGGGACGATGCTAGTCCAAAAATGTGGCTCTCTCGATTCTGTGTATGAGAATCCCAAAACTTAAGGTATTGAAAACATGCAACAAAAGAAAATAGACTGGCATATGAAACAACCAGCCCAGCACCCTTTTAGAACTGCATCAGTCAACTGTGTCAAACGAAACATCTGGTACTGGTCTCTATTTCTATACATGTATCTCTCCATAGTCTACCACCAGACTAGTGAAGAGGTCAGTCTTTTCAGACAGTTGGACATGTAACAGTCTAGTCTTAGGCTTCAAATTTACTTCCAGAACTGTAAGAACTTCAAATTGAAATCACTTGGCTTCACTCTCAGGTGTAAAATGTTGAAGAAAAGCCTCCTTGAATTGAGACTTCAAACAGTAGCAGTTGCCTTTGTTGTTGATGGCGGCCATGTGGGTGGCCTCTGAGTCGATGCTGAGATGCTGGATGGAAGAGTCTGGCTCGGGTACCTGAAAATAGTACGGACCTTGTCTTTGCCTCATGAAAAATTTGGAGATTTTTTCCAGATGAAGAGTGAAAAAAGTTGGCCTGGAAATGTTTTGCATGTTTTTCTGCACTCGAGGTCCCAGTCTGGGACGATGCTATATTTGAGGCATAACAATTTCAGTGCGTTACAAAGATGCAGAAGTCGTTTAAAAATTACAGTTTTGGCTTTTGAAGTACTCAAGATCTAACCCGTGGTAATCCTCAATGACAAGAAGTGACTGGTATTTAAAGTTTTTTAGAGCAGAAGATTATATCCACCAATAATCTTCAAAATTCCTTCCCTTTTTTTAGACAATCGGAGTAGAGCTGTGCGTTAAAAGTGTGAACATTCCAGAAACTAGTAACAGTGTGGTAAGTCTACTGTTTCATTTTTAAACTGTCAAACTTTTTTTTTCATCTAAGACCTTCAATTGTTCAAGACAAGTTTGTAATGCATAGTTTTAGCTATTCAAACAAAATGTTTGAGATGGTTTCATTTAATTGTCCTGGGTAGTAAATTGCTTTCTTGTTTGTTTTTTGTCCCTTTTAGGAATTATACATCTATGATTCAGCAGGGAAGGAAATGTTCTCAGATCATGTTCAGCAGATGGTGAGTTAAAAATTTTATCAAGCCTGATTTTCCAAAAACATTTTGAGTTTACTTAAGCATGCAGTGTCCTATACCGAGTGTGCAAAAAAGTGCAACATTAAGAAAACAAATAATTGAAACTGTTGAATGTTTTTCTCTTCAGTGAAATTATATATTACATTAAAGCCTGACTATTTCTCAATAGTTCTTGAAGTCTTTTTATCGTTTCAAAATGACTTCTGCAACCTTAAACAGTCTTCTTTTAATTCTAAAGATCCTACATTTTTTTAAATTTTGAATAGTATCTTTTTGTAGAAAATGTAATTTTCTTACACTTTTTTAAAGGGAATATACATCATTTGCTTTTGCTGTAATTTTCAGAAATGGATGGAATTGGGGGGTTGGAAATATAAAGCAAAAATAGTTACACTGACTTTTTGGAGGTTTTGGGTTCGAAAATGCTATAAAAACCAAGAAAAACGATCATTTTCCTGTAGTCTGGTTCCCTGACTCCATATAAGAAGAAACAGAGCAGTTTATATACATTGGGGAATTGTAAGGTCAGGGAACCAGTCTAGCTGGCTCGTACCCGTTCATAGGTTTGTAATCGATTGCAAACAAGTGCAATGGTCAATTGGGGCCAGTATTTGAAAAAAAGCCAGTTGTTTCCAACGCTGATCGGCCGATCAGCGTTGGAAATTGATACAAAAATACCACTTTTCTTGAAAATGACAGTATACCAGGTGCCATAATTTTACAGGATGCTTTTAGACTGTCATTTACCAACATCCTATTAAGGTATTTCGCAAAAACTTGGTAGTTTTATTTTTCGATGTTTGCAAATGTTGTATATTCCCTTTAAGTTGATGCCATCTTTATCAATGCTGGTTTGCACTTTCATTTTTTTTTTGTTTTAACCCAAATTTTGCTTAGAAAAAGATCAAAATCCTGGCTTCTCTCCATGATGCTTCTGTTGGTTTTAAACATCACTATTGGAAGAGCCAAATAACTGGGTTTTTTTTTCTCTTACAGGAACGGGGCCGTTGAACAAAATCTTCCTAAATCCTAATTTTTTTTTAATTTTTTTTTTCAATTCTTCTAACAGTGGGACAGCCCCTCATTGGCTGTTGTGGTGTGCGACTTGGCCAATGAGAAGTCTCTATCCAGCTGTGTAAAATGGCTAGAACGGGTCAAGGCCAAAGCAGGGCGAGACATCCATGGTAAGATCCAAGCAGATACGGTGTCTTTGGAATTAAAGAAATATCGAGGAAGGCTAAATATCGCACCGTTTTGAAAGTCACGGTCTTCCTTGGCCGTTCCCTTGCACCCCATGCCCACAACCTTTTGGTCTGGCAAAATCAAGATAATGTAGGTAATTCTGCATGTTAGTGGGTTGGAGACCTGCCTGTTGAACTGCAGTGAATGTGTCCTTGGGCAGGACACTTTGCCACAATTTTCTTCTCCCCTCTAAAACGGGTATTGTTTGGCTAGAGATGGTTGTGTTTGAAGTACACTTGAGTAGGCAAACTTAGCTCCGCTTGATTACCGACTTGATTTCAAGTTTATTTTTGAATGAACTGTTCATGGGCAGCATTGTGGGCTGCAGTGCATGAGTCCTTGGGCAAGACACTTTGTCACAATTTGCTTCTCCTCTCCCGGGACTAAGCCGGGTACTGTTGGGGTAGAGATGGTTGTGTTTGAATTACACTTGAGTCTACAGGCAAACTTAGCCCCGCTCAATTACCGACTTGATTTCAAGTCTATTTTTGAATGAGCTGTTCGTACCAAGACACTTTGCCACAATTTGCTTCCTCCCTCCCAGAAGCTAAATGGGTACTGTGGAGGCAGAGATGCTTGTTGTGTTTGAATGAGCTGTTTGCACCAAAACGGCAGCATCAAGCTGTACAATCCCCACAGAGAGGCGAGATGGTCTGAGAAATGTTTTGTGGGCACGATGAGCAGGGGTAATAATACTGTGTTTACATAAATATCCCCTTGATCATACAGCTGTCCTAGTTGGGAACAAGACTGATCTGGACACCAGGCGAGTGGTGACTGCAGAGATGGCACAGAAAGCTGCTGCTGGGATGGAGGTCGTGTACTTTGAATGCTCTGCGGTGAGTATTCCTTCTCTCAGAAATTTTTGAAATGTTAGCAATTTTTTTGAATTCTAATGATGTTTGAATTCTATGCTTACTAGATGTTACAGTGAAATCTTGATAAGTCAAATCGGTTAGTTTGCCTTCTCTCAATTTTTGTTTGAATATTAGCAGTTTAATTGCAGTTGATTGTCTGAGTTTACCACTTGTTTTAATTCTAAAGATGTTACAGTGAAATCTCTATAGGTCAAAACCGGTTAACTCGAAAACCTGTTTAAATTAAAGAACTTACTCCTATCAAAAGAATAGCAAATCGTGTATAAACTTGCCCACGCTAACTTGAAATTTCAGTCCGGAGACTTTGTTAAGTCAAACTCAAAATTGCCAGATGCAGAAATAAACTTAGCGTAATAAGGCCACAGAAGAAACTGGAATCCTTTTGTTAAGAAATATCCCCAACCCCAATCAATTAACACAAACTCAGGTATAGAAAACCTATTCACTGCGGTGCAACTGACAACGATCTAAGTAAAACCGTGACCAATCACACAGGAAGGCTGAAGACGCAAAGCGGCTGCAGTGGTCGCGCGCCAAGTACTAGACTGCACACCCAGTACTGCATAAAAAGATTGCGAAACTGTTTTCATGAGTCATGTTCTTGGTTCTTGGTTCTTGGTTGGTTCTTCTCCTAAGGACTCCGCATGGGAGTAATAACAGGAGGCCAGAAACACCGGGGCAAACCCCTTCTCTTAGCGATAAATATTACTGGGTTCTTTTACGTGCATTGCATTTAACACAGGGGACCTATGGCTTTACGTCCCATCCGAAGGACGAAGCAGTAATGGTAAAGTGCCTTGCTTAAGGGCATTAGTGTCCACCCGGCAGTCTTGAACCCACGCCACTGTTGCCTCTGAAACACCAGAGCATGAGTCCGGTGCTCTTAACCGCTTGGCCATGACACTCCACATGTAGCGTACACAACGCCACATGTGGAGTACACAATGTGATCAGACTCCAGCCCGCAACTGCAACAAATCCAGGCTTTTGAGTTTTCAATTTCGTTGATTTTGATTTTCGTAATTTTTTTTTCTGCCTTGTTGGCGTTGATGCAGAAGGAGCGGGAGAACGTGGAAGCCCCATTCTACTTCTTAGCAAATGCCTTCTACAAACAGTACCAGGAGAAAGTGGCAATGACAGAATCATTATGTGAATGACGTCAACTGCCTGTGGGAAATACCAACTATGTGAATGACTTGAACTACATGCTCAGAATACTAAATGAGGGATGTCTTGCACTGACAGGTGCAGACAGGACTGAGTAGAAGCAGCTTCTAGTTGTAGTTGTCCCCTTGTGCATGTGTACCCCTCTAACGGTGATATTGCAATTTTTTCCATACAGTGTAGGAGGCCTGTTCCCTGATCCGAGACTTGGGGGGTTCTTCAAATCCCAAAGTGGAACTTTTTATATGCGAGCGTGGAGCGCGAAGCCCTTACGGCGTGGGGTTCGGGGCCTGCTTTGAAAAATATTGGATACTACATGTAGATGCTCTTTGGTGCAATCTGAGGCATTTCCTGGCCACTTTCCTCCGACTTTTTGAATCAAATTTGCTCGTATTTACAACTTGAAGGCTAGATTTTTAAGGGGGATGGGCCATCAAAAATTGATATTTTGTTAGGCATTTTTGTTTTGTTTTTTATTTCTGAGCGTAACTCTTCACCGAGCAGGGGGTTCGTTCGAAAACCCACCCCCAACCCCCCAAGCGTATGGGCCTGGTGCAGGTACTTGGTATTATTTTTGTTTCATGTGTGCTCTTTTATTTAATGTAAACTTGGCTAAAGACACGCAAAGTAAGTTCATGCTTTGACCTTGTGTGATTGGTAATTGGCGATCTACCCTACCCAGTTGGCACAGTGCTTGGCTTGGATGTGTACAATCTAATGCTAGCTCCCTTGAAACATAATGTTCCTCTGTTGGTTGTCAACACTCAACAGCACCCTGAACAATTCTCATACAAAGCGTACATGGATGCAGGGTATACGTACATCACATTTGTCTTGAAATGATCTTAAGTTATTAATTAAATAGTTAGCCCCATAAATGCATTTCAAATACAGTGGAACGTCGCTATACCGAACACCGCTATACCGAACATTCGGCTATACCGAACATCGTCCTTGGCTCCCGATTTTTGTGTACAAAACCAACCGAACATTGTTGTTGAAAACCGTCAACAGAAGAGCGACAAGTGGCTATTATTTCCCCAAGGCATAGAAAGGGAAAGCCACCCATCGATGTAGGTAGTAAGCTAAAAACTGTGTAATTACATAATTCAATAGTCAGCACGTGTTCGAAGTCATCTTTCAGTAACTACCAGGGCGTGCAGGGTGAAGTTATGAAGGGCACTATTTACTGAAAAGTGAGTACCGGAGCACCGGCAGCTTAAAATTGCTATACCGAACGATCACTATTACAAACATTTTTTGTGGATCCCGTGATGTTCATTATAGCGGCGTTCCACTGTACTGGACTTTTGTATGCATTTAGAGCCACATAGCGATGTGTAGTGTACCAAATTTCTTGAAATGTTCTGTTTCCTGAATTTTTGAAATCTAGACCATTTTTCACTTGATATTTGAAGCTACTAACCTGGTTAATAAACGGGGGGGAATTAAAAGGTCAAAGGTGCATGACCTATGACCTTGAGAAAAATCATTTTTTGGACAAATGCTTTCCAAATTTCCCTGAAATTTACAGGATAACAAAACATTTAGAGGTATGGAAATTCTTTCTTTTTTTTCTGGTTATCTAACAGGTACATGTAAGTGGCTTTCATAGCGAATATAAAGTGAAAAAAATCGTCCCAACTATAGTTAGGAATTAAAGGACGGTAAAGGGAACGCCAAGAAAGTCAAACACATGACAGTTTCAGATCGATTTGTGTTGATTATATTTTAATCACTTTTTTGTATTCATGATACTATTTACACAAATGTTTACTGCACATGTACAATACTGTAATTTACATAATAAATTGAGTTAACATAGATCTCTGGATTACATTTATTGAAAGGCCCTCAAAATTGTGTACAGTACATTTTATTAAATGCACTCAAATGAGTGTAAAAAGGTTGACATTGTTGTGAAAATTGACTCTTTTAAAACTGGCTGGGCTATTGGAAGTAACAAAATCACTACTGCTTCATTGTGATAATGGCCAACCCATATGTGTATATTTTCATAAACCTGAATATGGCTAATTCACAGATGCCGAAGCTATACAAATAGGAGTATTTTTGGTTGGAATAAAACATGCAATTTGAAAATGTATTAAGAGAAAAAAACTGAATTTGTTGAAGAGCACAAGTGATGCGACTGTCAAAGTTCTGTAATAAAGAGTGTGAACATAATAGATTAACCCTAACCACACCTAATCTTTCAAAATCCAACTGCATGTTTTGCTGGAAACTGTTGGAGCGAGTACTTGTATTTGTAAACTGATTATGCTTTGCATGGGTCAGGCATACCTTCATAATCAGAGTCCAAAAGTTTGGTTGTTGAGTTACCATATGGTGTGGGATTTTGCAAGAGTGAGGAAGGTTCCTAGTAAATCACTCAAGGGGTTCGACTAAAGAACAAGTTTTCCTACATATTATGGGCTCACCTATTACAACAGACACACTTCAGAGTATTTCAGACTTCAGTTTACAATGTCCTTGCTGCTGTTATTTGTTTTGGACAGTGAAAAGTGTTTCCTGCCTTGAATAGTAAGCACAACAAAGCCCAAACCTACACAAAGCATAAATTTGTAACATGTCTACTTTCAACATTGGTAGAAAAATGGTCCAGCTAAAAAAATTCGTGGAAATACACAATGTACCACGTAAATTCTGAAGTGCTAATTCTTAGAGCACCTCTCTGGGAACTCAGATTTTAAAAATATTTCTCATGTAGGCAGAGCAACCCAACAAGTTTCTTGCCAATATCTTTGGAGTAAATTTTATATTGGGTTTTGCCCTTCGCCGACATACATGTATATTATAAACACTGTATACTTGGTATTGTCCGAGGGATTGCAAAAAAAAAATCACAAACTCCTCGGGTGAGACTCGAACCCACGACCTCCTGCTTACTAGACTTGACGTCTTACCGATCGACCACCGAGCTTGCAGGAGGTCAGACAGCCGGTTTGAGTCTGATGTAGCAGCAAAAGAAAATATAAAATTTACATCTCCAGACGTAAATTCCATTTCATCAAATAAATTCCCAAGTGTAGAAGTTTCTGCCACTCATGTTGAAACCCCGTCGGAGAAAGCCAGGGCTGTGATGGCCTTCTGATGTCCGTTAAACTCGCGCTTGACTTCCGCTTGCTCGACACTCCATAACCTTGCTGTGTGGTCCGATGAGGCTAGGACACAAATAGAAATAAACGATTTGTTAAAAAGGGCAGTAAAGGTTCAAATCTAACACGACCATAAAGTTGCTTCCAACTGTCCGACTGTCCTTCTGACTGAATGACTGACTAACTGACTTAATACTAACTCACTGACTGCTGTCACCTGTGACTTAAATTGGTCTGGACCAGTTTTGCAAGATTTGTTTAAATGCCATGTACGATCTATATCACATAGTCTGACGTCGCTTTTTCCATGCGCTTCTAATACAACTAACAAGTCCCCATGTGATTGGCGAAAGTGGATTTTTGTAATTTCCATCACATTACCACAACCGCTTCCACAACTAATTTTAGCTATTTTGAAACAATTGAATAGAACTTTGTGTGCACTGAGACCAGTTCATGTAGGTTTGTCTTGTCTTAGTAATATGTAGTTGAGACATTTCTCACAACATCAATGTCTTCAACATTGAAAACTAAATAAGGGGAGTTTCATCCGTAAAAAAACAGAAAGTTAAAAAGCTCCTCTGCCTCCTCTGCTAACTGCCAGAAGGAAAACAGAAGCAATTGGGAGCATCTGCTACAAGCCCATTTGGATGACATCAAGCTACAGCTCTCTTATGATAAGGCAAAGTGACTGAGCTTTAAATACCAACCTGTGACTAGGTAGAGTGAGTCGGATGAGAAGGCGCAATCCCAGACCCATCTCTGGACTGCGTCGGTCAGCGTGGTCAGGAGACTGAAGTCAGCCGTCTTCCAAATCTTCACTGTCTGGTCGGCTGCTGTTGTGGCAAGAAGCCTTTGAAAAATAACAGGAATGATATCAGAGAATATGAAATTTCGACTTCGGGGTTTCAAAGATTTTATTCCTGAATTTCAAGCTTAAAATTGTTGCTTTCAAAAGTTCAAAATTTTAGATTTCTTTCAAAGCCGCAACTGGATTTGTTAAAAAAGTCATAGTATAAACGATAGAATTTGTGCATGTATCGTGGGTCTTAATTGTGAGGATACTTCTCTGAGCTGATGTATCAGCTTGCCACAGTCAATGAATTACGGGTTGATGCCCAAAATATGAATGAAAAGTGTATCTAGTTATATTCATACTGACGAATGGACATTTGCAGAAAATGCGTTTCATCGTGGACCCTAGAATTTATGAAGAAATCTTTTTAAGACTTGAGTTACTTACGTGCAGTCAGGACTGAACTTGCACTTGATGCCGTACTTCTTGTGGGCGGGGATCTTGGTCTTCGGGAGGAGTTGGGAGATGGGGTCCTCCTTGCCGGGCGAGACCCGCCAGATGTAGCAGTTGCCTTTGTTGTTGATGGCGGCCATGTGGGTGGCCTCTGAGTCGATGCTGAGATGCTGGATGGAAGAGTCTGGCTCGGGCACCTGAAAAATGACATATTTTCATCAGGTCTCTTCATGTACCCTGCTACGTGCAACAAAACTCGAACACATGTGCAATGAGAACCCTGATAATTGCAACAAAATTGCGTTGCACAGTGAATTAATTACACACTAGCAATGGCACTGCGCAGTTACCCTGCTAAATGCAACAAAATGCAATAGTGGGTTCTGTTGCAGGTTCTGTTGCACCAGCCATGGTAATTAGCAGTTGCGCCGCTACATAAAACAAAACGTAGCAGTGGGTTGTGTTGCACCAGCCATGGCAATTACCAGTTGCGCTGCTAAATGCAACAAAATGCAACAGTGGGTTCTGTTGCACCAGCCATGGCAATTAGCAGTTGCGCCACAAAATGCAACAAAATGCAACAGTGGGTTCTGTTGCACCAGCCATGGCAATTAGCAGTTGCGCCACTAAATGCTACAGAATGCAACAGTGGCTTCTGTTGCACCAACCAAGGCACGATCAGCAATTATCCTGTTAAATGCAACAAGATGTAACAATGCATGGAACTTGAGTTGACTGCTAAATGCAACAGTATGCAACAAAGTTTTACCACTGTTGCATTCTGTTGCGCTGAGCATGGTAAAGGTTAGTCCATTTAACGTCAACTCACGTTTCAGCATACGAGTAGAATATGGGGAGTTGGGTGGAGAAGGATGACGGAGGAGAGTATTTTTTCTGTGGAAAAGCAACCACATAACGGATCGTCCAACTTAGGAAAGCCAGACAAGTGCAAACAGAACGTCATGGGGTGAATTCATGAGATTTTGTGTCTTTTTGACAAAAAGCAGGACAAATGAATAAAACCTTGATCTGATATACAGATACTATTTTATATAATACCTACCAGTTGTTCGTTGTGGCCACTTCTCAAATCCCATATGTGAACTGTTCCACTCTGGTCGCCGACTATAAGCTCTCCCTATAAACAAAACCCCATAAAAAACACAACATATGTTATTTACATGATATTGAGTGCAGTATGTGCTGCTGACGTGAAAGATTTAGACTTACCAGCCGACACCAGCAAGCTCAGTGATTAAGATGTCTGCACTAGTAAGCAGGAGGTCGTGGGTTCAAGTCCCTACTGAGTAAGATTGTGTACCTTTCTTGCAAGCTCATAAACATTAGAGTATACAGTGCCTATAAAATTGGATCATTAAATTAAAATATATGTTCTGCACAGATTACTGAAGGAACTGCAGTGTGTTTGTTTTGTATTAATCTAAAATGCAATCTGTTACCTGATTTGGATGAAGACAGGCGCAGTTGACGGGCGCGTTGACTTGAAAGATCTTTTGACATTGCAAGTTTCTCATTCTGTAAATAAACAAGGGAAAAAATATAATAGTGGCATGTTTTACACATTTGAAGTATTACTTTGCATTAACACCCCCCCCCCCCCCCCTGCTCATAATTGGCTGACAAAAAACTACTCCTGACCTCATTTGCCACGTAGGGCTGTGCATTTTCAAACATTTAAACCTAACAATGGCTTCTTGTATAGCTCATGGCGCTCTTATTATTACCCTGGCTTTAGCACGGCTGCCATTACGGCGCTCAAGCATTGAAGGAATTTCTGCCTACCAGGTACCCATTTACTACACCTGGGTGGAGAGAGGCAATCGTAGTAAAGTGCCTTGCCCAAGCGCACACGCACCATGTTCCCCGTCTGGATTTGAACCCATGTACCACGGCACACGAGTGGAACACCGTAACCACTGGACCACAGCACCCCACATTTCAGCACATATTTTTGATTACTCACACTTGGATTCAATCGAATATTTGACTGATCAAAACACCAGCCTTAACCGTGTGTACCCGACGAAAATTGAAATGCGACATTATATCTAACAACAAAACTGCCATTGTGACGTAATGAAATGTGCTTCTACAAGTGGTATGCATAGTCTTAAATGGTACATTTAGTTAGCCTTATTTTAAGTTGATGAAGAAACTTGTGGCCTCAGTCTACATGTGACATTGACAATGATATTGACCGTTGACATCGACATTAATTGGCCTTGACATCAATTGGCCTCACCTAAGATCCCATATCTTGGCTGTACAGTCCTCTCCTCCGGTGAACATCCATTTCCCGTCTTCCTGAAATCCAACGGCCGTCACGTTCCTGGAGATCCCCTCGTAGTTAATGACTGGGGACGCCTCGTTAGAATTAATGTCATACATACGAATGTGCTGATAGCCTGCGTGTTAAAACATAAATCATGAAATATTTCAGTAACTTTTTTTTTCTTAGACTTTTTTTTGGCACCAGAGACTTTCTAGTCTAAAAATTGGAGACTCTCAATACGTGTACATTGTATGAGAGTCCCGAATTTCAAAATAGTGAAAAAAACATGCAATACAAGAAAAGGAAATAGACTGGCACACGAAACAACCGGTCCAACACCGCTTTAGTACTGCATCAATCAACTGTATCAAAAGAAACATCTGGTACTGAGTCTCTTTTTTTTTTTTAATTCATACTATTTCGTCTTTTTATTTTTTTCCAACAAAATTGTAGCTATGTAGAAAGGGTTATGGCTTATGGTAATGGACACAATTTTGTATCAAAAAAAGTTGAGAAAATTGAAGAATCTATCTGCCATCTTGGAAAATCCACCCATCCTAGAAAAAGAAACACAACAAAAAACAACGCCTGCCTCCTTTTTTCAAAAACGCCAGACGAGAAACTGCGTATTTTTTTTTTTTTACTCGCCATTATCATTGTTTCGTATAATAATCTACGCCTACCTGCTGCAGCTAGTAGATGTTTGTCGGGTGTTATTTCCAAACAATTTACTTGCTGTAAAGAGGAGAGAGTCAAAGAAAATATCGCTACAGTAAAAACAATAGTTCAAGTACACGATGTACTGCATTAAGCAACCTTCAGCTATAGTGTGAACGTTTTCTGCATCCTAATGCAGTATCATGATGCCCCTTTTCCGAGTTCCCTCAAGTTAAAATAAATATTCAGTAATGGATTTCAGGGGGATATTTTGCCACCCCCCTCCCCTATGCCCTTCTTATTTATTAACATGCCTCCTTCAGTTTTTAAACACTGGAAAGAATAATGCATCCTGATGCCACTTTTTTCATAATATATCATCTCAACAAAGGTCAGTCATTGCAAAAATGTTGAAAAGACACGAATCTGGGACTGAGAAACATTTCCGATTTTGTTAGAAAATACTTTGAAAATGCACGGAACTCTCCATAGACTTTGTACACAAGCAAAGAAGAGGCGTCTGGATAGAGAGCACTACATTCTTTCCAAAATACACCACTCTGGCCTGTTGCCATGGTAATGAAACTCTTCCTTAAGTTAGATTTTTTGGTGAATATTCTTCCCCCCCCCCCCATATGCCCCTCCCAATTAACATTTCTCTCCGCTTCCCTGACCTGACGACACTGCAGAAAAATATAGATTTTACATTAAATATTTGAATTAACAAATACAAACTTTTTGGCCAGCAAACACAAATGATAAGGTTAAGTTTACAATGTCAGTCACTCGAAAAGAATTATTAGCAATCAACTACATGTGTTGTCAACAGTAGATGAAGCAAAAGGGGAAACTTAAAATGGCAGGCTTGGCAAGCAAAGCAAAGGATACAGAATCTTGGTGTTGGACTGTCCTGTGGCAAATTCCCGTGTGTGCTTGCCAAAATCGGATCGTGTGGTCATACCCGGCAGTCGCTAGGATCACCTGACGATCTCCAGCATCGTTGGGATTTGCCATTTCAGGTAAACAGCCGATAAAACGGCAGAAATTCAGGCAAAGTTCTTGGAAAATTTATTATTTCTTGGAACAAGAAAAGCCTGGATTACATTCACCTCTTGGTGGCGCAATAGCGGTGAGCATTTTCTTCCTGTTTTCGCGGTTTTGCATGTGGTATGTGTGTTTTATACGGTACGAGGGTACGAACGGTTTATTGATCTGTTGGATATGTACACGTAGACTGTTGACAAATCTGACTGATGATAGAGTGAGAGAATGAAAGTTGATGGGTGCGAGACATTTGCTGTGATTTCTACCCAACATCAGTGAGACACCGTTCCTACAATCCTTGTGATTTGTGTTCTAGAAACCGTTGAATCGAGTGTCAAGCATCCCCGGATTTCGCTGGAGTAGCGGTGTTGAAGCAGACTTCCCGACCGTGAGATCGAGTCGCGTCTCCCGTCCACGATGATCCAGGGCTACGGTCCCGTTACTCAGGCTCTGCTTGGGACGTTATTTACTTGGGGCGTGACTGCAGCTGGCGCCGGCCTTGTGTTTGTATTCTCCAGTGGGAAAGTAAGTTAATTATGAGCAAAGGACACGGCAACACATGCATGACGTGAAAAATCACTGCGTGATGCATGGAGCTATAAAAAAGTGTTTTATAATTATAGCTCCATGGTGATAGCCTGACAATCTCTTTTTCTTTTGTGTGTTCTGTATTTTCTGCAAAAATCAGTCACTAGCACTAGCAGACTTTGCTATTGATTGTATTCATGTTTACATAATAATGACTGTGCTCTCAATCATAATCTTGTGTCTTTTTGTGAAGTGTTATAATTTAGTCACCCTTGTGTTTTTTGTTAAAGCCAGTGTAAAAATGACCTGTACGCGTTGTCGTTGATCAGCAATTATTTATTTTCGACACCTTTTCCTTTATTATTTTTTTTTCAACAGAGGCGTATTCTTGATGGCAGTTTGGGTTTTGCTGCAGGGGTGAGAATTTTGTCACATTATTCAAGTATATGTAGGCCTATAAATGACAGTGAAATTGGAGTTGTGTCTAGTTGCTCTTTGCCCCATATTATGTGTGTCGCTAATACTAATTAGTAATACTGGACATCCTCTGTAATAGAGCCACAAAGCGATGCATGCTTAACTTCCTGAAAAGTTGTGTTTCCCGAATTTGAAATCTAGACTGTTTTTATTTCACTCTTTGTCACTATGGAACTAAGCTACTTAACTGGTTAATAACCAGGAAGAATTCCGTACCTCTAAACGTCTGACAGTATAAGTGTGCTTAGTAATAGATTCAATTCTAAAGTTATTTCAAACTTTGAAAATAAATGTCTTCGCAGGTAATGCTGGCTGCATCGTATTGGTCGCTCCTAGCCCCAGCCATTGAGATGGCCCAATTATCAGGGAACTATGGCGCTGAGGGCCAATGGGCATTCATCCCGGCAGCAGTTGGCTTCTTGTTGGGAGCTGTCTTTGTTTATGGAGCTGATGTACTGATGCCAGTATTGGTGAGAATTGGGGAACGTGGGGTTGGGTTTTGGTTCAGTTGGGTTGGTTTTGGATTGGTTGGGTTGGGTTGGGTTGGGCTGGGTTGGGTTGGGTTGGGTTTGTTTGGGTTGGTTTTGGATTGGTTGGGTTGGGCTGGGTTGGGTTGGGCTGGGTTGAGTTGGGTTGGGCTGGGTTGGGTTGGGTTGGGGGGTTAGTTGGGTTTGGTTGGGTTGAGTTGAGTTGAGTTGGGTTGGGTCGGGTTTGGTTGGGGGGGTTAGTTGGGTTGGGCTGGGTTGGGTTTGGTTGGGGTGGGTTGAGTTGAGTTGAGTTGGGTTGTGTCAGGTCGGGTGTATGTGAGTTTGTTTATAAATTATGCATTCAATAGGGGATGTTAAACAATAGAGAACGATAGGGTCCACAATTGACGATCGTGTACAAAACATATGGGAAGTCTTCCTAAAATGTACAAACAAAAAGAGGGACAATAGGGGGTCCACGATTGAAGGTGTTTACACACATGTGTGGGTTGGTTTGGTTGAGGTTGGGTTTGATAGGTTGGGTTGGTGTTGGTTATGTTGGGTAGGGCTGGGTTGGGTAGGGCTGGGTTGGGTTCGGTTGGTGTTTGTTGGGTTGGATAGGGTTTGGTTGGGTAGGGCTGGGTTGGGTTTGGTAGGGCTGGGTCTGGTTGGGTAGGGCTGGTGTTGGTTGGGTAGGGCTGGGGTGGGTAGGGTTGGGTTGGGTAGGGCTGGGTTGGGTAGGGCTGGGTTGGGTTGGTGTTGGTTGGGTAGGGCTGGGGTGGGTTAGGGTTAGGGTTAGGTAGGGCTGGGTTGGGTAGGGCTGGGTTTGGTTGGGTTGGGTAGGGCTGGGGTGGGTTGGGTTGGGTAGGGCTGGGTTGGGTAGGGCTGGGTTTGGTTGGGTTGGGTAGGGCTGGGGTGGGTAGGGTTGGGTTGGGTAGGGCTGGGTTGGGTAGAGCTGGGTTGGGTAGGGTTGGGTTGCTGTTGGTTGGGTAGGGCTGGGGTGGGTAGGGTTGGGTAGGGCTGGGTTGGGTAGGGTTGGGTTGGTGTTGGTTGGGTAGGGCTGGGGTGGGTAGGGTTGGGTAGGGCTGGGTTGGGTTGGTGTTGGTTGGGTAGGGGTGGGTAGGGTAGGGCTGGGTTGGGTCGGGCTGGGTTGGGTTGGTGTTGGTTGGGTAGGGCTGGGGTGGGTTGGTTTGGTGTTGGTTGGGTTGGACTGGGTGGGTTAGGTTGGGCTGGTCTGGGCTCAGTTGGCTGTGGTTGGGTTGAATAGGAGAGGGTTGGGTTGGGTTTGGTTAAGTTGGATGGGGTAGGTGAGGTTGATATTGGGTTGCATTAGGTTCAGTTTGATTGGCATGTACAGGGTTAGGTTGCTTAGAGGTGAACGGATCAGTTTTGAACGAGTCCAATCTACTTGAATTTCTTGTTTTTAAATATTTGTCGCAGGGTTCACCATCCACAACACTAGCCTTGCAGTCCCAACCGAAAGCCCGTGAAGAAGATGACCTACCATTGACCTCTGTATTAAGCAGCAGCAAAGATGAAGAGGCAGCTCTCACTGGTGAGTGTTTTGCAACCCCCCCCCCCCCCAAATTCCTTTTGGTAGGGGAAAGTCTTGCTAAATTTATTGTCTGACTTTCTTTAAAAGGCAGAACCGAGAGGGTGGTTGGGTGGCTACCCCCCCCCCCTCCAACTGATCAATGTTTACATATTGGAAAATAATCCTTGAATAATCTCATCACTCAATATTGGTTCATTGCTGAGGGTTCCCACAGTCATGCAAAATCCTGGAATTTTGTTATTCTTCAAGTAGTTGTTGAAAGTTGATATTCCAAGACAAAAACTCACGGAAAAGTCATGAATTCCTGCACATCCCAAACGTGATGGTTTGTAATATACAGTCGAATCTCGTTAGTACAAACTCTGTTAATACAAAATTCTGGTTATAACAAACATAAAGCCTTAGTCCCGACTGTGCATTTATGTGCACAATGAATGGGACTGATGTTCCTCTTAGCACAAAATTCTGATATAACTAACAGTTTGGCTAGGTCCGAACGAGTGTGTATTAACGAGACTCGACTGTATTTCCTTTGGAAAAAACCGGGATCCGCCACTACTGTCCTTGCTAAACATCATTTCATTTTGTTAAATCTCATTTTCAGATTCCACAGTAACTCAGAGAAGGCGGAAAATCTCAGGGACTGCCGCCAGCCCGAACGGCGACTTGGAACCACAAGGTCATGACCTCGCGGGTCAAGGGTCAAATTCCGAGCAGAGTTTCTTGACATGGAAAAGAATACTTCTACTCATTGTTGCAATCACTATCCACAACATTCCCGGTAAGCACAGTTGAATATATCAGTTCATTACACATTCCCCAAAAATCTGTTAAATGGCCCATGTAATGTAATTTTTCAATGCAGTCCTTTTAAAATGCACCTTTGTGTCCCAATTAATCTAATTTTAAATTTTTATTTTGCCATTTTAAGGGCATTGTTTTTGCGCTAATAGGAATTTGCATATTCATGAGCAAAAGTGTGATGTCATTTCAGGCAGAAACCTCAATGTTACAGCTATTTCAGCACAAAAATTTGCCAGAAGTTTGGATTTTTTGCTGTTGTAAATTTTCTTTTCTTTGGTGATTTGTTGTTGTTTTCAGTACATAGCAGTAGGCCAGTGAGCAATGTTTTCTCACGCATGTTTTCAATGAGCAAATTTTGGGTTCACAATTTGAGCAGAAAACCCTAAACTGAACAATGTCTTCCTGAAATGACAATTATGACATCACAGCAAGAGAACCCTCATTTGTCAGGAAAGCATGGACAATTTTAAGTGTTGAACCCTAACCTTCCCGAATCCTCCAAAATCCTGTTTGCAAAATGGAGGATTTTGCAGGATTGAGGCTACATAGCAAAAGTGCATTGCTGATTTTGGAGGATGCACTGTGTCAAGGTCTTGGGCTGGACCTTGTGTTGTTTATGCCCAGCCGTGCATAAATTTAGGCCTATATTACACTCGAAATCCTCCGCACTGCTCCAGTTTGTCACTGGCTCTACCTCAACCTATTGACAGTGATGACGGAGGATTTTGCAGGATTGAGGCAGTGGTCACCCCTTCAGTGACCACATTCAAGAAATAAAAGGAGGATTTGGCAGGATTGAGGTTGCATCCTAGTAAAAATGCCTAGGGAGTTAGGGTTAAAGAAGTGCACTTTTCAATAAGATAACCAAAAAAGGATGTCAAGTTGTTTTCATCATAGAGCTATATTAAATTACTAGAGTGCTAACTCTTCATTCTTGCACGCAGAGACGCTTTGAAGCGGCTCTGGGCGCAGACATTTTGAAATTATGTGCGTGTTTGTAGTACACAATCAAAATAGATGGATTGAATTTTAAAAGTGTACTTTAAATGCAACGCGCAAGTAGAAGATACGCAAACAACTTAAGCGCGTCATGATGGTCCAAAAAACGTCACGGCGAAAAGCATCTGCAGTGGAGGGACGCACACACGTTGCGCTGTTTGCGTAGAGCAAAATGAAACGCTCATTTGCTGATCGTGCGTTTGGTTTTGGGCGTATCGGCTTCGATGACGCACCGGTATGGAATACAAACTCAGATATGCAAATAGCCGTACAAAAGCCATGCAAAGTTTCGAGTTTTCCATAGGTTTGTGCACAAACATGGATGCGCCCATCAGGCATTACTTTGTACATCGAGTTAGCGCTCTAGTAATTTAATATAGCTCTATGGTTTTCATACACTTAGGAGGAGTAGAAAGTTGCACAAAGTATGTTTCCAAGTAAAATTCATCTCATGGGCCCTTTAAGCAAATATTGAAACCAAACTTTTAAGCTCTTCTTGTGTGCAGAAGCAACAATAGAGAGATTTGTAGAATGTTTGACATTGTTTGTTTAGGGTCAGTGGGTGTAGCTCTTTAAGATATGGTGCAAGGAACTATGGGGAATTGGTCGACCCTGCAAATTTAGGATTTTCCCATGATTAAGTTGCTTAAAGGGAATATACATCATTTGCTTTTGCTGTAATTTTCAGAAATGGATGGAATTGGGGGGTTGGAAATATATAGCAAATATAGTTACACTGATTTTTTTGAGGATTTGGGTTCGAAAATGCTATAAAAACCAAGAAAAACGATCATTTTCCTGTAGTCTGGTTCCCTGACTCCATATAAGAAGAAACAGAGCAGTTTACATACGTTGGGGAATTGTAAGGTCAGGGAACCAGTCTAGCTGGCTCGTACCCGTTCATAGGTTTGTAATCGATTGTAAACAAGTGCGATGGTCAATTGGGGCCAGTATTTGAAAAAAAAGCCAGTTGATCGGCCGATCAGCGTTGGAAATTGATACAAAAATACCACTTTTCTTGAAAATGACAGTATACCAGGTGCCATGATTTTAAAGGATGCTTTACACTGTCATTCACTAACAGTCCAGCAAGGTATTTCAAAATGATTTGGTAGTTTTATTTTTTGATGTTTGCAAATGTTGTATTTTCCCTTTAAGTTGCTAAAAAATATCCAAAAATATCAGTTGTTTTTTGCTACAAGGTTTTATGTTCCTGTTAAACAATTCACATTCCACTAATGTGACCTGCTCCACAAAAAAAGGCATTATGTCGCAAAAACATGAAATTGAGTTATATATGGTTGAAAAGCCCACAATGTAAGCTTTCATTTTGTATATAATAGAGCTCCATAGCCCCTCCCATTCTGGAGATATGATGTACATTTGCGGACCACCGTTGGAAATTAATACAAAAATACAACTTTTCTTGAAAATGACATCACACCAGATGCCATAATTTTACAGGATGCTTTAAACTGTCATTTACCAACATCCTAGTAAGGTATTTCGTAAAAATTTTGTAGTTTTGTTTTTCATGTTTGCAATTGTTGTATTAACTCTCCTTTGCAAACATTCATTCTGTGCCAAGTAGTCCTTTCAGGCAAATTCAAACAAGTGACTGTTTTCAACAGTTAAAAATTCCCAGCCTAGATAAAACAGGATTGACTGGCTGTGCCTGTTTAAGTAACTTGATACAGCTATGCTTTGACTCTAGGTGAGTGATAAAACTTACCTGCTTTGTCTGTTGACCCAGTTTGATAAGTCACAGTGCTTGCTTGACATTATGATCCGAGCGCTGGTGACTATCCTTTGTTAAAAGTATAGCAGGGGAAGTGGAAGTGAATTTTGACTGTGACTATGAAATAGCAGGAGGGTTAGGTGGAACAAGAGTTTTAGGCATTCCTGGTTCAATTCAATTTAAGGGAAGTATGTGGAATAAATTGGACAGCAGGGCACTTCAGTTCATTTGGAAGACTAAGTAGTTAAATATAACTGGAATGTTTGTTTAATTTGATTTGTTTTCAGAGGGTTTAGCTGTAGGAGTGGGATTTGGTGCCATTGGGAAAACTCCATCAGCAACATTTGAAAGTGCAAGGTAAAGATTTGCAGAAATGTTCTCCGAATTTATTTCATGGTGATTTCTTGATTTTTTTTTCTTCTTTAGGTCATTGATTTGTATTTTTATGCCCCGCGGCGAAGCCGAAGGGGCATACTGTTTCCGCCTTGTCCTTCCGTGGGTGGGTGGGTGGGTGGGTGGGTGGGTGGGTGGGTGGGTGGGTGTGTGTGTGGGTGGGTGTGTGGGTGACTACAAATTCGTATCCTTGTGGAGACACACACACAATAGGGAACAAAACATTGTAAAGGTCTCCACAGGGCAATTTCTATAGATGAATAGGTCTCCACAAGGTTTTCACGAAATAGATATATGGGTTTTACTCAAAAACTAGGAATTTCCAAGGTGGGTTGATCTGTCGCAAATGAAAGAGTTTTAGAAAAGGGATATTAAGTCCAAATTTCAGCCAAGGAAACTAATTCTGGTTAAAATAAGAGCATTTTGAAACTTCACTTTCAAAATTGAACACTTTACTACACGAGAACAAAGGAATGTCTCCACAAGGATACAAATTTGAGAATGGGTGGGTGGGTGTGTGGGTGTGTGTGTCCGGACAAATCTTGTCAGCGCGATAACTTGAGAAATACTTAACATATTAACTTCAAATTTGGTTTGTGGATTGTTCTTGGTAATCCTAAGAAGTCTTTCGCATTTGGGGCCAAAAGGCCAAAGGTCAAGTTCACAGTGGCTAAAACAATAGAAATCTTGTCAGCGCGATAACTTGAGAAATACTTAACATATGAACTTCAAATTTGGTTTGTGGATTGTTCTTAGTAATCCTAAGAAGCCTTTCGCATTTGGGGCCAAAAGGCCAAAGGTCAAGTTCACAGTGGCTAAAACAATAGAAATCTTGTCAGCGCGATAACTTGAGAAATACTTTACATGTGAACTTCAAATTTGGTTTGTGGATTGTTTTTGGCAATCCTAAGAAGCCTTTCGCATTTGGGGCCAAAAGGCCAAAGGTCAAGTTCACAGTGGCTAAAACAATAGAAATCTTGTCAGCGCGATAACTTGAGAAATACTTTACATGTGAACTTCAAATTTGGTTTGTGGATTGTTTTTGGCAATCCTAAGAAGCCTTTTGCATTTGGGGCCAAAAGGCCAAAGGTCAAGTTCACAGTGGCTAAAACAATAGAAATCTTGTCAGCGCAATAACTTGAGAAATACTTTACATGTGAACTTCAAATTTGGTTTGTGGATTGTTCTTGGCAATCCTAAGAAGCCTATTGCATTTGGGGTCAAAAGGTCAAGTGTCAAGTTCACAGTGGCTAAAACAATAGAAATCTTGTCAGCGCGATAACTTGAGAAATACTTAACATATGAACTTCAAATTTGGTTTGTGGATTGTTCTTGGTAATCCTAAGAAGCCTATTGAATTTGGGGCCAAAAGGTCAAGGGTCAAGTTCACAGTGGCTAAAACAATAGAAATCTTGTATTTATTCTGAGATTATAGGGATTAGGGATTAATTCATATAAAACCTACAGAAGACACTAATGCTGTCAATGAATGTTCCATGTGACCAAGGTACATGTAAGTTGATGTTAAAAGAGTGGTGTTATGTCATGGGAACAGTCACGGTTGCGGGGCATTTGTGTTTGTAAACACACCTGACTTGTTCTTATCATAAATGCAAAAACTGTGTAATTTGTAATAATAATGCATATATTTTAGGTTAATAAAGATTTGCATCCTGCTTTATTAAATTGTCTTACTTGAACCGAGATTTGATCAAGTTGTTGGTTTCAAAATAGAGAAATTAAAAACATGATTCTCGCTTTATTTTTCTGTTGTTTGATTTGTTTTCTTGGTAGAAATTTAGCCATTGGGATTGGCATACAGAATTTCCCAGAAGGCCTTGCCGTGAGTCTACCCCTGCGAGGATCTGGTTATTCCACGTGGATGAGCTTCTGGTGAGTTATGGCGGCAGTCAAATTCTCGCCAGCAACAGAGGGCGCTACACATCTGAACAATAAAACAGCCAACAGAGCTGACACCAAAGGCAAAGTTCGGGCAAGGACCATAAGTCGACTAGTGGTTGATTTGTGACGTACCTTACGCCTGCGCACTAATAGCAACGTGCGAACGTCTCTAGTCAAACGCTGGTCAAAATGTCATCGCAAAACGTCTGGATCCTGACTCCCTGCTGTACGTTATGAATGCGCGCGGTTATTGGTTACCAGCGATGCAACCAGCCCCAGTAGGCTGGTTCCAAATAGTCGACTAGTGTAGTCAACCACCGTCGACTAGACAGAGTTCGGGCTAACTTCAGTCGAACTATGGTTAACTAATGGTCAACAATAGTTCTTGAGCGAACTTGCCCTGAGCTGACAGAATCTACTAAAAGTGTATGCAAGTCATCGGCACATAGCAATGAATGGATTATTTTTTGTTAATATATCTAGCATACACTTTCAGTGAAGTGTTAGGTCATGCCTTAAGCAAACTAAACTACCTTAAGCAAACTGGCGCCCAGTTTCAAAAATATTTACTTCGCTATTTGGTTCATTATTTCTTGTCTTGAAGGTACGGGCAGCTGAGCGGAATGGTTGAACCCATCGCAGGGGTGCTTGGTGCCCTTGCCGTGGTGGTTGCCGAGCCGATTCTACCCTACGCCTTGTCGTTTGCAGCAGGCGCGATGGTTTACGTTGTAGCTGACGACATACTACCGGAAGCCCAAACAAGGTAACAATTATATGTCAAATCTTAAGTTATCCCTCAGCAGTCTTTTTTTTTAGCATCATTTCTCCTAAATCTCTGATGTGTCTTCTTTTACCAAACGTGAACATTTGATGATTTTGAACCGTCCTTCTTCTGTTGTACTTGTTTTATTCATCCTGTGTTTTTGTTTGTTCATTTCAGTGGCAATGGTTTGCTGGCATCTTGGGGGACCATTGTTGGTTTTATTATCATGATGTCACTAGACGTTGGCCTTGGATAGCTGTGACCAATCCTATACCTCCCTGCTGGCTGACCCCCTCTATGCATCTACACCAAATTATCCTTTCGAACAAGACCCAGCCCAGCCCAGACCCCTCTCCAACTAAACACCCCTCTCCTACCAGACCCCTTTCGAACGCAACACCCCTCTCCAACCAAAACCCCTCACCAACTAAACACCCCTCTCTAACTAAACAGCCCTCTCCTACCAAACTCCCTTTCAAGCCCAACACCCCTCTCCAACTAAACGCCCCTCTCCTACAAAACCCCCTTTCAAACCCAACACCCCTCTCCAACCAAAACCTCTCTCCAACTAAAGACCCGTCTCCTATCAAACCCCCTTTTCGAACCCAACACCCCTCTCCCACCCAAAGCCCTCTCCAACTAAACACCCCTCTCCTACCAAACCCCTTTTTGAACCCAACACCCGACTCCATTCCAAAACCCCTCTCCCACTTACCAACCCTCCCCAACCCAACACCCCTGTCCAACCCATCACCCCTCTTTCCCCAACACCCCTCACAAACACAACACCCTTCTCAGCCGAACCCGCTCTTCAACCCAAAACCCCTCTCCAACCAAAAACCCCTCTCCAACACAACACCCCTCTCCAACCCAAAACCCATCTTCCACCCAACATCCCTCCTCCACCTAACACCCCTCCACCACCCAACGCCCCTCACAAACACAACATCCCTCTCAGCCAACCCATCCCCCCTTCCACCAAACACCCCTCTCCAGCCCAACACCCCTCTCCAGCCCAACACCCCTCTCCCACCCCGACACCCCTCTCCCACCCCGACACCCCTCTCCCACCCGACACCCCCTCAAAACCCAACATCCCTCTCCAACCCAACACCCCTACCCCACTCCCTACCCCAGTCAACACACTCAAGTGTGTATTAGCCTGCAATCGGGGACCCACTATTGTCCCTCTTTTGTTTGCACTCCAACTTTTTAGGAAGACCTCCCATATGTTTTGTACACGAATCCAAATAATTGGGGACCTTCAGTAATTGAATGCAGAAACAAACGCACTTACCCCACCCAACACCTCTCTCACCCAACACCCTATCCACCCTCATACACTCTTACCCCAGCCAACACCCTGAGAGAGAGGGAGAGGAAATGAAAAAAAAAATTGGATAATCAAAGCAGCAACATGCTGCAATTTGTTTCATCTTTCAGTGGTCTAATTTTGGAGAGAGAAAAAAATTATGTTTCATAAGTTAGAATATTTGCCATGAAAGTCATTCACATTTCACACATATTTAATTTTATTATCTGTCTTATTCTGGATATGAGGTTCGACACCAATAAATGGGCTTGTGAGGATTATATTTTGGGGAAGTTCAAATTTCTTTGGAATAATTTTCTCTCTTAAATTTATTCTCAGCAATTATTGAATTATTTTTCAAATCAATTTCGAATCATTTGTACTGACTGTAGTTTATATCCAACCTTGAAAAAGATGTACAGTTTAGCATATTTATAGACATAGCAGGTATGAATCGTTATTTCAAAACTATCATTTTCTAACTTTTTTAAAGAGAAAGTAGTTTGTCTAGGCTTTTCCACGCATAAAAGTCATAATTGAAAGAAAAATCTGAATATAGTACAAGAACTTTAAAGAAACTTACTAGTCGCTCATACCAAAGAGCCTTTAGGCCAAAAAAAAGTCTCCCGTTTCTGGTATGCGCGCGCGTCGCCGTAGCCATGCGCGTCGGCAAAATGAAAAAGTTTTTTTTTCAATGGAAGATGATGTCTCAAAACTGCCAAACCCACTGGTTTGACTGGAATCCTGCTGCTGCACAATTTTAACGTGTTTTTAGATTGGGTTATGGTCGAGAATAAGCTTTATGTGGCCTCTCTGGACTCCCATATATTTGCACCAAGTTTAGTCGGGCACCATTTGCAGTCATCAGCCGACATTTGAAGCAAAAAAATCAGGTAAAAAAAAAAAAAAGAACGCGTCGCCGCACCTCTTTTTGGGCAAGCTCCATACCAGAAACCGGAGACGTTTTGTTTTTTGGCCTTAGAGCCTTTTTTTTTAAAAGGAAGTGTGATGGCTAGACCCCCCCCCCCCCCAAAAAGAATCACAAACATCTTTCCCTTCAGCTGGTCCTTTATAACTTTTAGTTTTTGTTTACATTGTAATCCCACATTTTGTACTTTACATAATCTATCCTATTATAGATAAATCTGTGTATTTCTGTTGCTGATTATGTATATTGTTGGTACATATTTTCTGAGTAAATGTATGAAGGGCAATAAAGTGGTTTAATTTGGGAGAAATTCAACGTGTCATTTTTTATTTTCCATTTGTTAAATTACGCTTGAAGAACTGAGTATGATAATTGAGAAGTGTCGAAGTGAGTTCTTTTTAGCGCACCAATTTTCTATAAAACTTTTTCTTGGGAAACAAGTTACAGGTGGCAGCAGCAGGGGCAAATATATATTTTAATTTTAAAAGGAAAATGTTCAGCCAAAAATATGTTCTTTGTTCTCACTGACTTCTGTTAGCAAGAAACAAAACAATGTAACGCTCCCAGCTTGGCTGGTTTTAACTTCAAGCGTGATGGTTCTGAACCAATGATATTTGTTAATAAGATGAAGTTGCTTTTTTATTTCCTCTTTTTTTGGCTATTAATTTAGGTAATTTTCCAAGAGGAATCGGTGATTTTCAAGACATGCTTGGGAATTGTTATGTCCCCTCAGCCTCTTCTTATTGTGGAAAAATACATGTATTAAGAAATACTTTTACTTAAGCAAAAACGAGTGGAGTATATTACTTTTTCGGTTTAGCAATCTCTCGAAGACGTCAACGAACTCTAATATCTATATAATAAGCCCCACACGGTGCGAGTACTGTCCAGGTTTCTGCCTGGGTACAAAACAGGTGACCAATTAGTAACAACCTGCGCTGTGTATAGGTCATCGGTATGTCAACTATGCGGACCACATCGGAGCTAGAAACTCACAACACAAGCACTGTGCGTTCGAACTGAGAACACTCTACCCTCTCGCGTTGGCCAATGACCTGTCTTACCATTTTGTGCATGAGGAGTTCAACTCCAGTCCCAATTAAAAAGTCCGGATCCGAGATCGAGCACTCGTCAGGTAAGGCCCGGGGGGTCGGGGCGTAACTTCTCCGTCAATGACAATTTACCGGTGAGTGCATCCGAAGAGACAGTGGATTGTTGGGAGTTGGTAAACTTGATGGTATTAAACTAAACTGGATTTGGGCCGTGGAGTTACACACACTCCTGGCTAGTACGAGTCGCAGCGTGCACGCACCTGGCTAAAGTACAGGCGCCATGATTTGACCCAGCTATAGTGCCTAGTGGATTTGCTAAGATCGTTTGGAATTTATCGTGATTTTCCTTCCTCAATGGATGGAGATTGTTCTGCAGCCCTGGCTGTTCATCCTTTGCTCTGAATGTTAGCTTTTGCAGGTGCATGTAAATGAAATCAGCAGCAGTGTGGAGTTATGTCATCACAAGACAGTACAATATCAACATTTTACACAGCTTAAATAACCGAAGCTGCATGACTGAGAAGGCAGATATATTGGAATTTACTCGAAGGAGATTTTGTTCTGGAAAATGTAGGATGTTCAGGCAGGAAGGACTTGGATCTTATCTTCAAGTGCGCGAGTCGAGTGTTAGTGACATCCTTGCTCATCTACCATGTCTACAGCTGTTGTTGCTAGGATACGCATCTATACAGCTGACTTGGAATTTATGAGATATGACGATTTGATGTTGGAAATATAAAGCCGAGGTAAGTTAAACCCATGGTTAAACACTGATTACCAATTTACCATTCTGATAAGTGATTTTTTTTAAACTAGTTTGGGGTTGGGGGGAACGCCGAATTCTGACTTTTTTTAAAAAAAAATCATTACTGGACAAAATTTTGAAAAAGGTGAACAGTTGCGGTTTATTAAAAAAAATATTTCCCTACTTTTTGTGATTTTTTTTGTTTCTCTATTTTTCATACTGATCATGGACTAATAATATCTGGTCCCACTCTATATAAACAAAACATTAGTGAAAAGGTTGTTTAGAAATAAATTCCATTTCTGCAAAGGTGCTAATTTTGTAGGTCTAATTTTGAAACTGTAAATGTGGCTACTCATTTTATAGCATCCACTGGTGCACTTTGATTGCAAAGGCAAACCATTTTGGACACCAAAATGTTTGCACATGGTACTCGGGGCCGGATAAGAAAGAACCAAATTAAATCCCGTGGAATTTTGTGGAGTTCAGAAAACGTAGACTCGTTAGTGGTCCCTCGCCTTCCATTCAAATTGTAATGACATTAAGAGCTACCTTTATTGGGCGATTCTCCCGTAAAGACTTGGAAGCAAGTCGACCAATTTCCTGGGAGTTGTTTATCGCTTGGGTTACATGGCGTGCCACGGGGACTGGGGTCAGAATGAATAAGCCATTATGCTTCGAGGGGGTATGGTCCACGTTCCTCCGGGTACAAATAATAAAGAAAAAGGGCAACAAACTTGGGGTGAGGTTTGCACGCTCGGAAGTAAACAACACAGCTGAATGGCGCAAGTGTTGGGTTGAAGACGGCAGGGGGGAATTCGGATGAAAACTGAGATGTCGTGGTGAAAAATGATGAAGTTCAGTGACAGAAGGAAAAAGTTCGTTCAATCTACGATCAAGATAGAAGGCCATAATATGTTTTAGATCAGTCCGTACCAGTTACCATGGTTAGCGATTTTTTTTTGGTGGGGGGATTTGTTTTTTTTTTTTTTTTATTTATTTGATTTAACTCAGATCTTTTTTATTTAAATGAGATTTGTTTTGACTTTTTTTAACTTACAAAGTATTAATATTGATTTGTCTAAAAATATGTCTTAATCTCCCCATGCACCCTTACACCCATCACTAAGGAGTTTACAGGTTCCTATAATACCTATCATCCACAAAACTATATATAAAAAAAAAATGACAAATGCTTTTGAAAACAAATTGTATTGAATCACTTGATTTCATCTACAATTAGTCTACCTCATTGGGTCAATGGTACATTAATACTGAATACACCTGAAAGGTGCATAGCTTGATTGAGCTGAGATAGTTAATGAATTTGATTTATGGTACGCGTACATGGTATACAAAATGAGTACAGTTCTCCATGGGCATGTTTATTTCATAAAAATACTTCTAGTTCTAATTTCAAAACCGGCAGCACAAATCTTTGTGTAACTTATACTAGTGTTTGATTGATGGTCCTTCATACAAGGTGGAGAACAGAAATCAGGTCTTAACCTTTAAAAGGTATTCAATCTAAATTTTTATAAAAAAAAGAATGACACTATCAATTGGGACTTTAATACACCTTTTGATGGTTCAGGTAAGCCTACAAGCACCGTTGATTCTGTTCACAATATTACTATAAACAGATCAAGGAATGATTAAAGCAAAAGTGAGTGTCTTTAAAATTCGAACTTCGAAGAGAAACTCTTCAAATCAGATCTAGACTTTAATCGCAAAACAATGATTTTGGGTAATTATGCAAAACCTACAAGTAAGTTGAGTCAATGCTGATAAAGAAGGGGTGCTCGAATGTGTTAACAACATCTTACACTTTGTAATTAAGTGGAATCAGTTGTGTAAATCATTAATATGAACCTCAATCAATTTATTTTGCCAAAAATTAGGTTTTTACAAAAAAAAGTGATTTAAATCAGTGATTTAAAAAAGAAGAAGATTATTTGATTTAAATCGCTATTTAAATCAGTGATTTAAATCAACGTGATTTAAATCAACGTGATTTAAATCAACGTGATTTAAATCAGCTAACCCTGCCAGTTACATTGCTTTGTTTTGGCTTTTAATTTTGTGCATTGGTTCTGTCTGTCTCCTACCGAAAATTGCAAAAGTAGCTTTTTTCATGGAAAGAATGGGATTGCATATAATTATTGAGCGACGTGGTTTGACATACTAATTTAAGTTAAAATTATTCAGGTTTTGAAATAAAACAAACGCGACGTGTAAAAAATACATAATATCAATAAATACAAATAAAGGCCTATTTACTTTATAACCTTTTAAACGCTGTATTATGTCATTAAGAATATGACCAGGGAGCAATTATGGTAAAAGAACAAAGGCTCTCTTTGGGGGGGGGGGGGGGTGTTGATGACGGATGTTGCTTAATGCAAAGATTCCGTCTGCATTATAATTTTTAAACCGCTCTGAATTTTGTCATTGGACTAGTGATTAAGCCTTTCTTCAAAGAGGCCTAATGTCTTCTTTGCTTTTATTCTTTCTAATATTTAACCTTTAGTCCTAGATACATTTTTAAAAAAATAATTATTAGGAAAAACCCCAGGATAAAATAGGGGTGCCATTTTTTGGTTTGAGAATACGAAAGTATTTGTCATGAAAATCTGGGGTAATTGTAATCCAGTTATCAACGATAACGACAGATAATGGGTGCAACTAGTGAGTTGGACAAATTGAAAAATAGGACTTAAATTGATATATATGATAATTATGCATGTAGTTGTCACTCTGGTCCGATCCTAGTGGCCAACGACTGGTATAGCGCCCTCTTGAAACTTTTAGTTAACACTTCGAGCAACAGAGGACGCACTTCAACATTTTATGATCCATGCATGGTCGGGGATCCATAGGTAGTCTGAGGATCAGATATTCACGTACGTACGTGTGCATCTCAGAGAGCCCCGTGACGAACGTCTAATATTATCTTAGCATGCAAATTATATGCGACCCCACCCGCCAGCCAATTGGAGTCGACTTTTGAAGCTGTGACGTCATTTCAATCAGAATTTGTGGACTAAGCTGCCGATTGGTCAATTTGGCTGCCATGTTTTTGTAATACAAAAGAAAGGGCCTAACGGGTTACGGAAGCCCCGATAGAAGGCGCCCGCTGAATGGTCAGCATCTCGAGGTCAAGACGCAGTCTTGTGTTTTTTTGCATATTTTCGCCAAATCTGCGCCAAAATCATATAGACTAGTCTTTAGGTTCGGTCTAGTCCGCATTTGAACAACGCTCCCAGGTATGATGCCCCCCCCCCCCCCTTTCTGCTTTTGCCCCCGTAATTCCCGGTCGCTGGACCAGGGAAGTATCCTCGGTTCAGATTGCTTGACCCGCCCGTGGACTTGTTTCGGGAAATAAACATGTTGTCTTTTACGTCGGCGTACGTAGCTTTGCAGGCAGGACATCGTTTGGACGGCAAGCAAACGGAACGAGACTCTCACAGATGACAAACATGAGATCGCCGGAGACATAGTCATCCATGTGGCCGCCTCGACTTCGCCACAGTTGCACACAGTCTTGATAATTATTATCTCCCCATGTACCCAATCGAAGAAACTGCATTCTTCCCCCTCCCCAGACTTTATCCATTTGCCTTCTTCCTCCCCACGGCGACGTTTGCCGTGAATATCACCCAGATGAACTGATGTTCCTCCACAGTCAGGAACCGCCAAGCCATCGCTCTGTCAGAGCAGGCAGCCTCACCCTTCCACGTCATTTTCTCGGTCAGGAGTTAAGCAAGAACCCCCCCCCCCCCCATTTGTCTCAGTAACAAGAATCTCAAAGACAACGACGACTCACACCTACTTCCCAGTCACAACTGCAAGATGGCTGATCTCCGTCAAAGCTTCATCACTCATATAATACAAACCATGCGTCATTTTTTGAGGTTTTTTTATAATTGTATATTTGCCTTAGTAATACCATAGTATAGTAATAGAATAATTACCAGAAAATATCTTTTATTTTCGCAAGGCAGATTGGTTTAATCCTGTTAAAACCAAAAACAACTGTACTTTCAAGGGATCTGTTACAATCCCCTAGGCCAATAAAGAACTTCATTTCAAAGGATTTCAAACCGCTTTTCAAAAGCATTTTTAAATTTCCTCTTAAACACTTAAAAGTCTTACATTTATTTGAAGAAGAAAAACTAGTTGATTACAAAGTACACCATTACTCCTTTAAGCGCTCTTTAGAATTGAAAAAAAAATCTGTCTTGCCTTGCCCATCATTAATCAACAATTTGCATGAACACTCATTGAGACGTTGATGACTGTATAATTTACAAAAAATACCTAACTATACCAAGATCAAGAAAGCAGCTATACTACATGTATTTGCTATAAAACACTAGCCCCCAAATCCATCAATTTCTGAAAATTACAGCAAAAGCAAATGTTGTACATTACCTTTAATGAATGCAAAGACATTATTACTTATTAGTGCAGCTCATTCTAATTTGCCTTTTTTTGTAATACACACACATTTCAAAATATTTGTTATATTTTTGTATTGCAAAATTATTTTACTGTAATGAATACAAGTCTATATACACTGTACAGGTATGAAAATGACACCAACTTCTGCTCAATATAGGCTAATAAAAACAGCTTAACTTTTTCTAGGTCAACGTTTTTTTTTAATACATCCTCCAATACTCTTTTATCCTTTGCAAACGTGCAAATCTAAGGCATTTCCCCTACCCAAAATCTCCAAATTTGAACCAAACCATGAGATTATTTAAAAATACATGTAATTAGTGCACACAAAATACATGTACATGTACAGTACGCGTGTTCCACGCCTCTACTGCATAATTTTCTATACTCCATGTATACCTAAATAGGGTATGTACAATTGTTTCAAAAGTTAATCATTCTAAAAGCTTGGCAGATCTTTCACATTTTTCTGCGCTAACGTTGTACCTCACATTCAGAAGTGGACACCAAATCTTTTAACTTTTGAGGGCGCTATTCCCAAAAACCCAACGCCATTTTGCATTTTCACCAAACTGTATATAGACCATGTGACATTACAAAATAAGATTGTGTGGTCACATGATACAAACTTTCAGCAAACGTTTGTCCTCAGCACTGTATGTCGCTTGAAATATGATGGTTTAAAAGTGTTGACATAAACTGTTTAATGTGGAACCCCCAAAAAACATGCTAAAGATGCATGCCGGCGGTTGTCAGTCAACATGACGTCACAGGGCACAATACACTACAAAATACTTTCTCTTTTCTTTGAACACTCTCTCTTTTTCATATATTTTCATGCATTATTTTCCACAAAATGTTTAGGATTTCGTTCACGCAACTCCTACCTTCCTTTTGTTATTTACAAGATTTTTTAAAACATGCAAAAATACAAAACTTTATACGACTCCATTCCGCTCGTGTTGTTTGGTCTCGTCCACACTGAACGGCGCTCCCAGGTTTTATGACCCCCCATTCCATTTTTTTTGTATTCCAAATCCGTGGTTGATGTGGACCGGGGAATATTTCTGGTTATCCTGGGCTTATTGTCTTGTCCCGCCCCCGGGTCTGATTGCTGGATCCGCCCGTGGACCCTGTTTCAGGGAATCAAAAAGTCTTTTCGCAAGTGTCAACGCGGGCTCTGCATCTTCCGTTTGGAACAACTTCCTAGTGTTTATGTTCACAAAATGATTCCGTCAATCTACTGAGTTTTAAAATGTACACCCAGTTGTTATGCCCACGCCAAAACTTCGTGCTGAGCGTATTGCCGATGATGTTGAGCATTTAGAATTCGAAATATTTGCAGCCGTTGTCCAGTCGTATGTTCTTCCCGTCAGCTTCGTTACGGGTGATGCTATTCAGCTGGCAAATCAACTCTCCGGGGCCGCCTCGGCGCAGATTGAAGGAGCGGCATCGAGGTTCGCCCCGGCACGCCGAGCCGCACGCGATGACACCCTTGGCCGAGAACTCCTTGATGACGTGACCGGTGAGGCAGTGGGATGGGGAGCGGGCGTCGGCGTAGCTTTGCAGGCAGGACATCGTGGGCACGGCAAGCGGCGGAATGGGACTCTCGCAGATGACGAATATCAGATTGTCGCAGGCAAAGTCATCCATGAGGCCGTTTTGATCTCGCCACAGTTGCATACAGTCTCCCACAAGTGGTTCTCCTGGTGCCCAATTGAAGAAGTTGCATTCTCCTCCCTCACCAGACTTCACCCACTTGCCTTCCTCCTCCCTGTCGTTACATCCGATCCAAAGGTCCCCCAAGGTGACCTTTGCCGTGAACATCTTCCAGATGAACTGGTGTTCCTCCAAGGAGTCAGGAACCGCCAAGCCAGCGCCCATCTCCGAGCAGGCAGCATCACCTTGGTCCCACGTCATTTTCTCGGCCAGGAGTTGATAGCAAGAACCCCCGAATCTCTCCTGGTCGGGTTGGCAAGCCTCGGCGTGAACACACACACGAACGATGGCAACAACACTCATCCAGCAGATCAGCCTCATCGTGCACACTGATTTCGGACCGTGCTAACAATCTCGCAAATCTTATTGAGAAATACAGGTTGTGTCAAAAATTAAAATGGAACAAATCGCTAGAAAGTCTCACTGATGCAAGTTTGGTGCGTGAAATTCTCAAAATTTAACGAAGGCCTCGTCAAGAACGACTGTGATAATATGAACTGGCACGGATGTGTTGATCAGGACGAACTGCTGTGTTATCCAGCAATTATAACCTCGGTAGTGGCTTCGTGGTTTTAATTAAATTCAGATTCTAGATCTTGTCCAATTAAAACTCGACGCGCAGAGACACCGCTTCATTACCTGTTCCGAAGTCATTGTTCGACCTAGACAATAGTTCTGCACAAGAAAGTCTGATGCACTCTATTAAACATCTTGTTGTTTTGGGGTTTGTTATTTACTTTTGAACGTTGCCACAGCAACCTTTACCATAATTGCGCACGTCTGACGCTAGTTAGTCCACATTTTGTTTGCAGTCGAAATACACATCGTTGAACGGGCGTAAGCCAGCTAGTCTGGTTTCCTGACCTTACAATTCCCCAACGTCTATAAATTGATCCGTTTCGTCTGAAATAAGGTCAGGGAACCAGACTGCAAGAACAGCATATTTTTTTCCTTGGATTTTCCAGCATCAACAATGTTTACTATAAAATACTAACACCCAAATCCATCCATTTCTGAAAATTACAGCAAAAGCAAATGTTGTATAATTATTACCTTTAATGAATGCAAAGACATTATCACTCATTTGTGCAGCTCGTTCTAATTTGCCATTTTTGTAATACACATGCATTTCAAAACATTTGTTATATTTTTTCATTGTAAAATTCTTTTAGTGTAATGAAAACAAGTCTATATACATGAATACTGTTGAAAATCACATCAACTTCTGCTCAACATAATAGAAACAGCTCAACTTTTATTTCTAGGTCAACATACATGCTCCAATACTCTTGTATCCTTTGCAAACATGCAAATGTAAGGCATTTCCCCTACCCAAATTCTCCAAATTTCAACCAAACCATGAGATTATCTTACATTTAGAAATACATGTAATTAGTGTACACAAAATACAATGTATATGTGCATATACAATACGCGTGTTCCACGCCTCTTCTGCATAATTTTCTATACTCCATGTATAAAATACAAACAGAAAATACAAAGTGAGTAATTGAACTCAATATCGTAAAAAATGAGTCATTTTGTCCGTGTAGTGACAAACTTTGGCTCAAAGTGTGTCACTACACGGACAAAATGACTAATTTTATACGATATTGAGTTCAATTACTCACTTTGTGTTTTTGTGTGCACATTATGCCTAAATAGGGTGTTTACAATATTGTTTCAAAAGTTAATCATTCTAAAACTGGGCAGATCTTTCACATTTTTCTGCGCTCACATTGCTACCTCACATTCAGAAGTGGACACCAAATTGTTTAACTTTTGAGGGCGCTATTCCCAAAAGCCCAACGCCATTTTGCATTTTCACCAAACTGTATATAGATCATGTGACATTACAAAATAAGATTGTGTGGTCACATGATACAAACTTTCAGCAAACGTTAATCGTCACCGTTTTCACGAAGAGCCACATATCTCCAAAATTACAATTTTTTTCGATTTTGATTTTTTTCGATATTTCGCATTAAAACAATGTACTTAACCATTTTGACATGTTTCTGTAAGCAAAACATCATTAATTTCTAAGTTACATTAATGTTGCAAGGGGCAGAAATCTCGATAACTGCATTTTGCGTTTTCACGAAGAGCCACATACATTTTGGCCCTTTGAACGCGTACAAAACCCATTGCACGGAAATACGTAAAAGTAGGTCAAATGAGATTTGCGTTTTCACGAAGAGCCACATATCTTTGTTACATTTTCAGGCGCGCGCGCGTACTCACGCGCGCCTATGGAAATACACGTTGAACAGAAAGGGCCAATATGTCGGAAACGTGAATTTGCGTTTTCACAAAGAGCCACATATCTTTACTAATTAATTTCCACTAATTAACTGCTTTATTAAGTCTTATTACCGGGTTTATGTAAAACTTCAGCTCACGTAGAATCGTGTGATGGTTTTCTTGCTGCACAAAGTTGTTGCAAAGTAGTATTTCTTGCAGTTTTAAAATATGAGAAACTTCTTTTGTGATTATCTCGAAAACACTTTACTTCAAAATCAACATAATATTTATAGTATGTGGCTGTTCGTGAAAACGGTGACGGTTTGTCCTCAGCACTGAATGTCGCTTGAAATATGATGGTTAAACAGTGTTGACATAAACTGTTTAATGTGGACCCCCAAAAAACATGCAAAAGATGCATGCCGGCGGTTGCCAGTCAACATGACGTCACAGGGCACAATACACTACAAAATACTTTCTCTTTTCTTTGATCACTCTCTCTTTTTCATATTTTTTCATGCATTATTTTCGACAAAATGTTTAGGATTTCGTTCACGAACTCCTACCTTCCTTTTTGTTATTTACAAGATTTTTTAAAACATGCAAAAATACAAACTTTATACGACTCCATCCCGCTCGTATTGTTTGGTCTCGTCCGCACTGAACGGCGCTCCCAGGTTTTATGACCCCCCATTCCATATTTTTTTTATTCCAAATCCGTGGTTGACGTGGACCGGGGAATATTTCTGGTTATCCTGGGCTTATTGTCTTGTCCCGCCCCCGGGTCTGATTGCTGGATCCGCCCGTGGACCCTGTTTCAGGGAATCAAAAAGTCTTTTCGCGAGTGTCAACGCAGGCTCTGCATCTTCCGTTTGGAACAACTTCCTAGTGTTTATGTTCACAAAATGATTCCGTCAATCTACTGAGTTTTAAAATGTACACCCAGTTGTTATGCCCACGCCAAAACTTCATGCTGAGCGTATTGCCGATGATGTTGAGCATTTAGAATTCGAAATATTTGCAGCCGTTGTCCAGTCGTATGTTCTTCCCGTCAGCTTCGTTACGGGTGATGCTATTCAGCTGGCAAATCATCTCTCCGGGGCCGCCTCGGCGCAGATTGAAGGAGCGGCATCCAGGCTCACCCCGGCACGCCGAGCCGCACGCGATGACACCCTTGGCCAAGAACTCCTTGATGACGTGACCGGTGAGGCAGTGGGATGGGGAGCGGGCGTCGGCGTAGCTTTGCAGGCAGAACATCGTGGGCACGGCAAGCGGAACGGGACTCTCACAGGTGACGAATATCAGATTGTCGCAGGCAGTGTCATCCATGAGGCCGTTTTGATCTCGCCACAGTTGCATACAGTCTCCCACAATTGGTTCTCCTGATGCCCAATTGACGAAGTTGCATTCTCCTCCCTCACCAGACTCCACCCACTTGCCTTCCTCCTCCCTGTCGTTACATCCGATCCAAAGGTCCCCCAAGGTGACGTTTGCCGTGAACATCTCCCAGATGAACTGATGTTCCTCCAAGGAGTTAGGAACCGCCAAGCCAGCGCCCATCTCCGAGCAGGCAGCATCACCTTGGTCCCACGTCATTTTCTCGGCCAGGAGTTGATAGCAAGAACCCCCGAATCTCTCCTGGGCGGGTTGGCAAGCCTCGGCGTAAACACACGTACGCACGATGGCAACAACACTCATCCAGCAGATCAGCCTCATCTTGCAAAATGGTTTCGGACCGTGTGAACAATTTCGCAAGTCTTACTGAGAAATACAGGTTGTGACAGAGTAAAATGGAACAAATCGCCAGAAAGTCTCACTTATGCAAGTTTTGGAACGTGGAATTCTTAAATGAAACCCTCGTCAAGAACGACTGTGATATTTGAACTGGCACGGATGTGTTGATCAGGAACTGCTGTTTTATCCAGCAATAACCACGGTTATTTGCCAACGTGGCTGCGCGGTTTTCATTAAATTCAGATTCTAGCTCTTGTCCATCACTGAAATTGGCGTGCACAGTTAATACGGCTCTCCCCTGTCAGCATGTTCCCATGTCATTGTTAGACCTAGAAAGTAACATTTTTTTGTTTATTTTCTTTGATCACTTTGTTAGGTTGTCATAGCAATGGCAACCTTTACCATAATAGTATTTGCATACGTAATGACGCATTGGATATGGCCGCTGCAATTTATCTTTTTTTTCCATTAATAATGGATAAGCGATCCAGCGTGTTCTACCTATTACATTGTCATGACATATTAAAAAAGCTTTTAGAACGCAGACCTGCCGATCAATTGACTTGAATAAAGTGGGCATTTGGGAGTGACATTATGAACGATTGGAAAAGATAGGCCTAATTGTGCGCGGGCTAAATTCTCAGAAAAAAAATCTTCAAAACATTACAAAGATGTTATTATTTCATGCCAGCGACTAGAGTTTGAATATTACAATGGAGTCCACGCAGAAAACTAATTAAACTGTAGAAATTTCGGTTTGTTTGTTTGGTGTCATTCTACTGAGCTTTAAATGTACATCGAATTGTTATGCCTCGCCAAAACCAGGCGTGGTTCTAGAACCAATATTTTTTTTTTGGGGGGGGGGGGGGGGGGGCTAGCAGGGTGGATCCAGAATTTTTTTCATGGAGGCGTGCTGAAATGTAGACCGGTTATTTTCTCCAGACACTTCGGCCTCCGAAAATCATTGGGGGGGGGGGGGGGGGGGGGGGGGGGAGGGGGGGGGGGGCTCATGCCATATTTTCAATGGGGAGCGCCAATAAAATCCTAAAATCATTCACACTCTATTAACTACAAATGCACCCTTGTCACGACTATTTATTTAGGGGGAGACCGTTCGCATGTACATCACAATCCTTCTTTTTGCTAATGCAATATCTTTTTACGGAATTTATTTTTTGGGGGGGGGGCTAGACAAAATTTTGGGGGGCTAAAGCCCCCCCCCCCCCCCCCCCGTAGAACCGTGCCTGGCCAAAACGTTGTGCTGAGCGGATTTCCGATATTTTGTTCAGCATTCAGAAATTGAAATATTTGCAGCCGTTGTCCAGTTGTATGTTCTTCCCGTCGGCTTCATTACGGGTGATGCTATTCAGCTGGCAAATCATCTCTCCAGGGCCGCCTCGGCGCAGATTGAAGGAGCGGCATCCAAGCTCACCCCGGCACGCCGAGCCGCACGCGATGACACCCTTGGCCGAGAACTCCTTGATGACGTGACCGGTGAGGCAGTGGGATGGGGAGCGGGCGTCGGCGTAGCTTTGCAGGCAGGACATCGTGGGCACGGCAAGCGGAACGGGACTCTCACAGATGACGAATATCAGATTGACGCAGACAGTGTCATCCATGAGGCCGTTTCGATCTCGCCACAGTTGCATACAGTCTCCCACAATTGGTTCTCCTTGTGCCCAATTAACGAAGTTGCATTCTCCTCCCTCACCAGACTTCACCCACTTGCCTTCCTCCTCCCTGTCGTTACATCCGATCCAAAGGTCCCCCAAGGTGACGTTTGCCGTGAACATCTTCCAGATGAACTGGTGTTTCTCCTCGGAGTCAGGAACCGCCAAGCCAGCGCCCATCTCCGAGCAGGCAGCATCACCTTGGTCCCACGTCATTTTCTCGGCCAGGAGTTGATAGCAAGAACCCCCGAATCTCTCCTGGGCGGGCTGGCAAGCCTCGGCGTAAACACACGCACGCATGATGGCAACAACACTCATCCAGCAGATCAGCTTCATCGTGCAAAATGGTTTCGGACCGTGTGAACAATCTCGCAAGTCTTATTGAGAAATACAGGTTGTGACAGAGTAAAATGGAACAAATCGCCAGAAAGTCTCACTTATGCAAGTGTTGGAACGTGGAATTCTGAAATGAAGCCCTCGTTAAGAACGACTGTGATATTTAAACTGGCACGGATGTGTTGATCCGGAACTGCTGTTTTATCCAGCAATAACCACGGTTATTTGCCAACGTGGCTACGCGGTTTTCATTAAATTCAGATTCCAGCTCTTGTCCATCAAAATTAGCGTCCACAGTTAATACGCTTTCCCCTGTCGGCATGTTCCCATGTCAATGATTTAGGCAATATCTCTGGACAAGAAGATATAAAATACACATTATGCCTAAATAGGGTGTTTACAATATTGTTTCAAAAGTTAATCATTCTAAAACTGGGCAGATCTTTCGCATTTTTCTGCGCTCACATTGCTACCTCACATTCAGAAGTGGACACCAAATCTTTTAACTTTTGAGGGCGCTATTCCCAAAAGCCCAACGCCATTTGCATTTTCACCAAACTGTATATAGACCATGTGACATTAGTTGACTGTGTGGTCACATGATACAAACTTTCAGCAAACGTTTGTCCTCAGCACTGTATGTCGCTTGAAATGTGATGGTTTAAAAGTGTTGACATAAACTGTTTAATGTGGACCCCCAAAAAACATGAAAAAGATGCATGCCGGTGTGACAGGTAATTCTGTCCCCCCCTGGTAAATGTGTCCCCCCGGACACATTTCGTCGCTTTGCTCACGAAGTGACAAAAACCTCAAAATTTGACAAAAGTTCATTCTGAGATAATCGCATTTGAAGTTATTCATTTTTTCAAAGGACATTTTCGACCATTTTGCAGTAACAGAATTCGGAAATTTTTACATTGTCCGATAGGATATGATTTGCTCTTTGTTAGTTCATAGTTGTTTGTTAAAAATAGTTCGTAATTAAACAGTAATTCATTAATAAAACTTTTTTGCACTTCGTGAGAACATCAGAACTTTGGCTCCCATATTTTGCCAATTACTTTGTACACAGTTTTTGTCACTTCGTGGGATCATGAATCTTTTTTTCGACGCAACAAACTTGTTACTTTTGCGCGTCACGACAGTTGAGCGCGCGCGCGTCTGTTCTTTTTCAACATCGTTCGCCCGCGCGTGTATGCTTCCATCCTGCCGCGAATAGACCATTGTATAATTTCTGGCCCTGCCCACGAGGTGACTTTTTGTCACTTCGTGAGAACATTTTACACTTTTTTACACTTTGTGAAAATGAAAATCACCGATTTCAGGCTTTTTGTCAATTGTTTGTTTACAATAATTAAGAAAGTAAACAATATTTTGCCTTGAAACTTGGTCAAATTGTTCCTTGAGACAACTATAATAAAATGGCTAGTAAAACTCAAAATCGAATAATTATCGATTTTGGAGGTTTTTGTCACTTCGTGAGCAAAGCGACGATTTACCGGCTCGTGACCCAGTAAATGTGTCCGGGGGACACTTTTACCCAGGTAGATTTGCCCCCCTACATGACGCCCCCCATGAAATGTTCCAGCCCCCCCCCCCCCCCCCCCCAGCGCCCCCCCCCCCCCCCCCCTTCCCCACTGAAAAATTCCTGGCTACGCCACTGCCCTCCAGGTAAAAATGTCCCCCTGCCCAACGGTACGGTGAAAGTGTCCCCCTGGTAAATGTGTCCCCATGCAGTATGTACTGAGAGCAGCAGCGTGTCGCGCGCGCCAGTACATGCTGCAAGATATGTGGCAGTGATTATCACATGTGTACATATGCGTCTCACTCTACAATGGAAATTCATCCAATAGGAAATTTTGTTACACGCTATGATGGGAACACAGACCAATCCAAGTAGGCGTTGTATCAATGAGAGGAGGGCCATCGCCATGCATCGCCGCTGTATTGACCTATCGCGGTAGAATCGCGATAGATTTCACCGTACTCCAAATCGAAACATTGTGTGCACACATGGAGGAATCATTATAGACCAAATTAAATATTTTGATATTCATTAAAGGCAGACTAAAAGTCCAAAATGTATACCTTGTAGAGTGAATTCATAAAAACAAAGAGAAGTGGCCTTCCGGGTTTCAAAAGAGGGGGACAAAAAAAAATGGGGGGGGGGGACAGAATTACCTGGAGGGGGACAGAATTAACGGGCCAGGGAGGACACTTTTACCTGGGTAATTTTGTCCCCCCGGACAGTTTTACCGGGGGACAGAATTACCTTCCACAACGGTGGTTGCCAGTCAACATGACGTCACAGGGCACAATACACTACAAAATACTTTCTCTTTTCTTTGATCACTCTCTCTTTTTCATATATTTTCATGCATTATTTTCGACAAAATGTTTAGGATTTCGTTCACGCAACTCCTACCTTCCTTTTGTTATTTACAAGATTTTTTAAAACATGCAAAAATACAAAACTTTATACGACTCCATCCCGCTCGTGTTGTTTGGTCCCGTCTGCACTGAACGGCGCTCCCAGGTTTTATGACCCCCCATTCCATTTTTTTTTTATTCCAAATCCGTGGTTGATGTGGACCGGGGAATATTTCTGGCTACCCTGGGCTTATTGTCTTGTCCCGCCCCCGGGTCTGATGGCTGGATCCGCCCGTGGACCCTGTTTCAGGGAATCAAAAAGTCTTTTCGCGAGTGTCAACGCAGGCTCTGCATCTTCCGTTTGGAACAACTTCCTAGTGTTTATGTTCACAAAATGATTCCGCCAATCTACAGAGTTTTAAAATGTACACCCAGTTGTTATATGCCTACGCCAAAACTTCGTGCTGAGCGTATTGCCGATGATGTTGAGCATTCAGAATTCGAAATATTTGCAGCCGTTGTCCAGTCGTATGTGCTTCCCGTTAGCTTCATTACGGGTGATGCTATTCAGCTGACAAATCATCTCTCCGGGGTCGCCTCGGCGCAGATTGAAGGAGCGGCATCCAGGCTCACCCCGGCACGCCGAGCCGCACGCGATGACACCCTTGGCCGAGAACTCCTTGATGACGTGACCGGTGAGGCAGTGGGATGAGGAGCGGGCGTCGGCGTAGCTTTGCAGGCAGGACATCGTGGGCACGGCAAGCGGAACGGGTCTCTCACAGATGACGAATATCAGATTGTTACAGGCATTGTCATCCATGAGGCCGTTTCGATCTCGCCACAGTTGCATACAGTCTCCCACAATTGGTTCTCCTTGTGCCCAATTGAAGAAGTTGCATTCTCCTCCCTCACCAGACTTCACCCACTTGCCTTCCTCCTCCCTGTCGTTACATCCGATCCAAAGTTCCCCCAAGGTGACCTTTGCTGTGAACATCTTCCAGATGAACTGATGTTCCTCCAAGGAGTCAGGAACCGCCAAGCCAGCGCCCATCTCCGAGCAGGCAGCATCACCTTGGTCCCACGTCATTTTCCCGGCCAGGAGTTGATAGCAAGAACCCCCGAATCTTTCCTGGGCGGGTTGGCAAGCCGCGGCGTAAACACACGCACGCATGATGGCAACAACACTCATCCAGCAGATCAGCTTCATCGTGCAAAATGGTTTCGGACCGTGTGAACAATCTCGCAAGTCTTACTGAGAAATACAGGTTGTGACAGAGTAAAATGGAACAAATCGCCAGAAAGTCTCACTTATGCAAGTTTTGGAACGTGGAATTCGTAAATGAAGCCCTCGTCAAGAACGACTGTGATATTTGAACTGGCACGGATGTGTTGATCAGGAACTGCTGTTTTATCCAGTAATATAACCACGGTTATTTGCCAACGTGGCTGCGCGGTTTTCATTAAATTCAGATTCTAGCTCTTGTCCATCACTGAAATTGCCGTGCACAGTTAATACGGCTTTCCCCTGTCAGCATGTTCCCATGTCATTGTTAGCCCTGCCAACGTGGCTGCGCGGTTTTCATTAAATTCAGATTCTAGCTCTAGAAATACAGGGTTTGAAAGAATAAAATGGACCAACGAAATCTCCAAAAAGTCTCACTGATGCAAGTTTGGTGCGTGAAATTCGCACAATCTATTGAAGCCCTCGTCAAGAACGACTGTGTACTGGCACGGATGTGTTGATCAGGACGAACTGCTGTGTTATCCAGCAATATCCGCGGTAGTGGCTGCGCGGTTTTAATTAAATTCAGATTCTAGCTCTTGACTTGTCCAATTAAATCTCGATGCGCAGAGACACCGCTTCATTACCTCAAGTCATTGTTAGACCTAGACAATAGCTCTGCACAAGAAAGTCTCATGCAGTCTATTAAACGTCTTGTTGTTTGTTGGTTTGATATTTACTTTTTAACGTTGCCACAGCAACCTTTACCATAATTGCGCACGTCTGGCCCTTTTTTGTTATATCGTTTATTGTTTATCGATCGAGCGTGTTCTACCTCTATAATGGTTAGTGTCAGGGCAGCTAATTGAAAATCTTGAGAATGCAGACCTGTAAATCGATGGGTTGATTGCGTGGGTATTTGAAGTGAAATTATGAACTTGCTGGAAAATATAGGTCTATATTGTGCAGACCTACCATGTGTCGCGCATCTAGCGTGTGTCGCCTCAATGGGAGTCAGTTCACACGCTCACACGCCGGGCAATCGTAATCACACGCCTCATCACGCTAATGACAATGTTCTTAAATAAAAATCTTTTCTGGACCAGAATACAGAAACATGCTTCGTGTTTGGGTTAAGCGTTTTGGCGAATTCGGTTCTGCACGAAGATAAGTCTGCTTTTTAAATGAAAATTCACCTCTCTAATGCCTTGCCAGTAGAGCAAAAATGTTACCTCAAATTTCACTTATAGGCTTAGTGAAAGTTCATCAAGCTCAAAACATTCCCTTTCGTTAATCTTGACGTACCCGTTACAAAGTTAACAACTTTTTACTTTGACGTGATTATCTTTTTCTTTTTTTTTTAATTAAAGTGCAACCCCAAAATAAGAAAATAATTGACTGACAAGCTCGTAGTTGGGAACGGGAGTGGAGATAATGATGATTTATCAGAATTTGTCAACATTAAAGAAATTCGTAAATGCTAACTTGGGAATTTCCGAGATTTGTTCGTGTGCGCCACGTGTGGGTACACTCGGTCAATTGAATTGTGTGTCCGATTTCCCATTGCTGGTACCCATCTTCCAAATGAGGGCGCTCTTCAAAACTGACCATTGTTATGCATAATTTTTATTTTTACAGCGCATTTTCTTTTGTGGGGGATTGATAGAATAACTCTATAAAAAAGTATTTAAATCATTTCTGACAAAAGACAATTTGTCAAAAAATTCCGTAAGGGGTGGCAAAGTGCCCGCCTAGCCCCTGCCCCCCCCCTTCCCACTGGATACGCCACTGCCTAGTTGGTATTCCCCACCCCCCCCCCCACCCCGGTCTCAGGGCTGGCGACGGGCCTGCGTTCGGGGGAGGGGGGAGGGGATAGATCCCTGGAGTGATCGTCCACCTTGACCGGATATTCTGTCCTTAATTTATAAGTAAATCTAAGGCTAGGCTGACTAGAACAACAACTTAGGTTCGCCTGTCTTATATGGGCCTATTTCTTATTTTTTTTTAAATTGACGAGTGGAAATGTTGCACTCGTGCCCAGGTCTTTTCGTTTGAAATTTAATTCTGGGGGTGTCTTAATAACCACATGCATTTTATTTTTGAGGAGATATTTATGTATCATACCTACAATTAAAATTGTGTACCGAAAAGGCGTTTTCACGTAAAGACTGTATCTCTCTTAGTTTGTATGTTTGTTTTTTTACTTTAGAATAGTTATTTTCTCCGCAATACAAATATATTTATAAATTAATTTGAAAAAAATGAAAAAAAGTAAGACGGCTGCAAACTGCTTACTGACTGGATGGACCTGAAATATATAAATCTAAAAAACCCTTGTGGTTTCCCATCTCCCTTTGTTTCTTTGTTCTCTCATCCACCCTCCCCTGCATCTTTCCACACCTTTCCCACCTAATCCTCCTTTTGTGTTTCTTCTTTCAGCCCTGCATGTTTGTGTGCACCCCCATGTTAATGTATGTACCTCTGGCATTTCTGTTTTAGCCTCTGAAGAAGAACTTGCTAAGTTCGCAACGTCAGGCCACATTAATTTTTAGATTTATAAATTAATTTGACATCTAGAGTTTTAGTCAAGTGTAAGATTTAAAACGTCCCTTTCCCAACTGCCGATCACGAGTTAAGTTACACACCAGCGGTTTAAAATCGTGGTCGAAGGACAGCTAGCTATCTAGCTAAGTGACGAATACCAAAAGTCGTTGTCCATTATTTCTGGATTGCGCCCTCTAGTGCATCCGGCGTAAAAAAAATTATAAAAAAAAAAAATTAAAAAAAAATCGCCGTGCATGGTAAACACCGCCCTCTTGTGCCTGAAGTTAACTTCTACGAAACTTTTGACAATCCATAATCCAAGGCAAAGGCATGATGGCTCATGCATAGCCCGGCAATGAAACTGTAAAATCGCAGAAGAAAAGAGGTATATTTTCAGTAACTCGTCTTGGACACAGAGAATTATTATGTGCATATGATTTTTGACAAAGTAAAATGTATAATTTCGGGTGGGTCGTTGACGCTAGCCTGTGCAGTGCTCTGGGATTGAGCTGCCTGTGTTGTCATCATGACTGGCACTGCCAAAAGTGCCATGCGCTGAGTTAAGTTCACATGAACATCCGGGAACTTTGTACTAGGCCTAATTTGCCAATCTTGTTTCTATAGCAAACAATGAGGTAAAATTGTCTTGATCGAGCAATATCCCTGACCCAGCATTAGTACCTTGCACACTATAGCCCCACTTCACTTGTGAGGCATTGCTGCACTGTACATGTACGTTCAACCCAAACGTTGGGTTTCCAATCTATTGAGCCTTTGAGAGTTTGTCCCAAAAAAAGCGTGCATTGTTTTTTTTTACAAACCACTGCATAAAGTTGTATTCTATGATGTCTCAACTTTTGCCCTCTTTCCGGAGTCGATATGCACACGTAAAACATCTGATTTTTTTTTTTCGAGTCCAAGACTCCAACTCTATAGTCTAGTCTACTACAATGGGGTTTTATCTGTAATGTATCGTCACACCCCCTAATAATATGACAAGGATATGTTTTGACGCACTCACATTCAATTTGCGTTGGACAATGCACGCGCATTGCAATGACTCAATTATCGTGACTCGAGGATATTTATTCCCACTAGGCACTACATTGTACTTTGAAATATTTTACAATTTTTTAAATTATAAAAATCTGTTGCTCATACAGTGTTGCCCCCAACATTGTGATTGATTTTAATTTTGACAAGCACTTGAATTTAAATTTTAATGGGGGGGTGTAATGTTTATTTTCATTTATTTTTGATTTTGAATTTTTTTTCGAGGGGAGGGTGGGGTGGTTTCAGGGTGGGGTTATAATTTTCCAAGAAATCTAACACTCAAAAGTGTCAAATATAGCAATAAAAGTGGGTGCAGTCACAATTCAAACTTTAAAAAAAAAATGATAAAGTTAGATTTACGTCATTATAGGCATTGAAACATTGCCCAGTATAACTGTGAGCCTTTCGATTGAAAATATATATCATGCTGATATATGGGAACACCTATTATTTTTTTTAACTGGAGTAACTTAGGTGTGTACCATGTGTAGGGTGAATGAACGAACAAGTAAACATTGTTGTTTTAATACATCTTCAGTATCTTTGCACGCATACAGTACAAAGTTACTCTTCTTGTCACGACACCCTTTGTAAAGGTGAACAGAGTTAACGAATCTTGGCAACATTAAGTTGGCAAAAAAATGCAACGATAACGAGAGATTATTGCCCGGTCGTGGGTCTCTCCCTGGCACCTGAGGCTAACAAATCACGAGCCCAGATATTTCTGGGCTAAGTGACGGGCGCAAGGGTTTGCGGGCCACGAGATCTAACAACTATCGACATTTTTGAGTAATGATTGATGCGACTGAATGTGAAAAATGTCAAAGGCATTGTCTGAAAAATGGAGGCATGAATGTTCTTGTTTATGCTGCCAGGTAAATTGCACGCATGCTAAAAAGGGTGATTTTTTTGAGGACGTTTTGTGTTTGATTGTGTGTATGAAGAAGTAACCTGTTGATTAGAATGGGGGTCAGTAACCAGGCATGCAAATTTTCCTCGGATCAGCTGATTTCCTCTTGTTTTCCAAGGTTCACAGTTATTGCATTACAATTTTGAAAATGCTGTATAAAGTCATTTGAAGGGAATGTACAACATTTGCTTTTGCTGCAATTTTCAGAAATAAATGAATTTGGAGGATAGCAAATATTGTTAAAATGACTTGTTTCACGTTTTGGGCTTGTAGATGCTGGGAAAACCAAGAAAACCAATCATGTTCTTGTAATCTGGTTCCCTGACCCCACTTAAGATGAATTGGAGTAATTATAGACTTTGGGGAATTGTAAGGTCAGAGAATTAGTCTAGAAGGCTTGTACCCCTTTACAGGTGTGTAATCAATTGCAAAGAAAATGCGGAATAACTAATTAAGAAAAATTAGGAGCAGTTTTTGAAGAAAAAAGAAGTTTTCTCCAATACTGGTCGGCCAACCAGCGTTAGAAAAATACCATTTTTCTTGAAAATGTCAGCACACCAGGAGCCACAATTTTACAGGATGCTTTAGACTGTCATTCCTAACAATCCAGTAGGGTATTTCGTGATAATTTGATCATTTCGTTTTTTGTGATGTTTGCAAATGTTGTATCTTCCATCAAAGCGTGGACTTTCCTCTTTTTTCTTTTTTTTTGGGCTGGGAATTCCAGTTTCATGCCTGAGAAGCTTTGTGCTTGCTGAAATGTACATTTCAGCCACACCCATGGGTTTTTTTGTTAGATTTTTAAGACCTTCGGTTGGGATTCAGATCTCTTCTGTGCAAAACTATATCACTCGCCTGGTTTGGCACCTCGAGAATGAAGATATGTTCACTTTGGCAAAGTGTTGTTACTTGCTTGAAGTCCTCCTAAATTTTCTACAAAAAGAGGACCTTGCAATATGTTGGGTTTTGCCCTTCACCAATGTATTTTTATAAAGTGTATACTCAGTGTTGTCCTAAGTGATTGTGAGAAAAAAATCACTCGGGTAGGACTCGAACCCACGACCTCATCTGCATCAGACGTCTTTCCACTCGACCACCGAGCTTGCCTGGGTCAGTTAGCTGGTCATGGGTTCGAGCCCCACCTGAGTGATTTTTTTCTCAAAATCACTCAGGACAACTTGGGTGATTACAAACAAAGGAGTACTTTTGTCACAGTCCATTTGAATACCTTGTGACTTGACTTGAGGCCGGAGGACTTGGGATGGACTTGTAAAGACTTGTGAGGATTTGTGATGGACCCAACTACCGGTATACATCACTCCTTCTCGGCTGATTATTGTTTCTCAGATATGACTAATGCATGCATTTTCTAAGCAGTACTTTCAACTGAAAACAGAGTTCATTGCTCTGAATTCTCTAACACTGGTCTCAAATGTATGAAGCCTACCCACCAACATTATGCACAAACGAGTAAAAAAAAAGAAAGGCCTTTGATACTTGGAAGTCACTCTGACATCAGATTCAAAATTTACAAGTGTTTACCAGCCCAAGACCAGTCTAGCAAAGATCCCATATCGGTTGATAGGGCTAGGACCAGGTATTAAGTTCCGAGCTCCGTTACAAACACAACTTTGCGCCGCTACACATTGTGAATCGGAGCGGAATTTTCGGTTGCCAACCAGCCCCGCTATAACGTCAGAGCTATGATCTGATGTAGGCCAGATTAGGATAATGTGTCAGATGGAGGGTTTCATTTTCCGTAATGGATCCCCCTATTACCATGCCCGTGTATTTGGGGCGGGTGCAGACAAAATGTTTGTGCTGAAACTGAGCCCCCGCTTTGGAATGAATTCAGCCGTACTGCTTGTATAATGAATAATATTATACTGTTGTGAAACTTTTTCTCAAGAAAGTCCAGTATGCACTTGCCTAAACATGTATGTACTATCAAAATAAGGTTTCCTTAAAACTGTCTAGTTAGTTTTACGTTCTTCAACTTTTTACTTTTATAATTGAAGGCCTTTATAACTTTACAATGTCAATGTTATCGATTGTGAGCACAGAACACAGCAAAACTAAGATTTCTTAGCTTTATGGGCTCTTTATTTATTGACACACTGTTGTCCTACCAATTTCATGCCTTTACGTGGCACCAAACATTGATAAACAGACAAGGGCGTCACTCACTTTTCAAAAGTGGAGGGGATTAGCTTGATGAGCACTAATGCGAGCGCAAAGGCCTAACGGCGTGGGGTTTAGCTATTCTGAGCTATAGATCCATTAAAGTAGGCGACAATTTTTATTCGGAGCCAAGAAAAGTGGGGGAAGGGGACAAATGATATGACAAAAGTATTACATGTAGGTCAGGTCAGCTGGCTTGCAACTGTTCACAGATGTGTAACCGATTGCGAACAAATGTGCACTTAATTTGGTTAATTGGGGGCAGTATTTGAAAAAAAGCCAGTTTTTTTCCAACGATGGTCGGCTGACCATCGTTAGAAGTTGATACGAAACTCCCACTTTTCTTGAAAATGACAGCACACCAGGTGCCATAATTTCATGGGGGATTCCGCCCCCCCCCCCCTAAGATCTTGGCCATCGAGCGACGAAAAATAATGAAACTCGGTACATGCATAGAACAACTTATCATGAACTTAGCCAAGAAATTTCAAGACTATAGGTCAAAGGGTTTTGGGAATTATGGTTAACTATTTATATGCACGAATGGTAATTCTGCTCTGTGGTCCGATTTTTATGTTTTTGGTATCAAAAGATGCACAAGGCTCGAGGCTAAAAAGTCATAACAGCTCAGGTGGTTTTTTTTTTTCAAGTCTATTGCGGAAAAAGTCGAGGGGGGGGGGCGGATTCAGTGCGTATCGGTCAATGATCAGTGGTGGACAGCTGAATTTTTCGGTATTTCGATTAAAAAATAGAAATAACTTGTGGATCAAATATGCACAGTGCATGAACTTTTCACAGTTACTTGTCAATAACACGTACATACATGTGAACTTTATTCCTACATGTGTGTAATGTTTATTAAATGGAGCGATCCACAAAGATATCTCTTTTTTTTTCGTCTTTTTTCCTGACTCGGTCACTTTCTTTTTGACTCACCCAGTGAAAAAACTCTTGTGAAAAAAGTACCCTTGTTATTACTATTTTACATAATTTGGCTGTCCTTTTTGTGGCGACGCTTGCCAATCCTATCCTAATTCATAGATTTCACCCCCCCCCCCCTATTTTTAACCCTTGGCATTCCTGGCGCTTCTCGGTACAAATGTTTACACAAGTTTGAAACATATTTTTGTGCCAGCGAGTGTATTTCATATTTTGTTTGTTGAACAAGTTGAAGAATGGATGAATAAGACAAGCCCCAGGCTGCACTCTACGCACTACTATGATTTTGATGGACGACCTGCGTGTTTTGTATTGTGCGTCTGTTCGCTCTGAATATAAAAAAGCAATTGACGTCAAAGGCTGAAGGTACTATTTGGATTTTTGGAAAGTACAAACCCCTTTTCATCAATTTAAATTGTCCTTTTTTAAGGTACAGAAAATTTCAATTTGACAGGTCACTCGTATACAAAAGTATAAAATGAAAAACATGCATTCGTGATACTACGTGTCAAAAAAAATCCTACTTTTGATCCTAAATAACTATTGTTTACCAATGGAATTAAACGAAAGTTTCAGATCATGTAAAAAAATGCATGACAAATTTTATGTAGTGAGTTTCATCAGCTTTGTGCAAGAGGGTTAGATTTCAATGCCATACGAAAAAAAAATACTTTCAGAATCTGCCACTTTCGACTTGGCGACCTCCAATGTCAATACAGCGTTGGAAACGGTGGCGGAAGATGCATGCTGCAGCCGACAGCTTCTGAAGGAATGCAGGATCACCCCTGATGCCATTGCACACCTACTCGATCATTTTACGCAACACACGATCGAGGAGGTGTGCAATAACATCAGGGGTGATCCTGCATTCATTCAGAAGCTTTCAGCCCCAGCACGAACCTTCTGCTACCGTCTCCAGCACCGTGTCGACATTCTGATTTTTTCGTATGGCGTTTAAATCTCACCCTCTTGCACAAAACTCATGAAACTCTCTCCATAATTTTTTTTTTTGATTTTTAAAATTTTAAATTGCGCAGAATACATGGAAGTCATACATGTCTGTGTTCTTCAGTTTTATACCTTGAATTTCCTGCACAAATGTCAGAGACTAGCTTGCACCCATTCATACCCAGCGTTGGAAATTGATACAAAAATACCACTTTTTCTGAAAGTGACAGTACACCAGGCGCCATGCTTTTACAGGATACTTAAGTAAGACTGTCATTCACTAACAGTCCAGTAAGGTATTTCATAATAATTTGGTAGTGTTGTTTTTTTGATGTTTTTTTTTAACCTTTTTTCAACATTTGATAGAAATTAGGAAAAAAAACCTACAAAAACCTGTGTACTGTTACAACAAATATTAATTTTCAGGTACATCAGTTTAAAAAAGCCTTTAACTCATGACTTTTTTTACAGTTGTCATAGGTGAAATGAATTAGACCTTTTGGTTTTGACAAAGTTTATATTTATGTTGCTGTGACTCGGTTGACAATGTTTCTACACCTTTTCTTCTTCTTTGTTGTACAATGTATGTATATGTTTTGTGGAGGGTTTTTTTTAACTCATTTTCCACAAGTTTTTCCAAATGGTACATACAAATATGTAAACTTGAAACTTGCTACATACATCGACCCGATTCAGAAGTGAAAATCACTACCTGTATTGATGTTCTGAAGGTATAATGCATTAACAACATATTTCATAAAATTTTGTAATGAAGATTTTCATTGAGTTATTTTTTTTGTATCTTTGATATACATATTTTCAAAATGAATTTGAATCACTGAAACAAGTTGAAATAAATGATGTAATCAAAGTGGATGTATGGCAACCCCAATCTGTGATTTCAAGCAGTAGGCCTATTGTTTGAAAATTGATTTTTCTATTGAAGTTATGTCTTTAAATTTGTAATTAAATTAATGAACTGATAAATATATGATGAATGATATTGTGCCCAATCACCCTGTGTTTAAGACAAGATAAGTTTGCGGTGACACCATGTGAATGAATCTCTTTTGTGAGTATGTGTGGTTCTGAAAAGAACCAGAGGGACTCAACGTTTCAAACAGTATGCCCTGCCCGTCGTCAGGAGAATGAGGGATTCCCTGTGTTTATAACTAGAACAAATTTGTTTGTTTTTTACCCCTCAGCCGAGAGGCTCGAGGGGTATTGTCATCGCCTAGGGCGTCCGTCCGTCCGGATGTATGTGTGTCTGTCCGTCCGTCCGTCCGTCCGGGCAGCTTAGTTTCCGGATGATAACTTGAGTTAGAAATGTTGTTTGGGGTTGTAACTTCGGTAGGGGGTTGCCCTTGGGAGTAGGCAAGTTGGGATTGGTTTTGAGGTCAAAAGGTCAAAGGTCAAGGTCACCGTGGTGAGTTAAATGGAATGGTTTCCGGATGATAACTTGAGTTAGAAATGAGATTTTGGTGTCTAACTTTGGTAGAGGGTTGCCCTTGGGAGTAGGCAAGTTGGGATTGGTTTTGGGGTCAAAAGGTCAAAGGTCAAGGTCAGCATGGTGAGATAAAGGTAAATGGTTTCCGGATGATAACTTGAGTTAGAAATGAGATTTTGGTGTCTAACTTTGGTAGAGGGTTGCCCTTGGGAGTAGGCAAGTTGGGATTGGTTTTGGGGTCAAAAGGTCAAAGGTCAAGGTCACCATTGTGAGTTAAAGGTAAATGGTTTCCGGATGATAACTTGAGTTAGAAATGCGATTTTGGTGTCTAATTTTGGAAGAGGGTTCCCCTTCGGAGAAGGCAAGTTGGGATTGGTTTTGGGGTTCAAAGGTCAAGGTCAGCATGGTGAGATAAAGGTAAATGGTTTCCGGATGATAACTTGAGTTAGAAATGAGATTTTGGTGTCTAACTTTGATAGGGGGTTGCCCTTGGGAGTAGGCAAGTTGGGATTGGTTTTGGGGTCAAAAGGTCAAAGGTCAAGGTCACCGTGGTGAGTTAAATGTAAATGGTTTCCGGATGATAACTTGAGTTAGAAATGCGATTTTGGTGTCTTACTTTGGTAGAGGGTTGCCCTTGGGAGTAGGCAAGTTGGGATTGGTTTTGGGGTCAAAAGGTCAAAGGTCAAGGTCACCATTGTGAGTTAAAGGTAAATGGTTTCCGGATGATAACTTGAGTTAGAAATGCGATTTTGGTGTCTAACTTTAGAAGAGGGTTCCCCTTGGGAGAAGGCAAGTTGGGATTGGTTTTGGGGTCAAAAGGTCAAAGGTCAAGGTCAGCATGGTGAGTTAAAGGTAAATGGTTTCCGGATGATAACTTGAGTTAGAAATGAGATTTTGGTGTCTGACTGAGGTAGGGGTTTGCCCTTGGGTACAGGCAAGTTGGGATTGGTTTTGGGGTCAAAAGGTCAAAGGTCAAGGTCACCGTGGTGAGTTCAATGTAAATGGTTCCGAATGATACCTTGAGTTAGAAATGAAATGTTGGTGTCTAACTTCGGTAGGGGGTTTCCCATTGGTACAGGCATGTTGGGACTGGTTCTGGGGTCAAAGGCCAAAGGTCAAGGTCACCACGTTGAGTTAAAGGTTAATGGTTTCCGGATGATAACTTGACTCTGGCTGAGGGGTTTCAACAGCAACGCTGTTATTTTTGTTTGTTAATTTTAAAAAATGCATTATTATCAAAAGGCAGATTCCGACACATCTCTTCTGAAACGGAAACACAACTTTGTGACAATCAGTTGTAACCAAAAAAAAAAAAAAAAATCATAAGTACACCATTGTAGACATGTTGTTTTGGACGTCACAGTAAAGGTTACCACGTTCCAAAAAAAGCACACCCCTAAACACAATGTAGCGAAATATAACATGAATTACAGTGAATGTACCAGTGCAGTTATAAATAACATCATGAGGTAGTGAAGCCAATAAATGCTTTTTTTATGACTGCAGGCGGGTTGCAAATAATTTTAAGGTTCAACAAATGAAGCTTTCAGTTGCAAAAAAACACTCTACTGTTTTGGTTATAGTGGCTTGCTGAATATGTGTATTGTGCTCCTCAACGCTTTAGGTGAAATGGGATGAAGGTTTTGTGTATAAATGGTCGCTTTTTTTTCCCGATGAATTATTGAGTAAAAAAAACTATATGTGTGTGTCTTTCCCTTTTCCAGTGGATTTGAATTTCCGGATTACATCAACTGACGATGCAAGATTCAGATGCGTGTGGATACAGACCGGTAAGTGTACAGACTTGTCTAAAGATTTAAACCATATGTAAGGCATGTGTTACTGCTCTATTCTACTGGTACGTCTGATGATATGAAACTGCAATGTAAACCAATAAAAGGACTGTTCACATCTATTCCTTCCAGTGCCTCCATAGTGCAACACAGAGAAAAATAACTTTAGCTTTTTATAAGTACTTATAGAAAGCTAATATATATGTGCAGTCGGAACATAGGGGTGTCGGAACATAGAGGTGTAACCAGGGGTGGATGTTGGTATTATGTAGGTTCTTTTGGTGATTTTAATAGCAAGCTCAAGTAAAAAATGAAAATTGAAGTGTCGTTATTATAACGTCATCACATGACATGTTACGTCACATTGAATGTGATTTTTAAATCTTTATATCTCAGAGTTGTAACGAGTCACTGATTTTTGTGACTTGAGTCGAGTCGAGTCATTTTAAAGAAGTGACTCGAGTGGAGTTGAGTCATTAGATCAAGAAGGTCGAGTCGAGTCGAGTCACAGTGTGGAGTCGAGTCGAGTCAAGTCAAGTAATTAGCTCGAGTCAATTTGAGTCACAAATATTTGAGCACTATACAATAAATAAACACAAGAGAGAAAGTAATTTTTTGTTTTTTAAATTTTACATTCGGGCTTCTACATGTGGCGACACCACATTTGACTCTTAATGAAAATAAAAAGGGGGCGTCAGCTAATCGCCATTCAACTAATGGGGACACTGATCAAACCACGTATGATGTATACATTATTTGCGAACATTCTTACGTGACGCGAACAAAAACCAGCACCGGCGTAAGTCATTGCAAATATATTTCGCAAAGTTTCGCTTTTATTTTTGGGACTCCAGTCTCATTAGCCTTCCTCGAGTCGAGTCGAGTCATTTGCTCACAGTGACTTGAGTCGAGTCATTTGCCCTTAGGGACTCGAGTCAAGTCGAGTCACCAAAAATTGTGACTCGAGTCGGACTCGAGTCGAGTCATTGACTCGAGTCATTACAACTCTGTTTATCTACAGAACTATAGGTCCGAATCGGTTGTAACTTGATGTATGTACCTGGGTTATAGATAAAAAAAAACCCAAATGACGTCATGATGACGTCATAACATGTCATGTGACGTCACATTTAAGGGACATTTTTTTCTGAAGCATTCGATTTAACTCTCTCTCGTTAACTCAAAGTTGGATAGCTCTAATTTTTTTAACCATTCCCTTGGGGTTCGACGTAATAGGATTTTACTGTACTCCCTTCATTCAAAAAGGAATATTTTTTTGCGTGCACTCCACTTTGCTGTTTCTCTGGGCACAATCTGTTTTCCTCTTCAAAGTTCAATCAATAATAGCGAGACATTTTCATGTTCTAAGCATTTTGACTATTTTAGTGTTGCTGCAATTTCTCAAGTTGCTCATGTTTCTATAGTTTCTATGGTTCTATAGCCTTAGTTTGCTATGTTCGTGTTGGGTTTCTAAGACTAAAAATTAGTGAAAGTTTACATGCGCACTGAAAATCAGGGGTCTGTTTTTTTTGAGGATTTTTCAACTTTTATGCAGACACTTGACTTGAATTCATGCATTCCTGCATGCCGATGACTTTATCTCGCCAGATCCCGATTTCCCGAAAAGTTACGAGCTTTTGTTTTGATTTCAGAGTGCTCCCCTTACAACTTGTCCCAACTTGAACTTTGTACGCACTTGACTTCCTCATTAAAATGCTCCTTATCTTGGTGATGCCCATAAAAAAAGAGGATCCCAAAAAAACCCAAACTCTGAAGATGTAACCTTTGCAATCGTGACTTGATGCCGTAGTACTTAGTATGCGTGGATGATATTGTAAGTGGGTTAAGGGGTCGTGTTTGGGGCAGGTAATGGCCCCGTAAACGAACAGTAATCTGGCGCCAGCTCAGTCATCATGACACCAGCAATTACACACAGAGCCCCTAAGACCCGGGCAGTTTGGTGTTCAGCCTGTCTGCGCCGTTATTTTATGACCGGTGTCAATTTTTTGGTCAGTTTTGCTCGCACCGCAGTTTGATTTGGGTTTTATTTTTATTTTTAGCCTGTGGGCGAGGCAGACAATTTATGCCATTCCCTGGCTGTTTTATTTTCTGTTTTTTTTTGTTTTTTTTAAAAGAGTATTAATCTTTGCACCCTTTTTTCTCGAACATGTTGGTATGCAAATGGGCCAGTTGTCTCGGAACCTACATCAAAAGTTGACATTTTCGATGGTGCGCTGTATTGCAGATTCAAATTCTAAAAGCAGGGCATAGGCTGGCAGCCAGTCAGTTTGAGTGGTGCTCAACATGAAATTTGGAAATGATCATGATGATGACTTGCTTGTTTTCATATTTCAGGCGTATTCCTAAGATTCCCATTCACCCCTGCTCAGTCAAGGATAGAAGCGCTGTTCGGACTTTGTTTTGCGGCTTGTTTGCGTTATTTTTTTAAGGTGGGAGGACAAAGACGAAACATGTTGCAAACTAGAGTTTTGTGGACTCTCTTTTGGAGCCCACAATTGGAAAGGTCCCATCACTATGTGGGCAACAAGGGCTACCCTGTCTCTGCTTGCAGACCGTGTCCCACTGCGCTTTAGGCACTCTCAATCCATCTTGCTGGGGTTTTTTTATTTTCAAATTGAAATTCCAGCTTTATTGTCATTTTGAAGTTGGAATTCCTGTAGTTGCTGGAAAAGGGGAAAAAACAGAGGCGCACTTTGTTTTCATAAAAAAAAGAACTTAACCTGGGCTGAGCAAACCATTGATCCAATCATCATGGCCCGCCCATGCCCTCGACCTACATGCTTACGAGTACACTTACGCGACGCGCATTTTTGTGATCTGCACGCATATTAGGTTGATGCGTAAGGTACGGGTAAAAGCAAAACAATAACCTTGATTTGATTGAAATATAAACAAAGAGCAGTGAAAACTGTGTTCGTCGAGATGAGCAAAACCGTTACGAAGTGCTTACGACTTTATTACCAGGGAAATGCAAGAAAGTTGCACAGTTCTTAGTTGACACCAATTTACAGTCTTTATTAATAAAAGCAATTGCCACGGACTGCATCACAACAGACAATGTGTTAATTTACATTGTTTGTGGCTGCCCACTGGTTGAACTTCTCATCTCTGTCTTATGGCAAAGTATCAAGCGTGCAACTGTGCAAATGTAAAATTTGTGGAACATACCATACCTGTACTGTCATGTTGAGTATTAAATGCCATGGAGTGACATGCAAATCCATCGTACATGTCGGTATGGTGGTGGGTCATAAAATGCCGGCGAGGCGATTCCAACATTTTGCTTCATTGATACCACTTAACTACAGGTTTTTTTTGCTGCAGATAATTTTTTTTAAATGTATAAATTAGTCCTTCTAATATGAGGCGTGCGATCGCACCCCCACGCCATCGCACACCTAAAAGAAGTGCAAATTATGGCACACCTGAGCTGTATCACACCTCGGCATACATTTACAGCATAATTAAACTTCTGTGAACTCTTGAAATAGTTTTACTGTAGTGTAAACCAAGGTAAACACTATAAAAAAGAAGATTGTTCAGTCCTAGTTTGGACCACAGAATCACACGCCTAGAAAAATCACACGCTTAGAAAAATCACACGCTTAGAAAAATCACACGCTTAGAAAAATCACACGCTTAGAAAAATCACACGCTTAGAAAAATTCACACGCCTAGAAAAATCCAGATGTGCCTTTTTTCACAGTATGCCTGTGATTTTCAAATCAGAAGGACTGTATAAATTTGCTCACTGCACAATTTGTAGAAGCGGGCGCCTACAGGCCAAAAGGCTGGCAGTGATATGATTATGACATGGGCAATTCCAGCGTTAAGGACATTACATTCAGAGCCAACTGACAAATTTGAAACAACAAAATTAATTACTTGCAGTGAAAGCAAAATTTATATATTCGGCCAAGAAACATTCATGTTGGAATTTTATCTTGGCATTCCTCAAGAGAAAATGATGAGAAATCTCTTGGAGTATGGGTAAAAACTTATTTTACTTACGACCTTTTACATCCGGCATTTTCGTTTCTACTGGTAGGTCTCCTTGTTTGTTCATGTTTGTTTTCACATCGAGTACTTGTGTGAGAACAAAAATGTATAACAACCCAAAGATTTACATTGTACCTACCGGTACACTGTACAGCCTACAGCCGATGGGTTCTAAATTTAGTCAGGTTGGCTTGAATACAGTTCTTAACAGCGGTCATTTCAGATATTTTTGTAAATGCTAATGAGTCCTTCAAGTTTATTTTTTTTTAAATTGTATATATCCTGAAAGCTATTTTAGTCTCCTATTTAGGCTAAGTTTCAGTTTTCACCCCATGATGCCATTTCATAAATTTTTATCTTTGTGTATTTTAGATTTTTAGAAGTGAGAGGTCAATTTTTGGCACGATATTTCTCTTTCACGTCTGGCGATTTTTCAGTTTCCATAAATTGAGATGCTATACCGGTAGTTACAATTTTACAAAGGCTGTTTTCGAGTGTAAGTTTCTTAAAAAATCAATGTACCAAAAATAATTGCACCACAAAAAATGTATATTTTACAAAAAAAATACAAATTTTACCACATTCCATCGTACTGGCACACCAATTAAATAAAACTTAAAAGGTCGTCTTGTCCCTTTTATTTGATACTCATCATTTGAGGTTGTGATGCTTGTCTGAAGATTTTATAAATTTTGCACTTTTCAGCCATGTCCACTTTTGCGTGGACTTGCCCACATAGGCATAATGCATGTTGTATCGGCCAGCTTTTGACATCTGGAGGCTTGTGCAAGATCAAACTTGAATAAAAAGACCAACAAACAAACAAACAAACAAACAAACAAACAAGAGTGATTCATTTGAAATTGGGGTCCGTTCTAACCCCCAACTCCATTCCTTGCCCCAACCTCAACACTCCAGTGCACCCCTGGCACAACTAGAAATTGTGGGGCTTGGGACTCCGTGCACAGTTACTCGTCAACAGTTACAGAGGGAGAGATAGTGGAGACCAGTGGCGTAGCCAGGATTTTGTTTCACTTTTCATAAAATCATAGGGTCTAGGGAAGTAAGGTGATTAGAATCGAGCCAAAAATAGGCAACTTTACTCCTCTTCTGTTCCATTACTAAAAAAAAAACCCCACTTTAAAAAGACACTTCCTGAGCAAGCGGCAAAATTCAGGGTTTTTTTCCAGTTGGGGGGGGGGGAGCAACCTGGGGGAATTTGTTGGGGGCACGTGCCTACCTTGGCTACACCACTGGTGGAGACCACTGGGGAAATCAGGGAATATTCAAAACGCATTGCTGACGATGCCCAATGCTCATGCGAAGAACGTAAGTGTAATGTACTCTTAGAATAAAATTAGTTGTCCGTACTTCACAATATACATGGCAAACATCTACGCGCACTTGGTGTTCCCCTTCCCACTTGGACTCTCGAAAGCGGTCAAAAAGCACCGACTATAAAGTTCGCGCACGGAGTCCATACAAGTGGAGTTACATTGCGTAAAGATTTTGGTGTGAAATCGGCTGCTTGAGTTGGCATTTTGTGTGCTGTGTTTTGGATGGGCAGCTACTGGTAGCCTCTGGATCCATGGGCTGATGATTTTAGAGTGACCCTTGCTTTAAGACAAGATTATACAGGTCATAATGATATTCCGCATTCTAAGCTAGCGATAAGTGCTATTCTGTAAGCTAGCGATAAGTGTTATTCTGTATTTGTATTCTAAGCTAGCGATAAGTGCATTCACCCAGGGTGGTGCCATTCCAAAAGTTACTGTCGCTGAACGAACTGAAAGCCAAAGTTGTGCTGTCGATATGCCCACAACAGATGTGCTTAATAGGAATAGAAGTCTCCTTGTGTTGAGTGTAGCGAAGCTGAGCAAATGATCACATCACTTGTCAACCAGATGAAAAATAAATGCTGATGCATGGAGGAGTGGAATGGCAAAATATAAAGTGGCCCTGACCCGTTATGTATAGGGTGGTAACAATTATTACTTTTTGAGAAAAAGAAATTAATCCTTTTCCCACCCACTTCTGAAATTTCTACAGGTTGAGTCAAAAAACACAAAACCCAAATGTCGGGACTATTGTTTTAGTAAAGTTCTGCATGTAGCACTTTCAAAATCTAGGATATAAAAGCCCAATTCATAAGCTTTCTTTTAGTACAAGAATTTAAATCACGCAAGTACTTTTCAAGTTATGGAATTTTAAACACAACCTCCGTTTTAAAGTTCTGTCTACGGATCATGCAAAAGGTGTGCGTTCTTTCAGCAAAATGAAAACAATTCACACACATCCCTATGTGATTTGTTTTCGTTTTGCTAAAAGAATACATACTGTTTTGGGATCCGTGGACAGAACTTTAAAATGGTGGTTGTGTTTAAAAGTCTGTAACTTGAAAAGTACATGAGTGATTTGAATGATTCTTGTACTAAAAGAAAGCTTATGCATTGAGCTTTCATATCCTAGATTTTAAAAGTGCTACATTTAGAACTTCTCTAAAACAATGGTCCCGACTTTTGGTTTTTTTTTTTTATTCACAATGTATACAGTAATGAATTGTGAACTTCTACTTAAAAAAATGTTCTGCCATTATCACCTACTGGTACAACCTTGCACAACGTCATATTTACAAAAATTCATCATTTACTTTCTCAAAAAACTAAAATATGTTTTTAAAAAACTTCATCAAGGTCACTGTTGTCAAAATTACCGCTTCATGCTCTTCTTACAACCTAAGGATAACATTTGTGCAATTTTTTCATGACACGTGAACAATCTGACGACCTTATCACATGGTTGTATAAAGTTTTAGCAACGTTGTGTGCTACAGTTTCTGGGGTGTCATTTTCTGTTTTGCTTGCAACAACCATGTAGTGATTTTCTTGCATGTAAACTCTTTGGAAAGTTCTGTTAGGAAAGTTCCTGGGCACACCACTGTGCAGGAACCCAATGACTAAATCTTTGTACTGTTTCTGTTTCAAAGGCTGCAAGCCCAATGTAAAATAATAACGGAAACTTGGCTGTACCTTCTTAAACTTAGCACCCGATTTCATGAAACCTGTTCTAACTTACGATGCATCGCAGCGCTAAGACGATCCCTACGATGCACTGTGGCAGCAATGCGACTTGCAAACCATTCCATAAAACCCGTCGTAATTAAGTTCTTATCTTCAGAAGCAGAATTCCAAAGTGACTTGTGTTTTCGCGCCAAGCTTGGTGGGCGGCCAGGCACTTGTGTGAAAACTCTAACCATCCAGAACATTGCACAACAGTGCTAAAAAGTCAGTCCATCGTTTGTAATTTGTGAATTTTGTTTGTTTTAAGCAAAAAAGTGCTCAAAATCTAAAGAAGGGTGCTGAACAACTAACGTGATGAAGTTTCAGCTCAGCTTCAGCTGTATATTTCGAGAAAAACAACATTCTAGGATTTCGATTTCCAATCAAAAGTTGCTGAATCATGTTTTAAATTGGGCCTGAATGCAGCGTCCGAGACATGTTCTCACTGAGCTGATTGCAGCTGCGCGATGTCGCGCACTGATCCGACAAATTATAGCAACCGCGTACGTGTGTGTCGTGTCAACACTTGCGTGCGTTTCGCCGAATAAAAAAACGAACTACTAACGGAAATTTCCAATGATGCATCTAAAGACGGATCGTTGGGAAGGCCTTCTTTCGTTGATTTCTTCAAAATGACAACACACCAGAAAGAATAATTTCACAGGGAGTTTAGTTCCCTTACTATCTGTCAACCAAGTATGTTTTTCAACTATAATTACGTCAGTTACTTTTTGGATAAAAGTCACTTTAAAAACTAGGGATTCCACAGAACAAATGTGTTTCAGCTAAAAATAAAATTGTACCTTTGATTATTCAGATGCTCATCTTTTATGTAAAGTTTCTTTACAACCTTTCATTCAATAAGTCATATTGTGTCCTGCATTCTCAACAATTTTGACAATGTTTTTAAAAAAAGTTATAAAAATGCCACACATTTTTGAAAATTGTTATTGTAAAATTCCAGGGAACTTGAACTCTTATTGCTTTCATTTTCACTAAATGATAAGTTAATTGTGAGTATTATGTCCCATCTATAAATCTTTTAATCTCTGCCTGTCACTGGCTATTTTCCTGCTGTCAAGATGGATCGTAAAGTTGTTGACCGGTACAGGGTCCGACTTGCCCAAAAGTAGGCTGGCTTGTTTGCCGCATTTAGGCAACAAGTTCAAAAAGGCAGTACGTCAGTGGGGCGTGTACTGTAGGAATTTGCATTATGGTCGGCATTGTTGCCGGCATGCCGCCAAAGCTAATTCTCCTACAAACGGGAGATCAATAGTGCGTTCCCCCCCAACAATGGCGTGATTGATTGGGAAGGGTGATCAAAGAAATCAAATCCAGGGTTGCCGATGACAGGACTTCTGATGGGTCGCCTTGAACCTTTGAGACCGATCTACTTTGCGCGCATTCGTTCATTCACCCGTTCGTGTGCCACCATTCGTCACGTGGAGTATAGCCTCGGTGACTGAATAAGTTGTTGACGGCACGCCGACTTACGCCGTGCCATTTGTCTGGAAATAAAGAAAGCCGCATTTTACAGGACAATTTGTTGGTTTTTGTGTTTGGCTTTTTGTGTGTATGTGTCCAGGCCAGCGGACAGCCAAGGTGCCCCTGGATTGTTTGCAGTGATGTTTGGGGCTGCTCAAACACTAACATTTTGTCCAAGTATTTTTGATATACATCAAGACACGCCCCTTTAGCCATGATCTTCTTGTGATCAAACTTCAGCTAAAATAATTACTTGCAGACCTATCCGGCACCCGCAGAGCCATTAGTGAGGTTCTTATTTGCAAGTGCGCATGTTACACAGCATTCAGTGCTCCTCCACCACAACTTTTGCTAGAATTTAATTGCGAAGTAAAAACAAAACATGTGACCTGCACGAGCACCGTAAAGGTACCGATGTATGTACGGTATGTACATACCGGTACATGTACAGCCTGAGAACTTCCTTGTTATTATGCTTCCTTGATTATTTGAATTAGAAATTTACAGTAGTTTGGATGTTTGAGGTAGGCAAGTATTGTTTTTAGTTATACGGGGGGTAGAACCTGTTACTTTTGTGTGTGTGTGTTGGGGGAGGGGGTCTTTCTAGGATCACGGGTCACTTGTTTTAAATATACTACCTCTTATGTTTTTGATGCGAATGGAAAGTCCCAATTTGCAAAGAAACTTTAAATTGTTTCTGCTGATTTCCCAAGCGAACACCTGCAGGACCTTGCATCAGCCAGCAACTACCGTAGCAGGGTTATAGTGACGCCAGGCTTACTGGAAGTTCTTGGGTCCTTCGCCCACTGAATGCTTCAGATATTCTACAGAACTTGGTGCCACACCCCCTCCGGTTGTTACTTAACGCACCTGGGCCCAATTTCATGGAACCCGTAACGGTTAGCGAGAAATCGCCGCTGACTATAGCGGAAAATTCCGCGCTAACGGTTAGTGTATTTCACGGGTTAGCAAGGAATTTTGGCTTGTGCGCATGCGTTCTTCCCGTAACTAAGGATTCTGTGCTTACAAGGTTAGCGCAGAATTTTTGTCCTAGCTCGGTTAGCACAAAATTGCGGGCCGTGTGCACAAAATTCGGCGTTACGGATTCCATGAAATTGGGCCCTGGATGGCGTCCTTTACAGTGCCGTTATCTGCACAGCGGCACGAGGATGACGTCGGGGCAGGAACGTGGATCGGGATTCAGTTCAAGACACATTCACCCTGTCCCAGGGTCATTGCACTACCTTTGCCCTGTACCTGGACAAGAGTGCACACTGCTCTCTTTGACTTCTCTCACCTTCAGTCGCCAGACGGCATTTTTGGTCTGATGGGCCTCTGAAGAACTTGCGACTTCAACTTCTCCATCAGTGTCAGCATGACAAAACGAAAAACAATCGATGCAATGAGACCCCAATAAACAAACAATGCAGGTTTGACGGGAAGAATAAAGCACAGCTTTTCTACCAAGATGCCTTCACACAAGTCCCTGTGTGTTTTTCTTGTATCAAGCATTGAAGCTCATGTACACAATAGAATTATTGATGTTTTCTATGGTCAAGCAACCCCGTGGATGGTTAACCATGTGAATCTTCATTGACGGCTCCGGCGCCTGCGATGAAAAGTTTTGCGTGCCGCACAAAACAAGATGCAATATACGCCAAGAAAGGTCTGTTGATGGTGGAATTTTGCAGCGCTTTGTCCAGAGTGAATGGAAATACCGATGCATGCGCCGGGCCTTTGTCAGAGAGCGGCTTTACGAGTGCCAGCCCGAATGGTTGGCCTCTCCACTCGACTAAGCATGTGAGGAGAATTGACTCTGCCTCGTGTCTGCTTTGTGACACACGAGAAAGAAAAAAAAAAAATCTGTGTTATTTATTGATATTGATAAAAAGTCGCGTGTCTAGCAGTCGTCGGTCCGTTGAATGAGTTTTAGTCCGACATAAAGAGCCTCTCTTGTATCCCATTCTCCATCCAAACTTGGATTCCATTCTTGGAGGAGGCAAGGCCATTTTGTTACCTTGAAATGGCACCTTTGTGTCTCATTTACCTTCGTTTTCAGTCTTTGTTCTGCATTTCTAAGGAAATTTCAGGGCTTTTAATTTTTGTTATACTGATATATATGCCTGCTTGTGTTGCTGCTAATTTCCATATTCATTAAAAAAAAACCCAGTGAAGTCATCATAGGCCATAAAGTGCTTGTAGTGTTGCGGCTACTTCAGCATCCAAAGTATCTGGAATTACATTTTTCCTGATTTCAAACCTGTGCATTTTTGGTGTTGAGTGCAAAACAGCCAGTCAGTGTGCTCATTTTCCACAAACATTTGTTTTAGTTGTTGTTTTTTAATTTCTGCATCTGTTCGCTTCTGTACAAACGTCTGGTGTGGCTATCCCGTGTCACAGTTTTTCACCGTGATGCTAATTTAAAAAAAAAAAAAGGCCAAAACTTGTTGTACCAGTAGTGTTGCAGCTACAGCATCCAAAGTTTCTGGAATTTGAGGGTTTTTTCTGCAGTCAATACTTTACTTTGGGTTTTTCTTCACAGATTCTAGTGCAAAACAGCCAGTCAGTGAGCTCAATTTATCCACAAACATTTGTTTTCAATCTTTGTTTTGCCATTTCCATGGTAATCTGAGGGTCTTTTTGATTTTCATGGTGATGTTAAATTCAGTATTCATTAAAAAAAAAACCCAGGGAAGTCATCATTGGCTGAAACTGCTTGTAGTGTTACAGGTGGTCAGGCCCAAAATGCCATAATTCATGTTATACTGTAGTTAATTGTTTGCTTTTTGGTGTTTCTAGGCAGATTTAGTGCTTACCTCCAGTCAGAAAGCAAACTTTATTTCACAGACACTTCCAGTGAGCTGCATTTCTTGTTCAGAAGTATTCTTTCCCTAGGCCAACAAAAGCGCCCCTCTCGCTTTTATAAATGTGCCCCAGAGATGAAAACAAAACTGCCCCTCAAACGCATGCATATGAAAGCATATGAATGCGCTACAAATAAACTTGTGTCCCCCCTTGTAAATGTAATGCAAAACTGCCCCTCAAAAACACAAGTAGGCCCTACCCCTCTTGCATTAACACGATTGTGCACCTTCTCGAGATGGAAAACTACCCCTTGATAGCACAAATACCCCTCTCGCAATAATCAATTGTGCACCTCTCGTGTCAAAAATTGTAGTGCTTCTCTTGCGATAACTTCTCGAGATGGAAAACTGCCCCTCGAAAGCACAGTTAGTGTCCCCCTCTCAAGATGGAAAACAGGCCCCTAAAAATATCAGTGCTCTTCACGCGAATAAAATGGTCACTGAACTGGCCATCAAAAGCAACAGTGCCCCTCTCGCGACAAAAAAAATGGTCTCTCTACATAACTAGGTAAAACTTAAGAAACACAAAGAGCAAGATGTACAACATATTCATAATTTGTTCCTCGTCATATACATGTAATGTAGGTATATAGTGAACATGACCATATTCTTTTCTCCATTTTTTCACAACGAAGGAAGGTGCCCCTTTTTCTGAACAAGTGCCACTTTTTGGTGTTGCCCCCCCCCCTTGAAAAGCATTGCGCCACCCCTGTTGCCTGCAGTGCCTGCCATGTTTCAACCACCCATGCTTATCGACCAATCCCTAGCCGGCCGACGGCCCCCTCACATTCATGAGTTACAGGTACCAGCAGGTGTAACTTGTAAAAGTTGGGTTTGTTGAAAATCATCTCTCAACAAAAACTTGCAGTGATTGCATTAGTGCCAGTTTTTGTTTGGTCTAGACCCCCAATCTATGGTCAATCCTCTTAACTTGCCCAAAAATGAAAGCTAACATTACAAAACGATAATCATTTTGCTGCCCCCAAAGTTTACATTTCTGTCCAGGGGCCAGGATTGATAGGGATAATAAACTCAACAGGCAATGTCAGTTGATTTTATTTTTCTGTAATCTAAAAGGTAAGGGGAAGAGATGCTGACAGGAACGCTTTAGGAGGGAAATATTTGCTCAATTCAATTTCATATCAACAGGTTTTTCTCCTAGTGTAAACAGCAACACCTCTAATGACTGGTTTCGGACTTTCGGTGAGAAGCCGCCCACCGTTCTGTAGCCATAAATTGTAGGATTTGTGTAAACACAGCCGGGCTACCAAAAACATTATGATGGATTTCATATTGGCGCGGATGGACGCAGCCACATTTCAGGCATCACAAATTTGCTGATGTGAGGATAGATGCTTTTGGAAGTTTTCTGAAGAAAAAAAATAGCCTGGAAGGGAGGTGTTACAAAAGAATTCATGCACATTTTTGCTATTGTGCAGTCTGTAAAGCAAGAGCATTTCATGCTTTATTGTGTTGTGGCATATTTGGCAGGACATCAAAAGAGTTACTGGTGGCGCTGTTGTGTTCCATAACAATTACTGCAAGCACTTTCCGACCTTTAAGTCTGGTATGCCTGAACTCTTGTCTATACCGATGTATGTACATGGAAATGATTGGGGAAACAGTTACAGATCTTGCCTAATATTTACAGTCAGTTTTACTTCATACATAATTTGCCAACAAAACGTAGTTGTTTAAAAGCGGCCAAGCACATATTTATTCCCTTAGCATACTGCAGGTACGGTACATGTAATGAGCTTAAAATGTGCTATTAAATGGTAATGCCTGCACATTTACATCTGCGTACATACATGTCTGAACAGCACCCCCTAGAGTCACATGGTGTCCAGTTACCCCCACCCACCTTCATGGGCATCGCGAGGGGGGAGGGGTGCAAGGGGGGCATTTCCCCCCCCCCCCCCCCTAAAAAAAAGGGGAAAATAAAAGAAAAAGAGGCGCAAAGTCATATTACTGTTAATTTAATGGGTTGGGTGGGGTGGGGCGGGGGCAAATGTCATGGCCACCCTCGAAAAATGATAAATCGAGACTATGCTGGTAAAGTACACGGATTCGGGGGAAAATTTGCTTTGCCCCACTCTAGAAAAAATCCTGGCGACGCCCATGCCCACCTTCCCCCAACTTTTCAAAATCCCATGGTGTGTGTCTTTGTTCACCTCTAATGCTGCCAAGAAATCCGCTACAATGTGTGTGTTTTTAAAACATGGAGAAGTTACAGGTGTAGAATGGATTGAGGGCCCATTTTACAAGCATGTGGTCTTCATCAATGTTACATGCACTGTGCCTCAGTGAGGGCGCACTTTAAGAAGACCATAAAAATAGGGAAAGTTTCAACTAGGAGAAATCCTGCAAGTGAGATAGGCCTACTATATGTAACACAGAGGTTGTCTCGAGGAATTTTTCAAGAAATGAAATAAGAAAACTGCACTAAACCGGTAGGTTTACCGTGTTCCCTAAGTAAAGTAAGGCTTATGATTGTTTTACAATTTTTTTTAGGTTGTTGATATAGTTCATTTCTGTGGATGGCTAAAGACTTAATGAAATACTGAACTGCTACTTACATGCACAGTAATTATAGGGACAATGTGTACATGTACAGTGATTGACACATGAAATCCTCATCTACAGTATGTATTGATATCACTATCAGATGAATGTTATAAAGACAATCAGTTGCTTGGAATAGTTTGATGACAAATAATTACAAACTATTTTCTTTAGTGTTGGCATTTTTTTTTTACCCTGGAAAGAATGCCCACGGACACAAAGTTTCACCAAAATTCATGCAAACTGATTAACTTAACAAACAAAAATCTGTGCATATTTTCATACACTAAGGTGTCAAGATATGTTTGCGATTTTCAACTAAGAAAATACATCATTTTTTAGCTGACTTTTGGAATTCAAATCAAGTGCTTGTTAGAATCTTTTGAAAATGTTATAAAACCATGTTCAACTTTTGAGTAATAAATAAGTGTTCTGCCAGGATTAAAATCACACATGCTTCATTACTTTTCCAACAAAACACAAAAAATATTAGTTTTATCTAAACTTTGAGTAAGAAAGTTTGTTTTATTGTTTCAAAATCTGTGCAATCTTGGGGTTTTTTTTGGGGGGGGGGGGTGTTAAGAGAAAGAGAAGACATGAACTTACAATATTTAATCTTGAATGTTGTACAAATTTAATCTAATTATTTAAGCAAATGAGGACCATCATGGTTATGATATTCGACTCACATACTGTGGTACCTGGATTCAAACCCTGATGGGGAACATGGTGCTTGTGTTCTTGGGCAAGACACTTTACTACAGTTGCCTCTTTCCACCCAGGGGTATGTAAAGGTAGAGACCAGAATGCGCTGATCTCGAGCTGCTGCAAGAACTGGTCTCGTGGCCTGATGAACAGGGATAATAATTGTGAAGTGCTTTGAGATCTTTGGTATAAAGCGCTATATAAGCACCAAATTATTATTATTAAAAGTAAAAATCAGAACAGTGAGGAGATTTGTGTGAAGAGCTGTGTCAGATCATGGAGGAAGGAACACATGTTAACTTTTCCATCACTTCGTCACAGGCATTTGAAAATGAAAACTGGACATGAGTGATCAATGTGTTTACCCAAAGTGTTTGTCCAGCTCCCCTGTTTCCTGTCCTGATCTTTCAACCTGGAAAACCTCTTCACACCAAAAAGAGCACACAGTTATGTTGACCTAAAGGACAGCTATATTCCTCCAGATTATAGGCCCTGACAACAAGAACCTGTTAGCAGATGGGATTAATATTACCCACAACAATCCCCACAATACAACTCACAACAATAGCCCTGTGGATGGCACACCTCCCAGCTATAGACTGTCATCCCGCAACAATGGATCAGTGGGTAGATTGAATAACCAGCAAACAATGGCGGAACAATGGCGGGCCAAACCACTTGATGGCTTCTGTCATAAGACCCTTTTGTACGCTGACCTCATCCATTGTTCTCCGACACAAAAGCCCAACAGAAGATGATCTCCATAATGTATTTACTCACCAAGAAAAGCAGTTATCAGCTTTTTGCCAAACTGTCCCCTTTGCTTTTTATTGATGTACTGGGAGATTTATTTTTTTTTTTTTTTGGTAAGCAGAATTGTTCAACACCTTTTGTTCGGGGATTTTCTCAAAGCCTATTCGTGGCTTCAGATTTTGTGATGGATGGGCCATTCGTGCCATCCGAGCTGTCAAAGGACACAGCTTTCGTGCTGCCTCTTTCCATTGTGATTTTTGTTGTATTTCTTGGTTGACTTTGCTGGTGGGTCAAGGCTTGAACTGTTTTGTTGGGAGCTGTCAAACTTCTCCCACTGACTCTTTCAAGCCGCAAAAAGATGAGCTCAGATTGTTTTCCTTTCATGTGGGTTTTTTTTTTTACACGCAACAAAAACTAATAATTACAAATGTACATGTAGCTGTACTTTTTCGTCACAGTGCCCTTGCAAAGGAACAGTGCCGTGAATACTTTCAATGTATACAAAAGCAAGATATGTTAAAAATGTTCAGGGTGCCGCTATAGTGCTTATAGTATGGCTCGTTGGAATCCCACACTTCGCACGGTGGAATCTTCAGTCATCTTTCAATTTTGTCCAGTATATAGAATTGATTGTAAAATCATCTTCCCTTGACTATGCAGTCACTGTATTTATTAACAGATCTGCACTCTGTCAAACCCAATATTTGATAACATTATACTTTTTTTTGGCATTATGTTTACAAGTGTTTTGGCAGTATACATACATACCGTAGTTTTGTAACGAGGTAAAATACTATGTCTATTGCTCATGGTAGGCCTGGATTAGAAATTGAATTTAGGTTGTATTTCAAGTAAAGAAGCGGTAAGCTGCACTTTGCTGACATTGTGTTTTTCTTGACAAAATAAAAACCACTGTACCTCGCTCAAATCTGTTCTTCAAAGAAAAGACATCAGAAAAAGCCAAGAGATCCTTCTTTATTAGTCTCAAGTTGATCTGTTCCGAGTCTGAGTGTAGAGTACCCAAAAACTTCAATAAGTGTGATGCAGGCATGCAGGATACTGATGCATGCAATTTTGAAAGCTGTAGTTCCTTGTCAATGTGGATTTTGTTCCTTTTTGTGGAGCTGTTCCTTTACGTTCTGTCAGTGAGAGTTTTTTTTGCGAGGACACCAAGAAATTAATGCCATATATAGAAGGTAAACTTGTCTTAAAATCAGAATTTGTGTATAAATCTGAAACTGGCTTGATAGAGTGCTGAATGCACGGCTGCCAACTTTTAGTAAGAGCTGAGAGTGAGAATTCCGCGATGGGGCTTGATCAGAACTAATGCGAGTGCGAAGCCCTAACGGCATGGGGTTTCGGTGCCCGCTTAAAGAGCTCCAAAAAAAGTGGGTTCTAGACGATCTGTGGTGCAATCTGAGGCAATATCTGACCACTTTAACCAATTTTTTTTTTTGCAAAAGATCATCATTTAAACAACATATTCAAGGGATTTTCGTTTAGCACGAGAAATCCCGTATGGGCGTGGGAGCATGAGAATAACCTGAAATAACCTGAGTTTGGCAGGCTTGTGAGTGCTTTAAGTGTGTAGTTTGAAAGGTTGATCTGAAAAATCCTGGTTTGCTCCCAAACTAAGTTTAACATGTGCCTACTGGTATCTATGGTCCCATCTGTTTTTGGCAAACATTTTGCATATTTCAGATACCTACAGCTGTCATTTGTTTTGAATAACCCATGAGATGTTTATTTCTAATTTTGCTGTTGGTTTTACAATGTAAGATATTCTTACTCATTAATTTGTATGTATTGCACGTTACTGGTGCTTGACATGTAGTGTACATGTACAGTATTGGGTCAATGATATTTTGGATTGAAGTCTAAGACCCCGTTCCCACTTGATCCACCAATTGGGGGATCTGATCCACCTTTTGGCAAATTGCCGGATCAGATCCCCCAATTGGTGGATCAGATCCGGCAATTGTGTGTAGTGGGAACGCTAACCGTTATAAGGTGGATCAGGATCAGATCCACCTTTTCTGATCCACCTCTGGACCAGGATACAGATCCCCCAATTGGTGGATCAGATCCGGCAATTGCCGGATCACGATCAGATGGGAACGCAAAAGGTGGATCTGATCCGGCAATTTGACCTGTTAACATCCGCCCGGTGCACGAGTGGCGCGAAAATGTTGCGGTCTCATGAACGAAGAAACACGTTTTCAGGCGTGTAGCTCATGTGAACATTTCCAGCGTATACAACATGCACAATAAACAACCGCTGAACTACGGGCTAGCACCGCGCATGCAAAAGCGCACGTGGTATCCTAAACTACACTATATAAGCCTTATTTTTGTTGCGTGTTCGTCCATTACTAAATCTTTTTCATTCCTGAAATTTTACTTATTTTTCCATCCATAAATGACTCTGAGTCCGCACTCACCAAAAGACTTCACTTTGGCACAGAATCATGGAAAAGCTTACGAGTATGCGATGAGAATAGTGCCGATAACGCGGTACGTACGTACGGAGGTGACAAATCTGAAGTATTGATTATAGAAAATTAGAAATTGATGTCGTAGTACATCTTGTGACCGTTTCTAACCAATGAGAAGCTTCAGAACCAGGGAATCCCTTATCGATGCATTGGTGTCTGCCGTGATGTCACACAATGAGCGGCTCTGTTGGATTTCACCTTTTAATTTATGCACGCACGGATCCTCTACGGATCCGTGATTTATGTTGGTGAATTCGCTTATTTTTTGTCGATGAATTCTGATAGTGCTATTTGAAAACTGACCCATCCTGGCCTAGCATGCAACCATGCAACAATGGCACTCCCACAGAGCGCGCGTAATTCCGAACTCAGTGACCTTTCGGACCCAACATTTCCGTACGAAAAGGTGGATCAAGCATAAGTGGAAACGCGACTTGCGGTTTCCTTGCGGTAAGATAACGATCACACCAAATTGCTGGATCTTGATCCACCTTTTCCCAATTCAAGTGGGAACGCGGTGTAAACCATCCACAAGACCACACGGACAACACTGAGCTAATAGGATCAAGCCATGAACACCAGTAACTGTCAAAACTGATTGGCCAAATTAATGGGGACAATAATTTGGCAATTAGCTTAGGAATGGATTACCTAGATATCTTGATGCTGGGAACTCTAGACTCTTAAAACACTTCAAAAATGGAGTGAGCACATACAGCAAGCAGCTCATTCAGTTTGTCCTTGGGGCGAGGTGGGCTACTAGACTTACCAGTAAACCCACACCGGACACCATTAAACCAAACCCCTCCGCAGCATCATTACTAATAAAATACCCCAAGCACCTCCAGACACATCATTAGGGACCACAGTGAATCAGTGAGGCAGCCACTTTGCCTGCCTGATAAAATAAACAAAACCCTGACCACATGCAGTCCCCCCATTACCCCTCCAACAAATGTCCACTCTGGGATCGGGGAGATATAATAATGCCAGAAGAGTTTCTGAAGAGTAATAGGAAGTGCAGACCCATTACATGTTTATTTACACTCTAGAGGGTTTAACTGGACTTGCCTGACCATCCAAGAGAGGCCCAACCCCTTAGCGGAGTAGCTTTCCCTCAGCAGTTGTAGGCTCATATTGCCCCAAACCACACACCTTGGTTTATGGTTTGAGCCTGAGCATGATACTGGCATGTACCTCCATTTCTCATTCCTTTTTTTTGCCCATGTTGAATGATAGTTTTGGTGCATGGTCTAAGACATGTAGAATTGGACCCCCCCCCCCCCCCTTTTTTTAAATCCTGGATCCGCCTACCGGTATATTGGGTGTGGTTTGGTGTTTGGGAGCTCCTTCCTCGTAAAAACTCTGTGTCAAGTTCCAAATTTTTCTCTTCCGTCTTCTTTTAATGGTAATCAAATACGCAAAACTGGTTACAATTCAGTGATTTCCAAAATGTTTACTGATTGATTGAGTGACTTCTGAATTTGGAGTCGACCTCACAGCTTCACCTTTTTGAGAATTGTACTAGAAGCTAATTTCACATTTGTCCATTTGTACCTTGAAACACAATTTTGGTCGATTCAGAATAGTTAATGTTTAACAATTGCAATCTTTTTTTGACCCACCCATCCACTCCAAAATTAGATTTTAAAATGTTGAATGACTATTCAATATCCTATACACCGAAGAACAAAGTAATGCTTCAAATGAAGTAGATATTTTAGGTCAATGCTCTCCCAGCTCAGGAGATTTCAACGGCTTTTCCATGCTTCCAGCATGCAACTTTGTAGTTACATGTAAAACAGTATTTTTTACCGTTGAAACGAGGTGGACCATCAAGACACACGCGGAGGTTGGCTATCGAAAAATATAAACAACGACAACGGAACAGCACAGACACATATATGACAGACGATCTCGCTGGGTACTTTTTGTTTTTTCCCCTTTTTCTTTTATTATTCTTTTATTATTCTTTTCTATCACTTTAATTGAAAATCGAATTTTGATTTTCAGTTATTTCCTTTGACCGAACCCACCCACAATTTCAAAAAGATTGAAATTTTTAAACATTGACTTTTCTGAAATGCCCCTTTAATAATGAGTCATTATTGTTGTTTAGTTATGATATGATGGAGGTTTCCCATTGCTTTTCTTTTGCAATTAATTACTTTGGTGATGGTGGCATGGAGCTGAGAACAAGCAACATGGCAGAAGTGACTAAAAGTTTTTAAAGGTAATATTTAAGGTGTGTTGTCACAGAGAATAATATTTAAAACAAAAAGTAATCCGAAAGTTGCAACCATGATGTCCAGAAGAATCTTACCGTGTTATTTTTGTGATTTTTTGTTTGTCCATCTACATTTTCAAACTGATCTGCATCTTTAAATGTGGAATGTATTTGCTTAAACCATTCAGAAGTCGTTGGCCTGGAAATCATTCAGTCTGAATTATTCTGAAACTGAAAGAGGGCAGCGATACCCTATTTTTTACACAAGTATCGTTTATTTTTAGATTGTTGATCAGTTTATTTCAGGGTTTCTGTTTTCTTCAGATCTAATGAGCTGTGATTTTTGTGTACGTTGATCTCTATTTTGAGCCTGAGAAACCGGCATGGGAAACTCAAGCTGGTCTGGCTGCAGCTGTTATTTTCCAAGTTTAGAAACAGGCAATAAACAAAAACAGGATCGTGTTAATTATTATCATGTATTGATCGCTGAGATTCCCAGAAAGAACACAGAAGTCGGTGAGGTTTTTGTAAAGAATGGGTGTGCTCTCTAGTCTTTTTATAGCTATTAAAAAGTGAATCATGGCTAAATTTAGCCTGTATACCTTTTCTCCTCAATCTCACAAAAGTGTTGACTTCGTGCAACCAAGCAAAGATCTAAATTTACTGCGCTTCAACACATTTTACAGTGTGGGAGTATCCGAGCAAGTTCCTGCCTTTTATTTTGCAGACACTTTTCTATGTTTAAAGGGAAAATACAACATTTGCAAACATCAAAAAATAAAACTACCAAATCATTTTGAAATACCTTGCTGGACTGTTAGTGAATGACAGTGTAAAGCATCCTGTAAAATCATGGCACCTGGTATACTGTCATTTTCAAGAAAAGTGGTATTTTTGTATCAATTTCCAACGCTGATCGTCCGATCAGCGTTGGAAAAAACTGGCTTTTTTTTCAAATACTAGCCCCAATTGACCATCGCACTTGTTTGCAATCGATTACACACCTATGAACGGAAACAAGCCAGCTAGACTAGTTCCCTGACCTTACAATTCCCCAATATATGTAAACTGCTCTGTTTCTTCTTAAACGGAGTCAGGGAACCAGACTACAGGAAAATGATTGTTTTTCTTGGTTTTTATAGCATTTTCGAACCCAAAACCTCAAAAACGTCAGTGTAACTATATTTGCTATATATTTCCAACCCTCCAATTCCATCCATTTCTGAAAATTACAGCAAAAGCAAATGATGTATATTCCCTTTAATTTTGGGGAGTGATGCTGGTGTCAAGATTGTTTATGTAACAAGTATTCAGTGACTTGGTTTTTAAGGAATTGTTGGACTTTTTTTAAATACATCTACACGTACATGTATACATGTTTTGGTTATCTGTAACTTGATCAAAGTTGAAGTTAGTGTCTTTGCTTATTGTCAGTTTCACTCTTGTAGCTTCTGGTATTTTAGTTTTTGAAAATGTTTTTGAAATTGTCATAGGCTACATTTTGAAAGTTTCAATACTCATACATTGGGGGAGGGGAGGGGACAATTTGTGACCCTCACTTCCTCTTTTCGTTGGGTCTTGTTATCTACCATAGTTGACCCTCCCCTGGCCCCTCCCTCCGGCCCCTCCCCCGGCCCCTCCCCTGGCCCCTCCCCTGGCCCCTCCCCCATTCCATGCTGTTCCAATTTGTTAGTCAATAGCATTAAAGAAATGGTGGAATTCACAAAATTTCGAAGAAGATGTTTTCTTGTTGGGAGTGGCAATACTGAGTTAATCTGATGATGACTTCCACATGACCCTATACCGGGGCCAAAAATCATCCTGAGAACCTTGGCAATGAGACAAGTCAATTTGGCTGGTGTCCGGTTCTGAATCGTAACATAAATTATCCCATTCTGTTGAACAGGGTCATGCATGTGTTTTGCCCCCATCAGGCGTCAAAAGTGAGAACCAAATCAATCATTTGGATTGAATTCATTGAGAGTAAATAAAAACCCTGCAACTGTTGTGGAGTCATGCACCCAGCGACCCATTTTCAGAAGTTCATGTTTTGTTTTGATTTATGAATGGGCACCTGTCCAATAAACTGGAAGAGAAAAATGTGTCTCTTTTGCACAGATTTTGTGTCAAAAAGTGAAAAGTGCAAGCACACTCATTTGACAGGAATTTTTTTAAGGTTAATGTTAGTTTGCCGGTTTCGATAAATTTATGTTTTTCAAGTGGGCCTCTTATTCTAGAAGCCAAAAAGGTTTCTTTGCCTTTTGGTTGTCATCTGATATGAAGACTGAGAAGGGCATTCTTCAAGCAAAGATGACATCCAATATTGTCCCAGTATCAGTGATAACCTTGACGTCGAAATAAGCAAAATCTAACGTGTTTTATTCTTGCCTGCCACTTATATGATCTGAAACTAACAGAGCTTATTGATTACAAAAAAAGGAAGTAAAATACAATCCTTTCCTAAAGCAATCAAATACATCCATTCATGCTATAAATTTGAGAAATTTTCCTGTCCCTGTCACCATGGTACTTTGTAATTTCCCATTCAAGGATCGTAAAGAATGACTTCAAATTATTATTTTTTTTAATTTGGGGGGAAGACGACTCTTGACGACTGCATTAATGAGTGCTTCAGACTGAATTTACAAAATAATAGATGTCAGATGTAACAGGGACAGGATAAAAAGTGGACCCAATATTTATAGAACGACCCTCATGTACATGTAAATGACTGATGCCTCACCAGTGAGAATTTGTCCTCTGCATCTCATGAAATAGCACTTTTTAAGATTTGTGCCTGCCATGTGGTAGTTTGTGTCACTAGAGGGCAGGCTTAATGATGTCCATGTAGTATGTGATGACACTGCCTTCAAGGTCCTTAACTCCAAAACGATTTCACAGCCTGGGTACATTTCCTGTCCCTTTGCCGGACCTCTGTTTTCAAATCTTGAGTTGTGTTGGCAGATGGACCCCCATACCCCCTTTCAATCCCCCATCTCTGGAGACGTCTAAATAAACTCCTCCGCCCGCTAAAGTAAACCCCCTGTTGCTTTCTTAGCTCACTCGGAGGGATTTTCACCAGCACTTTTTCGGAGTGTATCTTTAGGTTATTGTTTAAAACTTTTGGCTATGCGTTGGGTCTTGCATTGCGTTCTCTGAGGATCGGGACAGAGCTTGGAGGAACAGGAAGGGATCAGGGGTATCATGGGAATAATTTGAGACCCACCGCATTCTGATGTTTGGACGGCATTGGGCGCTAATCCCCATCTTAACCGTTGACCTTTCCCTCCTTGAAAAGATTTTTTTTCAGAGTGATTTTTTTTTTCCTTCCCTGCATTAAAGACATTTAGAACAGGATAAATCACAACTAAATTTTTATTGATTTGTAGAGTTAAATTTCTTGTAATATTTACATCATTTTTCCTTAAATGTGGTATGACCATTTTTATCAATTTGTTACAGTTTTATACCAAAAATTCTCAAGAAAAGATAAAGCATATGTACATGTGTTTACATTTTGTCTGATTTTCTATTGTACTTTTTATTTTATGATACCCCTAAAACCAATGTGCCGGTACCAGAGTGTATGGAGTAAGAGTAAATAAAGCCACAGGCTTGCGGGCATTCCTACTTTGACTACTTTCTCCTACTTTTTTCTTGAAATTCCAACTTTTTCCTTGAAATTCCTACTGTTTCCTACTACTTTTTTTGTCCCACAAGTCTGAAAAATGAAATCTCATTGAATATGAACCATTGAAAAGTTGAACAAAGAAATTGACTGGAGCGGGGCTTGAACCCGCAACCTCCAGATAGCTGTTCCAGTGCTCTACCAACTGAGCTATCCATCCCTGTGTTGGCGGTTTCCCAAATAGTCAATACAGATGAACATAAACCACACAATGAAGGGGTTGGGCGCAGGAGTACTGCAACTGTACTTCCAAGAGCTTAGTTGAGGATGGAGCACAAGTGTTTTGAGTACAGATCATGCCAAAAGAGGCTGATACATGTATGATGCTGTGGACATGGGTGAGTATCAAGGAAACTTCTCCTGAAAGCCTGCAAAAGTCCTACTTTTATCCTGATTTTGTCTTCCAAAGTCCGACTTTTGTCCAGTGTTTGTGAAAATTTTGGTCCTAATATTCTCCTACTTTTTCACCAGGGTCTGCTGAAAGCCCTCTCCTATTGGGGGGGGGGGGGAGCAAAGATGTTAACTGGGGGAAAAAATGAAAATCAATCCATTTTTTTCAGAAATTGTCTTAAGTCTAGGAACGTTAAATGGGGTTGGAGATAAGAATCCGGATGCATGCTCCAAGTAGATACATGATGTCCCTCAAGACGTTTTTCCCACACTTAAAACCTTGGAAATCCAGCACTTCATTTTCAAGTGCTTCGTGGGTTAAAAACCCCAATTTGTATGCACTTTAGACAGGACTTTGCACCCGTGTTTCAGGAGTCACCGAACAACCCGGGTTCGGTTGCCAGTTTCCGTATTGAGTGTCACTTTTCATTCCATCTGCAAAGCTAAGTTGGGGTCAAAGGTGCAGTGTGAAGCAGGGCACTCAGACGTTATTTGATGTTATCTGAGAAAACTACCAGCATTAAGTGGCTCTGCTCTCACATTTGTGGGATTTCATAGATTTGGAGACTGGTTGATGAAAATGATCTTGGGTATGTTTGTGTGTAGCCTACTACTGTAGGAATCATAATCTTCAAGACTAAATCCTATGACTTGAGTTTGAAAAAGCTTTTAGGGTAAATGCTGCAAAATGTTGCCCAGCTCTAACCGAATGCATAGTGCCTGAATATTGTGGAAACTCTTTTTTTTCGGGGGGGGGGGGGGGGGGGGGGGAGGGAGGGTGATTATGTTGGCAGAGGGAAAACTCTTTCTTATTCAAAAAGGAAAACACTTTTCAGCACTTCAAATACCCACAAGACCAATGGACCCAGTCAAGTGATTTCCATGCTGTTTAAGTGAGTTTCCACCGGGCGGGCTGGTATATAAGGGCAGTTCTTTTGAAAGGTCACGGATTTACACCGGCGTAGACAACTTTACACAAATTGAGATCTCTATTTCATTCATAGCTACACTGTACTTCAGCGTCATTCACAAATCAATACTGGGCTTTGGCTGGTCCAAGATGGCCAACCTAACATCCTTTTCGTACCTATCTCACTGACTCACTGACTGAATGTCACAAAACCTCGACCCTGAAATTTGACTTGGATGAAAACCTTGACCCCAAAACTTGACTCAGATGAGAACCTGGACCCCAAATGTTGACTCAAGATGACAACTCTGATCCCATAATTTGACTCGGATGACAAACCTTGACCCTGAAATTTGACTCAAGAAGACAACCTTAATTGACCCTGAAATTTGACTCGGATGACAACGTTGACTCCAACATCTGACTCAGATGACAACCTTGACCCTAAAAGTTGACTCAGATGACAACCTTAATTGACCCTGAAATTTGACATACCTTGTACCGTAGGTGACAACCTTGACCCCCGTAGCCCAAATTAGTCTGTATGGGATCATCGTTACCAGGCTTGCCTAGCTAGTTTTGTTTTTAGTTGAATTGAAACTTTCTGTTGGATTTGAGATTGAGCTAAATAATTTAGAGGTTGTTTCTTCTGTCTGTTTAATACAGCTACCGGTACAGAGCTACATGTAACATGCTACATTTGGTCTTAATTATGAAATAAAGAATGAGTAGAGGGTTTGTTTAAATGGTTTTCATTTTATTGGCTATAAAGAGGGGAAGGGAGAATCTTTCCCCAGACATTTTGGTGAGGCTGGATCCTTGCCCCAAATCTTTAAAAATTTGACAAGTAGTTCCCATGACCTGCTGATATCTCCATTTCCCAGTTTAACACCCTAAAAGTTTCCGTTTTCGGGTGATTTATCTTCCCCTCTTGCAATCTCTTGAACAAAGTAGCCCTATGATTGATATTTAAAGACTTGAGGGAGCAACTATATGATGTTACATTTTGTATGATTAATTTCTGCTATGTAGGCCCAGAGGTATGGTATTCTCATCAGCGAAGCCAATCGCTGACAGGGCCCAGTAGGTTGTCTGAGCTGACGGGGTTTCCCATGATTCAATGGGTGGCTACCTGGAGACCAATAACCGAAACCCAGTGCCGATGATGCTGTCGGTTCCACTGGATGGGATCCTCCGTCTCAGAAACCATCAATCAAAATCTCCCTTGATTTGTCGACAGCTCTGAGCCGAAATGACATCTCTCCCCTAAACCCCTGAGAGAAGTTTATTTCCTATTTGGAGCCAGGATTGTAAAATTACCGTTGCCCTGGTAATTTGTACACGTTGCACCGATCCTTTCCCGGGTCATGACATCCCCGTGTTGCTCACATTATGAGTCAGCGTCCCTGATCTAAAAACCAGACCTGCACTCCGTTGCGCTCCTCCTGTGATGGGTCCGCTGCATCAGGGAACTCCACTGAGTGCTGGCTTCTGGACCCCTTCCACAATGCACTTAAACGGTGCTATTATGGCCCCCAATAATCCATCAATATACCCTCACACCTTTTACTGCGGTGAGCCGGGTTTGTTTCCGATCTTGCCTACCGTTCTTGCCTGCTCTGTCCGGGGAGGCCCCGTAGAGAGGTCCCACTGTGCCTAGTCTCCCACTGTGTGTGCCTCTCTCAGATTCGGTTTGTAATCCATCATTTTGCCTTCTGATTACACTCTGGGTTTTCCTACCTCTGTCTGTAAGCATTTCCTAAATGCTTCCCCATCTGTGGAAATCATGTGATGTCAGCAGCAGTCAAATCAAAGCAGAAATCTCAAACCTCATGAAGTCTGTTTCTCATCTCATGAGTGTCGTTTCATTTTCTTTATATGGAAGGCACATCTCGAAGAATTTCATCCAGCTATGTTTTTGTGTGTTTGGTGGTCTGTTCAGTATGACAGTCATTCATAAATGCAACCAAAATGGATCCATATATATGTAATGTCAAAAAATCAAGGGTCTGTTTTGTAACACCCACAAAGTTTTTTTTCTCATAATCTGCCAATTTCTGTGCTTGCAAACAAACTATTACTTCCACAGCTGTACCAGCTTTGAAGAAGTTTGCCCTAAAGTGACTAACTCCAAGAGAGGTCACTTTCTTGAGGATGTACAATGTACCGGTAGTACATGAATACTCCCCTGGTTTGCTACATTCTTTCTGAGGCTCTGTAAATCTGCAAGTTAAAATCTCTGGTTCTTTCAGAGCACAACTTCTCTTGTCGAGTTAGTCACTTTACCCGGTGCATCTGCAAAGTCTTCCAAGTTTGTACCGTACTCTCTTCCATGTACCGGTAGGGGCCTCTAATTGTTACTTGCTGAGACTAAAGTTAAGTTCATCAGCTAGTTGCTTCCCTTGTCTCCATCACCCTAACCTCTTTTGCCATTGTAAAACCTAACTTGACTTGCTAGTGGCGTACCCAGGGGGTGGGGGGCATCCAATTCTCTGTGCCCCCAGCTTCCCCCCACCACAATGCTGATATGCTCCTTTCCTTCCCTATCCAAAAAAATGTTCAAAATCATACTTTACAATATCGATTCGAAACTCTTTTGTGTAGGAATTTGCAAAGCTACCGGTACACACTCGAAATAGGAGAATTGCTCTCAGGTGTTTAACCAGGTGAGTACTGTTCTGTACGGTAAGTTGTATTTTTTCAGTTAGCCAAAGGCTTACTGTTAACAAAATTTTTTTATGTCAATGAATATAGCGAGTCATTATTGGGCCCAACTGGGAAAAACTGTAATAGGACGTTGGCGATATATAACTGGTGCTATGATATTCTGATGCCGCTGTGCCTCCCCCCCTCCCCTCCCCCCCCCCCCCCCCCCCCCCCCCCCCACTAAACAAATCCTAGCTACGCCACTGTGACTCGCAAACGTCTGCAGAAACACAAAAACAGACTTGCAAACACACATCATGCACCTACCGGTAGACCCTAAATCACATGGGTTTACACCCCCACAGGGGGCCCCCTCCCGTCCCCATCATGTGCTAAATTATGACACTACAAAATGTTCTCTGACCTACATGTACATAATGTGTCTGCCAGACCTGCCGTCTGCATTGAGTTATACGGCGGGCGATTACGATAAACTCCCACTTCCCCTCGCCAAAACACTTTTGTTTTCTGCATTATAAGGTACGTGACACAGGTCGGCCCGTCCATGCTGGTTTCCCATTGCCCTGGATGTAAAGCTCATGAAGGGGCAATCAGCGTCTAAATTTGATCTTCCTCTTTGGACTAATGTAATTTTCCCATGATGGGATGTGCCTGGCTTGAAAACTCTCAGCCATGCAGTGATGCTCACCTCTCGACTTTTCGACAATGTTCCAGCAAGTTAACCTTTCTGGATGTACTACTATGTGACAGGCATGTTCATATATTTATATATCTCACTGAAAGACTGCACGTGAATGCATTACAGGTATTTTTTGGTGAAAAAATGAATTTAGACTTGAGCTCAGTATTCAAAATATGCAAAGAGGTGGATAATGTACATGTACGTACATGTACATGTATACATGTATTAGAACAACCTTTGCTGCCCATATGTCTCTTTTTTACCAATACGGAAGCCCCCCGCCCAAAAACAAAACAAATATGAAAACAAGGATTTAAGGAAAATTGCATACATTATTTTGTTGTTCCATATTTTTTTTTGTTACTGATTTCATGTACTAATGATTCAGATATTCAGAGTGTCAATATAAATATCCGTGTACTTTATATCCATGTACACGTAATAATACATAGTTTATGCATAATTTTGTGTAATGTGTAGTTTATGTCAAGTAGGCCTATAACTAGAGGTTGCATAAACAAACGCAGGGTGATGATGGGGCTCAGAACTATTTCATTTGGCATAGTCTAACTCTGTTGTAAAAGCAAAAAGTAGGAAGAGTATCAAATTCAAACATTCTGGTAAAAGCAGTTATGATTTTGAATAAAAGCGTCCTTCGGGGATCGATAGATTTTTTTAATGCATAGTTTATGTCATGTATAACTAGAGGTTTGCGTTTGTCTTCCTAACAAATGCAGGGTGATGGGGCTCAGAACTATTTCATTTGGCATTGTCTTTACTCAGTTGTAATATTTAAGCAAAAAGTAGGAAGAGTATGAAATTCAAAAGTTTTGGTTTAAAGAATTTATGATTTTGAACAAATGCGTCCTTTAAGGATCGACGGACTTCATAACACATTTTATTTACATGTTTCTTCTGATTTGATGACGTCATCAAAATATGTATACGAATACGTAGTTTGGACAGATTATGCAAGATAAAGTGAAAAGAACTTCTGAAAATATAAAATAACGAGAATGTATATTTTTACGTATTAATGACACCCGACTTCCAGTTTGATGACGTCACAGCATTAGGGTGCCCATCGTCAATAATGAAGCTGACATCATTATTTTGGCAAAACCAAAGGGTGAACAACCCCATCACCAATTGCTCATTTTTGTATGCAAACTTTACAATTTGTGTGCATTAAACGTAATAGTTCCTTATAAATCCCAGCCACAAACCGACGGACTGAAAACCATCATCTTACTGATGAACTTCCCAGCTTGTCAAAGGCAGACATCACCATTAAACTCAATTTACTCACACCTGGAAAACTCCACAAAACCACAAATTTAGTAAAAAAAGGAGGGGGAAAATCCATCTGCATTAATTGTCCCTGGAAAAGAAATAAAAGAAATGAAAATGGCCGTCAAAAAAATCATCTGAGAAAACGGAAATTGGTCTTGATATTCCTGGGAAAGCAGTTGAGTAATTATTTGTTCTGGTGCATTAACCTTGAGCTTCCTGGCTGAGAAGTCTAAATCAGGCGGGCTGACTGAAACCGTTTAAAGTCCCTTGAAAAAAATACTCTTGAAGAGCTCACTGCAACACCTGGTTTAAGAGGTCCTGCTGACATATTGAAAGCTTTTCGGTTTTGCTCTGATATCAGGTACTTCAAGTTTGATTTCCGATGTGCAACTCTTGTCAAGTCCATCTGCATGGGGTGGCAGGTTTAATGTGGAAGGTCTGGCGAGAGTTTTCTTGGCGAGCTACCTCATTTCGACATCCTGCTATTTGCATCAGTCGTTGCCTTTGTACGACATCAGTGTGAAGTTTCTCGGAAGCGCATGTGTTATATTTAGCTTGTTTGTTTTGGAGCTTGAATCAAATTGGATTGATGCACAACTGTATGTCTAGATCTGTTGTTGTTTGGCTACAGTAGAGACCACCCCTCAACTCCCTTTTCTGTCCAACTTTCTTTGATTGAATTGGGTCAAATTTGGAAGGAAGGCATAGGGTGGAATAGTACGTGTACATGTAGACCTACAAGGTATCTAGCTTGCAATTGTGTACATTTATATTGCCATGTGCAGCAAACATAACTGAATCCAATTTCACGGAAGTATTAAATATTAAGACCAGGAATTACTTTAGTAATAGCAGTAACAATGTGGTGCTTACATGTAGCGCTTTATACCAAAGGTCTCAAAGCGCTTCACAATCCCTGTTCATCAGGCCGTAAGTTTTTGCAGCAGCTCGAGATCAGCGCATTCTGGTCTCTGCCTTCACAGGTACCCGTTTATACCCTTAGGTTGAGAGTGGCAATTGTTGTAAAGTGTCTTGCCCAAGAACACAAGCACCATGTTTCCTGTCAGGGTTAGAACCCACGTACCACGGCACATGAGTCGAACACCTTGGACCACAGGGCTCCACAACGTAGTTGGGCTACTAATCATTTTGGCTTCTTCAATGGATGCAGTGGGGAAGTTAGCACTGATTGTTTGAGGCATTAGTGCGGAATTTGATGCTACAGTACAGTTACCAAATCGTCGTGTCCGTGCAACAAGGTTGTATCTCCTAAAATGGCGTGTGACGTCATGTACGTGAAACGTGAGTTTGCAATGTCAAAAGGTTGTATCTCACATAAAATATCCCGGATGTAAACACAAAGTCAGTAGATGTTGCGATACGCAAGATACGACCTTGTTGCACAGAGCGTATTCGCGCAAGATACAACTTTTTTTGCAGTATCAAGTTACGACCTTGTTGCACTGACTTGACAAAATTGACAAAATATTGTTTACTTTATTAAGCAGTTTTGGGCCTTGGCTTATGGTTGGTTTGCTGCCTGATCAGTCCTGCATGGCCCTGGCTTGCTGACTGGCGGCTTAATTTTTACAGATAACAAGACAACCAGCTTACTTGTGTGTACATTTCGGGTTGGTCGACAGATTACTATACCCTCTATTCCCTGTTCACAAAGAAGTTTTCACCCAATTAAAAAAAGTCAGTTATGATGAGATGCAATTCATAGCGTGCACGGTGTCTGACAAATCGATCTGAGCTTCTGTGGTCTAAGCCTCTAACCTTGCTGAAACCATAGGGAGATTACGCCCTAAGAACAGTCAAATAAACAGACTGCAAAGGGGTTATTTTGAGATGGTTCCCTGGGATATCGAGGTAAAGCCCAGCCTGGAGTAGGATGATGGGGCGAAGATGATGATGACCTGTCCAAGGACGTCCATATCTATGTGGGTATGGAGGGGGGGGGGGAGGGTAGAGAAGAGGGGCGAGCTAGATTAGGACAGGAAATGGTCCCTCAGCCTTTAAGCAGCATCAACAAACAGAGGAATCTGGTGCTGATAACCGCCGTCTTCCCCCATTCTTATCAAATAATAGATTTGTGATTTTTCCACATTGCTGCACTTCTTTTTCTTTTTGGTGGTACAGTAGATCTAGCCACAGAGGATGGTGCCTTGTTGAACATGTATCTGCACACATAGAAAAATGATCATTACGTGGGTGGGCATGAGCTGTAGGGTGAGCCAGTAGATCTCTTGGTTAGCTTTTTTCATTGTTTTGGAGTGGTTGAAATTATGCAAATAATTTGTTACACGTTAGTAATAATGCATCAGAAATTTCCCAATTTGAAAAAAGAGTCTTTTAAATTGTTAAAACCGGGTCAGTAAATATAACATATTGTTCTTTTACCATTTTGATTGATAGCCCCTCCAATAAAGCAGGGGAAAAGTCAGTCAAAGTTCTCACCTCCAAAACGGACGTGAGGTTTTGAGGTACATGTACCGGTATGTACGGGTGTGTATATAAAATTTAAAACAAGGTGGAGTACAATTTGCCCCAATCCAAAAAAGTAACTGACAAAATTATGGTTGAAAAGCTTACTTGTTTTAAAGTGGCACTAAACTGCCTGTGAAGTTATTCTTTCTGGCATGCTGTCAATTTGAAAGAAAACAATAAAGCAGGTAATTTCCAAGGATGCGTCTCAAGATGCATTTTTTTGGGAAATTTCCGTTAGGCCCAAAAAAAAAAGTCTCCGGTTTCTGGTATGGTGCCTTGCCCAAAAAGTGGTGCGGTGACGCGGCTTTTTTTTTTTTTTACCTGACTTTTTTGCTTCAAATGTCGGCTGATGACTGCAAATGGTGCCCGACTAAACTTAGTGCAAATATATGGGAGTCCAGAGAGGCCACATAAAGCTTATTCTCGACCATAACCCAATCTAAAAACACGTTAAAATTGTGCAGCAGCAGGATTCCAGTCAAACCAGTGAGTTTGGCGGTTGTGAGACATCATCTTTCATTGAAAAAAAAACTTTTTCATTTTGCCGACGCGCATGGCTACGGCGACGCGCGCGCATACCAGAAACCGGAGACTTTTTTTTTTTGGCCTTAGTAGTTCTTTTTTAATTCGGCGAAGCCGTGAATGGGTGCGCGCAAGTGTTGACACGACGCACACGTGCGCGCGGTTGCTATAATTGTCAGTTCAGTGCGTGACATCGCGTAGCTGCAATCGGCTGAATGAGAATGTGTCCCGGACGCATATTCCGGGCGCAATTCAAAACATGGCAACTTTTGAATTGAAATGGAGGTCCTAGAATATTGTTGACTCGGAATATACAGCATTCCCTGAGCTAAAACTTCATCAAGTAAAGCCATCTTCTTTACACTTTGAGCACTTTTGTTGCTTCAAAGGAACAAAAATGCACAACTGACAAATGATATACTCTACCTTTAAATAAGTTGTGTTTATTTATTATGGTTAACTGATGGAATTTTTACATCAGGATGATTGATGTTGCCCTAAACTCTTCATTTGAATTTGTGACATCAGGGCAAATTTGCAAAAAGGAACCGTATTTCAAATCTGGCGAATTTTGCAGCATAGGCCTACGTTTCCTGATGTCAAATTCGTGTGACGTACCCGTACATGTATGAACTGGCTATTAAGGTTGCTCGAGACACCTCATGCCGAGGGTTCAATCAGCAATAAAATATTTAGGCGAGATGACGAATTCTTCAAACCGACCTCGATTCAAGTCCATTGATCATCCATAGGCTATGGAGAGTGGACAGAGTCTTTCCTTTGGAAGGACGTGGCGGTTTCGTGACGCAGACCGTGCAAAGAAAATTCGGATTTGACCTCATTATCGCGTGCGCTGCTGACTGACTGGGCATGAGGACCGGAAGTGCAACTCAACACTGAACCTTTTGTATACATCTAGGCCAGCTTTACAAGCAATATTAAGAAAAAAACATAATGGTGGACAAAGCAATTTTT